>NC_136067.1:1757300783-1757900783 GCF_964261635.1 Lissotriton helveticus | reverse complement strand
CATAGTCCAACCTACTCACAATCAGCACCTGGATGAGAGTCTTTCTTCCATCCAAAGGGAACCAAGGAAAAACTTTCCTTAGCATTTTCAAGATCCCAAAACAGGAGCTAGACAGTGTTTTTACATGGTCTTCAGAGAATAGTTTGCTATCCAATAGGACTCCCACACTCCTAACCTGTTTTGTTGGGGAAGGAGACTCCCCCAGTTCTGAAGGCCACCAGTCTGGTGTCCATAATTCCTCCGCCTTCCCAAACAGGAGGATCTCCGTCCTATTGGAGTTGAGCTGGAGGAATAAGTGCTGCTGCCCACTAATAGCATTTTATTTTCAGGTCCTGGGCACTGGTTGCATCATTTACTAAAGACTTACAAGTAAATGAAATATGCCATTCAGGTGTAGACCAATTTTATCATGCTTGAAGGAGAGAGCACAACCACTTTAGCCCTGGTTAACAGTGCCAAAGTGCACAAAGTCCTAAAGTCAACAAAAATTAATTCTGCAAAAAGGCAAAAGGTTTGGGGGAAATACCAAGATGTAAGGGCTAACAGTTAAACACAATCAAAAGTATACCCAGCTCTGTGTGGTGCATCCTACACCAATTGCTTAAAGCCCAGATAATTAATCATCTTCGGAAAATCACTAGATTTAACAATGAAGGGATTGGCATGTAAATGAAAGCACCCACAGCCAATACCTGTTTAAAGCAGGTAGAATTCTATGTCAGGACTCGGAGCTCCTAGGCACAATAAACACCACATAAAGCACCCCAGACCACCCGCCCTATAATGACTGAGGGAATGACACTTATCTAAAGGAGGCTACTAGCAGTGAAGAAAGAGGATGTTCAGCACAGAGCAGGGGCTGTTATGGTCCTAGGAGGCACCTGATTGGACAATGGACTGTAACATAACATTGTTGTTTTTCCATAGGCTTCATGGGAAATGAAGTCTTATTGTTGTTCACTGTCATTTTCTAAGGCTGCTATTGGAATAAATAGAAGAAAGAATAGCCTAATCCTTGCCTCCGAGTCCTTCATAGAATTGAAACTTTCCATTACGAAAGCTAGGAAATTTTTCATTCTACCTGAGCATTGCTGCGATGGCATGTGGGTGTTCTCCATCAGCATGATACAGTTGATAGACTACTGCAATGGTGCTGGTGGTAAGTGGTGAGACAGTAAACAAACACATCAGGACATGGGAAGTCCCATGCTGTAATCCAGGTACACATGTTTCCCTCCATTACTATTAAAGCCAATCCCTTACCAAATCCTGCTCCCTGTTGTGACACAGGATTTCCTGGCCATCAGCAATGGGGGTTCCACCTAAATGTAGACCTAAAAATGTTGGCTGACAGCAATATTTTGGTAAAAGGCTACAACAATAACATGGACCAAAATATCGAAAGCAGGTATTTTTTTTACTGTTTTGTTATACGATCCTCCCTCTGTACGTAGGTCTGGCTAAAGATAGTCTATAGTTATTTTAATGAGCTAATAGAACCAGTATAGAGATAAAGGGGCACATAGGTCAGCTGCCTTCAGACACAGGTGGTTTTCGGGGCCATTTACATATAGCGTATGGCCATTTTGCTGGTGCAATAGTCAGAGGAGAGAAGCAACCTCTAGCTGCTGTCAGTAAAATGAGTGCAGCATACTGAAAGAGGTTGAAATGAGTTTTCCTCAGCTTTTGAGAAGACATACAAGTACTCTCTTCTCCACCGTTAGTGTCTACGGCTTAGCTCCACTGGTATGAGTGTATAATTAATAAAGTGTCCAGTAATGCTGTTTTTTCTAATGCTGTTCCTCACACAATGCCCAGCAATATAACTGCATGGAAAACTGTAGAAATAAGTACTCTAAAAAGGGGCCTCCAGTGGCATTGTTAAACATAGAAGTGACTGTAAATTGAACAATTTTGGGTCTGAAACCCCTGCTGTGGCAAACTATGGTCAGAAACACTGGCAGCTTTCTACAAATGACACATGCTTCAGGTTCTTATGCTCCACCATTGGACAGCTTTTTTGTGGTTTCAGTACAGGGTATCCCAACTCTGGGATCTGGACTCAACCCATACGTGGGCCAGTTGAAAAGGTGTAAGAGCACTCTTGCTACATTGATGGCCGACTGATGCAAACCTGAAGCAAATGTCTCCTGTTCACAATTGACTTGTGAGGGGAAGTTTTTAATAAAATGCTAAATTGATCTATTTATATTCATATGTGCAACCTATAGTAAACTGAGAAGACATAAAAATGCACAAAATGCATTATGTAACTATAGCTATTAGTACAAGGCCTAAAAATGTTTAGGCAAGCTTCATTTTACAAGCAACTAAACCAAATGTGCTGAGATGTGCACAAAATGCTCAAAAATTGCCCTTACCCTGACATGCCTTTATCATAAAGCTTCACATCATATTGCAGAATGTTCCTGATTAATAATGTTTTGAAATATTTGTTAGAAATGCTTTGTTGTTAAATAAAATTAATCTTTATTTCACACACTAAATGCAGTACATGAATAGAATATGTTGATCCTTTAACCTATTTTTCCACATATTGTAATGAAGAGATGTGGTGCTGAATAATATCCTTTGCAGCTGATGTTTCTAGTTCACATAGCCTATTGTTCAGCTAAAATACAATTTATTTTATAAGAAGGTTAGGAATATTATCATACACATGGGAAAGGCGGTCTAAGAATCGAGAAGGCCTCATTCGTATACATAGTTAAAATAATGGTTCATACTTCGTGATAATATTTTTAAGTTTTTTGTTCGGAATCGTGAGAAAGGAAAAGGAGGATCTGTTCTTAGAAGAACATAAAAATGCTGGTTGGACGAGAGGAGAAGAAAATACAAGTGCAACTGCAACATTTCTTTGTGACTGTTTATATTAGTATGTGTTCCTAAAGTAGATTATTGCCTTTTACCTAGACCCTTGCTACATACCCTTTATGCTGAATGCTGATGGCTTGCTGAAGGCTGAACGTTGATTTGCTACCCTTTTCCAACCTGATTTGCTGATTGCAGTGGCTACTGCTACTGCATGACAATTTTTTCTTTATGAGAAGTTCAGCCATTATAGATTGATTGAATTTTGAGCTTTATGCTCTAGCTCACTCTTGCCTCTCAAACTTGAACTCTTTATGGGTTAATGCCAACATCATGTTCGCCCCATTCTTCAGAATAAGGATTTTTTCCTTTATAGAATGGGTTGAATGCATTATTTGTTATGATTTCTTCTACCAATATTTTTATGATCAATTCTGTAAATTGACTGATACATTTAACTAATTGCATAAAAAGAACGAAAACTTACTGAACTTTTAATGAAAATAAAACCCTTAAAACATACACTTACCTCACGTGATTGACTAAACTTAGAAATAGTATTGTGATTTTAATTTGTGTGATGCATAGCTCCTGATCTTCTCATATATGACGGCAATAGTCTTTTGCAAAGAAGTATGAGACAGAAACACCCCGAACTGGAATCAACCCGGGGGCATATCAACAAAGGCTGGCGATATAATTATCGGCACTTTAGCGGCCGTTTTTGGGTGAAAAGCAGCGATAATTATATCGCATTATTTACAAGGACACGCTATTGCGTGCTTCCTTGATTCAGCTCCCGTTTAGTTCACACCTCGCTTTGCATCTCTAATGAGATGCAAAGTAGGCGTTCCCTGTAAAAACGAAGGGAAAATTATCGCTAACTGTCCTTCTCTGTATTTACAATATGGCCCAGGACACCCATAGCGATATGAAAAACAGCGCTAACCGCTGTTATCGCCGGTATTTTAAGTCTGCTTATTTTTATGACTACCCTATCTATGACATGGAAAGTAGATTTAGTGGCTCCACATCTCCCTATCAACTAGATTGTTTCTATCGCTGTGGGAATATCGCTGGATTTACAGCATTATTCCCGCATAACGCTGCTTTTGATGTATAATTTATCGCCCTGGAGAAACGCGTTGTTAATAACACATTATCCGGGCGATAAATGACAGCGATATGCGGCGATAAATATAAATGTGCTAAGCGCGCTTTGCGATATTTATCGTCGTCTGTTGCTGATATGCCCCCAGTTGGTGTGTGATAGAGATGTTAAATCATTTATATTTAAATTGATTTCCGCTCCAGCACCTGCAAGTGTGATAGTTTATCTAAATATTCTGTACTGCACTGTTTCCTGTTTTGTTCACAGCATGCGTACTGAGATGAGCATCTCTAAAACCAATTTGTATAAAATATACTTTTAGGAAAACTGACGGAGAACTGGCATTTTTGAGGTACATGTGACAAGAGCTTTGCAGCTTGTATTTTTTGTGCAGGCTGCTTGAAGAAAGAACTAGGTTCAATAGTGGTTGACTCTGAGCAGCATTGCTGGTGGAAATTCTCTTCCCAACCCTGGTGGAGCAAGAAATAACATAACTCAATTATGTGGCTGAATCTTGTTTAAACATCGGGTGCATATTCACAAGAACGTGCGATAACTATCGCCATAGTAATTTATCGGCAGAAAAGTTAGCACTGCCTAACCCCGATTTTTATCGCCGTGATAGCAAGGTATTCACTAGCCCGCGCTACAAGGCGATAATTACAGCGAACGGTGGAGAAAACAGGCGAAAACAACATCGCAATGGCAATTGTAATTCCTGCGTTAGCAGGCGATAGCTGTGGATCGGCACATCAGCGCCAGATAACTCACCTTTCTCAACCCCGGCGATATTGAATTGCGAACATGGCCCTACAAATATTAGGTTGTGAGGGTTAGGGTCAAGTGAATACAAATGCAGGATACATTGTCTGGTTCATGTAACATTTGGCATGCAGCCTGAAAGACTGCTGTGTCAACAGAAGCCCTTTGCCCAACCTCTGTACCCCCGCTCTATTGAAAGACCCTGCTCGCCAGAACCTACAAGTGATAGATGGAAATACATTCACGGGTGAATGATGAGGGATTGGCAGGTTATTAAAAAAATATGATCGGGGGCTGTGGGTGGTGGCGGTGGGTGTTGTGACCCTCATTGGTATCGGAGCTGCATGATCATTGCCTTCATGGGATCTGTAGGTCTTCAGGTGTGGCTCTTGGCTGGGCTCCCTTATGTGCTGTGGGTAGTCGTCCTGCTTAGCACCAGCAGAAGGCAGGTGTAAAATCCCTGGTGCTTCCACAGGTTATCCCCTGTTTTTGCTTCGCTTCACAGATCTGGCAGTTTGTTGTTAAAGTGTTGTTGTGGTTTTCTTGTGTGTTTTTGCACAGGAACACCTACTCTGCATCTTATTAGTGTTAGATGGGGTGTCCGCCGTGGAGATAAATTTGGGGGCAATTGTCGCTGGAATACTGGTGTTGTCTGCAGTTTGCACCAGCTTGTGAATAGGGTGTTAAATTAATCTCCTCTTTTGCTGCGTTCATGTGGAGATAAATCGGAGTAAACTCCTTGTGAATATGCCCTTTAGTGTAGGCGTTTTAGATGCCGAAAGTTTAGAACCTGCACTTTTTTACATTTTGCAAGGCTATTATTATATGTATTTAACATTTGTGTACTGTTGTGTATATTGTATTGATTTACTGGACTTCTTTGTATTGAATTAGCTCATTAGCTGAATAACAAAATTGGTGAAACTTTGACTGTTTTGGCATTTTAAAGTAAAATCATTAATCTACTTTGTACAGCAGTGCTAACGTATTTTTATTACATCAGTAGTATCATACGACAATGCAATTCAATGATAGTACATTTGTATAATAATTACAAAACCTGCTGAGAGTAATATTTCACGTTTCTCATGCATGTAATATTGCAAAAAACGCGATTGAAAACCATTTCAAGGTGGATGCCATATTTTGGAAGAATTGCCAGTCCTTTCCCTGCCTCCATAGCAGTCTGTTTGATACTCCTTCATTTGGGGAAGATGTGGTTGAATGTATAAATTGTGTCTTGTGTGAATACTAGTGTGCACTGACTCATCCATCCACGGACTCATCCATTTATCTCCACTGAGTCACCCATTCATCCTTCTATGTACTCACTCACCTGTTCATATATCCACCCCTCAACCCGCTTACCCATTGATGCATTAACTCATCCATTCATAAATCCATACTCCCCCTTGCATCCATCCAAGGTCAGTCACCCACTCATCCATCCATTTATCATCCAATTGATTCATTGTGGCATTCATCAACGCAAACAAGTGCACACCGGGCGGCGGTATATAAAAACTCGTCAATCGATTAGGAAGCACTTTCACTCATATAAAAGCCAGACCTATAGGCTTATTGTTGCTTATTTAACAAAGCATATCTGTTTCTGTTCACTCTGTCATTCTCTTTCCGTGTCTTAACACTGAGTTTCTATATTACTGTTTCTCCTTCTGATATTACCAGTGTTCCAGTTGCCTTTGTCTTTCAATTAAGTGGATGAAGATTTTCCCAACTTGATGCTATTAATAAGCTGTCCATCAATTTGATAAAGTGCCTAGTAGATGAGATACTCTTTGACTAAATAAGTTTTCCCTTGGTAAAATGCCAGCAATGCATCAAGAATATCAAAATGTATTGATTGTGTCTGTGTTTTATCCTGCCCTTCATTTTGTTCAGGAAATAGCAGTCTAGTCATTAAAGGCTCCTGATGTCATCAGCTACAATTGCTGTTTTAATATGTTGAAGTAGTCTGAATATTTCATTTTCTCTACCCCCAAAACGACAAACCAAAGCTGCTGTGCATACATTATTTTCATTTCAGTTTTGGCTAGCAAAACCATGCCAGCAGGTCACTTTGCATTTTTCATGAAACATTGAAACTGAAACGAAACTTCCACTTTAGAAACTGAAATTTCAAACCGTCCAGATGGAGAAAAAAGCAATGCTCTCAAAGTACCAATTGTGTTTGGATATGTTTTGACAAATTGCATGGGCGGCCTTAGGCATGTGCAACCCGTGCACCTGCACAGGGCCACCAAACCCCAGGGGCCACCACGCCAATATATCTCCTTAGTATAATAATCCTCTGAGGATCATACATATTTGCGTAGCAGCCCCTGACAGGGACTTGGCGGCCTCCGGCTCTGTTCCACTTTCAAACACCCTGACCGCCCCCCCCCCCTCTTCACTGGCCTCCGTGCCTGCGTTCCTCCTAGTTCCTGATTGGCTTCTTTTTTTCCCTACCCACTGCTGGCCCGCTGGTACCTTCCTGAGCTCCAGGGGGCTCCGTCCTGCCCGGACCCCCTCTTCCGGTCCCCCTATCTACTCTCCCTGCCCAGGGCCACCATGAGCCTAGAGCCCCCGTGCAAACAGTTTTAGTGCAAGATGGCCAAGTAGAATGACATGTGCATTGCAGCAGCATGGAGGAGGGTGCGCCGCTGAGTGGAAGATTGGAATTCAAAAGCAGTTTTGCCCTCACTGCAGAAGATGAAAAAAGGTTATTGAAAGGGTGCCGCACTTCCAGATTAAACGACGTCGTTATTATGCAGCCTCGGCCCGATAATGTGATAAGGTCGTAAAGGGATGTAAAGAAAAAAAGAGATTCCTCGAAGCTGTAGCTTAAGGCTAAACGTACAATTTTGTAAACGTGATGTAATGTGCATATTTATACGAATGACGTGGAAATGAAAGTCACATTCAATAGGGCGTGGAGTGTTGTGTTCCAGCTTATGCACGCCTGTGACGCAACAGGCGTGCAGCGTAAGCCCATGTGACTTGGTTTAATAAATAGGGGCCACGCACGCACGTACGCCAGTTGGCGAGAGTGCGGAGAGCCATAAACATCACTAAGTGTCCGTGTCCCTTATTCTTTATCAGCCACGTGTTAGGCCTAGGCCATCCCAGGTGCCCCCCCTGAGGGTAGGTCCCCAGCTCATGCCCCAGGTCTCACACACCCCCAAGAACACAACAACTGGCGACGAGGGTGGTCGTACCCTCGCCGTGTGTGTGGTGTGCCAGCCTTCCATCGGGGCGGCCGCGAGCTTGCAACCCCAGTTTGTGGTGCTCGTGCCCCGAGTCCCCACACACGGTACACAGCGGAGTGCAGCACACGGAGCTCCGCCGGGTCTGCAGGTGAGCCGCTGTATGCCCCTGCGCCCCACTCGCACGCCTGCCAGTCACCGGCCCCCGCTCACCGTGCACGCCGCTGTGACGGCCCGGACCAGGCCTCCAGCCCCGCTGGTGTCCCGGCTGAAGACCCATCTGCCCCGTGCAGCGCCGCACCCGAGCCGGCAGCCGGTGCGTGAAGCGCGCTGCCGGGTAGGAGCCGCACGTCGGCGTGACGAGGCCCGGACCGCGTCCCTCGCTCATGCGCAGGCTGAGTGCGGCCTTCTAAACCTCATGCATCGCGCGGATGCAGCGCAACGCGCTGGTGAAGGCGTCCGGATCGGCGTGGGAAGTGCAGACTCCCTGAGGCGCTCCAGACACGGGCGGGAACGTGGGAAGACAAGAGTCTGGCTGCACCTAGACCACGTACAGCACACAAGGGGACACACAGGCCCGGGCAGATACCTGTCTTGGAGAGGGACACAAGCATTGGCTACAGCCACACTTGTCACACCGGAAGCAGTAATCCGGAGAACCGGCAAGGGCTCCCCCAGCACGCGGTGCCCTGTGCCCCGACAGCTGAGCTATGGCCACGATACCCCCCATTGAGCCCTTCGTGGTGGAAGGTTCACCGTCGTCGCTAGCCCCTAAATGGAAGGACTGGGTAGACCGACTACTGATATTCTTCGAGGCCACCAAAGTCCACAAAGAGCAGAAGAGAGCCATGGTGCTCCATCTAGGAGGCAAGGATGTGCACAACATTGCCAAGACTCTAACAGAGGCCACGCCAAAGACCCATCATTTTCTCATCAATGCCCTGAACGCGTACTTCGAGCCTATGGCCAATCAGGACTATGAGAGGTTTATCTTCAGGCAAGCCAGGCAACTGCCGGAGGAGTCGCTGGACACGTATCACGCCAGGATGAAACGACTGGCATTGTCATGTGGGTTCATAGACACTACTGAAGAGATAAGGGGACAAATAATTCAGGGCTGCGCCTCAGCCAAGCTAAGGGAACGAATCCTGGAGGAATCTGGAAAGCCTTTAGCCGACATCTTGACTCTAGGCCGCACGAAAGAGCTGTCCAAAGCCCGAGCTGCTCACATGGAGGCGGCCGTCCAAGCGCCGGTAAAAGCCGAACCAGTCAACAAAATCCAGGTAAAATCGCCAACCAAGTGGAACAAGAAAACCCCTGGGTACTCGGCGGGAGCAACAGGAAAATCCTGTGGATACTGTGGAGGCCCACCCCATCAAGCATCGGAATGCCCAGCTCGAGGGAAGCAGTGTTCAGGGTGTGGTCGATTTAATCACTTCGAAACAGTATGTCGATCAAAGAAGTTCCGCAAGCCACAGCAAGTGGTGAACGCTGTACCAGATGGTGACCCAAGCCAGTGCACATGATTGGCACGGCCACTCGACGAGCTAGAAAGCTTCCTCAGTGCTGCATCAGAGTAGCAAAGCAAGAGATCATGGCCGTGGTCGACACGGGAGCAACTATCAACCTCATGAGTGCAGCCCTATACCGGACAATGGATCGTCCACCAACGTTGAGTCCATCTCCCATCACTGTATTCGCATACGGTCAGGACACCCCTCTCAAAATCAGAGGAAAATTCAAGACGGTAATCAACCATGGCGACAGGACTGTCACCACGAACGTCTTCGTGTCGGAGGATGGGCAGGGTATGCTACTCGGATGCCGGGACGCGGAAGATCTCGGATTCGTCACGTTTGCATTCGGAGTTCACCAAGAGTCAGTACAGCAGCTCATAGCTGACTTCTCGGACATTTTCAAGGGCATTGGGAAATTCACAGGTCGCAAAATACACCTACACATTGACCAGGCTGTTCAGCCAGTAGCTTTGAGACATCGTCGCATCGCCTTCCACCTCACACCCCTGGTAGAAGAAGAACTTAAGAAGCTAGAGGCAGCAGGCATCATAGAAAAGGTGACGGGCCCCACACCATGGGTATCGCCTATCGTGGTCACCCGGAAGCCGAAACAACCGGGAGCCGTCCGGATCTGTGTGGATATGCGTCTTCCCAACGCTGCCATCAAAAGGGAACGCCACATCACGCCCACAATTGATGACCTGATCGGAGAGATGGCGGGAGCGTGCTGGTTTTCGAAACTGGATCTCCGGTCCGGATACCACCAACTGGTGCTCGATGATGAGTCACGGAATATAACAACGTTCTCGACCCACGTGGGACTCCGGAGGTACACCCGACTCAGCTTCGGCGTGTCCAGCGCTGCGGAGGTCTTCCAGAATGTGATCCAAGAACTGATAGCCGACATACCGGGTGTAATCAATGTCAGTGACGACATCATGATACACGCCTGCACCATAACAGAGCACAACCAGCGTCTGGCACAGGTGTTCCGAAAATTGAGGGAAGCTGGTCTCACCCTACACTGGGAGAAATGTGAATTTCTGAGGCAGAAACTAGGATTCTTCGGATACACGTTCTCCGCTGAAGGAGTCAACCCTGACCCCGAAAAAGTAAAGGATGTCAAAGAAGCTGCTCCCCCCACCACCGTCACCGAAGTCCCCAGCTTCCTGGGAATGGTCAACTACTGCGGGAGATTCATACGAGATCTCACCAATCTCACACTACCACTGAGAGAACTCACAAAAGACTCCACGCCCTGGACATGGGGACCGGAGCAAGAGAAGGCATTCAAGGACATAAAAGCAGCACCTTCAGACACCACCACCTTGGCATTCTTTGATCCCCGGAAGCTAACCCTAGTGGCGGTAGATGCCGGTCCAGCAGGACTAGGCGAGGTGCTCATGCAAAAACAGCGGGATGAGATGGACTGGGCCCCAGTCGCGTTTGCTAGCCGTTCACTCACAGACACGGAACAACGGTACTCCCAGATTGAAAAAGAGGCAATAGCCATACACTGGGGGTGCAGACACTTTCTTCTGTATCTATATGGGAAGCCATTCACAGTAGTCACGGATCACAAACGACTGGTCGCCCTTTTCTCGGGTACCTCGACGAAACCCCCACCCCGCATGGAAAAATGGATGTTACAGCTCCAAGACTACAACTGCCAGGTGGAATACCAACCAGGGTCACGAAATCCGGCGGACTACCTCTCACGGCACCCAAGGGCAGCCACACCGGCGGAAATGGAGGATGCCGAGGACACGGAAGCCTATGTCAGGTGTGTCACTGCACGATCATGCCCACGGCCACTATCCATGAGCAACGTTGCAGAGGCCACTCTGAAGGATGACTGTCTACAAAGAGCGCGGAAAGCATTTCAGAGCGGAAATTGGCACCGCGCCAAGGAGGAATGGAAAAGACTCACACCGGAAGCCCAACGCATCATGGAGAGCCTGCACCATGTGAGAGGAGAACTGAATGAAGATGACACAGGATGCCTACTACGGGGTCACCGGCTGGTGATACCCTCGGCCTTGACTGATCAGGTGGTACAATTGGCCCATGTGGGCCATCAAGGAATGGTTAAAACCAAGGCAAGGTTGAGGACCAAAGTGTGGTTTCCACTCATGGATGACCTAGTCGAAAACACCGTAAGATCCTGCGCAGCCTGCCAAGTCACGGGGGATGTTCCGCGCGAAGCACCAGTCATAGTTGAACCTCGACCTCAACAACCATGGGAGTGTGTCAGCATGGACTTTGGAAGCCTTCCCGATGGGCGACAAACTATGGTTGTAATAGATGATCACTCAAAATATCCCGAAGTAGAGATAATAGCTACCACCAGTGCCACCGAAGTAATACCCAAACTGGAGAAAATCATAGCGGCCCACGGAGTGATGCGAGAACTAAGAACGGACAATGGCCCTCCGTTTCAAGGCCAGGAACTAGCCAACTATTTGAATGCTCTAGGAACCCGGCACCGCCTAATCACCCCTCATTGGTCACAAGCCAATGGGGAAGCTGAGCGCTTCATGCGAACTCTCAACAAGGTAATCCGGATCGCGCACGACAAAGGACAGTCTCTGGAAATGGCAATATTTACATTCCTGTGAAGCTACCGACAAACACCCCACACCACCACGGGGGTAGCCCCGGCACATGTCCTCATGGGACGAATGGTGGCAGACTCCATTCCTCATCCCCCCGAATGGACACCAGCAGTGGCTGATGAAATCAGAATTGCAAAGAAGCGACAAAAGTCCTACGCCCAAATCAGCCTGAGGAGGAGAGCTGTTGCAGCCAGGATTAACAGAGGAGATCTTGTGTTGCTGAAAAACAGAGTAACCAGTGGGAAATTCAGACTGACCTATGAAAAGAAGCCCTGGCGAGTTACTAGTGTGAAAGGCACCCGCATCACGGCCACCAGAGGACGGGAAGTAGTAACCCGGAATGTGTCTCATTTCAAACTATTTCACCCTGAGACTGAGCCAGAGGCAACTTCAGAGCTGCCTGCAAATAGGGCGGCAGCCAGGCCAGCAGCTATAGAATCCACTGAATCTCGAGATGGCCATCCGAGAGACATCCCTCCTGAAGCGAACAGTGAAAGTAATGACGACGCAGAGAGTGCCAGCATGGACCGGGAGGAACCTGATCCCGAGACCACCAGCCCACGATCTACAACCCCGGCCGGGGATGGCGTCACCCCGAACCGAGGGATGTCCAAGTACAGGCTGAGAAGCAATCCAGAACCATCCTGTCGTCTTCGTGACCATCTCATGTGAGACTGTTCCTATGCATGTTTATTGTCTGTTTTTAATTATGAATCACAACTGTGCACTTTGATCTGAGAAACCTTGAATTCAGTGACTGCCATGAAGTGTCTTCCTGTTGAACATATGCACTCGTATTTTCTTCATTTTTCATGTTTTAGGAGGAATGTTGTGTTCCAGCTTATGCACGCCTGTGACGCAACAGGCATGCAGCGTAAGCCCATGTGACTTGGTTTAATAAATAGGGGCCACGCACGCACGTACGCCAGTTGGCGAGAGTGCGGAGAGCCATAAACATCACTAAGTGTCCGTGTCCCTTATTCTTTATCAGCCACGTGTTAGGCCTAGGCCATCCCAGGTGCCCCCCCTGAGTGTAGGTCCCCAGCTCATGCCCCAGGTCTCACACGCCCCCAGGAACACAACAGTGGAGATGAACGAGGCTGTCTCTTACTTCTACTTTAGAGTTGCTGGGTGCTAAGAATCACTTCGCCGCTGGCTTATGAAAATTGTACTCTGCACACCTCGGCTTTAGGTTATGTGTCACCTGTCTGAGCTCACTAGTTTTGCTGCTTCCATGCCCAGTGATGAGACATGTCATGTTTTTGTGGAGCTCGGTTCAATAAACTGAAGCAGGGCCCTTCGTAGATTGCTAAATTTCAATTTAAACAATATATTGGATGCTTGGGAAGAGAAAAACCAGATCCAGCAGCAGGTGCCAAATAGTGGTACCAGCGGCACAACCTGTGGCCCTTGAAAAATTATGGGACCTTGAAAATAATAACCACTTTGGTCTCTTACTAACGAGCCTATCTGTGTGCTTTTTCAGCTCTTGAAGATTCAGCACCGTTTTTGACATTTTTTTTAACACAGACATGTTTGTATTTACTGCTTTAGTAAAGGTTTTTTATGTAAATGAACCACATTAAAAAAACTTATAAATTTAAGACAGAAATCTACACAAATCGTTGAAAGATGCTCGAAGTGGCTGTCACAGTTCCCCTACCTTGTTTTTCTTCCTTTTCATATCATGCATAAAAGGCTTTCTCTCACTTTAGAGTTCGGTTATAATCCAAAATACTCTGGGGCAGATTTACAAGTGACGCATCTGTAGAGATGCGTCACTTTCCCTGCGCCACCCTGAGAAACCCTTGCGCCACCATGTATTGTAAATACGGTGCGCCATGTCGCATGGATTGACAGATGCGTCTGAAATTCTGACGCATCTGTTGGGGCAAAAGTCAAGCATTGCTCTAGTTGTGTCCCAAGCACAACACAACTCCAGCAATGCATTTTGAGGACCATTCCCACCACACTGTGTCACTCCTTATGCCTGCTTCAAGTAGGCGTAAGGTATTAACGCAGTGGCATCCTAGAAGTGACGCAGTGAATTCTTGTAGATTTCACTGCATCACTTTAATGAGGCTTTCCTGTGTGGGAATGCCCACCTTGCATACACTATACCTGACACAGGTATAATGTGAGGCAGGGCTTTACAACGTGATACACCTCCCTAGATGCATCATGTTGTAAATTGGACGCATTTTTTATTCCCCGCTGCGTCACAAAAGTGACTCAACGGCAGAGCTAAAGTGTTGCAAGGGGCTTGTAAATCTGCCCCTCTGATTTCAGGGGGCACTGCTAAATCCGCTGGCGGACCTTTATTTTCCATGTGGTGGAGGAAGTTCTGTTGGTCGGATTAGCCTCCAGATTTAGCACTTCCACCAGAAATCAGAGGATTTTCCATGCCTGCCCAACTCGAATTCAGCCCCCGGAGACATATCTTCTGGAAATATAATAGTTTTTGGGAGATAGGTTTTTCTTCTAGTTGAATACTTCACACAGCACCACTTTTTAATTTATTTCGCTATAGTATCGGACTCCAAATGAGTGTGTACAAACTCATATAAAAAGCAGCACACACAATCTTGCGGCTGCTCCAACAGTATTTGAAGCCCTTTCTAGTTTTTCTCTTGTGCAGGTGAACACGTTCACCAAAAGCGGGTCTGAGGTTTCATTCTCAATGGATTGACCTTTTTGGACTCATGCTTTGGGTGTTATTAAATTACCTTTGTCTGGATGTCCATGGAGAAGCGCAAAATAGATTATTGTTTTCTCATTTGCATTCAAGTATCTTCTACCATTTTAAAGTTGCAATCCACTTTTCTTACACATTTGATGTGACAATAGGCGGCATTAAAAGAGTTGCTTTCACCCCTCGCCCCACTCTCTTCTTCCAGCTGACCACCAGAATAAATGCATGGTATTTGATGATGGAAGCATTTAGCCTATGCCAGTTCATATGTGCTACCATTTTTATTGCTTTTCTTCAATATGATGTTGTATAATTGTTGGACTGGACCTTTTTGCCGGGTTATCCCGTAGCGGCCGGCATTGCTCGCCACATGTGGAGAAGTGGGTGCGAGGGGTCGCAGGGGGTGGGTATCGCGGGGGTGTCGGGGGGGACTGCGGGGCAATAAAAAATGTATATTAAACGTACCTTTACGCTGGGTCTCGCCTCGTCTCGACTCCTTCTCTCCAGCTCTCCTGCCTCCGACAGGAACAGGAAGCAGGCTCCCTACCCTGAGACAATCATAAGGCTGCAAGCAGCATTGTGATTGGTTGGGATGGCGCCCAGCCAGGGGCTTATGGGGTGGGCATCTTCTTGCTTTGGAGCCTGCATGGAGAAGGTCAGAGTGCGCATGACTGATTTGGGCGGCCCGAGAGGGCCGACCAAACAGTCTTTGTGCTCTCAGGAGTGGGCATACCACTTCTCCCCATCTCTGCTCAAAGAGTAGAGCAGCCCTGCCAGCCTACAAACCCGCCCGCAATGCACAAAGCAAACATAAAATGGTAATGACAAAAAGTTATTACCATTTTATGTTTAGGCTTTCTCGCACTGAGAGAAAGCAGTGGGGTGGCGCTCCCCCGCCCGAGTGGAGGAGCAGCCCCTGGGGTTATCCCAAAAGCTTTGCCTTCCTCCTATACTTTTTCTTACCTGTTTTATGTTGGTTTTATGACTCTGGGCACTTTGCCACTGCTGATCAGTGCTAAAGTGCATGTGCTCTCCCCTGTAAACTTGGTAAGATTGGCCTACACCTGTTTGGCATATTTAATCTCCCTGTGTTAGAAATGGGGGTCTCTAGTTGGCAGAGGTAGGTGCCTTTGTCCAAATTGAGACCCTTGCTTCTAGACAGGGTAAGGGGGATACAAACTTCAGATAACCCCTGTTCACCCCCATGGTAGATTAGTACGAGTAGACAGGCTTATCTCAAAGGCAATGTGTGAAGTATTTGTACCAACACTCATAGTAACACAGTGAAAACACCACAAATGGACACCACACCAGTTTAGAAAAAGAAAATATCTGTGTCTAAACTTATCAAGACCAAAACGACAAATATCCAACATACACAGTTAGAAATATGACTTTCAAAAGGTTTCAAGAACTTCTACCATAGAAAACTATGGATGTGTGACTTTTACACAAAGTACCTGTAGTTGCGTCAAAATTCACAAGGCCAAACAGCCGCAGAGTCAGAAACAAAGAGATGCGTCAACTCCTGAGACATTAGGGAGGCAATGCGACAGTCCCGCTGCATGCAGAGGAAGGGTTGCGTCGAATCAGGTCTGTATGGGGAGTGATGCGTCGAGTGTTCGTGACGGTTCCGGTCTGCAGGTGATGCATCAGGAAAACTTGTTGCACAGGTGCGATGCGTGGAAATCTGGGTTGCGTCGTCATCAACACAGCGAGCAGCGCTGTATTGGTTTTCTTCAGCCGTGATCCCTCGATGTGTCGATTTTTGCAGTGGTGACAGGTGCTGTGTTGGTTTTCGCAGCGGCGCAGCAATGCGTTGAAATTCTTCTTACGCCATGGAGATGTGGCGGAAAAACAGCAGCAAGAAGAGCGATGCGTTGATTTTTGCAGTTCTTCAAGCTCCCAAAAAGCAGCAACACCCTCCAGAGGTCCAAAACTGGCACAGGCACCTCTTGGAAGGTTAGAACTCACAGCAGCAGGGTTCAAGGGAGCTGGGGTGAAGTCTTTGTGTCCCTGAGACTTCAGTACAGGAGGACAGCACACACAGGCCCTTTGAGATCCCCTTCAAGCAGGGGACACAGCACACAGCAAAGTCCTTCTCCTTTCCTTGGCAGAAACAGCAACTCCAGGCCAACCCCACACAGCACACAGCAATGGGCAGTACTTCTGGGTCTGGTGGCTCAGTGGACTAATACATCCATTGCAGGGGCCTGTGTTCGACCTCATGGTCATAGGTTAAAATCCCGGCGGGTCTAATCAGCCTTTCATCCATCTGAGGTCAATAAAATGAGTACCATTGAGTTGGGTAACAATAAACATTGTTATTCTGCGCCAAGAGACCTTCAGGTGAACGTGCGCTTTACAAATACACGCTATGTTCTCCTTAGTCTCTCCAGCTCTTCTCCTTGATAAAGAGTCCTCTTGAATTCCAGGGATGATCTAAAGTTCTGGGGTCTGAGCCCCAATATTTATACAGCAAAATCATTTGTTCTCTGGTGGCAGAGACGCCCTGTGCTCAGTCAGAACCAGTGCTGTCCCATCTGGTGCAGCGTCCTGGCAGGAGATCGAGACAGCATTGTGGAAGGCAGACCAGTCCCATTCAGGTGAAAGGAAATCTCCTCCCCCTACTCTAAATGCAGCCCAGGTCTATTCAACCCAGCGCTGACTCATCCTGATTCTCTGGAGCCACCGCATATCCCCAGCCCCTGTCACTCCAAAGCCAGACAGTCAATAGACATCCTAGCAGAGGCACACTGGATGGCTACGCAAGAAAATACCTACTTTCTAAAAGTGGTAGTTCCAAACAAACTTACCAAAAGATGCACTCTAACATTCTGAGTTCAGGCATGCTAAACTTTATTTTCCTACCTTGTTCCTAGGAGTAGTTATGCTTATAAGATGTTATAGGCAAACTCCCCATTATATCCTATGAGAACAGATAGCCTTGCAATAGTGAAAAACAGAATTGGCAGTATTTCACTACAGGACATGCCACACACACCAGGGTATGTCCTACCTTTTAACTACACTGCACCCTGCCCACAGGGGTACCTTGGCCCGACCTTAGGGGTGACTAACATGAAATAAAAGGGAAGGTTAGGGCCTGGCAAGTGGGTGCCCTTGCCAGGTTGGCAGGGCAGTTTAAAACTGCTGCTGACACTGCCTGAGATATCGTTTCAGGGCTACGCCTGTGACTGACACAATCAGTTCTGCAGGCTCACAAGTAGAATTTGACTTACAGGCCCTGGCACACATAGTGCATATTACTAGGGGCTTACAAGTAAATCAAATATGCCAATCAGGAAGAACCAATCATAATAACAGTTTCCATAGGGAGCGCTTGCACTTTGACACTGATTAGCAGTGGCAAAGTGCCCAAAGCATCTAAGCCACCAAAAACAAAATCCAGCACAGCATAATAAAATACAGGAGATAGAGGCTAAATGTTAGCCACGCTAAGGATGCCAGGTCTAACAACCTGTAAGTCCGTTGTACACTGATGTCCTATATACGCAGGGCCTGTAAAATAAATGCTACTAGTGGGCCAGCAGCGCTGCTTGCACCACCCAAAGAAGTAGACTTTCAAACTTGTCTGAGGCCGAGACGTGTGAGCGTGCGATCCAAGATGGCTGCCTCCAGGTGAGCTCCAGCTCTTTTTTGCCCATTTTTTAATTAAAAACAACGAATTTCTGTCAGAGTTGTTTATATTAAGAGGTCGCTGTGTTTCTGAAGCCAGTACTTGTTACTGTGAAGTGTTTCCAGCATTTTTGGTCAGCTTAAGTGGTGTTTGCTTCCTTCAGGCTCCAGCACCCAACTCTGCATTGAGGTATTGCCTGGCTTGTCTGTCAGGGGGCGGAGTAAGTGCTCAAGAGAGGGCCTGGCTTTGGCCTAACCACTCCCACAGCCCATTTTAGCTGCTGCACCAGTCATTTCAGGCTTTTTTCTCAAACAATACTCTGCCTTCTCCTTAACTTTATATTGTTCTACAAATCTAATTCTTTATACGAGAAAATAAAAATACTCATTCTCTTCATAATAAAAGGAGACAGCAAGTTCCGCCACCTTCAGTTAAATCTAAAGTGGTAGAGTCAACTGAACCTTCTTTAACATTAATTCTTGATGAAATTCAGGCACTTCATGCTAATACAGATACAACTGCGTCAGAGATTAAAAACTTGCGCAAAGACATGGTTAGTTTATCAATAAAAATCTCTGATAATTCAATTAAAATACAAGAAAATAAAGTTAAAATTGAAGCTTTCACTCCACTTGTGGCAAAAATATCACCTATGTCTACACTCCTTTCGGATATGGAAAATCGAAACAGACAATACAACTTATGTATTTTCAATTTACCAGAAGATGTTGAAGGTCACAATTGCAGATTGTATTTGGAAAATCTGATTCCTGACCTACTAAACATAAAATTTCCAGAAAAATTTGAAATTGATAAGGCACCCAGGATTCCTTCGCATCGCAACCCTCATCACACAAAGCCTCAACAAATGATCTTTAAAGTTCTCCGTCACCACCATTTGGTCTTGATCAGAAAAGCAGCACGAGAAATTCCATCATTGATGGTCAATGGAAATAAAATATTCATTCACCAAGATTTTTCTAAGGAGACTGTTTCAATTCGCAAGGATTTCACTGCTCTTTGTCCCCAACTATGAAGTCTTGGTTTCAAATATTGACTTTTTGATCCATCAACAATGCGTATTTGGAAAGATAATTTCTCTAAATCATTCCATCGTCCTGAAGAACTAAAACTGTTTCTGGGGCAATATTCACAGCACTCAAGGGATACTCATGACTCTGCTACTTGAAAATTACTATTACATATATTGTGACAAAATTAGGGTTTATTTTCTCATAGGGCTCCAACGGTTCCGGTCATGCTTGCAAAGCGTGTGGAATTTCATTCATGTTATTAATGTTTCTTGTTTGTCGTTTTATCATGATTTCTTTGTTTTCTTTTTTACCTATTCTCTTCTTTTCACTTCTTTCTGGAGCTACTATTTTTTAGTCTCTTACTCTACTTCTTTCTCCTCTTCGTGATCTTCTTCTTTCTCTTTTTTCTTATGGCTAATTTTCATAATATCAGGATGGTCTCTTCAAATGCCAAAGGGTTACGCCATCCAGTTAAGCATACAAAAAGTTTTGATTATTTAGGCAGTTGTAAAGCAGATATTTGTTTTATTCAAGAAACTCATATTGATGACAAAATCTTAGATTATATGAAAAGAAAGTGGGTGGACAGTATTGTCTCTTCTCCTGCAAATGGCAACAAAATAGTGTCGCTATCCTTTTTGCAAAAATGCTACATTGCCAAAGTTTGAGTACATTTTCTGATACTGATGGCAGATATGGCATAGCTAAAATTAAAAATCATGATTCAGTTATGTTTTTATTAAATGTGAATGGTCCAACTGCTAATGATCCTTTTTTTTGGGTTCACTTTAACAACAGAAGTTCCCTACATTGGGTAAAGTTCCTCTTATAGTTGGAGGAGCTTTCAATATTATATCTGACCCCTTATTAGATAGATTATCTCTTACTAAATTTTGACCTCCTAAAGCCTTTTTTGCTTTTAATCATTTCTTCAAACTACAAAACTAGTTGATATTTGGTGATTACATTTTTCTACAGAAATGTTTTTTAAATTTTTTATAACCCTCACAACTCTCACTCCAGGCTTGATTATCTTTTAATTTCCAGACAATAAATTAACTCTGTAGTTACTCCTATTATTTGTAATATTGATATTTTGGATCATGCCTTAATTTCTTTTATTTTGAAATGGAATTAAAATGTTACTGCACAATCCAGATGGAGAATGAATACAAGTATTGTTCTTAATGAACATACAAAACCTAAACTTTTAAATGCTATTCATGAATACTTCCTTTTTAATCCAGAAGGCTCTGATTCCATGGTGAATAGATGGGACGCTTTTAAAGCCTATACTAGAGGTGTTTCTATTTCTATTATGGCCCATGAAAATAAGTCTTTTAATACTAAAATTAAAATTTAGAGGAACAAATTGCAAAATATGAAAGACTTTTTATTTCATCTAATGGTCCTCCAAATAGATTCAAATTGCTAAAACTTAGGTATGAATTTAATTCAATCCTTAGCAGAAGAGCTGGTATTCAATTATCAAATTCTAAAGCCAAATTTAGTTTTAATGCTAACAGATCTGGTAGATTGCTAGCCAATTACCTACGCATTAAAAAATATAAAGCACAACAAAATTCAATTCATGGCTCTGATGGTAAAATTGCTTTATCCCAAAATGATATTGTTAATGAATTTCTAGATTTTTATACCACTTTCTATTATAAAGCTGATTTTGATGATGGCTCTTTGGTTGATTCTTTTTAGCTAAATGTGGATTACCCAAGATTTCCCAATCTGATAAAATTGAACTTGACTCGCCCATTACTCAAGATGACATTTTATTAGCCATTAAATCTCTCCCAAAAAATAAATCCCCTGGACCAAATGGTATTCCCGCTGAGTTTTATAATGAATTTCAGCTACAACTTATTCCTCATTTATTTCAACTTTACATTTTTTGGTTCTACGGTAATTACTACTGGTTCTTTTATTGAGGCTTTAATTATTGCTTTACCCAAGCCTAATAAAGACCCAGCTCTTGTGCCAAATTATCATCCGATCTCTTTAATAAACCAAGATTGTAAATTGTATGCCAAAATACTTGCTACTAGATTATTCTCTGTGTTAGACTGTTATTCATCCAGCTATTCTGCTAATACTACAAGAACTTTGCTACATGTTATTGAATACCAACCTACTTTATCTATTTCATTAGGAATTCTCACTTTAGATGCTCAGAAAGCTATTGATAAAATTCATTGGCAATTTTTATTTTGTTTTATTTTGGTGACATGTTTATCCGTATGATTTCTGCTTTATATTCTTTCCCCATAGCTTGTTTATTTATTAATGACCACATTTCAAATACATTTTCTCTTTTCATAGGCACAAGACAAGGTTGTCCCCTTTCCCCGATTTAGTTTCTTCTCGGTATCGAACCCTTGCTTACTTCCATTAGGAAATGTGACAAAATGATTGGAATCAATATCAAAGATGATATTATTAACACATTAGCTTATGCAGATGATGTACTTTCATATATAAGTGATCCTTTATCCTCTTTTCCCTCTCTAATGGAACTAATTTCATGTTATTCCACTGTTTCTGGTTACAAATTAAACACAAATAAAACGGAATTATTTCCTTTAAATATTTATTGTACTCCTGATATGCTACCTTTGAATGAAATTATTTGGCAAAAGGATACATTTAAATACATTGGTATTCTGTTCTCTTCATCTATGAAATCAACAATATCTACAAATTGTTGACTTCATTTTAAATTATATTAAAGATAAAATCTCCTAATGGTCTTCACCTCATCTTTCATGGTGGGGTAGTTTGGACTCTATAAAAATGTCTATTGCACCAAAAAAAATGTTATACACTTGCTATGATTCCTACTCAGTTTCCTTTAAAGTTTTATAAAACTGTTGACAAGCTACTCTCCAAATTTCTTTGGATTAACAAATCAGCTCGTATCAGTTATAAAAAATTGAAAATACCCAAATGTAATGGGGGTTTTGGATTACCTGACTTTTTTCTTTATCACAAAGCTTTTTTTTTAAAAAAACAAAGCTCTTTTTTTAATCACTCTTTTTTGAGTAATCCTCTTAATTGGCTTCTTATCAAAAAAACTTTGATAGAACCTTTTCCTCTACCCACTTTGCTAACTATGTCTAACAAATCTCCATTTCTCCATGAATCTGGAATTTTAAAAGCCACCAAACTAATTTAAATTACTTAGATTTAATTTTTCAATCACCCAATTCTACTACTAAAGACATGTCATTATGGTATAACACACTAATAAAATGTAATAGAAATGTTGGATTTTGGTATTCATGGATCGAAGCTGGCATTTTTTACCTTAAAGATGTTTATTGTAATAATGCTTTTATTTCATTTGAAGCTTTACAAACAAAATTTCTTTTACCTTCTTCTGATTTTGTTAAATATGAATTGTTATGTATTTCTATTTTAGATTAATTTCCCCATAATATTCCGTTTAATTCCTTTTAATGTTAAATCAGATTTATCAATATATATTCAAACTTTCTACTTTAACTCATGGCGTTCCTGTATTATATTAAAAAAATGTCTATTTCTCAAGGTTCCAACACTGATATAATCTCAAAATATTGAAAGATTGTGCTTTCAACCTCTTTTTCTATTGATATATGGAAAGTTATTTGCCCTATTATTATTTCTGGTTGGTTACCTGTTTCGCTCTATCAAACGAATTCATATATTTTATATAACTGTTTATGGACTCCACTACGTCTATTTCAAGCAAAACTCCTTCCGCCTTCAATTTGTTGGCACTGTAATATACATACTGGTTCGTTACAACATATGCTTTATGATTGTCCTATAGTTTTTGAATTTTGGACCAATGTCTGGGATGTTATAAAAAATAGTACTTAATATTCATGGTGATATCTCTTTCAAACTGTTAATCTGCAAATCCGTTGTTCTTTCACAAAAAGAAATGAATTAGAAGGTAAACTTTTCAATTTTCCATTATCAGCAGCTTTTAAATCCATTACAGCTTGTTGGAAGATGTTTCATTATTTTTTATTCATGTTTGGTGGTCAAGGGTTATCTTTACGAGAAGAGGCGCTCAATTATTTGAATTGCATTAATCATAATTCTATTTCTTATCATTCCTTTTGGAAACCTGTTGATTTATATTTATCTTCTTAAGTACGTATTTATTCTAGGAGTAAATTGTTATTACATTAATCTAGTCTTTATATTGTAGTAGCTTCATTTTATTCTCATCTCTCTTATATAGATACATTTGGGCTCCTTTCCCTCCCTTTTTTGTTTTTCTAGGAATATTATGTTTAATGTTTTTACCTATTGTTTCTTAATGACTATTTATTCATTATCTTTCAATTGTAATTGGGCATCGGTTCAGTACTATTTTTTGTATTGTCTCTTGTTTAATGCTTATCATGAATACTCAATAAAATATTTTGAAAACAAACTTGTCTCAGGCCTTTGCCACTGCAGGGCCTGCGTGCGCACTTTACTGCCACAGTGACTTGGCATTTAATGTGCTTGCCAAGCCTGAAACTTTCCTTTTACTACATTTAGGTCATCCCTAAGATAGGCCCTAGGTAGCCCTAGGGGCAGGGTGCTGTGTAGATAAAAGGTAGAACATTTGCATTTGTTGTGTGACATGTCCTGGTAGTGACAAACAGCCTAGTTGGCTTCTCACTACTGTGAGACTGTTTATCTCATAGGTTTGCACTGGGAATTCCCTGATAGGTGTTTCAGTAGTAATTTCTAATCTGGAAGGGTAGGGTTGCCATGTTTGGTATGTTTGGAATAGCGGATAATATATCCTGTTTATTGGTGTCAGTGGATTTTGTAGTAATATTTCTGCTATTCCACTTTTAGACGCGGGCATTTCTGTGTGCTTATGACTCTTTGTGCTTTGCAGCCTGACTCCAAACAATGTCTGGTTTAGACTGACAGGGCCCTGTTTTGTGCATTCACTATAGACAGTCACAAAGGTATGATAAGAGGTGTGCCCCGCAAATCCTGATGAGTCTTCTTAGGCTAGAGCGGCAGGAGAAGTTGTCACTGTACCTGAATAGGGCTGCGCCTGCCTTTCAAAATGCTGTCCCTGGCCCCCTGTAGTGTGTCTAGAGCCAGGGCTGGGGATTGAATGGGGGAGTTGTGCACTTCTAACGTTGTTTTTAGACACTGCCTGGGACTTGTAACCAGACACTACTGGTTCTCCATGCTGCACATTGCCAGGAGGAAAGGCTGTATTGCTAGGAGGAATCACCATCTGAACTTGCTTGCTTTACTGTGCTGCCCTGTGACCTTCTAGGTTACAAGAAGGACTGCAACTTTGCTTTACAGGAGCCTGACATTCTGGCCTGCTGGTATTTCCCTGGTCTCGTACCCCCCAGTTATTCTCCAGGGACTGGCTGTGTGGCCCTCCTTATTTTGTGAGCCTGTGGAAAGCTGTGCTGGAGCGATCCTCCATTCTTTCGATTGTGCATGAAGAGCATTTCACTTTCACTGATGTGGCATAGTGCGTGTTGAGAGCTCACTTTTGGCCCCTAGGAAGGGCTGGCACAGTTCCACAGATTAGACCCCCGGATGGTTTAGCCCGGCACCACAGCAGTCTGTGGCTCTGCCCAAGGCAACGCGGCATTGAGGGCCATACTTTAATGTTACCTAGGGAGCAGAATTCAACTTAGCCACAAGGAAGGAAAGGGTGAGGCATTCAGCACTCCTACGTGAACGGAGCTGGGTGATGGCTAGGGATTGCGGTTCAGTTCAGATCCTTGCATGTCGCAATAGGGGCTGTGAATCAGATCCTTTACCCCGGCGGCGGTGTTTGTAAATGCTTATCTCAGAGCCAAACTTTACCAGCAGTGTTGCACGGCACTCATCACCTTTAGGCGGCAGACCTTTGGATTCTGGCCATACACGGGGGACCCAGCGAGGTCGCCTCGCCGCCTATGATGGTGTGTGCCCCCAAAATCCATTTCTTTCCACATACCTTTGGGGGCACTGGAGCTCCTGCTTGCAACTGGGGTATATCCTCGCCAGAGGCCTTTGTAAAGCTATTGCCATGAGGAAGCCCCTTTAAGCTACCACATTTCCCAGAGTAGGCATGCAGGAGTGCCTCCGGACTATGAGTTGGGCAGGAGCACATTCCACAAACCTGAGCTAGAGTACCGACCCTATCCCTGCTATTTGGAAAGCAGGTGCTGCAGGGTTCAAGGTCCCTGAGGTGCTTAGGGAAATATCTTGTGGTTTGTTATGTATTCCTGGCACTGAAAGGATAATGAGTATTATTTCAGGATCTGTATATTATGTACAGTGATGATGTTTCTAGGACATGTGCAACACATAAGTATTTCCTTTAGTGGACGAACTGTGATGTTTATGACAATGGCCTAGTTGGCAAAGTGCTTTATGATTTATTTGGTTTATATCTATATGCTATGTACAATATATGAGATATTTTCATAAAATTGTATGTGGTGTCTCTTCTGTGGTGTATTTATTGTGTAACTGGTGGGTGTGTGTTGCACAAATGCTTTACACATTGCCTCTGGGATAAGACTGACTGCTCTGCCACGCCACCAAATTAGTGAGCAGGGGTTATTTTGGGTGAATAACTCCCTTACCCTGACTAGAGTGGTGGGTTCTGTCTGGCTTAGGTGTATACCTAGCGTAACCAGAAACCCCATTTCTAACAATATTAATCTACTTATATCTTGGAATACCATTATCCATCAAATTGTGGTGAAACAATGATAGAATTAGGGGAATTATTAGCTGACACTCTAAACATAAGCATTATTCAAGCCAACTCTTTAATTTAACTAGGTGAGGGTTACTGAGCAAAGATATGCCATAGCAAGACCAGGACCATTCCCTTGTCTAAAATTCTACTCTAGTGTAGGGTTTGGGTCATTAAGTTGGGAGAATTTCCATTGCTGCCAGACAGGTTGATGCTTCTTATGAAAGACATACTGACAAAGGCTTCAACACTGGTCACCACAGACTTTGCCAGCCTGTTTGTTGTGTGTGTCATAGTTCCTTCAGGACTGATGGTGTTTAGCAAGATTTGTGAGTGAGAATGGGTTTTCATGAAGTGTTTCAAATAGCAGACCCACACTCCTCTCATGTAGTTGAGACTACATTTTAGGGGCTTGGTAAATCCCATAGCCTTTTCCAGTCATTTACCAATTGTTTCTTCACTTATATTGTCTATGAGTATCGCAAAGAAAGAAAGATGCTACAGTCCAGATTTCAGTACCCTATTCCTATCATTAAGGTGTAACATGTTGATGACAATCCTTTCTATAAACATGTGCAGGTTTCCACCCAAAAAGACCCGGAGCACTTGCCATGTTACACAGCAATTACCTCCACGTCCTTCTTCCTCAGTCCTGTCTTTATTTATTTTGCTTAATCTGTGGGTGCCAATGTTCTCAAAGGTGGATTAAATATGCACCTAGACCTGTAAAAAGTTTATCCAAGTTTTCTTGTTGATATGAAGTATTTCCTTGTTCCCACCAGACATTCGTCTGACATACACCTGTTTCACTTCTCCTACTGGGTGAGAGGATGACTTTGGCTGCTGGATCAAAGAACAACATTTGTGTCAGAATCTGCATTGATGAGGTCACTAAATTAAGCAAGACAAGCTGGCAAGTTCCATGAGCTGGAGATATGGATTTACTGCAGGCATGGGTTGAACAGATTAACACTAATAATGAGTACTGAAAGATGGGAATGGACAGAGCCATAACATCTCAAGGTGGTAGGCTTCTTGAAATTGTTCACTTCAGCTTTCTTTTTGGGATGCTGATGAAGTGACACCTGAGGATAACTGTGTTTTTTCATAGGTGTTAGCCATGTGCAGAACTATGTATGAGGTAGATGGTAAAAGCTAAGAGCACCATAATCCCCTCGTTTGGTTTTATGGGTCATTCAGAGAACGTGAGACCAGGTTCAGAACATGGTCTGTCATTCCCCTCTGAGTCCTTACATGTGTGAGGATGTGCCAAGCTGGCCAAGCTGCCTCAGGGTATTTTAAAACAATGAGAGGGCACAGGTGAAACCGGCACAGGTTTAACCAGAATAGCAGGCTACATAAAACTCACTTGTTCTACCTGTTAAACCCAAACCAAAATGCAAACGAGTGGGAAAACACCAAAGTGGCCACTATGCAAAGGAACAATGCACACTACCATTAAGGAGGTCACCTGGCTCTTAGAAATATGTCCCTGTATCACAACAAAGATGTACTGTCCAAAACTAGGAAAGCATATGTAAAAGGCAGATAGACGCAACTAGTCAAGGCATCCAAATCCCACTTCTTTTCACTGCCAGCCAGCGTGTTAGCAACACATTAGAACCAGCGGCCTTAAACACTATCTCAGTGGCACGGAAGTGTGACACCAAAATATTATCCTACAGCCTTGAAGGAGGGAACTTAGTGACTCAGTTGACAGGACCAAGCATAGGTCCAATGTTGGAAGTTATGCAAGCTAAAATAGGCCCTACTTTGTCACACAGCTTCGAAATTGTCCTAGGTATGCTCAGCTCCGCACCAAACCAACATGTGATCTAGATCCAGAAAAAGGTTCTTCAGCTGCCAAAAACTGCATCTGCAGCACAGATCCGAATAGAGCTAGGCCTCCTAAATTACAAAATGCTAAGCGCTGGAGCTTTTTAAAATTGTGCCACAAGTTTAGGCAGGCTAGAGCTGGTTCACTCGAGTCCCTACTATGGTTAGACATCAGCTCTAGTAATCTTGAAGGGTCATACAGTCAGTTCTTTCTCGAATGCATGCAGCAATTATCAGCGAGTAATCTCTTGAACCTTTACCCAAGTAACGCAGCTTTCAAAATAAGTCTTGAAAAGTACACCCAATTGTGTTCCTACTCTTCCGTCAAGGTGACCCTTGCCAAACGCAAGCACGCATGGGCAGTAATCAACTCTTATCAGCTGGTCTCTCTTGTAATACCCCTTGTATTTATAACAGAGATTCCTTGCACTTAGACTGGGTGAGTGGCACCTTTAGAAACATCTACCACTCTGGCGGCATCCATCAGACGAGCTTGTGTGCATGGGTTGTGGGAATCGGTCGAGTCTTTGGAGCTTGTTATATGTCTCTGCCCAGCACTGATCACCCTGCATAGATCAAAACTGAGGCCTGAGTGGAACAGATTGGGACTCCTGTCTTGCAGGCAGGGCATTATCGCGGCATTGAACCCAGAAAATACGGCTTTAAACATCAGCTTTACAATCTTTGTCCATCTTGTATATTGTAAGTTTAACCCGGAATCTCAAGTCCTGTGTCAAAACTAGTAAACACAGGTGGACATAACAATGGCCATTTTTGAAGCTGCTTTCCAGTAATCTCGTGTCTCCTTGCACAGCCTCACAAAATCTCATTTGAATCTATCCTTTACATTAGAAGTCTGTGCCTCCCCCTGATAACAGCAGAATCTTGCCAAATGGAACATGAAACTTTAGGTTGTGTGGCTGAGGAAAAGATGTAACACCAACGTTTTGCTATTTACTACTGTAGCTTTTAATTTTACACTAAATTTGGGGCGGCATAAAACAGATCAAGTTAAATTCGACCAAGACGATACATTCAGCAAACTACGGCTGAATTGTCGGATAACAGCTGCTTAACACTCTTTGAATTCTCACTGGCCCACGGACATGTACTCCCCCTTTTTTTTTCACAGAGTTTTATATAGCGCAAACTCGACCAGAAGGTATCGGGTATCAGAGCACTTTACACGAGCACCAGTTGCGTTACAAGAGGACACATTAATTTTTGTTAGGCACGGGCAGATTAATTGATTTGCCCGGAATCACAGGATGTTGTGTGTCCTTGCCGAGACTCAAACCTGGTTCCCCAGATTTGAGGTCAACCACCCTAGCCGTTAGGTCAAATCCTCTTCCCTTACGCCATGTTGCACTTTTTCCGGCTTGGTGGCTTACGTGTTGTTTTTAGAAGGGACTTTTACTTTTATTGAATGTACTTATTAAATCAATCCAATGCAAGGGTGTGCAGTTCATGGAACAGGGTGAAGGTGGTCAGGTCAGTGAAATAGCCTCCAATTGTAGTAAGTGCCCCCACTCACCCCGTGAGGTGTCATGCTTCATCATCTGGGTGTGCTCCTCATCGGGCCAGCGCAGCAGCGCCCGACGGGCACCTGCGAAGGTGCTCTTTGGCGGAGTTTTTTTTTATAATGCCGTTGGGTGAGTGAGGGTATGTGGGCTATGAGAAGTAGTGTAGTGGAGTGAAAGGGGTGGTTAAAATAGGTTTTGTGATGCTAGGTTTTCTTAAACTTTATTGGTGGGGCTTACTAACCTACATATAATCAGTGTAGCTCAATCGTCCTATAGAGCACACGTGCTGTGAAATTTCGTGGTCAACAAGTTTCTTGTCCCATCCAGACCCTAACAGGTCTATTGGCAATTCATCAGGACAGAGAGAGAATTTTCTTGGTATCTTACACTACTGCATGACTGGCTTTTAAGAAGTACAGGTAGATTGAGCAACCAGCCCTGCTATACCTCACAAGGTTTTGATTTTACTTGTTTCTTGGAACAACCTGAAAACGAGGAAAGTGGGGTGGGAGTAACAGAATAACATATAGGATAAACAGCTTAGTTTTTTTAAAATTGGTAAAACGTTGTTTGGTTTGTTACCACATTCAAAGGTTTATCTTACACAAGCACCCTTGTGTCAGTCTGGTGATAAGCGCTTGGGTTACTTAGGGAAGCCCTCCACAATATGCTGCCATCTATATGTGGGGGTAAATAGCTCATATTATAAAGGCAGTATCAATATGTGAATGGCAAAGACGCTCAGTGATTTCTATGAATCCAGCATCAGGAGCAAAAAGCACTGTCACATGAACTGCGCAATCTTTGGCACCAAGTTGGGAAACACCGAACTCAGGCAACGAGCAAATGAGAACACCTCCCAAAAAAAGGCTGAAATACCAACACAGTGCCATGAGAAATAGAGTGGAGAGCAGCAAACACAAACCATAAAGAATAGAGCATTTTGACAGCAAAACAAACAACTGCAAGGCAGTAAACTGAAGACCAAAGTACCTCAAATAGCCACCATTGAATGAGGAAGAACTGATAAAGTAGAGCCTGGAATCAGTGCGGCAACTAGACCAGTTTGGGACCCTGGACATCTAACAAATAATAATGATTAAGGAGACACTGTTCCGTATTGAACAGAGATAGGTACTGCGGCTTGCCTCCAACAAAGAGGGATTAAATGAGGAAATTCCATGGAGCTTACTGACCAAATAAGAAACACTCACTGAGCATGATCTATTCTTGACAGCATTATCGCTGTTCAGTTGGCAATAATGCTCTGTTCCCAATGCCCTCTGTCCACTCGAAACCTTGCTCTTAACACTGAACTCCTACTCTCCCCATATTCTAATTTGAGTAGTAATACTGTACTCACCTTTTAATTTCCACCCTGATACTTAAACCTGTAACATTTTGGCAGGGTTTGAGAACCATTCCCGACATTTGTTCCCTTCAGACACTACAAGATGGCCGACACCTGTTGGCAATTTTGTGCTTCCCCATAAGTCATTAGGATTCAAAGATGGCGCCCATAGAATTTACAACGAGGTTTGCACTCTAGTGGTTCCTCCCATGCAACTGTGAGTCCCGCCTCCTCTTGCTGCTGACCAGGAGTTTAAGACCGCCGCGACTCGACCGGCAGTCACCACCCGGTTCAAGCAGAGTGAGGGGTAGTTCCTCCTCCACTGCACGGAGAAGACGCGGGAGTACTCCACCCCCTGATTGCCCCCCCCCCCTCATGACAATACCTTCGGTTCACGAGGCACTTCCGCCCCAGGTGGACCCTTCGAGTGGTTGTGACTTTACGGGCCGCCGGCTGATATGTACTTGATCGTCTTGTCATAACGGTACGGCGCGGTGGTATAGTGTAGTCACCTCAGCCACGGGCAGCACGCTAACTGGGATGGCCAGCCTTTCGCTTTGCACTGCATCTGGTTGCTGTTCATTACTGCCCTACCCCACACTATACCGGGATGTATGAGCCCTTCGGGACATAGCACTTCCCTGTACCCTGTACCGCGGGACAAAATACCCTCATAGATGGACATCTCGGACTGAGGGTGCCCCTCTGAATCCCGGGCCATCGTGACAGGTGGGGTCACCACATGTTTCCCTGCCTTCTACCATGACCCACTTTGGTTTTTGTCACACATACTTTGTATTTACAGGGCACTAGTCTTTACAGTGTCATCACCTGCTGGAATATGATGGCATGAATTTCGGACTCGTATGGAGTGAGTTATTTCAGAATTTCTGCCTCTTTTATACTTCACATCATTGCCACACGTGTTTATCACAGCACCTCAAAGTGAAGCATGTCTCAGTCACTGTTTCAGTGCTGCACAGGCATGTTTTTTTAACGGTATGATTAATGCCAGTACATCTAATTGATGCTATTGGCTTTCATTTTTTTACAGGTTGTCTTTCTAGAGTGACAGGTACCACTTTTTAGGGTGCTGTAGGTGGTCTCTCACTTTTATTACAATTGACCACGATTGTTAGTGTAGATAGAAACTGATACTGGTCCTGAAGAATTGCCGTCCAATAGACAGTTTGGCAAGAAATATGTTGACCTCAGAGCGCGGTTTTCTGTAACATCAATACAGGGGCACGCCTCACTTAATTGTAACTAGGAGAGGGGTCCACACTCATTAAAATTGTTCTGGTTAGACCCCTTCCTCTTACTTTAGCCTCACCTTTCTTTACATCCACACACACTAGGCCCCTCACATGCACCACACCTAACGGCAAGGAATTAAAGATCTCTGCCAAAGAGCCCCTTCATGGGTGCCCGTCGGGTTTTGCAGCACCAACCCGACGAGGAGCAGACCAAATGATGAAGCATGACACCTAGCTGGCTGGGTGTGTGAGGGTCCTAATTCCAACAAGAGGCGTTCCCCCCTGTAGTCTAAGAATTAAACGAGCTTCCGCTTGCTTACACAACCTGAATAATCCTGTCAGGAACTGAATACCCTTCTTGTATTTACCTTTCCTTGAGTGCCCACTGAATCCAATTTCCTGTTGCAGAGAAGCTCTGAGCAAGAGGTTGTGCCTCTGTCAGATAGATTGGGGTGGTTTGCAGGGCTGGACAGGCCGGAGCTGGCACCAGGCATTTCCCCGGGGTGCCGGAGGGGCAGTTTTGTGCCCACGAGGGCCACTTTTCTTACTGGGGGCCAGTTTTGCAGCAGTGCTGCCAATATCATCCCCCATGGGAGCTGTGCTTTTTGCTTGCACCACTAACCCCCACACCCACCCACTCTGCTCCCAGGGCCGGTCGAGCAGCAACCTGCCAGGGCTGGTTGCTGTACTCAGTCCGGCCCTGGTGGTTGGACCCGGTCCTCCTAAGTTGTAGCAGTCTAAAAATTATCTATGCCCCAGGTTTTCAAGGGGATAGGAGAAGTCTAGTTAGACATAGCCAAGTGTCCCAGGACCTAAGGAACAGAACTTGGGGGTCAAGACTCTCTTCGGCAGAGGCCACCCACAGGGTCCAAGTCAGGTCCAGTTGTTACTGCTGGTCAGCTGGGCACTTCATGAAAAAGGCGTCTTTCATCTTGTTGTGGCACTTTAGTTACACAGGCCAGCCAAGTGATGTTTGGAGTCTACTAGGAGTTTGGTCAGTGCGTTCAGATTGGCCAAATAGACCATGGAATGCTGAGGAGTCATATTTCAATATCTGAAAGCATAGAACCCACCTGACGAAGGACCAAATGGGGTTTGAAATGCATTTGGTGCACAGGGCACAAAAGAATATATGAACTCACACTTTGACTTTGGACATAGAATGCAACACAAATATGATTATAATCACCACAAGCTGTGTTAAGTGATCATTCATTACTTGCAAGATATCACGAAACATGTTTGACAACGGTAGATTACAAGAGTAGTCCCATTAGGGCATCTGAAGAGACAGTGCTGTTAGGGATACATGATCCCATAAAGTATACGTGCTTAGACATTAAGGGGCAGATTTACAAGCCCCTTGCACCAATTTTGCGTAATTTTTAACATTGGAAAATTGATGCAAAAGTGGCGCAAGGGCATTGTAAATCTGCCCCTAAATGTTTTGTGCCCTGGGTCAGAGAGTAACATCCCACACGCATGCAGCAACATTGAATAATATAACTAAAAATACATTATTTGATTGCACAGGTCCTAAATACATGCATTCCTGGTCATTCCCCACTACAGGAGCGTCCAAAGTCGACCGTCACCTGGAGGTTATATTAAAGGGGAAACCAGGAGGGGGCAGACTCCCCCATAGGACACAACCAGGGCACACCCACCCTCGCCACCTTCTTTCACCGAAAATCACGACATCCATGACAGCTTCAAACCCCGGACCACCCCTGCAGATCTCGCCGCCATACCCCACCGCCCACAACACCCTGACAACCTGGGCCAACGTGAGCATCGAGGACACAATCAAGACCATAGGCACAATCCACGCCGGATCCCCGTCCGACCCTCTCCCACACCACATCTTCAACAAAGCCAGCACTTCCATCGCACCCCACCTGCACAAAATCATCAACCTCTCCTTCGAGACCGCTACCTTCCCTGAGAACTGGAAGCACACAGAGATCAAAGCCCTACTGAAGAAAGCCAAGGCGGATCCGAGCAACCTCAAGAACTTCCAACCCATCTCCCTGCTCCGTTCCCAGCAAAGGTCATCGAGAAGATAGTTAACACCCAGCTCACCTGTCACCTCGAAGGCAATAACATCCTAGATCCCTCCCAATCAGGATTCCACAGCAACCCCAGCACCGAGACCGCCCTCATCGCCGCCACAGACAACATCAGGATCCTTCTTGACAATGGCGAGACAGCGGCCCTCATCCTCCTGGATCTCTCCACCGACTTCGACGCCGTCTGCCACCGCACACTACGCACGCGACTCCAAGACGCAGGGATCCGGGAGAAGGCCCTGGTCTGGACCACCTCCTTCCTCTCCGGAAGAACTCAGAGAGTCCGCCTCTCCCCGTTCCGGTCCGAGGCCTCCGAGATCATCTGCGGCATCCCACAAGGATCTACCCTCAGCCCGACGCTGTTCAACGTCTACATGGCACCACTAGCACGCATCGTCCAACAGCACGACCTCAACATAATCTCCTACGCCGACGACACTCAGCTGATCCTCTCCCTCGCCAAGGACCCTCTCACCGCCAAATCCAACCTCCACCAGGGAATGAAGGCAGTCGCCGACTGGATGAAGGAAAGCTGACTTAAGCTGAACTCAGACAAAAGGGAGATCCTCATCCTCGGGTCCAACCCCTCAGCATGTGATGACTCATGGTGGCCCGCATCACTGGGGGCCCCCACAGACCATGCACACAACCTGGGAGTCATCCTCGACTCGAAACTCACCATGAAACTCACCATGACCAAAGAAGTCAATGCTGTCTCCTCCACCTGCTTCAACACCCTCCGCATGCTCCGCAAGATCTACAGATGGATCCCGCCAAACACAAGGAAAACAGTCACCCAGGCCCTAGTCAGCAACAGACTCGACTACGGGAACGCCCTGTATGCCGGAGCCCCATCCAAGCTCACCAACAGACTGCAGAGAATCCAGAACACCTCTGCACGCCTGATCCTTGACGTCATGCACCGCAACCACATCACCCCCCACCTAAGGAACCTGCACTGGCTCCCCGTCGACGGGAGAATCTCCTTCAAGCTCGTGATCCACGCAGACAAGCCACTCCACAAGACCGGACCAGCCTAGCTCAACAGTCAACTCTCCTTCTACGTACCCAACAGTAAACTCCGCTCTGCTGACCGCGCCCTGGCCACGGTCCTGCGCATCCGTAGAACCACTTTCGGAGGCAGGTCCTTCTCCCACCGCGCCGCCAAGACCTGGAACACACTCCCCCTCTACCTACAACAAACCGAAGACCTGTTGACCTTCAGGAGACAACTCAAGACGTGGCTCTTCGACCAGTAGCAGCAGCATCCCCCAGCCCCCGCCCTCCCAGCGCCTTAAAACCCTCGCGGGTGAGTAGTGCGCTTTACAAATTAAATAATTGATTGATTGATTGATTTATTGATTGATTGATTGAAAGAGAGAGCAGTGCTGCCTGTTGTGCAGACAGGACTGCTGCATGAAAATAATGTTGTGCTGTCCCGGGTGCAGGTATACTCCTGGACCTGTGGATACTGCAGAAGGACTGCCCTACTGCAAGAGTACAACCCTGCTGCTAGAATCCTGCCCAGCTGTCTGGGAAGGAAGACAGATAACAGCGCCCTTCATCGCAGGCAGGATTGGCTGCAAGGAGCAACTGACAGACCTCCTGTTCTGAGGAGCAGTGACACAACAAGCTACAAAGGACTCTCTGCTGACCTGCTGCATCTGGGCCTGCCTGGACTTGCAACTGGACTTGCCTGAGCGCTGCTGGCCTCTCCAAGAGTAAGTTCCTCATCGCCAAGAGATGCCTCTCAGATTCTGTGTGGCATCAGTTGAGCTCCCCCTTGAAGAAAAGGAGAAAATCTGCAGTTTGGGGCTTTTTGCAAGTACAGACAAGTTGTTCATGCCAAGATCTTCACGCCCTTGCCGACCACCATCGCAAAGCTCCGGTGAACCCGAGTCTGCACACCACAGCAACTGCTAGCGCCAACCGACAACATGAGATGTTCACTTCACGCTACAGCAACGACAGCCTGTAGTGACTGTCAATGCGAAGCTCTAGCAACGACCGTCCAAAACACCTGATAGTTTCTTCATGTTACAGTGACGACCATCTATGATGACCTGCTCTTCATTCTACAGCATCAATCAATCATCCACGCTATCTCTGCTCCTTGTGGCCTCCTCCACCGCGGATGGTACTTTTGGCGCTAGCCTGTATAAGATAATTATTTTGTCACCATGACTAACCTGATACCTGTATCTAGCCCATGCTCCATTGCAATCGGCCTGAACGTGACGTTCCCCACATGTCTCATAACCAGATAACCACTAATGGCGCTTTCTTTTTTGGGGCTGTTAGAACCTGGGTTCCCTAGTTGGCAGGGGTAGGTACCACTGTCCAAATAGGGACCCTTGCTTCTAGTGAGGGTAAGGAGAAAACCCTTTAAGATAACCACTGCTCACCCTCTAGGTAGCTTGACATGAGCAGTCAGGGCTAACCAAAGGCAATGTGTAAAGTATTTGTACCAACACTCACAGTAACACAGTGAAACACCACAAACTGACTCCACAACAGTTTAGAAAAATAAAGGTATTTAATCTAAACTACACAAGACCAAAACGACAAAAATCCAACATACACAGTTCAAGAATATGGTTGCAAAAGAGTTCTTAATGTTAGCGATAACTTTATCCACAGTTGAGTCACGTTTTAGCCACAGTACCTTTGTTAGCGATAAAAAGTTCCAAGCACAGAAGCTGTAGCGGTGAAAAACAAGCGATGCATTGCTCCTGAGACCCTGGGGAGGCGTTAGCGACAGCCCGCTGCAGCAGCGGGAGTATTGCGATGAATCCGGTCTGCATGGGGAGGAAGGCCACTTGTATGGATACCGGTGCGTAGGTTCTGTAGGAAGTTTTCTCCAGCAAAGGCACAATGCGACGATTCTCGGGTGTTGAGACGATCTCCGGGGCGACGATGTGCGGCCAAGCGGCGATCTTTCTCTCGCAGCTCCTCGTTTCGGTGGCTCTGCGATGATTCTCGCAGCGACGTGATGCGATGGTTACACCCAGCAGCAGCAGGCTCTGCGACGATGTTCGCAGCGGAGGGAATTTTCACGCTCGGCCAGGTTTGCGATAGATTTTCTGTAGCACAGTTTTTAAAAGCGTGATTTCCAGCACCCCTCCACAGGTACAACTTCCAGAGGCGCCACACATGGGCCAAGCACTCCAGGAAGGACAGAGCTCTCTCAGCAGAGCTCAGGGAAGCTGGGGTGAAGTCCTTTTGTTCCTGGTACTTCAAAAACAGGGAGCCAGCTCTTCTCAGGCCCTTGGAGATTCCTTCAAGACAGGGGACACAGCACAACAGCAACGTCCTTCCCCTCTCCTTGGCAGCAAAGTAACAGCAGGTCAGTCCAGCAGAGCAACAGCAGGACAGTCTTCATTCTTCAGATTTAGATTTCTCCTTGGCAGAGGTTCCTTCTTGGTTCCAGGATGATCTAATTTTCTGTTGTCAGGGGTCCTGTACTTATACCCCTAAAAGTCTTTGTTCCCTTTGTGCAGGAGAGCTCTGAGCCCGGTCTGAACCAGTTCTGGGTGTTCCTTGAGCACTTAGTTTTCCTGGCTTCTCCTTTCCTTTCAGAGTGAGGGGCAGGGTTGTCAGCCCCCCAGCAGGAGGTGGAGCCAGCATTGTGGAAGGCAGGCACAGCCCTATTCAGGCCCAGGTTCTATCACCTCCCACCACTCAAGTTGCAAATGCAGTCATTCAGCCTAGGGCTGACTCAGGCAGCCTCCTGGGAATCCCCAGCCCCAGTCACTCTCAAACCAGACAGTCAATCCACAAACAGGCCAAGGCACACAGAAAGGTCAGACAAGAGAACAGCAACTTTCTAAAAGTGCTGTTCTCAATCACAGGAGTTAAAAACCACCTTTCCTAAAAGATGTGTTATTAAATTCTGTGTTCAGGGATACCAGACTTTTATGTCCAATCTTGCTCCTATGGGAAGATATGCTGGTAGCCACTGTAGCCAGCATACCCCATGATAGCCTATGGAGCAAGATAACCTTGCAGCAGTGAAAAACGAAAATGGCTGTAATTCACTACCAGAGCATGTCACCTGCACCAGTACATGCTCTACCTTTCACATACGCTGCACCCTGCCCAGGGGGGGTACCTTGGGCCTTCCATAGGGGTGACCAATGTGCACAGAAAGGGAAGGGTTCGGCCTGGTCAGTTGGGACACGGACCAGGAGAACATGGCAGTTCACAGACTGCACACAGGCACCACGGTGGCAGGCCTGAGACACCATTTTAGGGCTACTCATGTGGGTGGCACAATCAGTGCTGCAGGCCCACTAGTAGCATTTGTCATCACCAGCCCTAGCACACCCAGTGCACTTTACTAGGGACTTCCTGGTGATACATATACGCCAATCATGTATATCCAATCATAATAACAATTTACACAGGGAGCACTTACACTCTGACACTGATCAGCAGTGGCAGAGTGTCCAAATCATCTAAACCAGCAAAAACGAAATCCAGCACAGCATCAAAAATACAGGAGGTTGAGACCAAAAAGACAGGGGAAACCACGCCAAAGATGCCAGGTCTAACAGGGGCGCAATACTTACCTTCAATCTTTGAAATTAGATTGCTCTGGTTCTACTGAATTTTTTTGTTTTGATGTCAAATAACTTATTAAATGTTGTTCGATTCTACTAAATTGGCGTATGATTTTTCTTGGGTTATGCGTTCACTTTATCACTGTTTGTGTACTGCATAAACATTTTACATATTAAGTTAAGCCTGACTGCTTTTGTACCAAGCTTCCAGAGGGTTAAGCACAGATTAATTTAATGTCTTTTCGTAGTTCACCCTGAGAAGTATTGTGGTTGTTGCTTAAGTATGTTGTCCCTCCCCTCAACCAACAGCCCGATTTCTCTCACTTACACATGGTTTATCACACAAAGCTTAGTAAATTATATTTGTGAGATACAGAAGCATAGCATGTTTCACAGTTTACCAAAATGTATGCAGTCTATGCGATTCTCCTTGATGTGAGGTAGCTAAATATTTAATACATTAAAGATCCTCTCCCGAAATGTGAATTGTTTAGCAAACAAAATTAAAAGACGGATAGTAGCACAATATTTTAGCAGGCAATCTCCAGCCCTTGTATTGCTGTAGGAGACCCATCTACTAGGTAGAGAGTGCAAGTGCCCAGACAGAGATCAATATGTCTGCTTGGGTCATGACAGATATACACTGGGTTCTAGAGGGGTGGCTTTTCTAGCTAAAAGAAGTCCACCCCTTGTGATTATAAAGAAATGGTCTGACTTGATGGGTATTATGCGGGCCTGCAGGGTAAATGGTGCAGGGAAGTATGATTATTCTAAGTGTGTATGCACCCTCTAGATTGGAAATACATGTCCTTTATGAGTCTGAACCCATTGTGCTAAAATATAATTAATCTATCTACATTGTGGTGGAGGGTTTCAAAGGTGTGATGTGCAAGAAGTTGAGAAAAATTGCGACTCCTAAAGGGGCAATTCAAGCAACTAAGCACCTGGCATAAATTTCACATGCACTGGATCTTACTGATGTGTGACATCTTAAACACCCAACTGATAAGCACTTCTCTTTCTTATCTGGAGCACATAAATCGCTCTACTGATTTAATTATATTTTCATTCCAAATGAGTTGAAAATTACTAACATATAAAAAGCTGACTTTGGCAATGGGCATTTCTGGCCACACCTCACTTACAGTTATAGTAGGGAACAGGCTAAACCCTAAGGAGATCCATTGAGATTAGATGCATGGGAATTGGGGGAATCCTTAGACCATTGCAGAGTGAACGTTTCTATATATATTGATGAGAATGAAGGTTCTAGATAGTCCCCAGTTGTGCTGTGGGAGGCCTACATGACAGTGGTATAAAACAGAGCACAACATATTGTAGCACAAAAGAAAAAAAGTAGAACCAAACACATTACTGATTTTGAAGATCAGGTTCCAATGGCAGAAGGGTGGTTTACTTCCACTAGGAAGTGAGAGGACCCAAGAAAATTGCAGCTTTTGTGGAAAGACTATCAGAATTTGACTCTCGAAGTGGCCAGACAGCTTTACTTTGCAACACAATGGAAAATATATGTGATAGGAGATAAGACTGGACGCCTACAAGCTTAGTTGGGGCGCACAGATGAGGAGGCAAGGTGGGTGGAAAAAATAATACTAGAAAATGGAGAAAAATTACAATTTTATTTACTTATTTTATGTATTTATTTATGTTATTTGAGGAGTTTTATAGAGTGCGAACATGACCTGTCAGGGTATCAGAGCAGTGTGCAAACACAAGTAGACCAAATAGCACACAAGTTGTAGATACAGGTCGAGATGCAAAAAGGAATAAGTAAGCAGCAATACAGTTATATTTTACCAGATGGCCGGCGGATTCAGGACCCGGAGATGCCCACAGGAAAAATAGTCAAGATGAAGGGCTTCCCGGGTTCTATTGGTGGAATCTATTCAGCAAGCATTGCATTCACTGGATATTACAGGCATCTGTATGAGGTAGTCAAGTCTAAAAGTGTTGAAAAGACTATGGAGTTCCTAGCCACTAATGATACTCTGACTTTGGGAGGATAGGAAAGGGGTTTTCTGGAGAAAGATCTTTCCTTAGATGCAATTTCAGAGGCTTTTAGGGCAGGTGGGGAAAATGCCACGAGACAATGGTTTGCAAGCTGATCTCTACAAAAGATTATCTTCCCCATTGGAAACACACCTTCTCTAATTCAGCCAAGGAAGGAGGTATACTACCACTCGACTTGAAACATGCAGTGATAAAAAAATGTACCTCATATAGGTATTTCTCACCACTGAACATTGACAAAAAAACTATTAGCCAAAGTGCTAGCTTTCAGGCTAATAAAGGCTATTGATATGCTTTTTCACATCGAACAAACAGGTTTTATACCAGGGTGCTCGATTACACAAAACCCAAGGAGGCTATACACGTCATTAAATAGGGTCAAACATGTAAAGGACCCCTGAACTAGCTTATTGTTTGATGCCCAAAAATGCTTTGATTCTATTGATTGGTCTTTTTTCAAATTGACAGTTGAGAGATTTTGGTTTTGGCCATACTTTAGTCGGGTGGATTACTGTATGAGTCTCCCACAATGGTGGTGAGGGTCATTGTGGTATATTTTGAAACATTCCCACTGGTGTAGAGCACAAAACAGGGGTGTTCTCTCCTGCTTTCATTTGCCCTTTGAGTGGAGCCTCAGGCCTTTTGGTTAAGATCCAAGATCGATGTGACAGGTTTCCCTGAGGACAAAAAAGAATTGGAAAATATCCCATTAGGGGGCAGTAAGACATGAGCCTTACACTGCTGATGTCAAAGCGGGGAAGGGGGACACCGTTAGGTATATTTTGATACCTGAGGAGCAGGGGGACATGAGTAGGGAGGTAGGCAACAGCACGCTGGGCTAGTTATTGGGTACAGCTCATGGATCTAACAGCAACTCGGACTTGGGCAAGTGTTGTGTGGCTCAGAGAACCAGAGGGCAAGAAAAGACATGGTCTGGAGCAGCTGGCCAGATGACACTGCAGGGCAGAGGGAGGTCTGGTGCTGTTTTATCTGCAGCAGATAGGGAAAGGTTTGGTGAGGCCTCTCCAGTACCAAAAGAGTGCTTTCCGGAAGGTGAATGTGAAGTACTGTCAAGATTGATGAAGAAAGACCAGGCTCTAGTGGCCTTCAGGGAGGGCTGGATGGGTTGTGGGAGCAAGTGGAGTTGCATTATAATGAGAATGAGATTGAGGAAGGGGAGGTAGTGGAACAGGATACAGAGGAAGAGAAGGCATCGGAGAGGCATTGGTGGTCACGAGCCGCATCAAAAGGTCGAGACAGGAAAAAGAATAAAAAAGTGGAGATTTGTGTCGTGCAGGAGTGGACCAATGAGAAGCTACTGGAGATGGTGATATGGCAAATGGTGCAAATCGGAGCAATGGGCAGGCTGCAGATTCAGTGTAGGACTGACCTTAAGGCCAGCTAATCGGGGAATACGCATCAAATGGACCCTGATGGTTTCAAAAGGTGTAGGGGTCGGGAGTGATGCTTTGCTCACAGATTCACAGGTGAAATTGCAGAAAGGGACTTATGTAGTGAGTGTTTGTGAGTGCTCCGTGAAAATCTTACTTGTTGCTGCCTGAATTAGCATATTTGTACCATTTTAGAAATTGTTTTGAAGTAGCGTATTTGCACTTTTTAGAAAACATTGTGATATGTTTTTAAATCAGCGTGTTTGCACAATTTAATAGAAATTTTGCGTATCCCTTCAGCCCTTACAATTTTTAATAAAGCTACCTTCTTTTGCGGTTTGACTCTCCTGGTCTTGCCGGCCTCTTCGCCCAACCCCAGCGGTACCCGGAAGTTATGCGGGACCGCACTGCACTTAGGGTTGGCGCTCTAGTCTTCGCTTGGCCGACAGCATTTAAACGCATGCTGAGGCGGCCGCGCTAGGTGTGTGTGAGTGCTCCGTGAAAATCTTAATTGTTGCTGCCTGAATAAGCATATTTGTACCATTTTAGAAATTGTTTTGAAGTAGCGTATTTGCACTTTTTAGAAAACATTGTGATATGTTTTTAAATCAGCGTGTTTGCACAATTTAATAGAAATTTTGCGTATCCCTTCAGCCCTTACATTTTTTAATAAAGCTACCTTTTTTTGCGGTTTGACTCTCCTGGTCTTGCCTGCCTCTTCGCCCGACCCCAGCGGTACCCGGAAGTTAGGCGGGACCGCACTGCACTTGGGGTTGGCGCTCTGGTCTTTGCTTGGCCGACAGCATTTAAATGCATGCTGAGGAGGCCGCTCTTGGTGTGTGTGAGTGCTCCGTGAAAATCTTACTTGTTGCTGCCTGAATTAGCATATTTGTACCATTTTAGAAATTGTTTTGAAGTAGCGTGATTGCACTTTTTAGAAAACATTGTGATATGTTTTTAAATCAGCGTGTTTGCACAATTTAATAGAAATTTTGCATATCCCTTCAGCCCTTACAATTTTTAATAAAGCTACCTTCTTTTGCGGTTTGACTCTCCTGGTCTTGCCGGCCTCTTCGCCCGACCCCAGCGGTACCCGGAAGTTAGGCGGGACCGCACTGCACTTGGGGTTGGCGCTCTAGTCTTTGCTTGGGCAACAGCATTTAAACGCATGCTGAGGCAGCCGTGCAGCGGGCGCACCAAAGGCGCGCCAAAGGCAAGCCCGTCTGCGCCCGGCCGCGCCCGGCCCGGGCCTAGGGCCAGGACCCCTGGGGGCTTGCCACTCTAAAAGGACAGTCGTGCTCAGCTCCTTGCTTTCTGGAATACTGCCTTTCGGCCACTGGGTGCATCTACTTTAGTATTAAGCACTCAAGAGGGTCAGATAGCCGACTGTTCCCCTTCCCCATTTTTATATATTAATAATCTGGCTGATCAGAGTAATAGAATCGGAGAACTGCAGAGGGAAGAATTAGCGGAATTAGACAAGATGGTAGGAGGGAAAATACGGAGAAATGTCATCAAGGATGGGGGACCAACTAAGGATAGACAAGGGATAACTCCAGGCACTATCAGATGTATTCTACTAAATGTCCGCTCCATGGGAAAACATAATTACGAATTGGAGGATATGATTCAGATATCCTCCCCAGACATACTATTCCTGACGGAAACAGGGTCGGTCAACTACTTGGCTTAGGCGTAACCATATTTTTACAGCCCATAGAGCGTATCTTTCCCCGCTCAAGCTATCGAAATATCAGCCCGGGAAAGTTTGTAATAAATGTGGATTGCCAGAAGCATCGGATGTACATATGTTTAAGGACTGTCCCCTAATACGCCAGTTTTGGGATAATGTCATAAAATCTTTAGAGTCCATCCTGAAAGTCCCATTGACTATTAGTTTATCGTTAATCATCTTCGGCCTCAATAAGAACATTTTGGGCCCTTCAAGATCTTTACTTTTTTACGCAAACCTCATGGCAAGAAGGCAAATATGCAAGCATTGGGTGGATTCAACGTCGCCGACCCACTCGGAATGGCTGACCTCGTTGCATGAAGTGTCTAAGGTCGACTTGGCGAGATCCTGTAATAAGAATAAGCTTGCATTTTGGGATCTATTGAGGCAGTGGAGGTAGGAGTCTGGGTTTTTTTCCCCTCGGGTCCTTTGATTATGCCTCTGATGCTCCTGAGACTATCGAAAAAGGTCTCCCAGGTATATGGTCCGATAGGTTTGCAAAGACCTAGGTGGAGTAAAACCCCCTTCCCCATGATCCTCCTTCCGGTAATTAAATGTCTTTGGGCTGGCAGTATTAAACAACTAGATCAGCACTAGATCAGCAGGACACAAAAAGAAGGATGGAGGACATCTCTTTCCAGTGGGGTTAAGGCAAATGGGACAAAAAAAAAATCCCCCAAAAAAGATTTTCCATTTAATTGAAAATATACTTTAGTAAATGGATGCCGACAGTTTCCAATAATATGAGGGACTTATTGTTCTAGTTGTTGTCAGGACATGAAAATCAAAGTGGGACACCAGTTTCTATAAAGTAATAGTAACTGTGTTTGAAGACAGGCCCAGTTGAAGGCGTCTTGCTGAAAAGCATCATTCGTGATATATTTGACCTATGTCCCAAAAATTAGGTACATGTATTTAAAATGAAGAAAAGCGATGGGACTTCCAGAGTATCCTCTGAAACCCTCAGGGGCATATTATCAAGGGGGTTTATCTCCGCTTTTTTGGCTTTAAAAGCCAAGAAAGCGGAGATAAAATTATCTACCTATTACCTAGCTGTCGCTAACACCAGTTAGCGACAGCTAGTAGGAGATAGCGACCATCTTGGGCCCCACTTTGCATGTCAGTGATATTTATCACTAATGACATGCAAAGTGGGCGTGCCAAGATGTTAGCGACTGGAAACAGTCGCTAACATCGCTATCTCCTATTACCAACTTTTGGAGATATTCGCGCTAAGCGCGAATATCTCCAAAAACTAACACCTGCCCTGAGCAGTTCTTAGCCATGTTATCCAATGGGAGGTGGATAACATGGCTAAGAGCATTAGCTCGGTAATGCATGAATATCGCTGACTTTTCAGCGATATTCATGCATTGCGGCCGTTTTTTATCGCATTTGCGATAAACCTTGATAATAGCAAGGTTTATCTGCGATAATTTCTGACGATGCTTAGCGTTAAAAAATTCGTTGCTAAGCATCGTTAGCGATAAATATCGCTTAACGTTGGTAATATGCCCCTCAGTGTCCAGGGAAACCCAGGATATTTGGTCACCCTAAGCATGTGCCATTTGATACCCACTGCTGAAAGTGCTCTTGGCTGAAGCCTAGTCTTGTCCCACTCTAGAACCGAGGCTGCCGAGAGCTCCCATAGCAGTTCTCTTTTAGTCAAGTTATACGCATATTTGTATCAGACTGAAGGCCTGATTCTCAAAGGTGAACCCACACATTTGTGTAAGATTACTCTTTTTTGGTTTTCACAAAACTGCAATTTAAAAACAACTTTATGACTGCATAGACTCCGCATTTTGGGGTGGGCCTATCTTTTTATGTGCGGAGCTCTCTGCCCTGACTGTGGACTCTTCACAGTCATAAAGTTATTATTAAATTGCAGTTTTGTTAATACAAAAAAGAGTAAACTTACACAAACATGTAACTTTGCATTTATGAATCAGGCTCCCTATGCCATGACTAGAAGCCTTTCCTCTGCACACTGCAAAGTTCAAGTATGCTTTTTCACATCTGGAATATATGACCTCAATATAATAAAAAAGAACATTCCTAATTTCTACAAAGCTCTCTTTACAAATAGAATTCTGTATGCATTAAATCGCACAACTGCTCAAAGCATATTTTGTGAATTTGCAATGCTAACAGTACAAAATATTTTTACAATTAATAATATTGAGGGCACCCGCTACGTATACGTTGCTGTTATTTGCCATTCAGACAGTCGCGGCTGCTGCCTAGATGCAGCAGCAGGGCGAGTGGGGGGTATTAGGGGATTCGGTTTGAAAAAAAAGTACCTCCTGGCTCTCCTGCGCCCTCTTCCTGGCTTCTTGTGAGAAACAGGAAGCAGGAAGCACCAGTGATCCCATGCTCCACGCAGCCAATTACAACGCTGACTGAGGTCAGCCAGGGGCTGGATGGGTGAGCATGTTCTCCATGCAGGCTGTAATGCAGCCTGCATGGACGACAGGGAAAGAGGGCCAACTAAGCAGTCATTGTGCTCCTATGAGTGATCTACCACTCATCCCCTGGTCTGCAGACCCGCCCCCTCACGCAAGCTGACGTAGCAGGAGGACAAAATAAAATTATAATAACATAACGTTATCATTTTTTTTCCTTTCTTTTACTGCTTTCTAGCAGTGGGGTGACACTCGTCCACCTTAACAGAGGAGCCGCCACTGCATACAGACAGTGGTGGCTGGCATATACTGACAGTGGTGAGGCGGGAGGCACAAAATAAAAATAAATAAAATAGACTTCCCTTTCTCACTTGCAGCACAATGTCCTCTTCCCTCGGGTGTATTCTGGAAGTTTCGATCGCAGGAAACTGCTAGGTTAGGGAACTTTAAAATGTGCATGTCTAGCTGGCCATCTCAAGACACCAGGCCAAAGAGACATACACATTTTAAAGCGCACAGCTCCCTGCTGTTGCCACACAGCAGCCCTGGCCCTACCTCATCCTGACACTTAGTTTGGGATAGGTTGCTAAAAAATACAATGGCAATAAATAAACTTTATTACCATATAATTTTTCAGTTCTGGGGCTTATGGGGCGACGGTCGTCTGCTGAAATTTAGAAACTGCTCCTGCGACGTTTCACAAACAAAATAAGTGGCTCACAGTAGTGGAGAAACAAACTTGGAGGAAAGCCAAAGTAATATTAAATCATCAAATAACAAAGAGGTCTGCAACAAAGACTGTATATCTCTGACAGGAGACATTCCTCCTGACATGTGTACACTTTGAAGTGTACTTGAAAATGCTGCCTGGAAGATCGAAATAGGAACTGCAACATTTGTCTTCCCTTAATAATGTCCTTGAAATAAATTGAAAGCCATCTGTCACAAGCTTGTCGTGACAGTCAGTGTACACAAGCTATTGAGCCCTAGAATAAATTCTACAGATCAGGAATCGCAAAAACGACCTACATGGAAAGCTACTTGGGTAGCAGTGACATTTTACCCGCTGCTGCAAGCATCGTTTCTGCGCCACCCATCCCAACACAAAACAATGCATGTGCAGATATTCCAATCAGGACGTGTGAGCTTATATGAGGGGCATGTGAGAAAATGAAAAATGTACCAACAAAAATATCACAGCTGTTTACAATGAGCATTAGTATGGTTACCAGTCAGCCTCGAAATCAATTCCTAATAGATGGTGCACACAGCAGGCACACATTGCAATAATTGTTATAAAATTAATTTTAAACAAAGCTCTTAAATTACATATGCTTAGCATTATGCTAGATGTACTGTCTACGTATTTAGAGGTGCTCTGAACAAGGGGTCTCCAACCTTTTCTATAGTAAGAGCTACTTCTGATGAGTGAAAATCATCATGAGCTACTAAAGTCCAAGACTCGCGCATTATTACCAGACACCCTCAAGTACAGCTTATTTGACTTTAAGCCTAATGTCAGTGTAGCCAGATACTGAGGTCTGAAAAAAATACTTTTACTCAAGGCACTATGTCAGGGATGCCCTGTGTGTAAATTAGCAAAAAACACAGTTGATGGACAGAATGTAGAACAATGTCATACATTCACCCCAGTACAAGGATCTGGGCCTAAATCCATCGTTTTTTTTGCACTCCACACCACCCTGGATTAAAAACTGGCTATATGCAAATCAGCTCTGACCCTGTGCCTCATGGGAACAGTCCAGTCCGAACTACCAAGCCATGTCTTTCCCAGACCGGAATCAAGCATCCAAGGACCGGTTTCTGGCTATCAGCCTTTATCAGCCTGGATAGCTTGACTCCAGTGGTGTGGAGAGCCTGGGACTCACGTCTGAGCATACCCAGCCCACTCGGGGTGAAAATTGCAAAAAACACAGTTGATGGACAGAATGTAGAACAATGTCATACATTCACCCCAGTACAAGGATCCGGGCCTAAATCCATCATTTTTTTGCACTCCACACCACCCTGGGTTAGACACTGGTTATATGCAAATCAGCTCTGACCCTGTGCCTCATGGGAACAGTCCAGTCCGAACTACCAAGCCATGTCTTTCCCAGACCGGAATCAAGCATCCAAGGACCGGTTTCTGGCTATCAGCCTTCATCAGCCTGGATAGCTTGACTCCAGTGGTGTGGAGAGCCTGGGACTCACGTCTGAGCATACCCAGCCCACTCGGGGTGAAAATTGCAAAAAACACAGTTGATGGACAGAATGTAGAACAATGTCATACATTCACCCCAGTACAAAGATCTGGGCCTAAATCCATGGCTTGGCAGTTCGGGCTGGACTGTTCCCATGAGGCACAGGGTCAGACTGATTTGCATATAGCCATGTCTGAACTGGGGTGGCAGAGTGGGCTAAAGAACGGTGATGGGTCAAACCCAGATCTTTTGACTGGGTGTGAGTGTTTGATTGGTTCAGATGCTCCGTCCATCACCACCCCCTTTTGTACCGCTTTTGGCCGCTATAAGTGTGGCAGAGTATGCTCAGACGTGAGTCCCTTGCTCATTTTGCCACTGGATTCAAGCAAGCCGGGCTGAAGACGGCTGCAATGCCAGAAACCGGTCCTCGGAAGCTTGTTTCCGGTCCAGGGAAGGCATGGCTTGGCAGTTCGGGCTGGACTGTTCCCATGAGGCACAAGGTCAGACTGATTTGCATGTAGCCATGTCTGAACTGGGGTGGCAGAGTGGGCTAAAGAACGGTGATGGATTAAACCCAGATCTTTTGACTGGGTGTGAGTGTTCGATTGATTCAGATGCTCCGTCCATCACCACCCCCTTTTGTACCGTTAATTCAGAGATAGCTCCTTGTGAATATGCCCCAAAGCGTATCCACATTGGGTAAAATGTTGGATTTTGGGGAGTTAAATTTACTGTTCCCACGTCATCACAGAGCAAGAGACGGCAGGACGCGGCTTGATTCCGTAAATACACATTTACTGGCCACATACTCCAACCGGCTGGTGGAGATCTAACGTCCATGAAGGAAATCCATTAGGGTAACTTTGACTGATTTGCTCGGACTTTTAACCTGCCTCTGCAGAGACTTTTTAGCATTCTGCATCTTGGCTACATACCTCCACTCCCGGTTCCCCCTTGTCCTGAAGAAGACCCACCCAGACGCATCACATACTGCGCTATAATTTGGGTCGAAATGTCAACGCATACAATATGTCTTTACACTGCCCATGAATACAAGGAAACAATTGAATTGACTCTGGGCCATATGTATAAAATTGTTAAGACGAACCAGAATGCAATTTAGGTATTGTACATAGTGTGTTTTTTCGTATAACCTATCACCACAAGTCACCACAGTCACTTGATTCCCTTTGTGTGCAACTAAATAAGTATATTGCTCCAGGCTTCAAAAATTGATACTAATCTCAAATATATAATCTGAAACCTACTTCCGGTGTGTGTTACATTGTTCTTTCACCAAAAGGTTTTGATTGTGATTACAAGCGAATGCTGTCTGAAATTGACATCCTGACAGCACCGTTTGTTTTTGTTTAATCCTAATCCCAGGGTCTGAGGGACACTGGGCAACGCCATAGTTGTTTCACATAAACTAATCCCACGTCAAACTTAGCCGCATTGGGTAAACTGTTGCAATTTGGGGGCATTTAAATCTATCTTTCCCACTCCACACTTAACCACATTGGGCAAAGTGTTAGACTTGAGGAGATTATATTTACTATTCGCATTCCAAATTTAAACACGATCGGAGATACTAATGGATTTTGGAAGAAATTCAGCTGTACTATTTGGAATCAAAACTAACACAGTTTATTAAAATTATGAACATTTGAGGGATCTACATTTAACAAACACATTATATAGAAAAAGACAAATACAAAAAAACACAAAAAACAAATAAATTAAAACTGTTTACAAATTTAATAATTTTAAACAATAAATCTAAATTTACAAAACTAATAACTATTTAAAATTATATCAGCTGCAATCTTACCCTTTAAACTATGTTTAAAATAAAAAAGTCAACAAAATAAAATAAAAATAAAATGTAAATAAAAACACATTTTACCCTTGTTGAGATATATAAAATTAATATTTATAAATTAAAAGAAATACAAAATATACAACTAACAATCAGCTAGAAATTACAAATTTAAATTTTCAATAAAATATCATGTAGAAACTATGAAACATTTTTTTCAATTAATACATACACTTAAAATGTTTACTTAATAACATCAATTGTTAAACAAAAAAAATGTAACATTCTTTTTTTTCAACTTTTAAAATGTTTCCCATTCAAATCCATATTGACCCCGTGAAAGCTTACAAAATATTTACAATCACACTGACATACTTATTAAACTATTAAATAAATGACTTATGCAATCACTTAAATGGTGATCATAATAACAATAATAAACATAGCATAAGAATATTATATATAATAATATTTAATAGCTTAATATCAGCTGCAATGACATTAAAAACATATTCTTATCTGGGATAAAATAGCCCTAGATATAAACAGGATCACAATATTACTACAACTATATTAAATAACGATGATCTTTTTACACAATATTAATGTAGAACACCATTGTATAGGGTATTTTTAGACAGGGGATGTAGATCCACTATTTGGGTTCAAAACCCAATTTTGCATGGTTTAATTTCATAGTTAATGGTTCCTCTGCAGTGCAGACATGTTCTTTTTGCAAGATGATGGCTCCTCAAAACAGGTACTGAAGATTGATCCTCCAAGCAACAGCACCCACAACATGAGTAAGGGTGGGCGGAGCAGGCGTAGTGCCTCTACGCGAAGTTCCACGGAGTTGGAAAACAACTCCGTGAAATTTCGCTCCGCTCCGCTACACACCCTCCGAAATGAATTATAGTTTAAAAAAAGACACTTAACTGCCGTGGCTGTCTCCTCCTCGCCATGGCCACTCTCCTTCCTCATCCTCGCCGTCTATCTCCTTAGATAACCCCTATGTTGTACATGTTGCACGTGCGCACGCGTACATGTGAGACGTACAATGTAGGGGTTATCGAAGAAGAAGGACAGCGAATTCAACGAAGGAGTGCAGCCATGGCAAGAAGGAGGCAGCCACAGCAGGTAAGTGCCTTTTTTAACCATTATAATTAGCTTGGGAGAGTGGGGAGGCCGGCTAACTCCGCTTCGCCAAGGAGTTGGAGTTTTGTCTAAGCTCCGTGTTCGCAACGGAAGGCGGAGTAGGCAAAACTCCAGAAACTTCGCTGGCGAAGAGGAGTTGCCCACCCGGGCTCAAACATGAGTACAATCACTCAGAGTCTCCCCAGAGTCTCCCCAGAAATTTATTTTTCGCAAGCAATTACCTCTACAGGCTCAGCCCTGTTTCTCAAGCATTAACAAAATGGCAGTGTACAGGAAGGACTAACCAGCAATCCCTCACTAAAAATGTCACAGAAAAATTTATAAATACTGTCCTGCCTCCATCCGTCCACGCTCCTGCATCTAGAGTTACAACCTTCTCCTCAGGAAGGCAGTCAATACACTTCAACTCTCTGGGGGCTGTTTCATAACTTCCATCTGATGCGCCATGTCAGACCTGTGACAATGCAAAATGGATCCCACTCGTAACAGGACACATACAGACTAACAAATAATAGGGATTCCTGTCTCCGTACATCATCCATATACATGTGCTCAACATTAGCTCAGCAATTTAAGTGGAAGATCTGGACAGGATACATAAGTGAAACTTTACGTGAGTGAGCCTGAAGGCATTATGCTCATGTCCTTGAAAAGGTAAAAAAAGGTGTGTTGATGTAGGGATAACTAAAAACACAGTACACTGCCACCATCACTTATTGTACATGGCCAGGGGTGCATAGTATAGACTAGTCTCCAGCAAAAGGAAGGCATCTAGTGTCCCTGCTTGACTGACGAGCCAGGCTTTAGGCTTAATGTAAATTTTGAGCTCAGGCCTGCAGTGTAAACTCAGGATTGTGTGTGTGTTGAAGCCCAAATTAAGCCAGATTACTAGACTCAGTGACAGCTGGGTCACTCAGGATAATGAAATATTTTCTTGCCAGTTCACACAATCTCCAAAACCAGGTGCATCATTTACAAAGTTTACATTACCAGCACTCCCTCTTATACTGCAAACAAGTTCACCATGACTGATGGATCGTGGCGCACCCACAGGAAGGACACCATTAGATTGGAGACTATGGGGATGATTATAATCCAGTTCGGAAAGCATTCCGACCAAAACGGTTCCGAAATGCTTTCCGGATTACTCGGATCGAGGGAGTCCGACCGAGCGATTTGGATGCATTTGGGTGCTTCTGGATATGATCCAGTGAAGTCAATGGGAGCCTGTGTTCTGAGAGAGAACACAGGCTCCCATTGAAAAAAAGGGGTGGCTAGGGGAAATCTTGCACCCTGTAGCAGGCACCCCTTGGTGCTTGCCACACAGCGCATGGTAGGAAAGGGGGGTCCCTTGAGTACCCCTCTGCGCCCGATTCGGAGAGCCCTGGGTGAAAAGAGGCCTTCTATGGGCCCCAAAGACCAAGTCCGACAGCCATTTCGTTCCGGGCAAACCAAATAGGAACAACTGCTGTGTGAATCTGCCATTGCAATCGCTCGCTCAGAAACCGTGTCTATAGAGCTGTACGAATTGACTTCAAAGGGCTCAACCTGTTTAAATGTGTTTCGGAACCAATTCGGACAGCTGGGCTTCGTAATCGGTTGTAGGGAACTGGTTACGATTCAAACGGAAACGAGGGTTCCAAATCGGATTCGGCAAGCCCGAGTCCAATTCAGAGCCCTTCCAAATAAGATCGTAATTGGCCCCTAAGAAATTTTTAAAAAGAAAAAAACAAGTTAGCGGGCTTTTTTCTATTTATGCACCTGGATCTGGAACACTATACCTGTATCCATCAGGGCCACCACAACTCCGCTCTAATTTATTGAAGACACCTTTTTAAAGAACGTGACATCACAATGCATTAAACTCAGCTTCCTCTCCCCTTGATTGATAACTATATGCTTCTCTTTAACAATATACTGGGTTCCACTGCCTTTTGGCTAGGTTCATGCTATGGAAATATCACGTACATACATACATAATCAAGCAAAAATATAAATAAAAAAACACTGGTTGTATGCAAATTAAAATTCAACAAATCAATTAACTACCCAAAGATAGTTTGGCAACATAGGTAGCAAAAGGTTTTCAAATGAGTTAGTGCGTATCAATAGTCTTGAAGATTACAAACAGCAAGGTTGGCACCATTCCTGGTAAAAGTAACCTATGCCATTCCTGTGCTATTAACTTCAGTGTTTGTAATATAATTGCTTCATCTTAACTGATTCTGAAACCAACACATGTTGATCATCCCACCAGTGTATATTTCTCTACATTATTGCCCTCTATTTGTATTGTATATGTTTCTTTATGATTTGTATAGTTAATGTTCCCTTAGTTTATTAATATTTCTTTATTAATGCTAATTTGATAGTAAAGAACAAGGCAATGTTTTGTGTCTAATTATGGATCATTCTAATGACTTCTTTTTATTATGTTTAAGTCAAACATTAGACAAGACCTTTTGTTTTTACTACAATTTTATGCATAATTTACTTACAAGGGCGTGTAGTCAGCTCGCTGCATTAATCGGTCTATTAGTGTCTAATTCACGTTTTTCTTCCTACTACAGTTTTCAGCACGCGGCATTGGATCAGCCTACTCCAACCATTGGTAAACTTCATTGCTAGTGACAGCATTAGGGGCCTCATTTACGAAAAGTGACGCAATACTGTGTGAAAACAGCGATACGTCACTTTTCATTGCACCCTCCTTGCAACATGCTGGATGCGTCATATTTACAGTATGATGCATCATGTCGCTAGGAGTTACAGATACGTCAGTATTTCTGACATATATGTAGGTGCAAAAATGACGCATTGCTGGAGTGTGTCACAAAAGTGGCGCAACTCAAGCAATGGGTCATTACACATGGGCAAGTCCCTTTTGAAATGTACCTGCGTCAGTCTTACACCTGCTGTGAGGCAGGCATAAGATATTGCATCCTAGAAGTGATGGAGTGAAAGCTCATAACCCTGGCGCAGGTATAATGTGGCCGGGGGTTTACAAAGTGACGCATCTGCCTAGATGCTTCACTTTGTAAATATGACGCAACATGGCGTATTATTTGCCCGGCTGGTGTGCCACAAAAAATGACGCACCAGTGGCGCAAAAGTGATGCATGGGCTCATAAATAAACCCCTCTGTTCTTTTGCAAGGAGCACAACTGCCCTCAAAGTAGTACCTGTCAGTGCTAGGGACTACTTTAGCAATGCATGCTTTTTAAGTACCAAAATAGTTTTGCTTGTAGGCATTGTTTTAGATAGAAGAGGGCTTTGTAGCGTCCTCAAAAACTATGGGCCCCGCAACTATAGGGACCGGCATTATGTCAGAAACTGGACCGCCCAACAAGGAGTGGGCAGTCCTGCTTCCCTAATTACAATGCGACCTCCTTCACAGTGGTCAGAAAGTGCATATTTCCTATTTTGGCTTGTGCTGCGAGCTGCAGTATAAGCCACAATAGGAAATATACACTTTTTGACCATCCCTGCACCGTGTGGCAAGCACCATGCCTGCCACATGGTGTAGGGATGTTGCCCCCCCAAGTACCATAGTGGAGTGCCGGGGGCGAAGGGAGCCCTGCTAGGGGTCCCCAAAGTCACTTTCCGCCTGACTTTTCTTGGCAGTCGGACAGCCATGAAAGGGAAAGCGGAAAGCGAAATCGAAATCCCGACGACGGAGCCGAGGCTGGCTCCACTGCTATTTGGGGGTTACCTTTCCACCCGCCAACCCAACAGGATCCGTAAGCCTGTTAGAAGCAGAGCAGTATTCCTCTGTGGGTTTCCTTCCGACCTTAAGTATCTTAATGCGACGGTCAGATGGAAACCTCTGATGTAAGGCGGAAATCCTCTGACGAGCTGTTGGATGGGTTTCTGTGTGACATCATAATGAGGCCCAAAGCTTTTTTTTTAAACATGATAATACAAACAAGCAGGGGCAAAGCCAAAATGTTGGCAGCCAACATCAGATCTATTGGAGTAGACTAAATTTGTTTGGAATATTTTGTCAAGGTGCCTGGTCATGCTTTATAATATTGAGCAATCTGGACGCAATTTTCTTGTAATTAGTCTGTAAGCAAAAATATATTCAAATGTTTAAAGCACAATATATGGAGTTTTAAGTCTTGTGGGTTTGGTGATCCTGACTGAAGATAAACTAGTCTGAACGTACAACATAAACCTCCAGTCAGGTTCTAATAATCCCAAAAGAAAAATAACGATGCCATGAGTGGCATTCTCAGTGGGTGGACGCTCGGTCATCAATGAATTCTTCCAATAACCATGGGGCATTTTCCGTTTCTGTTCATACAAAATGTTATTTTATGAGGGAACCCAGATTTCACGTCTCCTTTATTCCATCTTCAGTTAGGTTGCATCAATTTTGGCCAATGAGTCTTGAAATAATTTGAATTTTGAAATATTCTCCACTGCACACCTATGCCGCAGGTCTCCATAACCCAGTGCACGGCACGTCCGCTGCACCCTGCTTAGCACTAATAGACTTTTGCCTTAGTGCAGGAGAATAGACAAAGCTTTGCTGCTTTAGGCAATTGCGGTATTGAGGGAGAGAGCTGGAGAGTGCCCTATTCAGATAGAAATAGCACTATCCTCCTCTCTCTCTAGCGCTCACTCTGATTTCAGCAGCCGCACGCTAGGAACACACCTTAGCACCATAGTGCTAGGGAGCATTCCTTAGTCTAGCATAGGTTAGTAGAGGAAAGGTATCCTTCCTGCACAAAATACTACGCCTAGACATGTTTAAAAGCGTTTCCTACTGTGTATGTGTGCTGCATAGTGCAGCACGCATGCAAAGTCGAAAAAGCACAGAAAAATGAAAAATGCCTCTATCGCCTGCTGTTCAGCGCCGTTAATTTTTTTGTGTTAAACCCTTTCTACACATGTTAGTGAATAGAGTTTAGCATCAAAAAGCATGGGTGCTTGCATGGGAATGTACACGTGTCACCAATGTAATGCCCACTTGAAGCAAAGTAATGCAAAGCAGCGTTTTGAACTGCTTTGCGTTACTTTTAGATACAAACCATGCAAATGCCAATTTGTGTTAGATTGTGAATCCCAAAACAGGTTGAGCGTCAGGTTTGGGCTGAAAAAGTAATGCTAACCCGACGCTAAACCTTTGTGAATCTGGGCCTCAATGTTTAGGCACCGGCATTTCCTAGGGGCCAGAGGTAAAAATCTGATACACTACCTCCATCATGGCTGAGCAGCCAGAGAACATGGAAATGATACTGTGCAAACCCCTGTGCCTTCTATAAATTCGCAGGGGGAGATGTCAGGCACAACATCCCTTTATTATTACAAACTGCCCTTTCTTTTCTCCCGTGCCGGGGTCACTAAATAATACATATACGCATTCACTGTCCTTGTGTTGTGATGATCAATGCTAGAGTCGGAGAACGCACAAGGGAAGCTGAATACCACGATGAGTAAGTCTAGCACATGCTAATGCTTTTGTGTTATTTACATACACACGGTGCAACATTTAATAAATCGTTATTGTAATAGCATTTACAGGCATGTAAAGTCAGCCATATTACCTCACAAGAACCTTAAGGACATGAGGTCATGCATACTCAGGCTGGTCCAAGGCCCTAGGATCTATCGAGCCAGGCAGTGGTGTCGCTCATTCAGGTTCCTGGCGCCAAAGCTTTGGAAGACCATACCTTTGCATCAAAGCCCAAGTGAAGAGACATTCCGATAAATGACTAAAGACTTGGCTCCCTTAACTCTGTATGACCTGCTTGCTAGTGTCTGCAGAAGCAATGCTCGATAGCCTGGGAAGGTCTGGCGCTTTACAAATCATTAAACATAATAGCGCTACTACCCTTGATAAGGTTGCTGAGGACAGGCAGTTAAAAGCACACAGAAGGCTAGGCACAGGTAAGTTATAAGGAGACAGGGCACTGGGCACAGGAGACTGACATGCACTTTTCGCGTTAGGCACAGGTGAGTGATCTGCATGTAGAGTGCTGGGCACATGAGAGTGATCTACATGTAGTGTGCTAGGCGCAGGTGAGTGATCTGCATGTAGAGTGCTGGGCACAGGTGAGTGATCTGCATGTAGAGTGCTGGGCACAGGTGAGTGATCTGCATGTAGAATGCTAGGCACAGGTGAGTGATCTGCATGTAGAGTGCTAGGTACAGGTGAGTGATCTGCATGTAGAGTGCGAGGCACAGGTGAGTGATCTACATGTAGTGTGCTAGACACAGGTGAGTGATCTGCATGTAGAGTGCTGGGCACAGGTGAGTGATCTACATGTAGTGTGCTAGGCACAGGTGAGTGATCTGCATGTAGAGTGCTGGGCACAGGTGAGTGATCAGCATGTAGAGTGCTGGGCACAGGTGAGTGGTCTGCATGAAGAGTGCTGGGCACAGGTGAGTGATCTGCATGTAGAATGCTAGTCACAGGTGAGTGATCTGCATATGGAGTGCTAGGCTCAAGTGAGTGATATGCATGTAGAGTGCTAGGCACAGGTGAGTGATCTGCATGTAGAGTGCTAGGTACAGGTGAGTGATCTGCATGTAGAGTGCTAGGCACAGGTGAGTGATCAGTATGTAGAGTGCTGGGCACAGGTGAGTGATCTACATATAGAGTGCTAGGCACAGGTGAGTGATCTGCATGTAGACTGCTGGCACAGTTGAGTGATCTGCATGAAGAGTACTGGGCACAGGTAAGTGGTCTGCATTAAGAGGAGCACTGCCCCCTGGCTCTGAGGAACCAGCTGCAAAATACAATGTTATTTTATCATAATTTTAATTTTCAGCTGCTGGCTGAGCCTGTGTATGGGGATGGGTGGGCCCGGACCATACAGATGATGCGGCATGTTGTGCACTGCTAACTGTGCGTGACTGCTTGGCCGGCCGTTTTAGGCCAGCCAAACAGACATGCACAGTTAGGTTTCTCCAATCCAGCTGTATTGCTGGAGAAACAGCACATGCTCCTTGTGCCTGAGCGAGTGTTATACAAGCCCACTCAGGCCAATCCTGGTGCTGCTCTCATGTCCCTGTGCTGCTGGGACCAGGAAGAAGAGGAGCATCAAGCTACGACGCGGCAGAAGCAGCATCAGCTAAGTTTTATTTCTTTATTATTACCCCCCCCGGCAATCCCACACTCCCCCCACACTCCCTCCCTCCACTCGCCCACCACTTATTATTTGTGTCCCCATCACTGCATAGTGCAGTGGGCACAGGAGACTGATATGTACTTAGCACATTGAGCACAGAAGAGGAATCTGCAGAGAGAGTGTTGGGCACAAGAGAGTGAATCCAGAGAGTGCACGATACAGGAGAGATATTTGTACAGAGCACAATGACCATAGGAGAGTGACCTGCACAGAATGCGCAGGCCACAGGAGAGTGCTATGCACAGACACTGTTGGGCACACGTCTGTGATATCCTTCGAGTATGCTGGGCTTGTAGAGTGCTGGGCAAAGGTGAATGATCTGCATGTACAGTGCTAGGCACAGGTGAGTGATCTGCATGTAGAGTGCTGGGCACAGGTGAGTGATCTGCATGTAGAGTGCTAGGAACAGGTGAGTGATCTGCATGTAGAATGCTAGGCACCGGTGAGTGATCTGCATGTAGAATGCTAGTCATAGGTGAGTGATCTGCATGTGAAGTGCTAGGCACAGGTGAGTGATCTGCATGTAGAATGCTAGGCACAGGTGAGTGATCTGCATGTAGAGTGCTACGTGCAGGTGAGTGATCTGCTTGTAGAGTGGTAGGCACAGGTGAGTGATCTAAATGTAGTGTGCTAGACACAGGTGAGTGATCTGCATGTAGAGTGCTGGGCACAGGTGAGTGATCTACATATAGAGTGCTAGGCACAGGTGAGTGATCTGCATGTAGACTGCTGGGCACAGGTGAGTGATCTGCATGAAGAGTGCTGGGCACAGGTGAGTGATCTGCATGTGGAATGCTAGTCATAGGTGAGTGATCTGCATGTGGAGTGCTAGGCTCAAGTGAGTGATATGCATGTAGGCACCGGTGAGTGATCTGCATGTAGAGTGCTAGGTACAGGTGAGTGATCTGCATGTAGAGTGCTAGGCACAAGTGAGTGATCTGCATGTAAAGTGCTGGGCACAGGTGAGTGATCTACATGTAGAGTGCTAGGCACAGGTGAGGTGAGTGATCTACATGTAGAGTGCTGGGCAGAGGTGAGTGGTCTGCATGAAGAGGAGCACATCCCCCTGACTCTGAGGAAACAGCTGCAAAATACAATGTTATTTAATTATAATTTTAATTTTCAGCTGCTGGCTGAGCCTGTGTATGGGGATGGGTGGGCCCGGACCATACAGATGATGCGGCGTGTTGTGCACTGCTAACTGTGCGTGACTGCTTGGCCGGCCGTTTTAGGCCAGCCAAACAGACATGCACAGTTAGGTTTCTCCAATCCAGCTGTATTCCTGGAGAAACAGCACATGCTCCTTGTGCCTGAGCGAGTGCTATACAAGTCCACTCAGGCCAATCCCGGTGCTCCTCTCATGTCCCTGTGCTGCTGGGACCAGGAAGAAGAGGAGCATCAAGCCACGAGGCAGCAGAAGCAGCATCAGCTAAGTTTTATTTCTTTATTATTAACCCCCTGGCAATCCCACACTCCCCCCACACTCCCTCCACCCGCCCACCACTTATTATTTGTGTCCCCACCACTGCATAGTGCAGTGGGCACAGAAGACTGATATGTACTTAGCACATTGAGCACAGAAGAGGAATCTGCAGAGAGAGTGTTGGGCACAAGAGAGTGAATCTAGAGAGTGCAGGATACAGGAGAGATATTTGTACAGATCACAATGACCATAGGAGAGTGACCTGCACAGAATGCGCTGGCCACAGGAGAGTGCTATGCACAGACGGTGTTGGGCACACGTCTGTGATATCCTTCGAGTATACTGGGCATGTAGAGTGCTAGGCAAAGGTGAGTGATCTGCATGTAGAGTGCCGGGCACAGGTGAGTAATCTGCATGTAGAGTGCTGGGCACAGGAAAGTGATCTACCTGTAGTGTGCTAGGCACAGGTGAGTGATCTGCATGTAGATTGCTGGGCACAGGTGGGTGATCTGCATGTAGAGTGCTGAGCACCGATGAGTGATCTACATGTAGAGTGCTGGGCACAGGTGAATGTTCTGCATGTAGAGTGCCAGGCACAGGTGAGTGATCTGCATGTAGAGTGTTGGGCACAGGTGAGTGATCTGCATGTAGAATGCTAGGCACAGGTGAGTGATCTGCATGTAGAGTGCTAGGTACAGGTGAGTGATCTGCATGTAGAGTGCTAGGCACAGGTGAGTGATCTACATGTAGTGTGCTAGGCACAGGTGAGTGATCTGCATGTAGAGTGCTGGGCACAGGTGAGTGATCTACATGTAGTGTGCTAGGCACAGGTGAGCGATCTGCATGTAGATTGCTGGGCAAAGGTGATTGATCTGCATGTAGAGTGCTGGGCACAGGTGAGTGATCTGCATGTAGAGTGCTGGGCACAGGTGAGTGGTCTGCATGAAGAGTGCTGGGCACAGGTGAGTGATCCGCATTTAGAATGCTAGTCACAGGTGAGTGATCTGGATGTGGAGTGCTAGGCTCAAGTGAGTGATATGCATGTAGAGTGCTAGGCACAGGTGAGTGATCTGCATGTAGAGTGCTAGGTACAGGTGAGTGATCTGCATGTAGAGTTCTATGCACAGGTGAGTCATCTGCATGTAGAGTGCTGGGCACAGGTGAGTGATCCGCATTTAGAATGCTAGTCATAGGTGAGTGATCTGGATGTGGAGTGCTAGGCTCAAGTGAGTGATCTGCATGTAGAGTGCTGGGCACGGGTGAGTGATCTACATGTAGTGTGCTAGGCACAGATGAGGGGAGTGATCTGCATGTAGAGTGCTGGGCACAGGTAAGTGGTCTGCATGAAGAGGAGCACAGCCCCCTGGCTCTGAGGAAGCAGCTGCAAAATACAATGTTATTTTATTATAATTTTAATTTTCAGCTGCTGGAAGAGCCTGTGTATAGGGATGGGTGGGCCCGGACCATACAGATGATGCGGCGTGTTGTGCACTGCTAACTGTGCGTGACAGCTTGGCCGGCCGTTTTAGGCCAGCCAAACAGACATGCATAGTTAGGTTTCTCCAATCCAGCTGTATTCCCGGAGAAACAGCACATGCTCCTTGTGCCTGAGCGAGTGCTATACAAGCCCACTCAGGCCAATCCTGGTGCTGCTCTCATGTCCCTGTGCTGCTGGAACCAGGAAGAAGAGGAGCATCAAGCCACGAGGCAGCAGAAGCAGCATCAGCTAAGTTGTATTTCTTTATTATAAACCCCCCTGGCAATCCCACACTGCCCCCACACTCCCTCCACCCGCCCACCACTTATTATTTGTGTCCCCACCACTGCATAGTGCAGTGGGCACAGAAGACTGATATGTACTTAACACATTGAGCACAGAAGAGGAATCTGCAGAGAGAGTGTTGGGCACAAGAGAGTGAATCTAGAGAGTGCAGGATACAGGAGAGATATTTGTACAGAGCACAATGACCATAGGAGAGTGACCTGCACAGAATGCGCTGGCCACAGGAGAGTGCTATGGACAGACGGTGTTGGGCACACGTCTGTGATATCCTTCGAGTATACTGGGCATGTAGAGTGCTAGGCAAAGGTGAGTGATCTGCATGTAGAGTGCCGGGTACAGGTGAGTAATCTGCATGTAGAGTGCTGGGCACAGGAAAGTGATCTACATGTAGTGTGCTAGGCTCAGGTGAGTGATCTGCATGTAGATTGCTGGGCACAGGTGAGTGATCAGCATGTAGAGTGCTGAGCACCGATGAGTGATCTACATGTAGAGTGCTGGGCTCAGGTGAATGTTCTGCATGTAGAGTGCTAGGCACAGGTGAGTGATCTGCATGTAGAGTGTTGGGCACAGGTGAGTGATCTGCATGTAGAATGCTAGGCACAGGTGAGTGATCTGCATGTAGAGGCTAGGTACAGGTGAGTGATCTGCATGTAGAGTGCTAGGCACAGGTGAGTGATCTACATGTAGTGTGCTAGGCACAGGTGAGTGATCTGCATGTAGAGTGCTGGGCACAAGTGAGTGATCTACATGTAGTGTGCTAGGCACAGGTGACCGATCTGCATGTAGAGTGCTGGGCAAAGGTGAGTGATCTGCATGTAGAGTGCTGGGCACAGGTGAGTGATCTGCATGTAGAGTGCTGGGCACAGGTGAGTAGTCTGCATGAAGAGTGCTGGGCACAGGTGAGTGATCCGCATGTAGAATGCTAGTCACAGGTGAGTGATCTGGATGTGGAGTGCTAGGCTCAAGTGAGTGATATGCATGTATAGTGCTAGGCACAGGTGAGTGATCTGCAGGTAGAGTGCTAGGTACAGGTGAGTGATCTGCATGTAGAGTTCTATGCACAGGTGAGTCATCTGCATGTAGAGTGCTGGGCACAGGTGAGTGATCTACATGTAGTGTGCTAGGCACAGATGAGGGGAGGGATCTGCATGTAGAGTGCTGGGCACAGGTAAGTGGTCTGCATGAAGAGGAGCACAGCCCCCTCGCTCTGAGGAAGCAGCTGCAAATTACAATGTTATTTTATTATAATTTTAAATTTCAGCTGCTTGCTGAGCCTGTGTATAGGGATGGGTGGGCCCGGACCATACAGATGATACGGCGTGTTGTGCACTGCTAACTGTGCGTGTCTGCTTGGCCGGCCGTTTTAGGCCAGCCAAACAGACAAGCACAGTTAGGTTTCTCCAATCCAGCTGTATTGCTGGAGAAACAGCACATGCTCCTTGTGCCTGAGCGAGTGCTATACAAGCCCACTCAGGCCAATCCCGGTGCTGCTCTCATGTCCCTGTGCTGCTGGGACCAGGAAGAAGAGGAGCATCAAGCCACGAGGCAGCAGAAGCAGCATCAGCTAAATTTTATTTCTTTATTATTAACCCCCCCGGGCAATCCCCCACACTCCCTCCACCCGCCCACCACTTTTTATTCGTGTCCCCAACACTGCATAGTGCAGTGGGCACAGGAGACTTATATGTACTTAGCACATTGAGCACAGAAGAGGAATCTGCAGAGAGAGTGTTGGGCACAAGAGAGTGATTCCAGAGAGTGCAGGATACAGGAGAGATATGTGTACAGAGCACAATAACCATAGGAGAGTGACCTGCACAGAATGCGATGGCCACAGGAGAGTGCTATGCACAGACAGTGTTAGGCACGCGTCTGTGATATCCTTCGAGTATGCTGGGCATGTAGAGTGCTGTGCAAAGGTGAGTGATCTGCATGTAGAGTGCTGTGCACAGGTGAGTGGTCTGCATATAGAGTGCTGGGCACAGGTGAGTGATCTGCATGTAGAGTGCTGGGCACAGGAGAGTGATCTACATGTAGTGTGCTAGGCACAGGTGAGTGATCAGCATGTAGAGTGCTGGGCACAGATGAGTGATCTACATGTAGAGTGCTAGGCACAGGTGAGTGATCTACATGTAGTGTGCTAGGCACAGGTGAGTGATCTGCATGTAGAGTGCTGGGCACAGGTGAGTGATCTACATGTAGTGTGCTAGGCACAGGTGAGTGATCTGCATGTAGAGTGCTGAGCACAGATGAGTGATCTACATGTAGAGTGCTGGGCACAGGTGAATGATCTGCATGTAAAGTGCTAGGCACAGGTGAGTGATCTGCATGTAGAGTGCTGGGCACAGGTGAGTGATCTGCATGTAGAATGCTAGGCACAGGTGAGTTATCTGCATGTAGAGTGCTGGGCACAGGTGAGTGATCTACATGTAGTGTGCTGGGCAAAGGTGAGTGATCTGCTTGTAGGGTGCTGGGCACAGGTGAGTGGTCTGCATGTAGAGTGCTGGGCACAGGTGAGTGATCTGCTTGTAGAGTGCTGGGCACAGGTGAGTGGTCTGCATGAAGAATGCTGGGCACAGGTGAGAGATCTGCATGTAGAATGCTAGTCACAGGTGAGTGATCTGCATGTGGAGTGCTAGGCTCAAGTGAGCGATATGCATGTAGAGTGCTAGGCACAGGTGAGTGATCTGCATGTAGAGTGCTAGCTACAGGTGAGTGATCTGCATGTAGAGTGCTAGGCACAGGTGAGTGATCTGCATGTATAGTGCTGGGCACAGGTGAGTGATCTACATGTAGTGGTCTAGGCACAGGTGAGGTGAGTGATCTGCATGTAGACTGCTGGGCACAGGTGAGTGATCTGCATGAAGAGTGCTGGGCACAGGTGAGTGATCTGCATGTAGAATGCTAGTCATAGGTGAGTGATCTGCATGTGCAGTGCTAGGCTCAAGTGAGTGATATGCATGTAGAGTGCTAGGCACCGGTGAGTGATCTGCATGTAGAGTGCTAGGTACAGGTGAGTGATCTGCATGTAGAGTGCTAGGCACAGGTGAGTGATCTGCATGTAGAGTGCTGGGCACAGGTGAGTGACTACGTGTAGAGTGCTAGGCACAGGTTAGGTGAGTGATCTACATGTAGAGTGCTGGGCAGAGGTGAGTGGTCTGCATGAAGAGGAGCACAGCCCCCTGACTCTGAGGAAGCAGCTGCAAAATACAATGTTATTTTATTATAATTTTAATTTTAAGCTGCTGGCTGAGCCTGTGTATGGGGATGGGTGGGCCCGGACCATACAGATGATGCGGCGTGTTGTGCACTGCTAACTGTGCATGACTGCTTGTCCGGCCGTTTTAGGCCAGCCAAACAGACATGCACAGTTAGGTTTCTCCAATCCAGCTGTATTGCTGGAGAAACGGCACGTGCTCCTTTTGCCTGAGCGAGTGCTATAGAAGCCCACTCAGGCCAATCCCGGTGCTGCTCTCATGTCCCTGTGCTGCTGGGACCAGGAAGAAGAGGAGCATCAAGCCACGAGGCAGCAGAAGCAGCATCAGCTAAGTTTTATTTCTTTATTATTAACCCCCCTGGCAATCCCACACTCCCCCCACACTCCCTCCACCCGCCCCCCACTTATTATTTGTGTCCCCACCACTGCATAGTGCAGTGGGCACAGAAGACTGATATGTACTTAGCACATTGAGCACAGAAGAGGAATCTGCAGAGAGAGTGTTGGGCACAAGAGAGTGAACCCAGAGAGTTCAGGATACAGGAGAGATATTTGTCCAGCGCACAATGACCACAGGAGAGTGACCTGCACAGAATGCGCTGGCCACAGGAGAGTGCTATGCACAGACAGTGTTGGGCACACGTCTGTGATATCCTTCGAGTATGCTGGGCATGTAGAGTGCTAGGCAAAGGTGAGTGATCTACATGTAGTGTGCCGGGCACAGGTGAGTAATCTGCATGTAGAGTGCTGGGCACAGGAAAGTGATCTACATGTAGTGTGCTAGGCACAGGTGAGTGATCTGCATGTAGATTGCTAGGCACAGGTGAGTGATCTGCATGTAGAGTGCTGAGCACAGATGAGTGATCTACATGTAGTGTGCTAGGCACAGGTGAGTGATCTGCATGTAGAGTGCTGGGCACAGGTGAGTGATATACATGTAGTGTGCTAGGCACAGGTGAGCGATCTGCATGTAGAGTGCTGGGCAAAGGTGAGTGATCTGCATGTAGAGTGCTGGGCACAGGTGAGTGATCTGCATGTAGAGTGCTGGGCACAGGTGAGTGGTCTGCATGAAGAGTGCTGGGCACAGGTGAGTGATCCTCATGTAGAATGCTAGTAACAGGTGAGTGATCTGCATGTGGAGTGCTAGGCTCAAGTGAGTGATATGCATGTAGAGTGCTAGGCACAGGTGAGTGATCTGCCTGTAGAGTGCTAGGTACAGGTGAGTGATCTGCATGTAGAGTTCTATGCACAGGTGAGTCATCTGCATGTAGAGTGCTAGGCACAGGTGAGTGATCTACATGTAGTGTGCTAGGCACAGATGAAGGGAGTGATCTGCATGTAGAGTGCTGGGCACAGGTATGTGGTCTGCATGTAGAGTGCTGGGCACAGGTGAGTGATCTACATATAGTGTGCTAGGCACAGGTGAGTGATCTGCATGAAGATTGCTGGGCATAGGTGAGTTATCTGCATGTAGAGTGCTGGGCACTGGTGAGTCATCTGCACGTAGAATGCAAGTCATAGGTTAGTGATCTGCATGTGGAGTGCTAGGCTCAAGTGAGTGATATGCATGTAGAGTGCTAGGCACCGGTGAGTGATCTGCATGTAGAGTGCTAGGTACAGGTGAGTGATCTGCATGTAGAGTGCTAGGCACAGGTGGTGATCTGCATGTAGAGTGCTGGGCACAGGTGAGTGATCTACATGTAGAGTGCTAGGCACAGGTGAGGTGAGTGATCTACATGTAGAGTGCTGGGCAGAGGTGAGTGGTCTGCATGAAGAGGAGCACAGCCCCCTGACTCTCAGGAAGCAGCTGCAAAATACAATGTTATTTTATTATAATTTTAATTTTCAGCTGCTGGCTGAGCCTGTGTATGGGGATGGTTGGGCCCGGACCATAGAGATGATGCGGCGTGTTGTGCACTGCTAACTGTGCGTGACTACTTGGCCGGCCGTTTTAGGCCAGCCAAACAGACATGCACAGTTAGGTTTCTCCAATTCAGCTGTATTGCTGGAGAAACAGCACATGCTCCTTGTGCCTGAGCGAGATCGATACGAGCCCACTCAGGCAAATCCCGGTGCTGCTCTCATGTCCCTGTGCTGCTGGGACCAGGAAGAAGAGGAGCATCAAGCCACGAGGCAGCAGAAGCAGCATCAGCTAAGTTTTATTTCTTTATTATTAACCCCCCTGGCAATCCCACACTCCCCCCACACTCCCTCCACCCGCGCCCCACTTATTATTTGTGTCCCCACCACTGCATAGTGCAGTGGGCACAGAAGACTGATATGTACTTAGCACATTGAGCACAGAAGAGGAATCTGCAGAGAGAGTGTTGGGCACAAGAGAGTGAATCCAGAGAGTTCAGGATACAGGAGAGATATTTGTACAGCGCACAATGACCACAGGAGAGTGACCTGCACAGAATGCGCTGGCCACAGGAGAGTGCTATGCACAGACAGTGTTGGGCACACGTCTGTGATATCCTTCGAGTATGCTGGGCATGTAGAGTGCTAGGCAAAGGTGAGTGATCTACATGTAGTGTGCCGGGCACAGGTGAGTAATCTGCATGTAGAGTGCTGGGCACAGGAAAGTGATCTACATGTAGTGTGCTAGGCACAGGTGAGTGATCTGCATGTAGATTGCTAGGCACAGGTGAGTGATCTGCATGTAGAGTGCTGAGCACAGATGAGTGATCTACATGTAGTGTGCTAGGCACAGGTGAGTGATCTGCATGTAGAGTGCTGGGCACAGGTGAGTGATATACATGTAGTGTGCTAGGCACAGGTGAGCGATCTGCATGTAGAGTGCTGGGCAAAGGTGAGTGATCTGCATGTAGAGTGCTGGGCACAGGTGAGTGATCTGCATGTAGAGTGCTGGGCACAGGTGAGTGGTCTGCATGAAGAGTGCTGGGCACAGGTGAGTGATCCGCATGTAGAATGCTAGTCACAGGTGAGTGATCTGCATGTGGAGTGCTAGGCTCAAGTGAGTGATTTGCATGTAGAGTGCTAGGCACAGGTGAGTGATCTGTCTGTAGAGTGCTCGGTACAGGTGAGTGATCTGCATGTAGAGTTCTATGCACAGGTGAGTCATCTGCATGTAGAGTGCTAGGCACAGGTGAGTGATCTACATGTAGTGTGCTAGGCACAGATGAAGGGAGTGATCTGCATGTAGAGTGCTGGGCACAGGTGTGTGGTCTGCATGTAGAGTGCTGGGCACAGGTGAGTGATCTACATATAGTGTGCTAGGCACAGGTGAGTGATCTGCATGAAGATTGCTGGGTATAGGTGAGTGATCTGCATGTAGAGTGCTGGGCACTGGTGAATGATCTGCATGTAGAATGCAAGTCATAGGTGAGTGATCTGCATGTGGAGTGCTAGGCTCAAGTGAGTGATATGCATGTAGAGTGCTAGGCACCGGTGAGTGATCTGCATGTAGAGTGCTAGGTACAGGTGAGTGATCTGCATGTAGAGTGCTAGGCACAGGTGAGTGATCTGCATGTAGAGTGCTGGGCACAGGTGAGTGAACTACATGTAGAGTGCTAGGCACAGGTGAGGTGAGTGATCTACATGTAGAGTGCTGGGCAGAGGTGAGTGGTCTGCATGAAGAGGAGCACAGCCCCCTGACTCTGAGGAAGCAGCTGCAAAATACAATGTTATTTTATTATAATTTTAATTTTCAGCTGCTGGCTGAGCCTGTGTATGGGGATGGGTGGGCCCGGACCTTAGAGATGATGCGGGGTGTTGTGCACTGCTAACTGTGCGTGATTACTTGGCCGGCCGTTTTAGGCCAGCCAAACAGACATGCACAGTTAGGTTTCTCCATTTCAGCTGTATTGCTGGAGAAACAGCACATGCTCCTTGTGCCTGAGCGAGAACGATACGAGCCCACTCAGGCAAATCCCGGTGCTGCTCTCATGTCCCTGTGCTGCTGGGACCAGGTAGAAGAGGAGCATCAAGCCACGAGGCAGCAGAAGCAGCATCAGCTAAGTTTTATTTCTTTATTATTAACCCCCCTGGCAATCCCACACTCCCCCCACACTCCCTCCACCCGCGCCCCACTTATTATTTGTGTCCCCACCACTGCATAGTGCAGTGGGCACAGAAGAATGATATGTACTTAGCACATTGAGCACAGAAGAGGAATCTGCAGAGAGAGTGTTGGGCCCAAGAGAGTGGATCCAGAGAGTGCAGGATACAGGAGAGATATTTGTACAGAGCACAATGACCATAGGAGAGTGACCTGCACAGAATGCGCTGGCCACAGGAGAGTGCTATGCACAGACACTGTTGGGCACACGTCTGTGATATCCTTCGAGTATGCTGGGCATGTAGAGTGCTGTGCAAAGGTGAGTGATCTGCATGTACAGTGCTAGGCAAAGGTGAGTGATCTGCATGTAGAGTGCCGGGCACAGGTGAGTAATCTGCATGTAGAGTGCTGGGCACAGGAAAGTGATCTACATGTAGTGTGCTAGGCACAGGTGAGTGATCTGCATATAGATTGCTGGGCACAGGTGAGTGATCTGCATGTAGAGTGCTGAGCACAGATGAGTGATCTACATGTAGAGTGCTGGGCACAGGTGAATGTTCTGCATGTAGAGTGCTAGGCACAGGTGAGTGGTCTGCATGTAGAGTGCTGGGCACAGGTGAGTGATCTGCATGTAGAATGCTAGGCACAGGTGAGTGATCTGCATGTAGAGTGCTAGGTACAGGTGAGTGATCTGCATGTATCCTGCTAGGCACATGTGAGTGATCTACATGTAGTGTGCTAGGCACAGGTGAGTGATCTGCATGTAGAGTGCTGGGCACAGGTGAGTGATCTACATGTAGTGTGCTAGGCACAAGTGAGCGATCTGCATGTAGAGTGCTGGGCAAAGGTGAGTGATCTGCATGTAGAGTGCTGGGCACAGGTGAGTGATCTGCATGTAGAGTGCTGGGCACAGGTGAGTGATCTGCATGTAGAGTGCTGGGCACAGGTGAGTGATCTGCATGTAGAGTGCTGGGCACAGGTGAGTGATCCGCATGTAGAATGCTAGTCACAGGTGAGTTATCTGCACGTGGAGTGCTAGGCTCAAGTGAGGGATATGCATGTAGAGTGCTAGGCACAGGTGAGTGATCTGCATGTAGAGTGCTAGGTACAGGTGAGTGATCTGCATGTAGAGTTCTATGCACAGGTGAGTCATCTGCATGTAGAGTGATGGGCACAGGTGAGTGATCTACATGTAGTGTGCTAGGCACAGATGAGGGGAGTGATCTGCATGTAGACTGCTGGGCAGAGGTGAGTGATCTACATATAGTGTGCTAGGCACAGATGAGTGATCTGCATGTAGAGTGCTGGGCACAGGTGGGTGATCTGCATGTAGAGTGCTGGGCACAGGTGAGTGGTCTGCATGAAGAGTGCTGGGCACAGGTGAGTGATCTGCATGTAGAATGCTAGTCATAGGTGAGTGATATGCATGTGGAGTGCTAGGCTCAAGTGAGTGATATGCATGTAGAGTGCTAGGTACAGGTGAGTGATCTGCATGTAGAGTGCTTGGCACAGGTGAGTGATCTGCATGTAGAGTGCTGGGCACAGGTAAGTGGTCTGCATGAAGAGGAGCACAGCCTCCTGGCTTTGAGGAAGCTGCTGCAAAATACAATGTTATTTCATTATAATTTTAATTTTCAGCTGCTGGCTGAACCTGTGTATGGGGATGGGTGGGCCCGGACTATACAGATGATGCGGCGTGTTGTGCACTGCTAACTGTGCGACTCTGCTTGGCCGGCCGTTTTAGGCCAGCCAAACAGACATGCACAGTTACGTTTCTCCAATCCAGCTGTATTGCTGGAGAAACAGCACATGCTCCTTGTGCCTGAGCGAGTGCTATACAAGCCCACTCAGGCCAATCCCGGTGCTGCTCTCATGTCCCTGTGCTGCTGGGACCAGGAAGAAGAGGAGCATCAAGCCACGAGGCAGCAGAAGCAGCATCAGCTAAGTTTTATTTCTTTATTATTAACCCCCCTGACAATCCCACACTCCCCCCACACTCCCTCCACCCGCCCACCACTTTTTATTCATGTCCCCACCACTGCATAGTGCAGTGGGCACAGGAGACTGATATGTACTTAGCACATTGAGCACAGAAGAGGAATCTGCAGAGAGAGTGTTGGGCACAAGAGAGTGAATCCAGAGAGTGCAGGATACAGGAGAGATATTTGTACAGAGCACAATAACCATAGGAGAGTGACCTGCACAGAATGCGCTGGCCACAGGAGAGTGCTATACACAGACAGTGTTGGGCACACGTCTGTGATATCCTTCGAGTATGCTGGGCACAGGAGAGTGATACGCACAGAGCCCGCTGTGCAAAGGAGTGGAATGTGCACAGATATGCACAGATGTGCTGTTCAATGGAGAGTGATATGCAACTAGTGTGCTTGGCACAGGAGAGTTCTCTGCACAGAGGACACTGAGCACATCAGAATGATATGCACAGAGCATGCTGGGCACAGGAGAGTAATATGCAGAGAGTGTGCAGGCACAAGATAGATATATGCACAGAGCACAATGAGCAGAGGAGAGTGATCTGCTCAAAGTACGCTGGGCACAGAATAATGATATGCAGAGACAGTGCTGGGAACAGGAGAGTGTTATGCACACAGCACACTTGGCACAGGAAAGTGCTTTGCAGAAATAAAATTGGGCGTATGAGAGTGATATCCTCAGAGTGTGCTCAGCATAGGAAAAGGATATGCACAAAGCATGCATTGCACAGGAGAGTGCTCTGCACAGAGCACACTGAGCAAAATACAGTGATATGCACAGATATGTGTGGTGGGCATAGGAGAGTGACTGAAAGTGCGCTAGGCACAGGAGAGCTATCTATACACACAGAGCACAATAAGCAGAGTCGGTGACCTGCGCAGAGTGTGCTGGGCACAGGAATGTGATTCACAGACAGTGCTGGGCACAAGAGAGTGCTATGCAGAGAGAGTGTTGGACATACGAGGATGATATCCTCAGTGCACGCTGGGCACAGGAGAGTGATATGAACAAAGCATGCGGGGCCCAAGAGTGTGATATGCACAGATATGCGCATAGCATTCTAGGCATAGGAGAGAGATCTGCACAGAGCGCGCTGGTCTCCCTTATGCAGAGAAAGTGCTAGGAGCAGAATTGATATGCAGAGAGTGTGCTGGGCACAGAAAGGTGTAATACCTAGAGTGTGCAGGGCACAGAAGAATCCTATGCAGAGAGGGTGCTGGCCACATGAGAATGGTATGCACAGAATGTGGTGGGCACAGGGAAGTGATTTGCACAGAGCATGCTTGGGCACAGGAGATCCTGTGCAAGAGAATAGTATTTACAGAGATTACTGGTCATAAGAGAGTGCTACGCAAAGGCAATGCTTCTCAATCAGTAGTTTTGCCTGTAAAGTTCTGAACATGCATGCAGGCCTTGTATAGAATCATGGGATGATAAAAGGAATGCCTTTGTTTGGAAATGGCAAAAGGTGGAATAAAATGGCTCAAATCAATTCACGAAGCACCACAATCAGGAAAACAAGGATGGGCAAAGGAAACAGAGGAGGAAAGACAAAGGAGAGTCACAAGGAGCAAATTGAAAATAACTTAGTTATGAATATCTCGAGTAAGCAACTTACTAAGGCACAGACAGCCGTGTTAAATAAAGGAACATCTTTTGTCCCGACATACAAATCAAATTTACCTGAAACAGAAGTTGCTTTATTTAAATTCTTCAGATTGTTGAGATTGAAATACTTTTTTAAGGATATGCAAACCTCATCTACCGAAGGAAGTGAAACTACTTTGAAAGAATTTAAACCCAAAATTAACTTTTGCGCACCAACTTCACATAAAATGATTGATGCATTCGAAAGAATAGTCTTGGCTGATATTCAAAAAATCAACTTTTCGAAGTCAACACAGAATAATTTCTCTAAAAATGAATGGAGTACTTTGCAAAGTCTCATAAATGACCCTCAATTGACCTTTCAAAGAGCCGATAAGGGTGGCGCCTTTATTGTTATGGACACAGATTTCTACATTAACAATGTGAATGAGCATGTCAACAATGAAGGAATTTATCTACCATTGGAAAATGATCCCACGCAAACATATCAAAGCATATTGAAGCACATTTTAGATCATGCCTTAGAAATGCAGTGGATAAGCGAAAAAACGTACAAATTTCTGGAAACTAAATACCCACGAAGACCCCAATTATACATGCTACCCAAAGTTCATAAAAATGCACAAAAGCCTCCATTTAGACCTCAGCTTGCGGCTCTATCTCTAAACCTATTGGGAAATATGTCGACTGGTTCTTACAGCCTCTTGTTCGAAAATGCAGTACGTATATAAAGGACACCACATAATTTTTTAATATGCTCAATAACATTAACATAGTTGACTCAACAGAGTGGTGGCTTTGTACAGTGGACGTCACAGCCTTATATACGTGTATTCCGCACAATGAAGGCCTTGAAGCACTGGAGTGGTGTTTACTATAAGATGACAAAAATTAAACTAATAAAGTTTTTATTCTAGAACTTATGCATTTTGCACTTTTTCATAGTTACTTTGAATGGCAAGGAAAATTCTACGGTCAATGCAATGGTACATCAATGGGGTTCCGGGGAGCTCCCTCGTACGCCAATATTTTTATGTCGAAGTTTGAGACTGACCACATTCTAGAAAATCTAGAATGGACAGATCACCTCATTGTATTTAAAAGATACATTGATGATATATTTATCATTTGGAATGGCAATAAAACAAAACTGCAAAGGAACATTGAAATCATGAACACCCATCATGAGAGAATCAAGTTTACCCACTCAATTGAAAAGCACCAGATTGCTTTCCTTGACGTTTCAGTCATTCAGGAAGATAATAAAATAAGCACAAGATTATTCACAAAAAAACTGACAAAAATATCTGTTTATTATTTCAGAGTTTCCATCAAGAAGCCCTTAAAAACACCTACCTGTCTCACAATTCATCAGACTCAAGAGGATTACTTCAGAACCAAATGATTTGTCAGTTGTCATCAATAATCAATTCACAAAATATCGTGCACGAGGGTACCCTCAAGATATTTTAAAAGAAGCAATCAAGAAAGTAAACCAAATGCCAAGAGAAACTCTATTGGCACCTAACACCACGCCAGAAGAAAAAAGACAGTCTGTGTTCTCAAGTTCTCTACTCAGGCACAAAAAATTAAGAACATAATTAAACATCATTGGCCATTGATAACTATGGAACCTGATTTACAAGGACTATTCAATGATCAGATCACATTCGCATTTCAAAGATCCCAAAATTTAAAGGAAATCCTAAATACCCAGAAAACTGCAATTAAAACTTACAGAGGATTGTCCAGATGTGAAAACTGTGTTCACTGTAATAACGTAATGACAGGAAAGACCTTCATGCACCCAATGAAAGGTTATGAAATACCATTACGACAACCGAGCACTTGTAACACAAAAAATGTTGTATATGCAATTAAATGCCCATGTGGCAAGATACATGTTGGACAGACGGAGAGAAAAATTAAAATAAGAATGACTGACTGAGTATAAAAGCAGCATAAGACTACAAAACATGAAATCGACACTTGCCACACACTGGTTAGAGGCAAAACCTCAAATTTCACAAATGAAATTGACAATACTAGAGGTAGTGCAACAACGCTGTGAAATAGATCCTCAAAAAGCACGACTAAGGGCTGAATTTTACTGGATAAAAAAAATGAATTCATTACATCTCTTTGGGATGAATGACAGGGTAGAATATGCATGTTTCCTGTAATTACTGTAACTATTAGCTGTTCTTCATCTACTCTTATTCTCCACTTCCTTTCCTCTCCTCCTCTTTTCATATATCTATTTCCATATATATTGAATGTTCATTATGTACACCATGGGGACCACTCATTGTGTTATTAGTTGTCTGAAATTTATTGAACTGGTAACATCAGTTATGCGGCGTTGTAATGTATTTATCTGACAGTATGTATTTTTTGACTCGTGAACATCAGGTTAACATTGTCTCACATTCGCACTATTTGACCGTATTTAGGATCGTTGACATTGTGCTGTGAAATCCTTGATGATCCACGGAGATCGAATAAACTTCATGATTCCCCCACGGGAGTCTTTTTTCTTCGGACGTATCTTTTCCATTTTTTTGGTTTTCGTATATTTTACCACTAGGGCACTAAAATTGTTTGTATTGGTCGTCGTGTACACGTAACACGGAGTGAAGCTTATGTACTCAGATCACGTGTCGTTAGTCACTTTATGTAAACTGCACGGGATTGGGCATGACCACTTCCCGGCATGCTAAACCAGGAAATACGGATACTCGTACCCGAACGCTTTCTTCTACTATCGTAAGCTTACCTCGTTATACGTTTGTATCACCCGAGACCGGCAGATTTAGTTTTTCTTTACCGATGAGAATGCGCTTTGTTTTATTTAAGCTTCATTACAAGAACCATATGTTTATGCTAGTAGAGACTTTTGGCAATTACTGATGAGAATGTTTTTGCCTCTACGAGCATAGTATACATGGCAGTAGCGATTCTTTTAATACAATGTGCATACAGATCCTTTAGCCGTAGACCAACATTGAATCTATATAAGCTAACTTGTCGATACCCATGCTCACTAGAATCACGTGGTAGGCACCACAAGAGTATAGCAGTTACATCAATGAGTTTGGTTCCATCACATTCACCTGTGTTTTTACTGTATGGTAGATGCACCACATTGTTCTGTATACTATGGATTAAGTAGAAATGTTTTTAATATTTTTCAATATGCATTGATTTGATAGGATGCTATTTACATTAGTGTTAATTGTGTTTCAATTATAATGAAAGTGACTGATCTGGTCATGTATTTTCCTTTTGCAGACCCCTGAAAAAGGGTCGTTTTTTGTGACCCGAAATGCATTGGGTGTTGTAGTAAATACAAAATAGGAAGAATTATGTTACAAATGAATAATGGATTGCATTTAATCATGAAAGGATGAATTCGAAATAAATAAAAAAAATCAAACTAACTCACACCAAGAACGTTTGAATTGAATTTATTAAACCTCAATTTGAAGATGTGAAGAAACATTTTTGTTTAAGTAAAGTGTGCGCAAGTCTTTGTGATTGGAGTCTCCTATCACATCCAAGGTTGTCAAACCAAATCAGGATCATGATGCTAGAGTGGCCATTGGGACCCATTAGATTTTTCTCAACCTTCCCCTTCTCACAAAAAGGTGGGTGGCTTCCTGCCAGGAAAATGATTACTTTCAAGGCACTGTGTTTCACTTAGTTTTTTGCAATAAGGCACCAGTAATAGCACAGAAACAACCATACTTCCACAAAAGTGAAAGTGACAACTAAGGATAATATACAACCCACCCCCTGCACCCCCACCCCAGAGAAATGTGAAACCATAAAGGATGATAACAAATATTGCTTGATAAAGTGCAAAACTTTTTCAACTGTGTGACGTATAAAGTGATAAACCTTTTCAACTGTGTGAATGTGTTGATGAATAAAAATAGGTCTCATAAAATGCAATGCAGATGGAATTTCATACAGAAACTTCAACTATATATCTCAGATAGCAAGATATTCTGACAATTTGAGTCTGAGTTTTAGTCTGCAAAGTTCCTATGACAGGGATGATGCCATGGCCAAAATAACCATCATTGTCATACCTTTGCCTCGAAAATTCTTCGAGCGGCTGGTGTGATACATTTCAGTCCATACAGTATCAATGCAGACCTTTACTCGTTATGAGCATTGTTTCACTAAATTGCTGAAGCAGGATGAAATGCCTTTTCCAATTAAAATAACCTCAGCTGATTGCATTTACATAGGAGCACTACTTGCCACATGTTGAGAGACCTAGTCCAAAGTAGCATATGTTTTGCCTCACGTATTATGGAATTTCCTATCAACACCATTTATATCACCAAAACATTTATGAAAAGATTGCTATCTTCCTTTTCTGGGTATTATTTTCAACCTATATTTGAACTGATGGAGCAAGGTGATGAACAAGATTTTGTTCAGACTTGCAAAGTTAAACTTCCATAACCAACGTAATTGTCCTAATAAGCATGTGATGAAGATATTAATCGACTTAGTTTTAAATGCATTTTTCAGAAAACACATGGGATTAACTTATGTGCTTTATGTTGCAAATGCGAAAAAAATAATAAACTAACTTTGTCTATTGTCTTTGTCAGTATTAAATGCGGCTGTTTAATTAATGGCATGTGCTTATTTGTGTGCTTATGTTATGTCTTTTCTGTGATTAAAATGCATAAAAGAGTTCCTGCAGTTCCTAAGGGAATGGTAGATATGATGCTGCTTTGTGTGCTCAGCTAGGTAACATAAATTTGACGGGTTTTTATTTAGCAAAGGGGGTGGGTAACAGAATGGGTCTCAGTTCTTTAATTAATTGATGTTTTGTGTTTGTTTAATAATAGTTTCCGAGGTGAGGCCTAAGAGATGATTTAGAAAATAGCTTGCAGAGCTGGAGATGTGAAAACTTGACCAGAGTGAAGACTTCACTCATGCGCAGAATATGGAGTTGTTTTTTGCTGAACAGTCAACATTTAATGCAGAAACAGTTTTTGATCAAGTTGAACGTGCTCTTGGAGAAAAGCTCAAGGATAGAAAACCAGTATGTCTGCCAAGATTAGGAAGTAATGTTCTGAACTCGGGAGAAAGTATCACTTTCGAGGAAGCTAGAAGTCTGGAGAAATTTAAGAACAATAGGGCTTATGATGAAGCCTGGACTTGGTCAGAATCGGATGACCTAATGGTGGACTGACATGGCTCAGCTAATAGCAAACCTGGATTTATGAGAAAGTATGCAAAATGTAGTCAGTTTATCTAGTTAGAAAGGTATAAAACCTGACCTCATGGGTAGGAGGGCGCTTCTCGCTTTCCGATTCCAGATTGACGTGTCATGCTGTTGGACTTTGGCGCACATAAGGACAGCAGGCTTTAAATGATTTTTCCTTTCTAGGTGGAGAAAGAATTAGTCAGGGAAATAGGGTTTAAGGAATGGAAACTGTTATTTTGCTAATAATTCTTGGTGCTGAACTTGCTTCTGAATGTCAGTTCATTGATTTAACTCCATAATAAAAATACTGCTTTCTTGTTTGCTAATGAAATAAAGACTTTAAACTTTTTTGCTATTCTACTTTATGAATAAAGCTAATAAAATTAGATTTGAAATGACAAGCTGGTCTTGTATATTCATGATCTAGTAACCTTCAGTTGATTCAATCGCCATTAATGGCTTGATTATAAATGATAAATGTTTAAAAACCATGGTGAAAATAGTTAAACTGCAGTTGTATATAATAGTGTAAATAGTATGAGAGTAGTTTTATTAATCAGGCCACATGATTCAGGCGCTCAAAAATTGTCTCATTGGTATTATGGGCCTTATTTGTCTTTCATGATTAATGGGGAGTATTGTGATGATAGGTTGCGTTATTGAGACAGTTTTTCAATAGGAGCGCTGGATCAATATCTTGGTAGCAGAGTCTGGTTACTATGGTAACTGACAAGTTACATGGTAAATACATAGGATTCATGTCTAAAACATGTTAAGTTTGTTAAGTTGTTATATGTAGTCGAAAGGTTTTTTCCAGCAGTGTGAAAATTCCTGGTTTGCCGGCAAGTGAAGTGTGACAGGTGAAGTTGCACAGTGCATTTGTTCTGTTTTAAAATAGTTATATCATAATATATCACAAGTGTTGTGGATGTACAGCATAAGTTTAGGGACCATAGGTGTGTACGGTAAAATGTATAGTGAGGATTGTCTATGAAATTGTAGCTTTCGAGTATAGGGACTGGTGTCCGGCTTTAAAACTCAATGTGAAAAGAGTAGTAGAATTTATCCAAGCTTGAGTGAAGGGTAAGGAAGCGTCGTCTATCTTACTGGCGAGTGTAGGTTTCTCCTGGTAGGTTAAAGTCCTACTAAAAGATTCATGTATGAATGATTAGGGATTTTTCTGTTTGAATGTGCATAAATGATTTTGCAATATATGATCGAGTGAAACTTTGAATTGTCACCATACGTGCATTCAGAGAGAAACGAGTTTGTTATTACTTGTTAGAAGGGTAGAGTAGCCTTACTTTATCAACGAATCCTAATATTCTGTGAAAATAGCATCGTCTATTTCACGCAAAAGAATACCTGAATGACTGGGAAAACTATCAATTTATTTTTGCGAAACAGACAAATGGTCTGTTTTTGTGGAATTACTAACTGAATTCAATTGAAAGATTTGTAAAATATGGCGCTGTGAAAATATTTTGTAAAGGAGGTGTAAGAGCGGAGCGAGGGACAGAGAAGAAGCTGCAGCGGCAGTGTACGTCACTAGTGTCACGCTGTGATTGGCTATCATACGTCACAGTATTCACGCACTGATTGGTTCATGTGACTAGACAGGCTCACAGCTGATTGGCTCATCCTGAAAAGTAGTAATTCTATTGGTTGAGCAGAATAGTGACGAAGCTTAACCTGATTGGTTTGTTGGTGAGTTTCGCGCACGGATTGGTTGGTTTTCCGTAACAACAAGGAAATAGTTACGATCTATTCCGAAGTAAGCGGAATTGTTTTAAACATGGATTAATATTACAAGAAAGAGAAAAATAAGCTTTCATGGTTTCAGAAATTGAAAAATAAAATTAAACCTGACAAGAAAATTGAAACGCGAGATGGACGATTACTTCATAAGTACAAAACACCTGCAGCTTATATGTTAGGTGAATATGGTTATCATACTTGTCTTTGGATTGAGAATTGGATGGAATATACTAAAAATGATGGTGTATTAGCATGACCGGAAGACGGATCATTTAATATTAAGGTTTTGAAAAACCTAAGAGAAAAGATGACAAGTCTTGTACCAAGGCCTAGACCTACTCAATTTGAGGCTTTAGCTGAATGGGAGGATGAAATGTTTGAATTGGAATGAGAAAATAGAGGCGTACTAAGAGGTACTAGATTAGATGTTAACAGGAAAACACATGAGGATAGAATGCGTCGATGGAGACGTGCAGACATGTGTGATGTTTTGTACCCAGCAAGATTACTTGGTGAGGCAACTGGTCAAAAGAGTGCTCAAAAGATAAATAATAATGGTGAAGAAAGTGATCAAGAGGATGCAGTTTTAGAAGAGATTTATATTACAAAACCAAAAACCGCCACCTTATCAACCAGTTTGTTCATGGTCTTCCCCAAGGGTACCACCAAGAATTACCCCAAGTGCTCCTCCGAGGGAGATTATTGATGAGACATCTCCCATATCAAATCAGAATAATAGAAAAACACCTGAAAGAGTAGAAACAAGATCTAATTCTAGTATATCAGGAGAAAATAGAAATTTTATTGAAACTCCCAGAAATAATTTTGAAACCCCAGTTCAGAGAAATGAAATTCCAAGAAATGTAATGAGAACAGAAAGATGTGAGGAAATACCAAATACTTCAGAATATTTCCGTTCAAAAGATGAATTAATACAGCAGTTAACTAAAAGCATGGAAGTAGTAACAGTACCAGTAACGATTGGACCTGTTATTCCAGTATTTGATCAAAGGGAAGTTAGACATTCAGCTTTGACTATTCCATTAAATATAGAAATTCAAAAAGTGGCTGAAACATTTTATTCAGATTTGTCTGAAATACATCGAGAGAAAATGATGCCTGATTTAACTTTTAATCAAGGTTCGCCATGTAAAACTCCATCAGGTGCAGAATCGGATTCTGGAACTCCAGAAAAGAGCATAAATAAAATTGATTTAACACACACTCCACGGACTCCAGAAATTAAATTGCTTGATGTTGCAAAGTTGAAAGCGGATTTGGAGGAATTAATTATTGGTATGATTGGAACTGACAGTTTGAAGGCATATCAGGATGATGAATTATTATTTATTTGTAAAAGTATAACATGGAAAACTAAAACTAAATATGATCAATTGGAGGAAATGGCTTCTGAATTAGAAGTAGATTTAAGTAGACAGAAAAATTTGCAGAAGCATTATAGAGTCGATTTCTCTGAAAAAGACATTGAAAATATGAATACCACAGGAAGAATCATTCATATAAAAGAATTAATTGTGTTTATTAAAAAACTGGGTGAATTAAGTAAATGGAGAGTAAAGTGGACAAAAAAAAGGGAGGAAGACAGAAGAGAAAGAGGAGAAGTAGCAAATGAATTTCCAATGAGAGAAATACCAGGAGGAGGGTATGTGCATGTCCCATGGTCAAGACAAGACATTTTACTGTTTACAAATGAGTTTCCTCAGCTGAGAGAAAAACCTGTGGAATGGTATCGACAGGTGGACAGATTTGTGAAGGTTTCAAAAGTTCTGTAGGTTGATCTTGATGGATTCTTTGACATAGTTGTCCCATCAGATCTATGGACAGAATGTAAAATTTCTATAGATTGGCCTAAAGAAGAACCTGCTCGAGATAAAGTAACAGGTGCTCCTTCGTCAGATGTTATGAATCTGTACGAAAAGGTAATTGTGTGGTTGAAAAATAAGATTCCACCAAAAGAAGTAGATTGGGTTAAAATAGATAGAACAAACCAAGAGCCAAAAGAATCAGTACATTCATTCTATGAAAGATTATTGCTGGTATTTAAACAATACAGTGGTTATGAAAAATTGAGTGAAAAGGATATGAGCCATTTCATATACAGATTTGTTTATGGTTTAAGACCCGAAATTGGTGAAATGATAAAATCTGGAATAGTTGGTTGTCAATCGCTCACAGTAGATGATATTTTGAGGAAAGCAAAATACTGTAGTGATGAACTAGATGCTAAACAAAAGAAGTCAAAAGAAAAAGCTATGTGGGCACAAGTGAAAGTGGCTGAACAACAAATAGCAACATTAGGAAACTGTGGTAAATAAATAAATAATACCCTATTTTTGACTAGACATATATCATAACAGATAGCTCAATAAATAAGAGTCAAGATTCGAGGTAGTAGGAGTTTTGCAGGTTTAATACAGCATAAGGACAGGAACAGGACAACCTGCATAGGAATAGGATGACAGGGCCCAGCAGCTGCTGGGGCTGGGTCTGGGATGAGCGCGCTGACTTTTAATAACAATACACGAGCATATATACATAGCGCGAACACATAACATTACATTGCAGTAGGCGTAGCAGTGGGTGGAGCAGAAGGCGTGACGCGTAGCAGTCGCGAAAGATAAGAGTAAAAAGAAGGTGTAACTCAGACATGTGATGCAAACGTAACAGGATATGTCATGAATGGGCGGAAACATAGGAGGGGGCTACCTAAGGAGCCGGGACCTCTAACCTGGTGGTGCGCGCAAACTGGCAATGACGTGTTACGAGGAGAAGCTGGGGGCTATGAACTCTGTGCTAGGAGCAGAGACTAAAGTCTGGAGGGTCGGAGCGACATGTACCTAAACCCTATCTAGTATCTGATGTTTAGGGAACATGTTGATATAAACTAGAAGTCATGAGGGGAAAAGCTAATTGACTCTAAGACTAGAGCATGCATTTATTCTACATGTAGTGCGTGATGAAGAATATTAAATGACCATTAAATACAGTATTTCTCTAACGTAGAGACGTGAAGGCTAGACAATGACGGAAACTATTGATGCAGTTCAGTAGCTTAGGAATGCAGAGAAGGAGGACTAAACTGATAGCTGGAATCATAACATAGTCTTGGCAGACTCAGAGGCAGAGCCAAGCTGCACCGGGCACTGCGAGGCAGGAAGTAAGTGAAAGGTCGAGGATACAGGTGGGGGCTGGATCGCTCCTCAGCGAGGCTCAGGAGGCAGGAGCTGAATCTGATGTCCGGGCCCTGTTGAGGCCTAGAAACAGGGACTTTATAATGAAATAACGTGCACACTGAGAAGCGTGGCAACGTATCTTTACATAAGCCTGATATTCATAGTATTCACGGGGACTGGAAAATGACATACCAGAGGTGGACACAACTATAATTGCGTCATTAATCGGACATGGGGAATACATATGCATATTGGTCATGCACACATAACATATGATGGATGACACGTAGTGACACAGAACATGACAAAATTTACTTTTCCACATTCCCTCCTTGTCACTACGTTTCCATCAGGAAACATCAATATTCATGATACCATCTATCATTTCATATAGTACCATTTGTTCATCTCGAATTGTCTTGGAACGAGATTTAGAACGGGGCTTGGGACTAGGAATACAAGAGGTAGCACACATGCCGCAAATCGCAGGGCCACATTGTATACAGAGACAGCAGCTGAATATGATTGCTACTGCGATACCTAGAAGGGACAGGACTTTCCATCCCCAGGCGGAAATTATATTCCAGAACCAACCGGACCATGTCCAGGTGCCTGGATCTTGGTGTAATAGATGGGCTATTTTATGAAGTCTGGTTATAGCTGAATAAACAGACGGCGCGTTATTTGGAATGAAAATGCAGCAACTAGATCCGATGACTCTACAGGCCCCGCCCCTATCGGCCAGTATGACGTCAAGGACGAGACGATTCTGGAGCACAACGATTCTCATAAAGGATTGCTCTTCGGTTAAGTTACCTAGAGCGGAGGCAGTCTCATCTACTACTGCTTCAAGGGTTCTTGTTAACCGACGGATTAGCTTACTATTTACAACTGTACCAAAATATGGGAAAACACCTTTATCAATATCAATGAATTGCTCTGCAGCAGTTTCAGTATAATCGACAATCGGGAGGTTTCTCTTGTGTCTAGTATGTACTAGGTAGGAATTCCTATGGTAGTCAGGTGGGGCTAGAAAAACAGGTGGCAGTAGGAAGGCAATGTAACAGGTTCCCTCCCAATCGAGGGGCAGATGAACATATGCGGTTTGACCACAAACAAAATAAGAATGACGTGAAGCTTTGAAAATAGATTTCCCACTGTCACTATACTTGATAATAGTGGTACAATCACTATGTCCTACGTGTACAGAACCATGATTTCGGACACATAATTCGCCTTTGACTGGTAATACTGAAATAGCAGGTGAGTCTGGAGTAGTATCAGACTGAACATTCAGAACCATGAAATTCGACGAATAGTTACCTAAATTGTACACTTCATTTTCTAGATCTAAACCTGTTCTGTGGGGGAAACCTTGCTTGTCTGGGAAACATGTGCTGTTAAGAAAAGACATATCTGTTGAGGATGACGTTAACGTGGACCATGCTCCACACGAACCATTATGTGAAAAAGGATAAGGAAAAAGTGGCAGAACTCCCTTTGACGTCTGGAAAGGGGGGAGTCGACCACACACCCAACAATTAGTGGCATTGCTGGTCTGGTGTGAATAATGTAACATGCGGATAAATGAGTTATTGCGCATAGCGAGGCGGTATGAATATTCGTGAGGAGGCAGATCACTAAACGTGTGTTCTACGGTAACATTAGAAGGCTTATTTACATGAGGAACTGGAAAACACAGGAAAAATGCGTAACTGGTGCAGGAAATCATTATGCTGATGAATAATATGAAACCTAGAAAAACGATACATCGGTTTGAGTTTTGACTAACTCTCTCACTATGGGGGTCTATTTTATACATGTCAGAAACAGTCTAACCGTTTCACCTAGGGGAGGACTTAGACAATCAAACTGACTGACTTATTTTACTAGACCGGAGTTTTTGCTTATACTCCTGCTGCGGAGTTTTCTCTACCAAGGGAGGGGTTGTATCAATGTCATTTGCGGGACAGTCCTTGAGAGCAATATTCTGGCAATCCTTCGAATCCTGGGAAATGTTCTTGGAGACCGGTTTTAATCCGTAGAATTTCTTGACGTGCGAAAGATGCACCCAGCCGCGGCGTCCTTCCAACTTCACGGCTGTACGGGTGGTGAGGAGGACCTGACGGGGCTCCTTCCAACGTGGCTCCAGCGGACTTGATCTGTCAAAGTTCCGGACGAGCACCATCGAACCTGGAACGATTTCATGCGGTGCCACCTCGGTATTGTCTGGAAATGCGGCGGCAACCTGTGAACGACATGAGTTGAGGGCAGACATCAAGGAAGCTAGGTAATCTGTCAGCATATTACATGAAACATCAGTAATACTTCGGGGTCTAGGAGTACCCCACATGTTAGGGGGGCGGCCGAATACGACCTCATACGGGGACAGACCTGATCTGGAATGTGCGACCATGCGCATATAAAACAAAGCAACTGGCAGAGCTACTAGCCAGTCCACACCCTTATCTTTACATATTTTGGCAATTAGAATTTTCAGAGTCTGATTATGTCTCTCGACTAGACCGGCTGCTTCAGGATGGCGTACACAATGAAACTTCCACTGGTACCCTAACAACAGGGAAACGTGCTTCATCAGTTCAGATGAGAATGGCTGACCGTTATCAGAATATACGACTCTAGGGAGTCCATATCGAGGGAAGAATTCACGAACCAACTGTTTGGCAGTGGTCGCGGCTGTGTAATCTGGGACTGGATATGCTTCTGTCCACCTGGACAAAGCGCATACAACTACAAGGACATACTTGAAACCTCGACATCGCTCCATCTGAATATAATCCATCTGGAGGACCTCAAAAGGGTGGTCAGGAGGCTGGAATCCCCCTTGTTCCACCGGGACACTTTTACCTGGATTAAACTGACAACATATCATACAGGTACGGACTTTCTGCTTGGCTGCAGCTCGTAAATGCTTGTTAAACCAAATGTTCTGGATACTGTCTAACATTGCTTTTTCTCCTAAATGTGCTGGACTATGTGCGGTATTAATAATGACTTGAACCATAGAGTCGGGGAGAAACCATGTGGCTCTACCCTTTGTTAACCATCCTTGATCTGTCTGGACCCCTCCTTGTTCGGACCATTTCTTGATTTCTTCAGGAGTAGCATGTAACTGGATATCTATGACATCTTGTGTAGGGTCCTTAACTGTCATACATGTAGTCGGATCTGGAGTGTGTGTCATGTTAACTGGACTGTCTAGAGCCTGTGCTGTAAGCTTGGCTGTGCGATCTGCTAGATCATTACCTTGGGAAATAATGTCAGTGACTTTCGTATGTGCTTTGCATTTCATGATAGCGATAGATGTCGGTAAATGTATGGCATCTAACAGAGCTTGGATAAGGAAACCATGCTGAATCTTGGTTCCATGAGAAGTCATGAAACCTCTCTCTTGCCAGAGCACTCCAAAGTCGTGTACGACTCCAAATGCGTAACGTGAATCTGTGTAAACATTAACTTTCAGGTTCTTGGCGTGTATGCAGGCTTGTGTCAGAGCAACTAGCTCTGCTGCTTGAGCGGACAGAGTGTCAATGCGGTGTGTCTCAATAACTTCAGTGTCAGTAGTCACTGCATACGCGGCTACTAGTTCTCCTGTACTAGTTCTCATACATGAACCATCCACATAAAGTGTCAGGTCGGGGTCTGGTAACGGAGTATCTGTCAGATCTTGTCTTGGCTTTGTCGTAATGTTAACTACTTCCACGCAATCATGTGTGGCTGGATTTGAATTAACTGATGGTAACAGTGTAGCAGGATTCAGGACGTTGCAGCGTCTAATTTCTATGTGTGGCTGGAACAATGTCAATTCATAACCTGTTAAACGTGCAATTGTCAAGTGCTGTGTTTGTGTTCGATTTAAAAGAACTTCCACGGAGTGTGGAACGTGTACTGTCAGGGAGTGTCCTAAAACTATGGAATCACTTTGTCTGATAGCTAGTGCTGTGGCTGCAACTGACTTGAGGCACGCAGGCAAAGCCTGGGCGACTGGATCTAGTGTGCTAGAAAAATAAGCACAAGGCTTGTATTGTCCTGCTTGATCTTGTGTGAGAACAGATAATGCTGTACCTTCACGTTCTGTGACGAAAAGTGTAAAAGGCTTACTGTAGTTCGGTGTGGCTAGAACTGGAGCTTGACATAAAGCTTTCTTTAACTCGTTGAAACTAAGTGTATGTTCAGATGTCCAAGGGAGGACAGTCATTGCGGCTGCCTCCTGTGTCGTTAACTGTATCAGTGGCTTGGCTAGAAATGCATACTGGGGAATCCATTGTCGGCAATAAGAAGTAAGGCCGATAAAGGCACGTACCTCCTTCTGGGTCTTGGGCTGAGGAAGACTCACTATTAACTGGATACGGTCTGGTGTCAACTGCCTACCCCTCTTGGACAGTAAGTGTCCTAAGTAGACCACTTGCTGGACACAGAATTGAAGCTTCGAAGGGGACACCTTGTGCCCCATCTCGGCTAGGAAATACAAGACTGTAAGGGATGCTCGCTCGCAGTCACGTTCAGAACGGGCTGTGATCAGTAGATCATCGACATACTGGAGCAGGGCAGTGTCAGTTGGCATGTGAAGGTTGTCTAGTTGTCTCTTAAGTGCTTGACTGTAAATACTAGGACTTTCTGTGAAACCTTGAGGAGCTCGTGTAAACATATAGCTCCTTCCATTTAAACAAAATCCGAAAAGAAACTGGCTGTCTGGATGAATAGGAACACTGAAAAATGCATTCTTGAGGTCTATGACGGTGAAGAACGTGGCTTCGGAATCAATGGCTGTTAATAGGGAAGAGATATCTGGGACAACTGGGTACTGTGGAATAATACATTTGTTAAGTTCTCGTAAATCAATCACTAATCGATATACTGGGGGTGCATTTGGATCAGTACGTTTCATGACTGGAATGATCGGAGAGTTACATACGTTGGAGTCAGTTTCTACAACTACTCCTTGAGCCATGAGCTCGTCTATAATTTTGGATAAGGCTGCTACAGCCTCAGGTGGCAATCTATACTGCCTGATTCGTGGTAACACTACACCTGGTTTCAGGGTCACACGATGGGGTGTGATTTGCATGTAACCTACATCAGTTGGACCTTGCGCCCATAAATGCTGCGGAACTTTAGACAGTCTGGAATCAAAATCTCGTAATACATAGTGACCCTTAAAGTCACGTAGGAACAATCGTATTCCCTCTGGGGAACAACATATAACGGCACCTAACTCTTTCAGTGTTTTAATGCCTAATAGATTTTCTGGACATGACTTAGTAAGTAACAGATCAGTAGTGCGGGACAATGGACCTACTTCTAGAGTGACTGGCTTTGAAATCTCATTAACGATAGGCTTTCCTGAAAATCCAAGGGAAACATTTCTTGAGCCTGAGAGCGGAGCCCCTGGAACTTCGGCATGACTAATTGTGGTCCTACTTGCCCCTGTATCAATCAAAAACTTTCTGTCTTTCCCTAATACTTGACTGTGAACATAGGGACCTTCTTGATCTACAGGTAACTCGATGAGAGGCAAGCCTACCTCCCTCTCTAGGCTGTTTCATGAATATGGCTGGTACTCTGGATACTCAGACTGTGCATACTGGTACATCTGCGATGTAACATGCTGTGTTGCAGCAATAGGCTGCGGTACTGTAACTGTCTGTGGTGCATTCTGTGACTGAGGAGTCTGTGAAACTTGTTCTTGTCTAGGCGGACGTGGTCTTTCTTTAGTCTTACCAGTAGCTATGTTATGTTTCAGAACTGCACACTCATTTATAAAATGACCTGGCTGTTTACAATAATTGCAGTTCCCTTTAACGGGAGCTGCAGGATGACTGGCTTGATTCGGACCCCTCTTCTGACTGTCTTGAGGAACAGATTGTGCAACTAGTACTTTCATTTTCGTGTCTTTCATACGTTTTCTCTCGTGTTCTTGCTCTTCCCTGATTCTATTCTGGTGGTACTGAAGCATCTGGAGCATCTGGGACGGAGTATTTGCTTGCCAGGTGCTTTCGACTTTCAAAACTCGGTTTTTAATTTGTGGACTTGAATTCTCGACTAATTTGGTAACGAAAAGGTGAGGGTATGACTCACTACTTGTCTTTAGGCCACTGTTGATACTAAAGCACTTTTCAAACCTAGAATAAAAATCACTAATATCTTCGTCTTGTTTCTGTTTACAGGCTGAGATTGCATCCCAGTCTTCCTTTCTCGTTGTTAATAATCTGGGTAAAACTTGAATTAATAATTCTGGTAATTCTTTACATTTCTCTCCAAGACCAGTACCTGGTACACGTATCTTATCTTCTGCTTCTAGGACTGCCCAATCGATCTTTTTCTCTCCCACCTCCCATTCTTTTTCCTTTAGCTTTTCATACACCCCTGCGGGTAGCAGAACCTTTAACATTTTAATGATATCTGGGTAAGTGTATTCTCCCATACGGAGCATGTCTTTTAATTCTCTATGGAACCCTGCTGGATCTTTGTCATGACAGGGAATTAATTTCTTCATTTCGAGGAGTTCCATCTTTGTGATCGGAGTGTATACAAACACTCGTTGCATTTCGCCACCCGTTCCTCTGACTGGGTGGACTTCTCGTAACGGATTCTGTCTGTCTATGTAGAATGATTTACTTTCTGGGGGTGAGACATGAACAAAATGCGGGTTCAAGAATGTTCTATATTTATGGCGCTGTTCTAGAATGACACTAATTAAATCGGTACCTAGACCTCTCCATCTGTACTGGAGTAACTCGTTCAGGATATCATGTAACGGGCCTGGATCAGAATGTTGACCCTCATACAGAGTAATGAGGTGCTGAATCATATACATACCCACCAGTCGCTGCTCGGCTGGGGGCAATTTCAGGAACATTTGTGCCACTATTTCGTCTGGAAAAGTGGTAGAATCAGTAATCCATCTGACTGCTGACCGAACTATTTCTTGTTCATGCATGGTACTTAACTCACTATAACCGATTCGTGATTTCAGAATGTGATCGGTAGCTTGAAATACTTGTACTAGGGAACCTTGTTCTGGTGCTGAATGATGGAAAGTAGATTTGGGTTCTAGACGTAAATGGCGATCTGGAAATCTAGGTTTTCCTACATACGCTATTCTGGCAGTATTCTCATCGTCTTCCTCTTCAGGATCAGAGGTACTTTCTTTCTCGCTTACTTGTGCTGCTTTACGCTGTTCGTGTATCTTTATTATTTCTCTACGGATTTTCTTGTACATACTTTCCATGGCACCAATGGTATTGTGCTTTCCTTCGGCTATATTATCACTCCACTTTGTTAGAGTTTTCATTTCTTCCGGGTCTTTAGACGGGTAATCTTGTTCTCTTATTAGACAGTTAATTAAGAACTTTAATATCATGCGCTGAATCTCGGCTTTCCTTTGAGACATGGCATCACTAATACTTTGTGGGTCATCCCCTGTACGGATGAAACGATATATCCTGTCTAGATCTTCTTTCATATTCGGCAGGGTGACTAGATACTCGGTCACTCTCCTTACGCGTACGGAATATAAAACCATATTAAACTCGCCTGGAACTGGGTCATAGACACATTCGCCAAGGGTTTGCCTGATTTCTGCAACAGACTTATTACTCTTGGGAGTACGCTGTGATGCTTGAGCATGTAATTCGAGTGCTGATAAACGCTTGTATGGCGGCGGAGTTTGAGGAAGACCTCCTCCTGCGGCCCCTAAACTAGAATCATCAACTGATGCTTTTCGTCCTGGCAGGGTCGGTGATTGTAACGTGGGCTGGACTTGTATGGCGGGCTGACCCGGGGGGGCTGTTAAGGGCACCCCGGTATCTGGGGGAGCAGGAATTACCTGATTTACAGGGACTGGCGGAGTGCGAACAGGATTTGCGTATTCGGGGACTGTATCGTCCAGATAGGACGAAATAAAAATATCAGCTGCGGTCGGTTTGTGACGTAGCTTGGTCGGAACTAATGGTGGCGGGAAATTCCTGGATGCCTCTGGGGTCGCTTTTGGCAAGCCCTCAGCAAGAAGAGGATACATACCCTTAATGAGGGCATTCCTCTGTCTGTCTGATTGTTCAGCTTTGACTCGTTCACCTATCTCGATTAATTCTCTTTCTTGGGCTCGTTCTTGGGATTCTCTACTTAGTTCTGACTTTCTGATTTCTTTTTCGGTTCTCTTATGAGCTTCTTTGCGCCATAACTCGATGGCGTCTTTCTGTGATTGTCTGGCTTTCTTTTTCCATAATGCCTCTTCTACTCGCATGATGCACTCGGCATCCCATGTACCCGATACGGGCCATCTATACTTTTCTTCTAACTGTTTGGTATACTCTACCCATAAATCTAGATACAATATGGCGCTTATGCCATGCTTCTGATACATAAAGTGACCTGGACTGTCCCTGGGCGGGACGGGAACTGCTGCTTCCAGCAGACCCTTTCTAGTTTTTAACTGACGTAACTTGGAAAATATGGGCATGACTGAACTGTAATCTAGACACAATACAATACACCATGAACACGATACTTATACTCCATTCATACCACGACATTAAAATACATGAAAAACATTTAAAATAACAGTTCGAACAGAATACTACCTGGAAATACTGAGAAATTTCTCGAGAACAGAACTGACTAGAACAGAAACGAGATGCACTGCTGAAACAGTACGAAACTTACCGGTCTCATAAAGAGACACGTCAGGACCCGTATCCACCGAAGTGGACACTTCGTTTGTGGGACTGTGTACCACCAACCCACAGACCAGAGTCAATTAAATTGACCCTGTCTAGATACCACCCCAGTAACGGTACTCACCGGGCAGCAAGAACGGAAGGCCTCGGACTGGACTGGACTGCTACGACGACGAACTTCGGACTTCAGTTACGGGTGGACCTCCGGATACCTCGGACCTTGGACTCTTGGCTTGGGCTCTGGTCGGGACTCGCCGCGTTCCTCCACCGTCTCGTCTGGATGCTGGACCGCCTCCTCCGTCTCCTCCGTGGGCCTGAGGGATACTTGAGCAGAAATATCTGCCACTGCGCAGAAGAGTTCCGTCACGACTGCAGAGGGTCAGGGGGTCGGCGTGGCTTCACCGACGCGTGGGGAAAGGGCAAGTCCCTATTCGGGCGCCATTATGTGGTAAATAAATAAATAATACCCTATTTTTGACTAGACATATATCATAACAGATAGCTCAATAAATAAGAGTCAAGATTCGAGGTAGTAGGAGTTTTGCAGGTTTAATACAGCATAAGGACAGGAACAGGACAACCTGCATAGGAATAGGATGACAGGGCCCAGCAGCTGCTGGGGCTGGGTCTGGGATGAGCGCGCTGACTTTTAATAACAATACACGAGCATATATACATAGCGCGAACACATAACATTACATTGCAGTAGGCATAGCAGTGGGTGGAGCAGAAGGCGTGACGCGTAGCAGTCGCGAAAGATAAGAGTAAAAAGAAGGTGTAACTCAGACATGTGATGCAAACGTAACAGGATATGTCATGAATGGGCGGAAACATAGGAGGGGGCTACCTAAGGAGCCGGGACCTCTAACCTGGTGGTGCGCGCAAACTGGCAATGACGTGTTACGAGGAGAAGCTGGGGGCTATGAACTCTGTGCTAGGAGCAGAGACTAAAGTCTGGAGGGTCGGAGCGACATGTACCTAAACCCTATCTAGTATCTGATGTTTAGGGAACATGTTGATATAAACTAGAAGTCATGAGGGGAAAAGCTAATTGACTCTAAGACTAGAGCATGCATTTATTCTACATGTAGTGCGTGATGAAGAATATTAAATGACCATTAAATACAGTATTTCTCTAACGTAGAGACGTGAAGGCTAGACAATGACGGAAACTATTGATGCAGTTCAGTAGCTTAGGAATGCAGAGAAGGAGGACTAAACTGATAGCTGGAATCATAACATAGTCTTGGCAGACTCAGAGGCAGAGCCAAGCTGCACCGGGCACTGCGAGGCAGGAAGTAAGTGAAAGGTCGAGGATACAGGTGGGGGCTGGATCGCTCCTCAGCGAGGCTCAGGAGGCAGGAGCTGAATCTGATGTCCGGGCCCTGTTGAGGCCTAGAAACAGGGACTTTATAATGAAATAACGTGCACACTGAGAAGCGTGGCAACGTATCTTTACATAAGCCTGATATTCGTAGTATTCACGGGGACTGGAAAATGACATACCAGAGGTGGACACAACTATAATTGCGTCATTAATCGGACATGGGGAATACATATGCATATTGGTCATGCACACATAACATATGATGGATGACACGTAGTGACACAGAACATGACAAAATTTACTTTTCCACAAAACAAAGATGTTAATCAGAATCAAGGAAAATTTAAAGGTAATTATAATAAGCCAAGATTGATGGGAAATATTGAAGAGTCAAAGCAGAAACTCCCATGTTTTAATTGTGGCGAAATTGGCCACTGGAAGCGCGAATGTAAGGATCCGCCCAGAAATTTTAAAAATGCACCATTAAATCCACAGATGCAGAATGAGATAAATCAGCAGCAACAGCTACAGCGACAGGTAGTGAATCAGCAAAGTCAGATACCACAACCGCCACTTCCAAATTGTGTAAATGTGCAGAGATACAGTACAGAAACAGGATTCTGCGGAGGTGAACAGGTAAACAGACCGCCAAGAGTGAATGTGTCAAATGTTTCTCAATAGTTTTGGTTGAAAGAAGATGGAGGGAGTGAATCTGAGGATTACTTCTGACGGTGCCTGAGAGAGGAGGAAGAGTGTTTGCTTGGAGCCAATCTTGAGGTAGATCAGTCTGGTCCATTTGTAAATGGTAAAGTGAATGATGTAGAAATCACTTTTCTAGTGGATACAGGTGCTACCCGTTCTACTGTTAGATCAGTGGAAATAGAAAACCTGCCTCTCTCTGGTGACAAAATGTAAGTAGTAGGAGTAGCTAATCAACAAATTAAAACAGATTTAATAGAACCAGTTGAAGTTGAAATTGGTAAATTTAAGGACAAGCATAGGTTTGTAGTTTGTGACAGCAGTCCTGTAAACTTGTTAGGAAGGGATATCCTTTGTAAGATGAACTGTAAAATATATTGCTCACCGGATGGTATTGAGCTCCAATCTCAAGACGAAGATGGGCTTTACAAGTTAACAATGTTAATGGGTGAAGCAGAAGAGAGTAAATTATTTCCTGTATTTGATAAAAATAATCTACCTGAAGAATTAAAAGAGAGTCAATGCTAAAATTTGGGATTTCACTGGTAATGAAATAGGCTTGATGAAAAATGTAGATCCAGTAAAAATAACTGTAAAACAAGGAGCAGATTATCCAAATATTCCTCAGTATAAAATGAAAGCAGAAGTGATTGAAGGAGTGATTCCTGTAATTGACAAATTCATAAAACAAGGTGTTCTAAAAGAAATTGAAAGCAGTCCATGTAATTCACCGATTATGGGAATTAAAAAGCCAAATGGAACTTTCAGGATTGTTCAAGACCTGAGAAAGGTTAATCAAATAGTTGTTCCATGTTGCCCAGTTGTACCAAACCCAGCGGTAATTTTATATCAGATTCCGCATGATGCAGAATGGTATACAGTTATTGATTTATGTAATGCGTTCTTTACTGTTCCATTGCATCCAGAAAGCCAACAAATTTTTGCGTTCAGGTTCAAAGAGCGTATCCTAGCATGGTGTCATATCCCTCAAGGGTACACAGAAAGTCCATCTATTTTTCATCAGTTGCTAAAGAAATCTTTGGAAAATTTTGATTTACCTGGAAAATCTACGTTAGTGTAGTATATTGATGATCTCCTTGTGGCTGCAAAAACAAGAGATAATTGTGTAACAGATACTATTACTCTTTTGAATCATCTAGCGGATGAGAGTCATAAAGGGTCTCCTGCAAAATTACAGTTTTGCAACAAGTAAAATATCTTGGTCACAGAATTGCAAAGGGAGTCAGAAGTGTGACAACTGAGAGAATTAAAATGATTCAGGCAATGCAACCTCCAAAAACACAGAGACAAGTCAGGATGTTTCTAGGAATGGTAGGTTATTGTCGTCAATTGATTAGTGGATTTTCAGTATTTGCAAAGCCATTGCAGAGACTGACAAAAGCAGACATAAAAGACCCGATTACCCTAACAGAAACTGAATTAGAAGCTTTTGAACAATTAAAAAAAGGTTTGTGTGAAGCTCCAGCATTGGGAATGCCTGATTTTGAAAAAGAGTTTGAGCTGTATTGCAGTGAAAGAGAAGGATGTGCATTATCAGTTTTGATTCAGAGACATGGAAGACTGAGATAGCCAATAGCATATTTCTCAGCTGTTCTTGACCCAGTTGCAAAAGAATTACCAGGCTGCTTAAAAGCAGTAGCTGCAACAAGCGTGAGTCTGGAACAAAGTGAAGGAATAATAATGGGATTTCCTGTAAAAGTATATGTACCACACTCAGTTGATATTCTCCTTACAAGAAGCAGAACACAACATTTGACAAACAGTAGGCTAACAAAATATGAAAAGATTATCATTGGTTCAGACAATGTCTCAATTGCGAGATGTGTGAATTTAAATCCTTCCACATTATTACCGGATGGTACAGAAACAGAAATCAGAAATGAGGTTGATCATGAATGCCTGGATGTATTAGAATATTGCACTAAACCAAGGCAGGACATAAAAGATGTCCCATTAGCTGAATCAGATTATGTTTATTTTGTTGATGGTTCATGCTTAAGAACAGATGAAGGTGTTTTGAATGCAGCATATTCTGTATGTACAGTTGCAGATGTGATTGAAGCCTCTTGTCTCAAAGGAATTCTTTCAGCTCAAGTAGCAGAATTAGTTGCTTTGATTCGTGCATGTGAATTGGGAAAAGAGCAAAAAATAACTGTAGTGACTGATAGTCAGTATGGTTATGGAGCAGTTCATGACTATGGCCAGCTCTGGTCTCAAAGAGGTTATTTAACTTCTGCAGGATCCCCAATAAGAAACGCACAGTTGATCAAAAGGCTGATCGAAGGAATTCAGCTACCAGAAAAGATTGCAGTTGTAAAGTGTACTGCACACAAAAAAGGAGAGGATTTCATAACAAAAGGAAATTCATATGCTGATGAAGTTGCAAAATGTTGTGCGAAAAATAATGTGTCAATTAATCGGGAAAAAGATAATGAACATGTTTTGAACTCACTTATGCTAACATCTGTAGTTGAGACTTGGCAAGGAGTAAAACAGATGCAAGATGAGGCAGATGATGAAGAGAAAAACATATGGTTAAAAGCAGGTTGCAGACAGAGAGAAGAAGATGAAGTTTGGGTTTACAAAGATGGCAGAGTAGTAATGCCAGACAGTATGATTTCTGACATGGCACGCATGTATCATGGTTCAGGACATATTGGCAGAGATGCAATGATTAGATTATTTAGACAAACATGGTACAATCCAAAATTCAGAGTAATTGCAGAATCCCTTTGTCAGAGATGTCTTATCTGCCAACAGATCAATTCAAACATAAAAACTTTTGTGAGCATGGGAACCATAGGACGGGAGGGTGGTCCTTTTACCAGATTACAGCTTGATTTCATTGACATGCCACCTCATAACAAACTTAGATATGTCTTGGTGATAGTCTGTTTGTTTTCAAGATGGGTGGAAGCTTTCCCCACACGCCGCAATGACTCAATTACTGTGGCAAAATTCCTTATGAGCGAAATCATACCAAGGTATAGATTTCCTGTCACGGTCGAGACAGATCGTGGTACACATTTTGAAAACAGATTGCTACAATTGGTTTGTGAAGCTTTGGAAATAAAGCAAAAACTACACTGTGCTTACAGACCAGAAGCATCAGGTGTTGTTGAGCAAGTGAATGGCACAGTAAAAAACAGAATAGCTAGGATGTGCTTAGCGACAGGAATGAAGTGGCCAGACGCACTTCCACTTGTTTTGATGTCTTTGAGAAGCATTCCAGATAGAAAAACAGGTTTGAGCCCCCATGAAATTTTAATGGGCAGAGTCATGAGGCAAGCATTTGTTCCAGCTGATAAACTGTTGACCATTAATGATAGCATCATAACGGATTACTGTAAAAATCTATCTGATGTGGTGACTTCTGTGTTCCATCAGGTGGGAACTGAAGTAATCACAAAGGAGAAGGAACAAGCTCATGATCTGTTACCTGGAGACTGGGTGAGGACAAAAGTTCACCGAAGAAGAAACTGCCTAGTACCAAGGTGGCAAAAGGCAAGACAGGTGATACTTGTCAGAAACAAATGCAGTAAAGTGTAGAGGATTGAAGAGATGGATTCATGCTAGTCATACCATACGAGTCCCTACACCTGAAAACCCTGAAGAAGGTGATACAACAGCTGATTCAGATTCTGAAGAAGAACCTGAAAGAAATCAAAGTCGACATCTGGAAGTTTCAAATTCAAATGGGAAGGAGGCATTGAATGAAGAAAATGAAGAAATTGTGATACAAGACTCTGAAAATGATGAAGATCTGCTAGTTCAAGAAGCAGAAAAGGAGTCTGAGCAAGAAATAACTCAAGATCAGGAGAGTATTGAAAAGCAGATTGGAAGCTCTGGAAGAAGGAACGAGGATTCTGAAACTGGTGGATTGGAGGTAATTGAAGAAGAAGAAGAAGACGAAATTCCAAGTACCAGCTATAAGGATGATGTTCCTAACAGAGTGAAACTGCAGAGTAAAGAAGTACCTGAATCTAGAGCTGATATCACAGAAAGCAAACAGATGAAAGTGATGAAGAATCAAAAGTGAAAAGATCAAGGAAAAGAGCTTGGAGAGCAGCGTGTAATCAAACTGAACCGAGACAGAAACTATCAAGAAAAGGAGATAATTGGCCAGATGAAAATGAGGGCCTAAAATTCAAATTAGTGAATAGAGCAAGAGATCAGGTAAACGAGGTCTCAAGTCAAAGGGGAGGAGACTCAGATAAGAAAAATCAAGCAGGAAAGAAAATTGAAGTGATAAGCAGTAGAGCAAAAAGAGTAGTAAAACCAAATCAAAAATATAAGTCACCTAAATGGACTTATATTATTATCCCACCAGTAGTTGAGGTGGATAGTAGTAGAATAGTTTTAGATGATGCCAGTGATGATGATAATGATTGATTTTGTTCTGACATAAGGTTGAAGAAATTGTGTTAGGTGACACAAGGTCGAAGAAATTGTGTTAGCTGGAAAAACATATTTATGTAAGACATAAGGTCGAAGAAAAGCTGTTAGAGATTAAGATACTTTGTTAAAAAAAAAGTAAAAAGAAAAAGTGGGGTGTTTATTTGTAATTTTTAAATTTTTGTTTTTTGAAAGGCTCTTGTTTGTAAGTAAAGATGCCTTCTTCTACTAATAGTAATTCGAGATGCTCAATTCTTAGAAGATGTTGCAAAATGTCTTCAATATGTGTGATTTAGTTAATTTTGGTTTGGTTAATTTTAGCTGTCATTTTCCCTTTTGGAATAGATAAAGAGGTGTATAAAACTAATATGACTAGTAAAGCTGTGGATAATCATGATAATCATGATATAGTTGACAAGACTAATACAATTATTGTGAATAAACCAGAAATTCACAAAGATAGATCTGTAGGAGATTTTTCTAGAAATACTTTCTCAAGACTTTTATCTGAATATGTTAAGGTGATGGATGTAAAAGATTGCTACGTTTGTGTAAAATTACCTACTTCTGTGTCTGAAGGTATCACTTACAATATGCTTCCTCTTACTTATGGCATAACCTGTAGCGTAATAACTAGTTTGTTTTATCAAACAGGTCGTTTAGAATATTATTATTCAAATTTTGATGAAATCTTTGCTAATTTAAAGGTTGATAATAGCCTGAATAAATTGAAACATGCTAAACAGATGAGGGATTTTTTCCTAGTAACTAATGAACTTACTTATGAATATGCTTTTAGAAATAATTTAACATGTAAATTGAGAACTGAAGAGAAATTATTTTTGAATATGGTTGAAGAGAGAAGGTCAATTTATAAGCGAAATGAAATGCTGAAACAAACCAAATCTAAGTTTTGGCAAATTGAAGATGAAAAGCTCAATGGTAGAAATGAAAATGTTGTAATTCACATAGATAAACCTGTTAGTGGAAAACTATGTATAAGAAGAGATAACTCGTTGTTCGACAATTATTTTGTAGGTGCTAGTCAATGTGAAGATACTTATCATATTTTAGGGGGATGGGGATTTAAAGGAAGTAAAGATCCAATTTTCCCTGGGATTTATTTTGTTTGTGGAAACAAAGCTTATTTCAGTCTCCCGGAACACTGGTATGGAACTTGTTATATTGATTTAGTTTTTCCTAAAATTTTTCATGTAGATAGAAGTGTAAAAGGTTCATTTGAAATTAGTAATCATCTGAGTAGATTCAGAAAGGAAAGCTTTTCAGAAATAATGGGTGACATATTTGGTGCAATAATTCCTATGGTAGGAATAACCCTGAATGCAAACAAAATTAGAAAAATGTCTACAATTGTTGATGGATTGTCTACTGATACTGCTAGTGGATTTCAATTAGTAAACACAGAGCTCATTGCTATGAGATCAATGGTAATGCAGAACCGTCTTGCATTAGACATTCTGCTTGAAAAGAAGGAGGAGTCTGTGGAATTTTACATGTCCAGCATTGCTGCACATACATTCCAGATAAGAGCCAGAATATAGAGATGTATATCAAGAATATAACAGAATTACATGCTGAGATAGAACCTTTAGAAGATGAAAGTTTTTCAGAACGTTTGGGCAAAAGATTTGCAGCAATTGGGAAATGGTTTCAAGAGATTGGTAGTTCAATTCTAGGTAAAATACTTTATCCTTTATTAGTCATAGTCATAGTGATACTTTTGTTAAAAATTAGTTGCATGATACACAGGAGAAAGAAATATGTAAGGGAAAAGAAAATAATTTACAAACTCAGAAAAGAAAAAGAAAAAGAAATAGAATTAGAAGAGTTTCGTAGAACTCAATATGAGCGTAGCAGACAAACAGCTGAATCAAAAGTTTAGAAGTACTAATACTAAGAAAGTCCAAAACATGTTCAAGGGTTGAAAATGTTAAGATATAAATTTTGGGTGTTGTTTGGTGATTTTGAAATCACCAGATGAGAGAGTTGATGGAGCAAGGTGATGAACAAGATTTTGTTCAGACTTGCAAAGTTAAACTTCCATAACCAACGTAATTGTACTAATAAGCATGTGATGAAGATATTAATCAACTTAGTTTTAAAATGCATTTTTCGAAAACACGTGGGATTAACTTATGTACTTTATGTTGCAAATGCGAAGAAAATAATAAACTAACGTTGTCTATTGTCTTTGCCAGTATTAAATGCGGCTGTTTAATTAATGGCATGTGCTTATTTGTGTGCTTATGTTATGTCTTTTCTTTGATTAAAATGCATAAAAGAGTTCCTGCAGTTCCTAAGGGAATGGTAGATATGATGCTGCTTTGTGTGCTCAGCTAGGTAACACAAATTAACGGGTTTTTATTTAGCAAAGGGGGTGGGTAAAGAATGGGTCTCAGTTCTTTAATGAATTGATGTTTTGTGTTTGTTTATTAATAGTTTTTGAGGTGAGGCCTAAGAGATGATTTAGAAAATGGCTGGCAGAGCTGGAGATGTGAAAACTTGACCAGAGTGAAGACTTTACTCATGCGCAGAATGTGGAGTTGTTTTTTGCTGAACAGTCAGGGGCCGATTATGATGGCGGACGGACCTGAGTCCGTCCGCCACCATAGAGTAGGAGGGACCGTCCGCAGGGGCAGCGGCGGTCCCTCCATACAGATTAGGATGTGACCGCCAGGGTGGCGGTCACATCCTCGATTTTTAACATTGCAGCGGGTGCAGCTTCAAGCTGCACCCGCCGCAATGTTAAAAATGCATGCACGGCATTTGCGTGCACAAAGCGGCAGGCACCGCGCGGTGCCTGCCGCTTTGTTCACGCAAATGCAGGGGGGTACCATAGGTACCCCCATGTGCACTCCCCACCCCCACTTCACCCAGGGGGCCCGCAACGGGCCCCCGAAGTGAAGGTCCGTATGCTTTTCCACGGCGGAAAAGCCGCTGTGGAAAAGCATACTTTTTACTCCATCATAATATGGCTGGCGGTGTCTGATAGACACCGCCAGCCATGTTAATGCTTTTCCGCCGCGGTCGGAATGCGACCGCGGCGGAAAAGCGGCGGACAGATTCTAAGACCCACCAGCCATCCTAATTTGGCGGTGGGTCTTTAAAGCATCCGCTGCGGTTTTCCCGCATCCTCCGGGCCGGCGGTGACTTCCGCCGGCCCAGAGGATGCGGGAAATCCGCGATCCTAATGAGCCCCTTAATGCAGAAACAGTTTTTGGTCGAGTTGAATGTGCTCTTGGAGAAAAGCTCAAGGACAGGAAACCAGTATGTCTGCCAAGATTAGGAAGTAATGTTCTGAACTCGGGAGAAAGTATCACTTTCGAGGAAGCTAGAAGGATGGATAAATTTAAGAACAAAAGGGCTTATGATGAAGCCTGGACTTGGTCAGAATCGGATGACCTAATGGTGGACTGACATGGCTCAGCCAATAGCAAACCTGGATTTATGAGAAAATATGCAAAATGTAGTCAGTTTAGCTAGTTAGAAAGGTATAAAACCTGACCTGATGGGTAGGAGGGCGCTTCTCGCTTTCGGATTCCAGATTGACGTGTCATGCTGTTAGACTTTGGCGCACGTAAGGACAGCAGGCTTTAAATGATTTTTCCTTTCTAGGTGGAGAAAGAATTAGTCAGGGAAATAGGGTTTAAGGAATGGAAACTGTTATTTTGCTAATAATTCTTGGTGCTGAACTTGCTTCTTAATGTCAGTTCATTGATTTAGCTCCATAATAAAAATGCTGCTTTCTTGTTTGCTAATGAAATAAAGACTTTAAACCTTTTTGCTATTCTACTTTATGAATAAAGCTAATAAAATTAGATTTGAAATGACAAGCTGGTCTTGTTTATTCATGATCTAATTACCATCAGTTGATTCAATCGCCATTAGTTGCTTGATTATAAATGATAAATGTTTAAAAACCATGGTGAAAATAGTTAAACTGCAGTTGTACATAATAGTGTAAATAGTATGAGAGTAGTTTTATTAATCAGGCCACGTGATTCAGGCGCTCAAAAATTGTCTCATTGGCATTATGGGCCTTATTTGTGTTTCATGATTAATGGTGAGTATTGTGATGATAGGTTGCGTTATTGAGACAGTTTTTCAATAGGAGCGCTGGATCAGAACCTATACATCTTGTGCTGGTAGATTTATCTAAAGTCAACACCCTGGGTCACACTGTATTCCTGTTGTCTGCAATTCTTTGGCGGTGGTAATTCATATCAAATATTGCACACAATGGTATACAATCTAATAAAAAGAAGTGATTGTGCTATGACTAATAAACAATTGTACCTAAAAAAAACATTAATTGAAACTTAACTCAATTTATACATTGATCATGCATCACAGAAAGACCGAAGTGTAAAGAAATGGCTTAACCATGCACTTTGGGCACATTCAGTAGTTCGAGATCTGATTTAATATCACTAAAAAATGGGGTCTCAAAGTTTGACTGAACTAGTGCGTAGAAACAGATGAAATTAAACGCAAGGAATTGCCCTCACCAAAATGGTGGTCAGTCCACTGAATTCTACTCAAATAGCCCAATTCAAGATGTCCATAGTTCTACTCATCAAGTCAGTTCCTTTTTAACAAGCAAGGAACAATCACCTGAACACCAAAAGGATGTAATTTGCTCTTTTCCAGCAGCTACTTTTGGTGACATGCAAGCTATTCACCCTGCTTGCCTTAGCAGCAGCACCCCAGCTTAGAAAAGTCCCCTGCCCACCCATGCTTTGATCAAAAAATGAAGTGCATCATGGCTGACCTTGCTCACAAGAGGGCTGTAACCCCTTTAGCAAGTAGGATTTTTAAGTTACCAAAGAGCAAAAAAACCTGATCAACAGTGGTTGTATCCACTTTTGTATATTGTATTGGGAATGGGTCTTCAATTTACTATGCCCACGACATTTCTCCGTTGTCCACAATCCTCATAGCCCAAGATAAAATATTGGATTTCTAAAAAAACTTTTGAGTTGTCAATCACTGCACTCCAGATATACCCCCACTTAAACAGGTATGTAAACAACAACAAATTGTGTATAGGCGAGATAGCACCTCACGTGAGCTACAACAGATGAGCTTACTGGTTGGTTCTCACCAGTTGTGCCCACAATACAAACAATAAAGGCGAAGAAAGTTTTTGTGTACATCACAAAAAGAAAAGAAGAGAGACCCAGTAATGCTAAAATTGAGTTAAGACTCACATAAACGATTACTGAAGGGTGTTACTGGGTTCTACATGTGCCAATAGATGGAACACGGTGTACATCACGGTTTACTGAAATGTGGATATTATTGATTGATATGTAATATGTAGCATTACACTGTGGATGTTCTGGTTAAATGTACCCTGCGATATACCGTGCTGATACTTTCTAATAAAAATATGTTTAAAAAAAAAGACTCACATACACCAAATGCCAATTTTATTCAGGACTCGTGAGCTTACTCAAAGTTAAAGACAACTGCATGTTGCAGACCAATTAAGGATGGGCCAACATGTTTCATTGCGCGTTTTCTTTGTGGTAATTTCATCAGGGCTCTTTATTTCAGCAATGAGTTTCCTCATTAGCAAGTACACTAGTATTGATTTGCCACATTCAGTTGCCCTCGTCAAGGTGCCAACAGTGCATGCTTCCAGTAGATGCCTAGCAGACCTGCCATACAATTGGCACATGTAGAGAACGAAAATACATAAAAGACAGATCTGTGGCCTCCTAGGGCCTTCTGGCCTCATCCTTCAAACCCTAAACACCGAAAGCTGGCACAATCACCTAAAAGAGTCTCAAACCTTTTCACTATTGACTGCACACCTCCACAAACCAAATCAGATTCTGGTTTCCAATGGAGACCAATGGGGACCACTGGGCTGTTCAATGTTCTACAGTGCCATAGCAATGTCAGACTGTGTGCTATATAAATGACCAGTTGGTAGTATCGCTAATAGAATCTAAGGCAATAATCAGTTGTGCCATCAAAATATCGATATCTTTGTGTATTTCCACATCAAAGTCTGGGTGTTTGCTTTTCCCAAACAGAACACATGATATCATTCAAAACCCTGGCCCTATCATTTTAGATATGCCAGTGCACATACCCTCCATGGTGATAAATAGTTGTGTTTATCTTCCTCTTCAGGCCAGAAGGGTTTTGTCAGCAGGCAAGGTTTTTGCCGAGACAAGGTAAAGCACAGAAAGAGTCATGGGATGGGGAGGCGAAGCCAGGCCTGTATATGGCCCGCGAAGAACTCCTACCGATGGCGGGATCAGTCAAGGGTTGTGGTGACCGCAAGCCTGTGAAACAGAAACCATGGCTTTGGCCAGCATGTTTTAAAGTGCCCTCTGGGAGTTGGAGGGCATGGCCAACAAGAGGCCAAAAGGGCAGGGAGAAGCTGCCTCTGCACCATGTCTCTGCTAATTTGAAGCCAGCGGGAGACGTTGGAGGTGCTGCATTGATGAACTGCTTGCTGAATTTTCAAGAGGTCATTGGAGTAGATGCCAAAATCATCATTGGATCTCCCTCCCACACCCAACAAGCAGCTCTGTAATGGGAGCCATTCGAGGACCTGCAGGAAGGCGGACATGACATAAAAGGAAGGTGAGTGGTAGTGCAATATATCTGTTTGAGTTCCAACTGCTCCCAGCCACTGCGAGCTGCCTGGCCTGACTTGCAGTGCTGCTAGCTCCTGGCGCAACGAGGTGCCCAACGGACATAGCAGCAAAAGAATAGGTGTTTAGTGAGGGGTGCATCGACGGAACTGCCTCAAACCGCCTGGACCTGGTGGAGCGGGGAAAACGCTAATGTGCGCAGGTGCTAGAGGCACCATACATTTCAGGGACAGTGGCCTATGAAAAGTAACCATGGAGGGCGCTCGGTGATGGGCTGATCGCTCTAAAAACCAACCCACTACAGGGAGGATGCGGCAGGTGGTGTGCAGGAAGAGCAACATGGTCTGTAGGCATTTGCAAGACAGCCAGCACTGTTAAGGAGGTAGGGAGCCAGTGCGGGGCAAGAGGGAGCTGGAGGTTTTGCAGGTACTGTTGGCCAGGGTGAAGCAGTTGGAGGGCAGTAGGGGCCATGACTGGGTGAGCTAGCAGATGCTGGGCATACCAGAGGTGTCCAAAGGCAATCGGCATGCGAAGAGGCATCATAGGATTACCAGAGTACAGGAGCCAGGGGCAGCTAAGGAGGCATCCAATCGCTTCAAAGGACTCAGTGGACAGGCGGCCACAACAGCAGCCCCTAGAAAACTGGAACAAAAAGTGGTTTGGGAAGCAACAAACCAAGGCATAATGCATCAGGAAATATGGGGAGCTCGGGCTGTTACCTGAAGAACCAATGGGCCAGACCCAATGGGCATGAAGCCTTGATAGCGGTCCCACAGGACAACTTGATTGTAGGAAAGAAGCCTTGATGAGAGCATGGAGGAAGAGGCAGGCAACCAGCGGACAGCGCCTTTAGACCGCATGGTGTCTGCCGAAGTATCCAGTTCTGGTAAATACAAGGCGCCATGCAAAGCGGGTGATAGGGCGCTCCAGGAAGGGAGTGCGCAGCAGAATGGATTTTGTGTGGCAACTGGGGGCATCACAAACTATGGCATGCAAGTGAGCATCCATAATTCAATGCAGCAGGGCGAGGCAGGGCCTCAGAGCATGCTCGAGCAGGCCAACGCCTGGCAGCCAGGTTCCCAAGGCAATGGGTCATGGCAAGAAATTGGCCAATGGCATTTGGGCCACATGCATGGCCAATGACCTTTGGGCCACATGCAGCATTCCAACTACTGTACATGGGCATGCTCTGGTGGCCTTGGCACGGGCTCTGGGACATTACGCCTTAGTTTTGCACTCATTTAGGGTGGCCTTTACATGTGTCCTGGCATTGCCAGAGGCCCAGAGGGGTGCCAAGGGTGCAGCCACCAAAGGGGCAAGCACTAGGGAGCAGGCAGGTGGGCAAGGTACTGGACACACCAGTCGGAAGGCTGCTCAGCAAAGCCTTGACTCGCCAAAGTTAAGGGGCAGGGACTGGAAAAAGCAACAAACGTAGCGAGTGGTAGGCAGATGGAAAAGGCAGCAAGCCAGACATGCCGTGCACTGGACCACGGAGTCAGACTGGCAATGCGGACCCTGTTAAGGCCTGGTCTGGATGGACACCACTTGGGGCAGCTAATGGGAAGCCTGCTAGTGAATACATTAGGCTTTCGCCAACGGACTCTCCCATTATAGTATTGAAAGCAGGCCTGGCAAGTCTTATTCCCCTTGCAGTTACAGAGAGGATATGGTGCACGGAATTCATTACAAAAAGGGGGTGTCCAAGTGCACACCTGCTTCTGTAGATTTCACAGTTATCCCTTTTAAACTTATTTGCGTGCAGCCCTTGTTGCGGTCTGCCCAAAAGCCACGTGTAGTTAATTACAATGCAATTAGGGGTGAAGTGACACTTCTTCTTCCAGACGCACAGCGTTAGGTCAATACCAGCTATTCCACTAAGTTATCCACATTCAAAGAAGTTTTATTTAATATCTTTCACAATTTCCTTTGCACTCATTTCATCGGGGCACAGCAATTGACTATAAAAAGACCAAGGGAAAAGTTGACAAAAGAGACAGTGCCAAAACATATCATGCTGGTAGGGGTGGCCAAGGTGGAGGAGGACCATGGGTCTGCCCATGCGCTCTCTATTCTCATTCAGGTGATGTATCTAACTCGGTTGCTAAATTGGTATCATAAACAAGAGATGGGGCGGTTGTTGGCCATGGGGTTTTTCTCAAGATTCATCATTCCATACCAGGCCCCACACGTTATTCACAATAGTCACAACCTCAGTGTGGGAGAATATTGAAAATGGCAAAGGAACTTTGACTGGGGAAAAAAACGGGCATTTTGCCAGACCACCTCCCCTTGACCATTTTGTGGTTTCACTTTTAGGGGTGGATCCCAAAAAAGAGGAAGAGTAATTCGTCTCATCCATCATTTATCTTACCCAATGGGGCTGCAGTCAGTGATTAGTTAGAGCAAGAAAAATGCTCAGTATTCTATACCACAGGAGACGATTCAATTTATATGTTGAGGACAACTGGGAAGGGGCCTTGCTGGCAAAGGTAGACTTTGCATCCGCGTTCCGCCTCCTGCCAGTACACCAAGACAGCTACCACTTACTGGATTTTCGGCTCGACAATGCATTCTTTAATGAAAAAATGCCTGCCCATTTGCTGCACTATCCAGTGCTTATTTTGAAGGCTTTAGCAGTTTTTTGGAATGGGAGTTGGGAACAACGCACCCGGCGGGGGGAGGCCTGCTTTATTTAGATGATTGCCTATTCATTGGTAAACCTTGTACATTGCAATGCGGGGGTCTGCTGAATCATTTCATTGAATTGCAAAGGAGCTAGGAGTTCCCCATGCACATGGCAAAATGGATATTCCTGCTACCTGCCTTACCTTCTTAGGAATTGAGCTGGATACGGTGGAAGGCATTTGCAGGTTTCCATCCACCAAGATAGAGGAGCTGACGCAGACAATCAAAACACTGCTCACAAAATGCAAAGCGACTCTGGGGGAGATCCAACAGCTTTTAGGCAAACTTAACTTTGCCGGCAGAGTGATCCCAGTGGACAAAACTATGGCCTGGGCGAGGAAGGGCCACACACAAAGGCACCAGAGGGTCAAGCTTACGCAGGGATTGAAGTAAGACTTCTGGCAGTGAGCCAACTTCCTAGCTAGCTTCAAAGATACCCTCATTTGGCCGTAACCAAGGGTCAAGGCCAGCCAACTGGAACTTTTCACTTACGACGCAGTGGGGGAAGCTTTCTGGGCCATGTTTGATCTGGCCTAATCCTTAGCCTGCTGGCCTGCCTACTAGCAGGAAAAGCAGATCACAAAATACATTATGCTATTGGAACTCTTCCTCATCATTGTGTCTTTCTCCATCTGAGAGAATAGGCTTGCCAACAAGCCGATTACATTATAGTCTGACAACCATGCAGTAGTTCAAGATGGGGATCACATGCAGCCTGACAGTAGTACACCTACTGTGCCACCTGGTTTGTGGCCAGCTAATAGCTAACATAGCCATTAGAGCCAGGCATATTTCGGGTTGCGATAATTTGGTTGCTGATGCTCTATCTTGTTTTCAGTGGAGGAGGTTCAGAGAACTGACTCCACAAGCAGAATGAAGCAGGACGCCCGACACCGCATAGTTTTGGAGCCTGGTAGACCCAATCTAACTTCACTGTTAGAAATGCACTAGCTCCTGAGACTGCACAAAAATATCGTAAGTGCCGGAGGCTATTCCAAGGGGTGACCAATGTGCTGGGTTATGACGGTGTTTCAGACAGCGATGTCGAAAAGTTAATTCACTTGAGGTTCCGTGAATTCTGAACCCGTTTCATAAAGGTCATGGTTTCGTTATGAACTTGATATTAGCGAACTGTAACTAGTTAGTGCGGCAAGTATGAGTGTTTTCGTCATGTTAGACCGATGGATTCACTACGTATTTAGGGATTTTGTTCTGAGCCCTTGGGTTCCATTTTGTGTATGGCAGCCATTTTGTGGTTGCCCTCACATAGGCCGATGACTGTGGCTGAACTAGTCTTTTTAAGGACATGTATGCCTTAGCTCCAGTTCGTGCTGACTTCTGTTTGACCAGAGTGAACTGACCCTGTTGCCTGAAGCTGACCTTGTTAGACCAGTTCCTGCCCTTTAGCTGATCAAGATTAAGGATCAGAGCACAGGACATCATAAAGTTTTACTGCACATAAATATGCCTTATCCTACTCTCACCTGTTTCTGCTCCTTTCTTTAGGTCTATTTATGATTGGGTTGTGGTGTTTTTTATTATGGGTTCGTTCGACCTGTCTAAAGAAGAATGTTGGGTTTGACCGATGATTGATCATGGGCTGGGCAACTGAAAAATGGGTTTCTCGTCATGCAATACTTTTGTTGTAGAAACATGTGATTGGTTAAACTGTAAACAAGGAATGTTTGCCTCAAGCATAATGTTTGGCATGAAAAGGGATGACTTGCTTTGTAAAATTGAGCAGTCTCATACCGTGATGATTTCTAGGACTTCTGTTACTGGCTGCAGCCAATAAATTTGATCTTTGACGCCACTCAGAAGTATCCCGTGTCTCTGTATTCTAAGACAGGTGAACCCGAAGACTTTGGGCGTGCCCCTGGCGCCGCTGGGTTCTAAAACCCGGTTCTTCAGTTGGCGCTTCCAACGTGGGGCGGCTTCAGCTGTACCGGTCCAAGCCTGAAGATCGTGAGGAGCTTCGTGAGGAAATTCTGGAGGACGGCCACCACTTCATCGACCCCGGCATGTCGAACGTGGACTGAAGGTCTTTTCTGCGAGGCTTCCCGCATTCCTGATGGCTACTAAGGACTGCTGCCCTGACTGTCGCCCTGTCTTGGACCCATTTGTGATGCTTTGTACGGCGAGACGATAGACGGGTCTTCTGGTGGCGTGACTGATACCTCAGTTAAGTATAAGTGGGTCGCTCCCAGTCCTTAGTTTTTGGTTCTTTGGTTCTTAGTTTGTTTGGTCCTTAGTTTTGATTTGAAAATTGCAATTTCCAAAGCCGAGGGACTCGCATATTTGTGAGACTATCGTTGTAGATAATCCCTTGAAGTTTGAAGCTAGATTAGTGAGCGAAGATGCCTAGTCTTAGCAAAATTAGGAGGATATTCTGTTGTGGTTGTAACAGGGATTCCAGATTGGAGGATTCATGTCCGATACCTCCAGTTGGAACTACGACTTATGAGCTCTATTCTAAACACGGCGTGGGCCCCATTACGTTTAATGAAGTATGGGTCCACTATACTAGGAAAGATGGGGTTTTACGATGGCCCCAATATGGTAGTTTTGATACCGAGATTTTAGATAATTTAGAAACGAAATTATTTAGGAAGAAAGCCCGGCCGGCAATGTTTGACTCCTTTCGCCTTTGGCGTAAAGAAGCCAAACAGAGACAAGCTAAACGAGATAGGAAATATAAGAATATGTCCGTACTACAAGCTGCTAGGCAGTACAGGGATGATGGGGAGGAGCGAGCAAGTGAAGTTTCAGATAGGCAGCGTTGTATAGCCATAGATAAATGTTATCCGGCCTTGCCGTCTCCTCCTCCGAAAGCGATTGAAGATCTTGAAAAAGATCCTTTGATGTCTCATTTACTAAGATGACCACCTCATTATGTGCAGGGTGCCACTGCACCTCTATTACCTCCGGTTGTTCCACCCTTTGTGGTTCAACCTCCTGCTGTTGCTCAGCCACCCGGTACTCCACAGATGGCTTTACCTCCTCCTGCGCAACCCGCTCTAGGGTCGCAAGCTTCGCTACCAGCTTTGCCTCAAACTCCTTTGCCTTCCGCTTCTGCATCTGAGACTCCTACTGTTCCTATTCCTATAGCTTCTTTGCCTCAAAATACTTATTCTCCTGTTCTTTTGTCTGCTTCTTCTCCTTCTGTTCGAAAACGAATGACAGAGACTGTTACTAGTTTATTGTCTCCATTATTTGGGTCATTGAATATGACCCCTGTTTCGGAACGTAAGCAGAGTCGTAGCCAGCTTCCTGGTTCCAAGGAACGGGCTGTGTTGGATTTGTTGGCTCGTAAATGGATTATAAATGCCTCAAGGTATAGTTTGCCAGCGGTTATGGATGTTTTCTTTCAGTGGGAACCGCCCAAGCAAAGGTATGTTTTTAATGTAATGTGTATGTTTCTGCGTCAGGAATGGGAAGATAATGATTAGGGTTTGATCCCACAGGAACTACTTGATGTTCAGTCGGATTTTGCTAAAGGGATGATAGTGGAATATGATATTACAGATGCCGTAGAGACGATACTGGCTTTTAGATCTAGCCTTCCGCCTCAGACATTGTACTAACCTGATTCCTCTGTTAGAAGAAAAGCGAGACAGTATACCATGAGAGAAGTTCCTCCTGTATGGAAGGAAGCAGTTCAGGCTAATGTAAATCAGGGTATTGTTGCCGCACCGGCTCATTTTCAGCGAGTATGGGTACATGTCTCTTGGAAGAGAGCAGAGGTCTTGGCTCTTAAGCAGACCTTACCTGATCCTCGTAAGAATCCTGCTGGTTATTACAAAGAATTGTCTCAGACAGTAGATGCGTGTATCATGAATTTAGCCGACATCGACATGTTGATGGGTAATGTAGTTCTGCAACCTTTGTGGGTGAAGATTCGTCATGAGAATCATGCGGCAGAATTAGGAGATACTTGGGCGAATATTATTGCTGCAGATGGTAGACAACAGGGAGGTGCTAAACCTGAACCTTTGGTTACGGAATTGCCAGGTAGAATTATTAATTTAATGAAGACGATGATGCCTGCTTTACGAGTGAATTGGGATAAGTTAGCAGGATGTAAGCAGAAGAAAGTGTATCTGATTTCTTCACTAGGTTTGAAGATACATTTATAGATCATAGTGGTCAGGACATGAGTACGGAAGGTGGGCAAAGATTATTTGTGGACAAATTTGTCTTTAATTTGCTCCCTGAACTTTCTAATAAGTTGAAAGATTCTGAAAGTTTTTGGGCTGTTTCATCGTCGGCCCAGATATTAGCGACTGCACAGTACTATGAGAATAGGGATAAGGACGAGAAAGAAAAAGCAGAGTAAAAGACAAAAGACTTAAAGACAAAGGTTCTTTTGCAGCAGGCGTATCCGCCTCACTCGAATCAGCAAGAGTCACAGCAACGCCCACAGTTTCAGCAACCTCCACAGTTTCAGAGACCGCAACAGAACGCTGGATATTTTCCTCCAAGACCCCCCTTGGGTTTGCATACTGTAGGGAGGAAGGTCATTATAAAAATTAGTGCCCTGTTTTACGACAACGCGCGAGTGGTATGCTGGCCCCGAGAGGCCGTGGTGGTTTTCAGCAAGTGTCAAGGGGTAGAGGACGTGGTGCGTTTCCTCAGAACGAACGTTCCTTTCCCCCGCAGAATTCTATGAATTGCTTTGATCAACAGAAAATTGCATCTGGTCAGTCGACTCAGTACTATGCTGATGACTATTATGTTGAGAGTGAGAATGCTGAATATAATGATTGCTAGGACAGCAATGGACAAAGAGAGGGAGTAGTGTCGGTTCCAGTAGATCAGAGTGGGCCTTATGTTGCAGTAGCCACATTGGGTGTGGTAGAGCTTTTTCTTTTGGATACTGGTGCAGCGAAGAATTCTATCATGCACTCTAAACTCCCTGGTGCACCTTTGTCTGGCTTAACTAATGTTTCAGTAGGATTCTCTGGCGCCCCAGTTCGTGACCCAGTTTCTAGTCTCTTGTCTCTTTCTATAGGGTATTGTGAGTTGGAAGCACCTCTCATTTTAACGACAGGTTGTGGTGAGAATTTGTTGGGTTTGGATTTGTTGAAAAGGTTGCATGCAAAATTACGTTGTTCTCCTTCGGGAGTACAGCTTACATTGGGTAAGAAAGTGATCTCTCCGATGTATTTGTCTAAAGATCGGCTTCCACCAGAATTGCGTTCTCTCCCTGATACTCTTTGGGCTACTGGTCCTAATGATGTGGGTCTTTTGGAGATTCCACCTTACGTTGTAACGCTTAAAGCGAATGTTAAATTGCCGTGCATCCCCCAATATAGGATTTCTAGCTATGGTGAAAGAATGCTTTTAGCGATCATCTATGATTTGATTGAGAAAGATGTGATTGAAGAAACGAGAGGTAATGTGTGTAACAGTCCCGTTTTGCCTGTCCTGAAGCGCACTGACTCTACTCAGCCACCTGTTTATAGGTTTGTGATCGATCTTAGAGAGGTTAACAAGATTGTCGTGCCACAGTTTCCAGTTGTTCCGGATATTACTGCTTTGTTGACTTTGATTCCTGCTTCAGCTGCCTGGTTTTCGGTTATAGATCTGAAGAATGCTTTCTTCAGCATTTCAATTGCCGAGGAAAGTAGAGATATTTTTGGCTTCTCTTTAGGAGGCCGAAGCTTCCGGTTTAAGAGAGCTCCCCAAGGCTATTGCGAAAGTCCTTCTATTTATAGCCAGGCTTTGAAGACTCAGCTTGATACTCTTGCGTTGCCTGCTGGTACTGCTCTTATTCAGTATGTTGACGATTTATTAGTGGCTGCTGATGATGAGGAAACTTGTAAAGAAGCTACTATTTCTTTGTTGCAACATTTGTCGGACTTGCATCATAAAGTGTCACCTTCTAAGTTGCAGTATTGTCGCCAAGAAGCGACCTACTTAGGTCATCTCTTGTCGAAGGAGGGAAAAAGGTTGACCCCAGAACAAATTCAAGCGATTGCTCGAATGACTGTGCCAAGTACACAGAGAGAAGTGCGTGCTTTCTTGGGTATCACGTCGTATTGTAGACAGTGGATTCTGAACTTTTCTTTATTGGCAAAACCTCTATTGGCATTGACTTGTAAGAATATACCGAACCCTCTTCCTTGGTCCGACGATTGTCAGAAAAGTTTTTCTGAATTGCGTGATGCGTTGTGTTCTGCTCCAGTGTTGGGTACTCCTGACTACAGTAAGCCTTTTACACTCTATGTCCACGAGAGAGAGGGTTGTGCATTGTCAGTTTTGACTCAACAGTTTGGTGATAAGCAGCGTCCATGTGCGTATTTCTCGTCAACTTTAGATCCGGTAGCTAGAGCGTTGCCAAGCTGTTTGAGAGCTACAGCGGCAGCAGCTATTTCCATCCGACAGTCTGCTGGATTGGTGATGGATCATACATTAGTTGTGATGGTTCCACATGCAGTGGATACTCTGTTAAATAGAACAAAGACTCAGCACCTTACTAGTGCGAGGTTGTCGGGTTATGAGTTGACGCTTTTGGCTAGTCATGTGCACATCAAGCGGTGTAATGTTGAATCCAGCAACATTGTTGCCGATTTCTGTGGATACAGATGGTCAGGAACAGCATGATTGTTTTTTGAGGACGGAAGAGGAGACGAAGGGTAGAGTCAACCTGAAAGACACTCCTCTTTCAGATCCTGATGGTACGCTATGGGTTGATGGGTCATGCTACAAGCTCCCGAATGGTGATACGACTGCAGCATATGCTGTGACGACATTGTGTACGATCGTTGAAGCTGCACGTATCCCACAAAATTCAGCCCAAGCAGCGGAGTTGATTGCACTGACGAGAGCGTGTGTGTTGTCGAAAGGAAAGAGAGTGACTGTGTATAACGATAGCCAGTATGCGTTTGGTGTTGCTCATAGTTTTGGGCGTTTGTGGAAGGAACGTGGATTTCTTACTTCGGATGGTACGAAGATTCAGCATGGTCAGTTGGTGAATGAGCTTCTCGAGTCACTTACGTTGCCGATGCATGTTGCGATTGTGAAATGCAGTGCACATAAGAAGGTTACCGATGATGTTTCTCGTGGTAATGCGTTTGTAGATGAAGCTGCGAAAGAAGCGGCGAAAGATGTGACGAGTCGAATGTATGTTGCGGGCCCAGCAAGATGGGTTCTGGATAGAGGAATGTGTGAAGATACGATAGAGAGTGTGAAGTCAATTCAGGCTGAAGCTACGGAGAAAGAATTGAGTGTGTGGAGAGAGAGTAAGGGAAAATTGGATTCGACTGGTTGTTGGACTGAGTTGTCAGAACATCAGCGATGGTTGTTACCTGATGCGTATGTGCTTGCAGTGGTTACGATGGCGCATGGAATGGCTCACATTAGTGCAAAAGGGATTTGTAAGTTGTTGGCTCCAGTATGGCAGAATGCTGGAATTCCTAAGTGTGCGGAGAATCTGGTGAAGAAGTGCATGGTTTGTCTGATGTATAATACTGGCAAGGGAACTCCAACTCCAGCTGGTCACTTTGCGCCTCCGACGTATCCGTTCGAGGTGCTACAATTGGATTTCATACACATGGAAAGGTGTAATAATCTAAAATACGTCCTTGTAGTTGTTTGTGCCTTTTCGAGATGGGTAGAGTCATACCCCCTGAAAGATAATACTGCCTTGTGCACAGCTAAAGCCCTACTCAAGGAATTTTTCCCCAGATTCGGATTGCCAAGGATGGTATGGAGTGATAATGGAAGTGAATTTGTAGGTCAAGTCATGAAGAGAGTGTGTGAAGGTTTGGGCATTAGGCAAAAATGTCATGCTGCAAATCACCCCCAATCAGCTGGCCTAGTCGAGTGCTATAATGGCACTCTGAAGCTGAAACTAGCCAAAATTCAGGCGAGCTCTGGTCTTCAATGGCCCGATGCTTTGCCGTTGGCACTTTTGTCAACAAGGACTACAGTGCATTCCCGAATTGGTCTTAGTCCCTATGAGATCGTGTTTGGCCGCCCGGCAAATGTATGGGGAGTGCCGAGGCCAACAAAGTTTAGCGAGATTGAACATCCCGTGCTGGTTGACTACTTGTATGATTTGACGGCTAATTGCATGTCTTACACCAACAGGTTTACGATACACTTCCTCAAGCATCGAAGATTCAGGACACGCCATTGACCCTGGTTCCTGGGTGCTGGTGCGCAACTTTCAGTGGACAAAGAATGATCAGCCCCGCTGGATTGGACCATTTCAAGTCCTTTTATCGACGCGTACCGCAGTGAGAGTTCAGGGCAAGAAGAACTGGATCCACGGCGTACATTGTAAGAGGGTATCATTGCCTCTGCCGTACAATCAGTGGGTCCAGGAGGGTGTTGGTGATTCAGAGACTGATACAGTGCCATGTTACGTTCCATTCAGTGACGCACGTTTGGTTGGGACAAGTTCTGAGCGCGAGGATAACGATATTTTGCAAGAAGCTGTGTCTCCACCGAATATATGACGTAATTCCGCAAACTTTTATACCGCATACCATGACTCCGCATTTAATACAACGCATGAGTCATTAGTCCGCAGTACCATCACTCCGCAATATATTACACCGCATATAACTTTACCACGCATGCCTTTACAACGCAAAAGCATGTGTGGTGAAGTTATAAACCTATTAAATTTCCTTACCATATATTTATATATATATATATATATATATATATATATATATATATATATATATATATATATATATATATATATATATATATATATATATATATATATATATATATACATATATACATTACCTACTGGCGGTCGCCAGTAGGTATATATAGTTAGGATTTTTTCTCTATGGGATTTTTGAAAATTCTATGTCTAATAACTTTGGCGTTTGTGGACGGAATTGGCTGAAATTTTCAGGAAAATGGAACATTTTGTTTCTGAGCAGCCACTGAAAATTTGGGGGGGGTTAGTCAAGGGGGGGCTGAGAAAAAAGGGGGGTCCCAAAACGTGTTTTTCCCATGTTAATTTCCATAGGGCGGTTGGCCTCACTTTTAGCCCGAACGGCTGAATGGATTTGCACGAAACTTGGCAAAATTGTAGGGACTGGTAGCCCGATGTGCCTTTGCTAGGTCTCAATATTTGTGATCCAGTGGATTTTGAGAAATTAATGTTCAAAAAAAGATATATATCTGTAAGCGCGTTCCGGGCAGGGCTCCGGTTTGCGTACTTGACGCGTAACGGAACTTCGCGTAGCGAAGCTGATTGGCTCTCCGGTGTCTGTCAACATTCTAAACAGTCCGGAGCGGCCGCCATCTTGTCTCTCGGTAGAATCGAGAGACAAGAGGAGGCCAAAACAAAGGGGGAAATGACCATAAGGGGGCATAGTAGATCCTCCCTGACCCCCTAGGTTTGATGTGGAGGCTTTAAAAGGGCCCCGCGGGGCAAAAAAAATAAAAAAATTAATTTGCTTTTTTTGCGTGGGGAGCGCCCGGTACGCGCACCGGGAAGCGCTCTGGGGAGCGTACTATAAGGAAAAAAGAATGATAGACTTTTCAAATATTGTATGTTAATTGATTGTTTGTTTTGTTGATTTTTTTTATTTCTTTATTTTTTAAGCAATTATTTATTATTGTCATTGTGTTTCAAAATTTAATAAAATGTCTAATATTTCACTGTCTGAAATGTCGTTATTTTCATTGAACATAGCTTGTAATGTTTGAGTGTGTAAAATGTCCTCATTTTCAAGGAGGACATCTACTGATTGCACAAATTGCAGTAGTTCTTGGTCCCAAGTTTCATCCATAAATTCAATGTCATTTGGATCAATGATTTCTTGGTTGGTCTCTGCAAGGACAATTTCAAATGAAACTTTCTGTTCGCCTTCCATTTTGTCTGAAATTTGCATAAAAAAAATATATATTAGTAGAGATAGGGCACTGTTGGGATTAATTTTAGATAGGCAGTTTTTAACAGTGAATTTATCTTTGGGCAGTGTATAGTATCAGAGTGGAAGTAGGAATATAAAAAAGTGTATGTGATTTAACGTAAGTAAATTCATAATTATAAAAGAGAAGCGTAACTCCATCCATAACTATAACAGAGAAGTCTATCTAAATCTATAACTACTACAGAGGGATAGTATATAACTATCAGAAAAAGTTTACCATATTAACTTAAAGTGCACAATATACTTCAGTTTTTAAAATAACAACTTACCTTTACAAAGAAGTTGAAGTTATTAGTGAAAATCCTATTGAAATGTACACCAGGAAGTAGTAGTCAAAATGGCTGTGTTTCCTTCTCTTCCTTTATATATATTCAGGTACATAACCAATCAAATGTCAGGTAAAAAAAAATAGAAAATGAAAGTAACATTTTAATTGGTTGTGAATTCCAACACTTCAGATGTGTTTTGTGAAGTAATTTACCTCAGGGTATTTAGAGAGGTCTACAGGCTAAATGGCTAAATGGAATTCCAACCAAATTTGTGAAAATGGTAGGGATTGGTATGTAGTATGAGCAAATCTATATTTGGTGAAAGTGTCTCCAGGGTTTCTTCTGTAAATTACTTTCCCACCTTTTTTGATGGAGCGCTTCCCGGTGAGCGCCCCGGTACGCGAACCTGCAGCGTTACGGGAGTCCACCATTTTGTGTTTCGGTCGAATTAAAATACAAGATGGAGGGCAAATAATGTTCAGAATGGGTAGAAGGGGGCACGGTAGACGTATCTTGACCCCCTAGGTTTTCTGAGGGTGGCTGAGGAGGCCCATATGTGCGGAAAAAAAACATTTTTTTTAAAAAATTCGCGCGGTTAGCTTCCGGTTCGCGTACCGGGTAGCGCTCCGGGGAGCGTACTTTGTTAAAAATTTGTGAAAAAAGTTAGAGTAAAATAATAATTGTGAGTGATCAGATGTAGGGTAGCTCTGAGAAGAGCTTTTGGGTTTATGGTACATTTAGGTACTTATAAGTAGGTACCAATGCACAGTCTTAAATTCAAAATGAAAACTCTGTTGCCCTCATCTGAGAAGTGAACTCCATCTCCTCTGTAGATATCTTGCATGTAGTAACACAAGTTATTGTTGTACATGGAGCCCATTCCATGGTCTCTCATGTAAGCTGAAACAGATTTGTTTACATGCTTCCTCGACTTCTCAATTTGTGGACAAAATTGGTTCGACCACCTCCATTTCTGTCTTTGGCATATATTTGAATATACCAAGGCAGTTTGAGGAAAAGTGCCATCAATTGCTCAAAGGTGTCCTTTAAAAGCATTTCCAGACCTACACCAGTCAAAGTGCCCAAGTCATTACCTCCACAGTGCACAATTAACAGGTCAGGTTTTGGCTATTGCATAAAGGTTTTCACCAATGGTATCAATTGGTGACATTTTAATCCTCTGTGGCCAAACCACTTAATTTCCACATCTTGTAAATTGAGGTTAGGTAAATTTCTGTTCTCAGCATACCTTTGAGCCCAGTAGATGTAACTATGTCCAACAATCCAGACAGAAAACATGGTGAGAGAAGGTTCTGCTGCAGTCAGATGAAGTGTGGCAATGAAATGGCAGTTGGAAAAATAAGAGTTTAAAATGAAAAAAACTGTGGAGTTTCTGTGTTAAGGAAGCAGTAGCAGTGATTGGTGGATTTTGATTGCTGAAAACAGAAAGTTAGGGTGCATGGATGTGTTGTTTGAAAGATGTAATTTGAATGGTCAAGAAAAAATCATTTAATAAAAGATTGCACTGGATACGCAGGTGCACTGAGAGTTCAGAGTTCAATTGAAACATTGTTGTGTGAACTTGCAAACATGAGAGGTCTTTCAGGAGGTGGTTGCTATGCAAAAAAAGGCAGAAAGGCCAGAGGGGGGAAGGGTGTTGATTTGAAAAAAGTGAGGGAAGAGTTTTGATTGGGTGACATGAGAGATATGTGTGATGAGTTACAGCATTTCTGTGCTTTTCATAGCTGCAGACTCTGGAGTGCATACCTTTTGCTCTGCTAAAGACAATTTGGTGTGTTTCTGAGACTGTTTTGAAACTCATAAAGTATTTGCTGAGGTGAGAAAAGATTCATTTAATTTAGGTAGAGAATAGTATGGTTTAGGGAGAAAATTATGAAGAAAGTTGTGTATTTAAAATGTTGCTTTGTGTCAAGTGTTTTACAAATAGATTTTGTTTCTTTGTGTTACATAGCCATGTTAAAAGTGATGCAAAAAAAGTGCAAGGGTCTTACAAAAATGCTTTCATGTGTCTTAGGGTATTTTAACTCACTTCCCCATGTATGTATGAATATAATTGATTTACAAGATGTGTTTAAAAACGTTTTTTGAAATCAATTAGGTTTCTTGATATGTACTGCTAGAGTTTCATAGGTTGCTTGGGGCATATTTTCAAGGCTTTTGACTTCCTTTGATGTAATTTTTCCCATTTTAATTTAAGACCTTTCCCCGTGGTGCAAGGTCCTTGTAAATATGCCCCCATCTGTGCTTGGCAAATTTAGATTTTAATTCTTTGACTAACATAGCCATGTTAAAAGTGACCCAAAAATGTTGCAAGGGACTTAAAAAAAACGCTTTCATGTGTCTTAGGCCATTTTAAGTCATTTCCCCTTGAATGTAGGTATCTAATTGATTTAGTTGATGTGTTTAAAAACGATTTATGAAAAAAAATAGGTTTCTTGATATGTACTGCTAGAGCTTCATAGGTTGCTTGGGGCATATTTATAAGGCCTTTGTGTCTCTCTGAAGTTATTTTTCCCATTTTAATTTAAGACCTTTCCCTGTGGTGCAAGGTCCTTGTAAATACGCCCCCATCTGTGCTTGGCAAATTTAGATCTTGATTATTTGACTTACATAGCCATGTTAAAAGTGATCTAAAAATGGAGCAAGGGCTTAAAAAAAACAGTTTCATGTGTCTTAGGGTATTTTAAGTAACTTCCCCATGAATGTATGAATATAATTGCTTTTCAAGTTGTGTTTAAAAACGTTTTTTGAAATCAATTAGGTTTGTTGATATGTAATGCTAGAGGTTCATAGGTTGCTTGGGGCATATTTATAAGGCCTTTGAGTCTCTCTGATGTTATTTTTCCCATTTTAATTTAAGACCTTTCCCTGTGGTGCAAGGTCCTTGTAAATACGCCCCCATCTGTGCTTGGCAAATTTAGATCTTGATTATTTGACTTACATAGCCATGTTAAAAGTGATCTAAAAATGGAGCAAGGGCTTAAAAAAACGATTTATGATAGGTGTATGCCTCTTTTGCGTCACTGTGCGTCACTTTTGTGACGCAGCGGCGGTGCAAAAGATTTGCTATGTGGTGACATATTTACAACTTGATGCATTTAGGCAGATGTGTCATGCTGTAAAGTCCCGTGGCACATGAAACCGATGCAGCAGTGATGCAAAAGATGCACCATGTTGCAAGACAGGCCTCATTTCATCTCCAACAAGATAAGAAGCTGAATCTTCTGTAAATGTCAAAATTGTTGTATACACTGCTCAACTTATGTGTACTCTTTGATATGCTAGAGTCCATCTGCACTATGAGATACCTAAGCAAAGGAAACACAGGTGATGTGATTGTGAAATGAGGAAAAGAAACTCCACATTTTTCAATTACATCACCTGTGTTTCCTAAGTTTACAAATGACATTGTGCAGATGAGGTTTAGGTCTGTCCACGGACACAGAAGAGGTCTGGCCTTTGTTCAAGAGTGAAGTGGACATGACTTACTTCATTGGTAGGCCTTCACATGTATTATCTCCTCTGTACTCTTCAACAAGCGTAAATTTCATCTGCAACCCTGAGTAGGCCTCACCTCAAACAAACCTCTGGATAGGCCACACTTTATCGTCACCCTGAATCAATCATTTAAAATGTTAGGGACAGATTTATGATAGGTGTAAGCTTATTTTGCGTCACTGTGTGTGACTTTTATGACGCAGCGGCGGTGCAAAATATTTGCTATGTGGCGACATATTTACAACTTGATGCATCTAGGCAGATGTGTCATGCTGTAAAGTCCCGTGCCACATGAAACCGATGCAGCAGTGATGCAAAACATGCACCATGTTGCAAGACAGGCCTCATTTCATCTCCAACAAGATAAGAAGCTGAATCTTCTGTAAATGTCAAAATTGTTGTATACACTGCTCAACTTATGTGTACTCTTTGATATGCTAGAGTCCATCTGCACTATGAGATACCTAAGCAAAGGAAACACAGGTGATGTGATTGTGAAATGAGGAAAAGAAACTCCACATTTTTCAATTACATCACCTGTGTTTCCTAAGTTTACGAATGACATTGTGCAGATGAGGTTTAGGTCTGTCCACGGACACAGAAAAGGTCTGGCCTTTGTTCAAGAGTGAAGTGGACATGACTTACTTCATTGGTAGGCCTTCACATGTATTATCTCCTCTGTACTCTTCAACAAGCGTAAATTTCATCTGAAACACTGAGTAGGCCTCACCTCAAACAAACCTCTGGATAGGCCACACTTTATCGTCATCCTGAATCAATCATTTAAAATGTTAGGGACAGATTTATGATAGGTGTAAGCTTATTTTGCGTCACTGTGTGTGACTTTTATGACGCAGCGGCGGTGCAAAATATTTGCTATGTGGCGACATATTTACAACTTGATGCATCTAGGCAGATGTGTCATGCTGTAAAGTCCCGTGCCACATGAAACCGATGCAGCAGTGATGCAAAACATGCACCATGTTGCAAGACAGGCCTCATTTCATCTCCAACAAGATAAGAAGCTGAATCTTCTGTAAATGTCAAAATTATTGTATACACTGCTCAACTTATGTGTACTCTTTGATATGCTAGAGTCCATCTGCACTATGAGATACCTAAGCAAAGGAAACACAGGTGATGTGATTGTGAAATGAGGAAAAGAAACTCTACATTTTTCAATTACATCACCTGTGTTTCCTAAGTTTACGAATGACATTGTGCAGATGAGGTTTAGGTCTGTCCACGGACACAGAAAAGGTCTGGCCTTTGTTCAAGAGTGAAGTGGACATGACTTACTTCATTGGTAGGCCTTCACATGTATTATCTCCTCTGTACTCTTCAACAAGCGTAAATTTCATCTGAAACCCTGAGTAGGCCTCACCTCAAACAAACCTCTGGATAGGCCACACTTTATCGTCATCCTGAATCAATCATTTAAAATGTTAGGGACAGATTTATGATAGGTGTAAGCTTATTGTGCGTCACTGTGTGTGTCTTTTATGACGCAGCGGCGGTGCAAAATATTTGCTATGTGGCGACATATTTACAACTTGATGCATCTAGGCAGATGTGTCATGCTGTAAAGTCCCGTGCCACATGAAACCGATGCAGCAGTGATGCAAAACATGCACCATGTTGCAAGACAGGCCTCATTTCATCTCCAACAAGATAAGAAGCTGAATCTTCTGTAAATGTCAAAATTGTTGTATACACTGCTCAACTTATGTGTACTCTTTGATATGCTAGAATCCATCTGCACTATGAGATACCTAAGCAAAGGAAACACAGGTGATGTGATTGTGAAATGAGGAAAAGAAACTCCACATTTTTCAATTACATCACCTGTGTTTCCTAAGTTTACGAATGACATTGTGCAGATGAGGTTTAGGTCTGTCCACGGACACAGAAAAGGTCTGGCCTTTGTTCAAGAGTGAAGTGGACATGACTTACTTCATTGGTAGGCCTTCACATGCATTATCTCCTCTGTACTCTTCAACAAGCGTAAATTTCATCTGAAACCCTGAGTAGGCCTCACCTCAAACAAACCTCTGGATAGGCCACACTTTATCGTCATCCTGAATCAATCATTTAAAATGTTAGGGACAGATTTATGATAGGTGTAAGCTTATTTTGCGTCACTGTGTGTGACTTTTATGACGCAGCGGCGGTGCAAAATATTTGCTATGTGGCGACATATTTACAACTTGATGCATCTAGGCAGATGTGTCATGCTGTAAAGTCCCGTGCCACATGAAACCGATGCAGCAGTGATGCAAAACATGCACCATGTTGCAAGACAGGCCTCATTTCATCTCCAACAAGATAAGAAGCTGAATCTTCTGTAAATGTCAAAATTGTTGTATACACTGCTCAACTTATGTGTACTCTTTGATATGCTAGAGTCCATCTGCACTATGAGATACCTAAGCAAAGGAAACACAGGTGATGTGATTGTGAAATGAGGAAAAGAAACTCCACATTTTTCAATTACATCACCTGTGTTTCCTAAGTTTACGAATGACATTGTGCAGATGAGGTTTAGGTCTGTCCACGGACACAGAAAAGGTCTGGCCTTTGTTCAAGAGTGAAGTGGACATGACTTACTTCATTGGTAGGCCTTTACATGTATTATCTCCTCTGTACTCTTCAACAAGCGTAAATTTCATCTGAAACCCTGAGTAGGCCTCACCTCAAACAAACCTCTGGATAGGCCACACCTTATCGTCATCCTGAATCAATCATTTAAAATGTTAGGGACAGATTTATGATAGGTGTAAGCTTATTTTGCGTCACTGTGTGTGACTTTTATGACGCAGCGGCGGTGCAAAATATTTGCTATGTGGCGACATATTTACAACTTGATGCATCTAGGCAGATGTGTCATGCTGTAAAGTCCCGTGCCACATGAAACCGATGCAGCAGTGATGCAAAACATGCACCATGTTGCAAGACAGGCCTCATTTCATCTCCAACAAGATAAGAAGCTGAATCCTCTGTAAATGTCAAAATTGTTGTATACACTGCTCAACTTATGTGTACTCTTTGATATGCTAGAGTCCATCTGCACTATGAGATACCTAAGCAAAGGAAACACAGGTGATGTGATTGTGAAATAAGGAAAAGAAACTCCACATTTTTCAATTACATCACCTGTGTTTCCTAAGTTTACGAATGACATTGTGCAGATGAGGTTTAGGTCTGTCCACGGACACAGAAAAGGTCTGGCCTTTGTTCAAGAGTGAAGTGGACATGACTTACTTCATTGGTAGGCCTTCACATGTATTATCTCCTCTGTACTCTTCAACAAGCGTAAATTTCATCTGAAACACTGAGTAGGCCTCACCTCAAACAAACCTCTGGATAGGCCACACTTTATCGTCATCCTGAATCAATCATTTAAAATGTTAGGGACAGATTTATGATAGGTGTAAGCTTATTTTGCGTCACTGTGTGTGACTTTTATGACGCAGCGGCGGTGCAAAATATTTGCTATGTGGCGACATATTTACAACTTGATGCATCTAGGCAGATGTGTCATGCTGTAAAGTCCCGTGCCACATGAAACCGATGCAGCAGTGATGCAAAACATGCACCATGTTGCAAGACAGGCCTCATTTCATCTCCAACAAGATAAGAAGCTGAATCTTCTGTAAATGTCAAAATTATTGTATACACTGCTCAACTTATGTGTACTCTTTGATATGCTAGAGTCCATCTGCACTATGAGATACCTAAGCAAAGGAAACACAGGTGATGTGATTGTGAAATGAGGAAAAGAAACTCTACATTTTTCAATTACATCACCTGTGTTTCCTAAGTTTACGAATGACATTGTGCAGATGAGGTTTAGGTCTGTCCACGGACACAGAAAAGGTCTGGCCTTTGTTCAAGAGTGAAGTGGACATGACTTACTTCATTGGTAGGCCTTCACATGTATTATCTCCTCTGTACTCTTCAACAAGCGTAAATTTCATCTGAAACCCTGAGTAGGCCTCACCTCAAACAAACCTCTGGATAGGCCACACTTTATCGTCATCCTGAATCAATCATTTAAAATGTTAGGGACAGATTTATGATAGGTGTAAGCTTATTGTGCGTCACTGTGTGTGTCTTTTATGACGCAGCGGCGGTGCAAAATATTTGCTATGTGGCGACATATTTACAACTTGATGCATCTAGGCAGATGTGTCATGCTGTAAAGTCCCGTGCCACATGAAACCGATGCAGCAGTGATGCAAAACATGCACCATGTTGCAAGACAGGCCTCATTTCATCTCCAACAAGATAAGAAGCTGAATCTTCTGTAAATGTCAAAATTGTTGTATACACTGCTCAACTTATGTGTACTCTTTGATATGCTAGAATCCATCTGCACTATGAGATACCTAAGCAAAGGAAACACAGGTGATGTGATTGTGAAATGAGGAAAAGAAACTCCACATTTTTCAATTACATCACCTGTGTTTCCTAAGTTTACGAATGACATTGTGCAGATGAGGTTTAGGTCTGTCCACGGACACAGAAAAGGTCTGGCCTTTGTTCAAGAGTGAAGTGGACATGACTTACTTCATTGGTAGGCCTTCACATGCATTATCTCCTCTGTACTCTTCAACAAGCGTAAATTTCATCTGAAACCCTGAGTAGGCCTCACCTCAAACAAACCTCTGGATAGGCCACACTTTATCGTCATCCTGAATCAATCATTTAAAATGTTAGGGACAGATTTATGATAGGTGTAAGCTTATTGTGCGTCACTGTGTGTGTCTTTTATGACGCAGCGGCGGTGCAAAATATTTGCTATGTGGCGACATATTTACAACTTGATGCATCTAGGCAGATGTGTCATGCTGTAAAGTCCCGTGCCACATGAAACCGATGCAGCAGTGATGCAAAACATGCACCATGTTGCAAGACAGGCCTCATTTCATCTCCAACAAGATAAGAAGCTGAATCTTCTGTAAATGTCAAAATTGTTGTATACACTGCTCAACTTATGTGTACTCTTTGATATGCTAGAATCCATCTGCACTATGAGATACCTAAGCAAAGGAAACACAGGTGATGTGATTGTGAAATGAGGAAAAGAAACTCCACATTTTTCAATTACATCACCTGTGTTTCCTAAGTTTACGAATGACATTGTGCAGATGAGGTTTAGGTCTGTCCACGGACACAGAAAAGGTCTGGCCTTTGTTCAAGAGTGAAGTGGACATGACTTACTTCATTGGTAGGCCTTCACATGTATTATCTCCTCTGTACTCTTCAACAAGCGTAAATTTCATCTGAAACCCTGAGTAGGCCTCACCTCAAACAAACCTCTGGATAGGCCACACTTTATCGTCATCCTGAATCAATCATTTAAAATGTTAGGGACAGATTTATGATAGGTGTAAGCTTATTGTGCGTCACTGTGTGTGTCTTTTATGACGCAGCGGCGGTGCAAAATATTTGCTATGTGGCGACATATTTACAACTTGATGCATCTAGGCAGATGTGTCATGCTGTAAAGTCCCGTGCCACATGAAACCGATGCAGCAGTGATGCAAAACATGCACCATGTTGCAAGACAGGCCTCATTTCATCTCCAACAAGATAAGAAGCTGAATCTTCTGTAAATGTCAAAATTGTTGTATACACTGCTCAACTTATGTGTACTCTTTGATATGCTAGAATCCATCTGCACTATGAGATACCTAAGCAAAGGAAACACAGGTGATGTGATTGTGAAATGAGGAAAAGAAACTCCACATTTTTCAATTACATCACCTGTGTTTCCTAAGTTTACGAATGACATTGTGCAGATGAGGTTTAGGTCTGTCCACGGACACAGAAAAGGTCTGGCCTTTGTTCAAGAGTGAAGTGGACATGACTTACTTCATTGGTAGGCCTTCACATGCATTATCTCCTCTGTACTCTTCAACAAGCGTAAATTTCATCTGAAACCCTGAGTAGGCCTCACCTTAAACAAACCTCTGGATAGGCCACACTTTATCGTCATCCTGAATCAATCATTTAAAATGTTAGGGACAGATTTATGATAGGTGTAAGCTTATTTTGCGTCACTGTGTGTGACTTTTATGACGCAGCGGCGGTGCAAAATATTTGCTATGTGGCGACATATTTACAACTTGATGCATCTAGGCAGATGTGTCATGCTGTAAAGTCCCGTGCCACATGAAACCGATGCAGCAGTGATGCAAAACATGCACCATGTTGCAAGACAGGCCTCATTTCATCTCCAACAAGATAAGAAGCTGAATCTTCTGTAAATGTCAAAATTGTTGTATACACTGCTCAACTTATGTGTACTCTTTGATATGCTAGAGTCCATCTGCACTATGAGATACCTAAGCAAAGGAAACACAGGTGATGTGATTGTGAAATGAGGAAAAGAAACTCCACATTTTTCAATTACATCACCTGTGTTTCCTAAGTTTACGAATGACATTGTGCAGATGAGGTTTAGGTCTGTCCACGGACACAGAAAAGGTCTGGCCTTTGTTCAAGAGTGAAGTGGACATGACTTACTTCATTGGTAGGCCTTTACATGTATTATCTCCTCTGTACTCTTCAACAAGCGTAAATTTCATCTGAAACCCTGAGTAGGCCTCACCTCAAACAAACCTCTGGATAGGCCACACCTTATCGTCATCCTGAATCAATCATTTAAAATGTTAGGGACAGATTTATGATAGGTGTAAGCTTATTTTGCGTCACTGTGTGTGACTTTTATGACGCAGCGGCGGTGCAAAATATTTGCTATGTGGCGACATATTTACAACTTGATGCATCTAGGCAGATGTGTCATGCTGTAAAGTCCCGTGCCACATGAAACCGATGCAGCAGTGATGCAAAACATGCACCATGTTGCAAGACAGGCCTCATTTCATCTCCAACAAGATAAGAAGCTGAATCCTCTGTAAATGTCAAAATTGTTGTATACACTGCTCAACTTATGTGTACTCTTTGATATGCTAGAGTCCATCTGCACTATGAGATACCTAAGCAAAGGAAACACAGGTGATGTGATTGTGAAATAAGGAAAAGAAACTCCACATTTTTCAATTACATCACCTGTGTTTCCTAAGTTTACGAATGACATTGTGCAGATGAGGTTTAGGTCTGTCCACGGACACAGAAGAGATCTGGCCTTTGTTCAAGAGTGAAGTGGATATGACTTACTTCATTGGTAGGCCTTCACATGTATTATCTCCTCTGTACTCTTCAACAAGCGTAAATTTCATCTGCAACCCTGAGTAGGCCTCACCTCAAACAAATCTCTGGATAGGCCACACTTTATCGTAATCTTGAATCAATCATTTAAAATGTTAGGGACAGATTTATGATAGGTGTATGTCTCTTTTGCGTCACTTTTGTGACGCAGCGGCGGTGCAAAAGATTTGCTATGTGGCGACATATTTATAACTTGATGCATCTAGGCAGATGTGTCATGCTGTAAAGTCCTGTGCCACATGAAACCAGCGTCAGTTTTCATATAGGTGTTTTGTTGCAAGGTATGCATTAATTTGCATGAAAGCCCTGTAAAACTAACACAGTGAAATTTAGAAGATTTCACTGACTCAGCTTTATAGCATTGCTGAATCAAATCCTTACACCTGTTTGAAACAGGCATAAGAAGTGATGCACCATGCAATGTGAGGCTTCCTCCTGTGCATTGCAGTAGACATGTCGCGCTTATGCAAGATTCCTGCAATGTGCTGCTTTTGCGGCACAGATGTGTGACGCATCTGTGCTGTTTTTGCTCAATGGTGCTCCACATTGTAAATGCGGCACACTATGGGTGGCAGTGCAGCGGTGCACATTAACTGGTGCATCCGTGGGGATGCGCCACTTAGCATAAATCTGCCCCTGTACATTTAAGTATGAGCAGGGGACACAGAGTCGGTGAGGCTTATCCAAGGTTAAGAAGAGATGAGTCCTGTTCACTGAAAAGTTGGACATAGGCCTCACCTCCTCAGCATCGCTGGACATGGCTAAATAATAGCTGCAAAATGTTACTCTTGTTAAACAATTTTACTATTATAATCTCTGAGATTTGTCTCTTACTCTGCAACATCTCATTGTTGTTCTCTTTCTTTAAAGATAACGACAGCATCAACCATGAGTGACAATCAGCAATCAGTTGATCTCGACCTCATCATTGAACTTGTAATTGAAACGTCAGTGGAAGTAGATCCCTTGGATGATTTAAATCCTGAGGATGATGAAGAACATGATGAGGATGCCGATTTGTCAGAATTGTATGACATAGGGTGGGAAGCTGACCTGCTTGAGCCTATGGAACTATAAACATTTATTTTTAAAATTTACAATAAATGAAAAGTAAAAATGTAAACCGTTTCGTTTAAAATTAAACACACCTTCAAAAACAGGTTATGTGTAGTGTCTTCAATAAAATATTAAAATATGCTCATAAAATTAGATCAGATTCACATATAAAACAGGACAGGTAAAATGAATAAGAATTCCATTTCTTTTCTGATATTTGTGTATTCTAAATTTGCCAAAGCACTAAAAAATATTCTATGTAAAAATGTCAAATAGTGTGTTAAGTTTTTGATGACTGTTATTGATTTACTGTTTGGTAATAGTGGTTAATAACATTTTTTATTATATTTTACCACAGATTCAACTGCAGATCATTTCAAATTTTGAGAATGCCAACTAAGGATAGAATGAGAAAGGCTACAAAACGTCAAAGACAGCAGGTCCATCATTTACTGCAGCAGTCCTCTACAATAAAAAATCGTCAAGTCACCAAGAAAGCACCGGGTAAGACCACGAAAACATTCATAAGAAACATTTCTAGAAAAAAAAGTAGTACTACAGAAAATGTTTTTGTCCAGAAAAAGAGAAGCAATTTAAACGGAAAGGAAAGGCCAGTCAAAAATGTTACTGCTAGAGCAAGAGATAACTCTGTGCATGATAGTAGAAGGAAACAACAGTTTAGGGACATTCGTAAACGAATGTTCCGCAACAGGATAATTGGCAATTTGTTAAAAAATATTAAGAAAGGTCAACAGAAAGTTGTTTTTTATAAGAGAAAAAAAAAGTTGAGAAAGTTATTGATCAGGCATTTGAAATTAAACAAAAGTTATTTATTTTGATAATCAATAGAATTAGAAAGCTAAACAAGGCAATTTATGATTTCAAAAGAAATAGTAGATGGAAGAGAACAGTTAATCGTAGTAATTTTTGTGAAGTTTTTTCCGGAGAATGGATGCATAGTTCAAGTTGTGAGGCATTTTTCAATGAGGAGAGTTATTTCCAGGATAATGATTTGGTGCATGCAGTTGACACCAGCGGTCGAGCTTATGAGGTGAAAGATGGTTGTCCAGTTGAAAAAGAAAAACTTGTGACAACAGAGGCAGAAGAGATGTTAGGTAATGAGGTTTTAGGAAGACGTCCTAAGGGACCTGTGTACACCTGGAAGTGTAGTAGTATTTGCAGTGTGCGACAGGATTCCATCAATTTGCTTTGTGATTTTGTACGGACATTTAATAAGAAAAGTTTGAAGCAGAAAATGAAGTTGTTGCAAGAATTAGATCCTTGCAGAGTGAGAGAAGTGACAGGTTTGCATGGTCATTCACTGGCTTGTCTTTCCAGGAGAGTATGCCACAGTGTTTTTCATCATTTCAGGATGCTAGCAGTGCATCATAATAAAGTGAGGAAATTAGTTAGAATGTTGTATTATGCTAAGAGTCCAGCAGTTATGCTTAAACAATTATGCGCTGCTCTTTTGCATGGTTCTGAAATAGATGTGAAGAATATGTGTGAAGAAATTGAGTTTTGTTACTTTGGAAGTAAAGAGGAGAATGTTGAAATTGACCCAGAAGAAGAGGGTAATGTGGAAGATAGTGTACAGGTTTCCAGTACAGATAATTTTCAGAAGGAAATTGCCACGTTTCAGGTGAAATCAAGTGAGAGGCCTAATTTCACTTGTGTGTGTTGTCGACGCACTTATTATAAGAATCAGACTAAGTTAGTGGATTTATATGCAAAAAGTGAAAGGGAAAATAATAGTGAATGGAAGGATTTCGCAACATACTTGATGGTAGAAAATTGTTTTGATTTGGGATCGGATCAACGTGTGTGTACTTATTGTTGTAATAAATTAAATCAAAACCAGATGCCTGCTAGAGCGGTTCATAATAATCTGGAATTGGTTGAGATTCCTTCTGAATTGAAGGATTTAAATACTTATGAATCTATTTTGATTCAAAGTATCCATCCCTTTCAGGCTATTGTAAGAATGGAGCCAAAGACAGGGAAATTGCCTCCATCAGATTTACAGAGAGGATTAAAGGGAAGAGTTGTTTATTTGCCTCTAGATTTGAAGAAAAACATTAACACAATTGGAGTAGAAAAAGTGGAAGAGGAACCTCTGGTTATCTTAGTTAATGGGGTTCCGACAAAGAATAAGAAAATATGGCAAGATTTAGTAGATGTTAGGAAAGTGAAAAAGGCAACATTGTATTTGAAAAAAAATAATAAGTACTATAAGAATGTATATGTTGCAGAAGAGGAAGTAAGTGAGGAAGAGGATAACGATTTGTGTGCTGGTCAAATTGAGAAAGTAGAACCCTCTAAAAGTGAAGAAATATATGAACATTATAGTGTTCATCCTTTGCATTCCAAGGAAGTCATGGGGAATGCTATTGAGTTGTTTCAAATGAAACAAGCCAAAGGGAGTCCCATTAGTGTCTAGGAGGAAAGTTTGGAAGCTCGGTGTTTCCCACAGCTATTTCCAACAGGTCAAGGAGGAAGATATGATGAGCGACCTCATCAAATTCCTGCTTCTGAATACCGGACTTTACGATTGTATGCAGAAGATGCTAGGTTTCGACAATGCATTCCCTATTTGTTTCATCTCCTGTTTGAAAGCGATCTGTCTGGACTGTCATATGCAGTGAACCACATCTTGAAAAGTGGTATACAGATGCAAAACATCTCGGCAAGTGACTTTATGGATAAAGTCAATGTCCAAGACAGTATTTTGGATTGTCACCTGATTAATCTCATGGCGTGTCAGCGTGGTACTAATGAGTACTGGTACCGTCGTCATGGTGATTTAAAATGTATGCTGAGGAACTTAGGAACTCCCACATGGTTCCTCACTCTGAGCTGTGCCGAGTATGGCTGGGAAGACTTACTTGAATTTCTACGAGAGGCAAATGGAAACATCAAAAACATCGAATTCAAGACACCCGGAGAACTGTGCTCTTTGGATCCAGTGAATGTATGCAGGTACTTTAATCATAGATTTGAAGCTATGATGTCTTTCATCATGAATAAGAAGAATCCACCTCTTGGAGAGGTGTTGGATTTCTTCTGGAGAAAGGAGTACCAAGCAAGAGGTGCTCCTCATATACATATGCTGCTGTGGATCAAGGATGCACCTAAATTTGGAACAGATCCAGAAGACTTAGTGATGAGTTTTATAGAACAGTATTCTACATGTGCTGTTCCAAACGCAAAGGAGGACAAAAGCCTAAGAGAACAAGTTCTACGCTTCCAAAGCCATCGTTGCGGAAAGTACTGTCGTCGTAAATTCAGAAACAAGGACAAGTTCTACACCAAATGTCGTTTCGCCTTTCCACGACCGGTGATTTCTAAAGGAAGAGTGAACAGTTTGATGTCTTCGCTGCGACAAAATGTGATGAAGAAATCACCTAAAAACACATACAATTTGAAGAGGAATGAAGGGTCCAAGTACATCAACGACTACAACCCAGTGATTTTGTCCATGTGGAATGCTAACATGGATATACAGTTTGTGGCTGATAACTGTATGGCTGTGGCTCGGTATGTGACATCTTACATCACCAAAAAAGAAAAGACAGAATTGAAGGATATGTGGGAGGACATTTCCCATGAAAAGAGCCTCAGTAAGAAGTTGTACAGTTTCAGTCTGAAGATGTTGTCGCATCGAGAAATCGGAGCTTACGAATGTTCTGACCGGTTGTCTTCAGCAAGTCTCTATGCCAAATCTAGGAGTATCGTTTGGGCGAGTCTTGGTCTTGCTGCAACGCGTAATCGAGTTCTGAAACCTGTGTGGGAAATTGAGTATTTGGCGGAAAAGGAGCCAAACAGTACTGACATTTTGAAGACCAACATGTTGGATACATATTATCCAAATCGAAGCAGTCACCTTGAGAATGTTTGTCTGTATGAGGTTCTACAAAATTACTTATTCAAGAGGAACATCAAAGAAGATATTGATAAAGGAGTGTATGCTGTAATTGGAAGTGAGGGATGTCTGGTCAAGCAAAGAAAATGCCACTTGGTAAACCATCGAAAATTGAGTGGTGAATCTCCTGAAAAAAAGGAGTTTTTCTATTTAGCACCTTTGCAACTTTTCAAGCCTTGGCGTGCAGAAGAGGAACTGCTTGGAGATTTCCTCTGTTACGAAGACTCTTTCACTGCCACCAAGGAGACCATAGAATGTCCTGCTTTTCCCAAATATGTAGAAATGTTGAATGCGGAAATCGAGCAGGAAGCAACGATTGCAGCCGAGATTGCCAGAGACAGTTCTCAGGACAGTCAGAGTTCTGTTTCATTGAGTCAGGATCCACTAGGAGGACCTGTTATCAAAAATGAAGCTGCCACTGCCATGAATGAAGTGGAAAGAGCCATGGCACATGCTCAGGAGGATGCGGTTAACTTAGAAGACTTGGAAAGACAACTCAACGTTGAGCAGAGGAAAATATATGACGAAGTTACCAAGCAAATTGATCATGGATTAAGTCATGAGAAGAAAGAGTGCTCATGTACGTCGTTGAAGCCTGTCCGACTGTACGTGAGTGGAGAAGCGGGAACTGGAAAGAGTTTCCTCATTAAAGCAATTTCATGTTATTTGAAGGAAAGGACTGAGTCATCGCTGTCTTGTGTTGTCACCGCTCCAACTGGACTGGCAGCACATAACATTAAAGATATCGTCTACTGATGCTGCCAGTGGAGCATGATAACAAATTACAATACCACAAGTTATCTGGAGATGCTTGTTGTGAAGTTTCAAGAGTCTTGAGGAAAATGAAACTTCTTATCATTGACGAAGTAAGCATGGTTTCCAATGCCATGCTTGCCTTTGTGCATTTGAGAATGCAAGAAGTTCTTAAAACAGAGTATGATGTGTTATTTGGTGGCAAACACATCATTGTTTTCGGAGATCTTCTGCAGCTGACACCAGTGAAAGGACAACCTGTGTTCAAAATGCTCACGCATGAAGATACCAGGAAGTGCCTAGGGAGCATTGGCAACGTCAATATATGGTTAAACTTCAATTATGCTGAACTGCATGAAAATATGCGTCAGGCGAAGGATGAAGTTTACAAGAATATTCTACAAGATGTTAGAATTGGAAAAGTGACCGAGCATGGGAAAGAAGCTTTACATGCACGATTACTGTCAAATTTATATCCAGAACAAGACGTTGTGCCTGAGAATATTTTTCAGAAAATTACTGAGAAGAAATCTGGAATATGTTTGATGCCAACTCTTGCAGAATGTGCCATCTTCAACAACAAAATGTTGCATTTAGAAAACCAAGAGATTGTGAAACTGGAAGCTATTGACAGAGTAGAGCATATGGGATCAACAATTATTTTGTCTGAGAATTTGAAAACAAAATTGGATTCATTAGAGAAGACTATATCTAAAACTGCAGGTTTTGAAAAGACTCTGAATGTGTGCTTAAATTGCCATATCATTTTAAGAAGGAATTTACATGTTGAAAGAGGTCTGGTAAATGGATCAATGGATAATGTTGTTGATTTTGTGAAATACAGAAATAGAGATGGAATTGAATTTTTAAAAATTAAATTTGATGGCATTGAGGAAGTACAGCTAATTGGTCGTTGCTCTGCTAGATTTTTGCTTGTAAAAGACTTATATGTTCGCCGTAAGCAGTTTCCTGTTTGCTTGGCATATGCGGTGACAATCCATAAATCACAAGGTTTAAGTGTAGACAGTGCATTGGTGAATATTGGCAGTTCTGTGTTCAAGGAGGGTATGGCATATGTGGCATTGTCACGAGTTAGAACTTTATCGGGATTGTACTTGATTGAGTGTGATGTCACAAACATTTGTGCGGATCTAGATTGTGTTAAGGAATACAATAGGTTAAGAAGAGAGTATGCGCCACATTTGCCTCAATATCCTTTGTTTGAGAAACGTGTGGTAGGCCGGAAACGAAGAAATGTGACCAATACTAGGGAGGTTGTAGCAAAAAGACGAAAAGTTGATGAACCTGAAATTATAAGCAGAAAGAAAAAGGATTCTGTTGAAGATGTTGTTGGTTTTCAATTTGAAAACAGTTCTGGTGTCAACTGCTATGCTAATGTAGTGGTTAATGTTTTGTTTTCTCTAGAAAATGTAAAAGAAGAGATTGTGGTCAATTCGGATCACAGATTTTGCAGTTTGTTAAATTCTGTGTTAGAGAAATGTAGCACTGATAGAACAAAAATAGAAAGTGTGTCTGAAATTCGAAATCTGTTAGACAGATGTTCAGGTCAAACACAATTCTCTCAAAATATTCAGCAAGATTATCAGGAGTTTTTAATGTATATGCTTGATGTATTGCATGCTGAAGGTGTGGATGTAGATCACCTGTTTGAGCTTTCTTATCAATGGCAGCATGACTGCGAGAACTGTAGGGTATCAAGTACTACTAGTGTAGACTCAGAAAGATTTATATATTTAACTTTGCCAGACAGTAAATCAGTGTCCTTTAATAAGCTAGTAAAAGCAGCTGATCACAACATGGAGTGTAGCCAATGTAAATCTGAAATGATGTCAACATTATTTATACGAACATATGGCCAGTATGTCATTTTAATGTTCCAACGATGTAGGCCTGATGGAACAAAATTGACAACTTTAATTAAAAAATGTGTGGCTTCACAGTTGTCAATATCAGGCAGGACTTTTGTAACTGCAGCAATTATATATCATGACGGTCCTTCAATAACATCAGGACATTACACAGCTTATTTAAAGTCTAGAAACGGCTGGTCATTCTGCAACGATTCTGTTTTAACTTTCAAAAAAAAATTGCCGTATGACCTTAAAAATTCTTACCTGGTGTTTTTAAAACCAACATTTTAGGGAAAGAATCTCGGGATGTGCTCTGAGGAATTTCAAGAGGTTCTAATGGCTCCTACACGATTTGGCCTTGAGGATAAGTGTAGTACAGAGACATAAGTTATTTTTGAGTATTAAATAGTTCCTGGAAAAAAAGAAGATTTTCTTACAGAAAGTGGTGGGCACAGATTAGTTGAGGGACAACAGAGTATTTCCCAAAGCAAACGGTCTTCTTACCATAACACTTGACGTCATGGAAAAATAACTGCACTTTGAATGAGTTCAGAAAAACTGTTTCTTTTTTATAAGCTAATTCAAGCTGCAAATCAAAACATGGAGTAGAGGGAATGTAAGTCTGCAATGCTGTCTAGATTATTGGTCCAAACTTTTGATTATAATGTTATTTTAAAAATCCAAGTATATAAACCTGATGAAAGTAAGTCTTCAACTTTAATTACAAATGTTGTGGCTACACAGTCGTTGATTTTAGGAAGAACATTTGTAACTGCAGCTATTATATGGCATGATGGACATTTGACAAGATCCGCTTATTACACAGCTTATATAAAATGTAAAAAAATTTGCTGTTTCGGAAATTATTGCCATTTGACTACGATACAATGTTGCCTTTTTACTTAAAAATATTCTTACTTTCTGTTTTCAGAAAAGAGAATTTAGGGTAGGTAACTGGCGTATAATGATTCTAGGGGTTGATATAATTTTATCTACTGTTTTATATTGCTTTGTGATTAAAAGTGATGTAGAGAATTAAATAATTGTAGTAGTCATAGAGGTAGTGTAAGTCTGCTTCATAGTAAGCAGTATCAGTGTCATAGGAAATGTAGAACATGACTGAGCAAGAAGGGTAAGATATTACTAGTCTAGGATTGTGAAAGTGATCTTGAACGTTTTCTTTCTGAAAGTTGCGGAAATAGAAAATGACGGGATTTGCTTACAAGAATTCCAAGAGTTATAAATGGCTCTTACATGATTTGGCCTTGTGGAAACGTGTGGTAGATAGCGAGAAGTCATTTATTGTATGTAACATATTTCTCAAAACGATGGAGGTTTTCTTTCAGAAAGTGGCGGGCTGAAAATAAAAACAGCACAACCGAGTGTAAGCTGTTCATAGGACATCCTTCGACGTCATGGAAAGTAAGTTACTTTTGAGGAGTTCTGATTTCTGATTGGTTATGTTATATGGGTTATTTAAACACAATCATTTTGATTGTGTTTTTTTTTCCCCGCTGTTATATGATGAATACCTTCAAGTCACTGTTTTTAGTGAAATTTGATACATTCTGAGAACAGCAAAAATAAACCATTTAACATGTATAATTAATTCTGTACTGTTTGTATTTATGATGTACATTTAGAACTGTGTAGGAGGCATGGAGAAGGTGAGGCTTCTGTAAGTGTCAAAGTTGTTGCATACAGTGCTCACATTTTACGTAGTCTTTCATATGATAGACTACATTTCCACAATGAGATACCTAAGCAAAGGAAACACAGGTGATGTGATTGTGGAATGAGCAAAAAAAATTGCACGTTTTTCTATTATATTACCTGTGTTTCCTAACATTACACATCACATTGTGTAGATGAGGTTTAGGCCTGTTCCAGGAGACAGAGGAGGTCTGACATTTGTTCAAGAGTGCAGTGGGCATGACTCACTTCATTAGTAGGCCTGCACATGTATTATGTCCTCTATACTCTTCAACAAGCCTAAATTTCATCTGCAACCCTGAGTTGGACTTACCTGAAACAAATCTGTGGATAGGTTACACCTTATCAGCATCTAGAAACAATCATTTAAAATGTTAAGGGCAGTTTTATGAAGGCTGTGTGCCTCTTTTACGCCGCTGTTCCGTCACTTTTGTGTAAAAGATGCACCATGTTGTAAGATACGCCTCAGTTCTTTTCCAGCAAGATACCGTCAGTTTAAAATGTATATAATTAGGACTGTGTAGGAGGTATGGAGAAGCTGAGGCTTCAGTAAGTGTCAAAGTTGTTGCATGCAGTGCGTACTCTTTCATATGCTGGACTACTTCTGCACAATGAAATACCTAAGCAAAGGAAACACAGGTGATGTGATTGTGAAATGAGGAAAAGAAACTCCACATTTTTCAATTACATGACCTGTGTTTCCTAAGTTTACGAATGACATTGTGCAGATGAGGTTTAGGTCTGTCCACGGACATAGAAGAGGTCTGGCCTTTGTTCAAGAGTGAAGTGGACATGACTTACTTCATTGGTAGGCCTTCACATATATTATCTCCTCTGTACTCTTCAACAAGGCTAAATTTGATCTGCAACCCTGAGTAGGCCTCACCTGAAACAAACGTCTGGATAGGACACACCTTATTGCCATCCTGAAACAATCATTTAAAATGTTAGGAACAGTTTTATGATGATTGTGCACCTCTTTTGCGCTGCCATTGCGTCACTTTTGTGAGACAACAGCAGTGCAAAAGATGCACCATGTTCCAAGATAGGCCTCACTTCATCTGCATCAAGATACTGTTAGTTTAAAATGTATATCTTTAGGACTGTGTAGGGGGCCTGAAGAAGCAGAAGCTTCTATAAGTGTCAAAGTTGTTGAAAAACTGTTTGTCCTTCAATCTTTTCCCTTGTCTTTTCTAATTTTTAAATACATGTTTTAATATTTTTCAAATGTTTGTTCTCTCTTTCACAGATTGAAAGTATAAAAATAACAAGTGACTAAGTTAACGACAATTATAAGGTAAATGTTTTGTACTCTTTTCATTACATTTCTATCACATTTAACTACTATTAGTTCCACTGCTTCATTTCTTTAACCCTCACTTTCCTGCCTTTGCTACTTCCCTCATTCCTTTCTCTATTACTTACTTACTCTACTCCTTCCACTCCTTTTCTCAGTCCCTCTCTTCTCATAGTTCCTCACTCTTGTTCACTCACTCCGTCTCTATTACTCTTAGTGTCTTTGACTGATCACTCTTTCACTACTTGTTCATTATGCTTTCTCTGTGTAGTTGAAGCACACTAAGGGGCATATTATGAACACAGCCAATAAAATTATTGCTGTTTTTATCGGCAGAAAACTGCTGCAAAAGCGGTTTTAGCGGCAGTTTTCTGCCGCAAAAGCGGCTTTAGCGACACATTTCTGCCGATAAAAGCTGCAAAACCTTTATCGCCTATGTTGATAATATGCCCCTATGTTATTTACTTTTCTTTGCTGTTTCAATTATTCTTTTTCTGTTACTTCTTCTTTTCTGCTTTCTGTTTTTTCTCTCTGTTATTCCACATGTTTTAATCTTATTTTGAACATTCACTCACATTCTCTAACAAACTCTTCTTTGTTATTCTTCTACTCTCCTTTTTTCTTTCACTTCCTTATCTATTTTGTTTTTCAGAATTATATCCTCTTCCCTCTTTTCTTCGGTAAATAAATCTATTAAACAGTATCTCTGGTTTAGTCCCTATAGCTGTCTTTCTTTTAACATTACTCTCTGTTTACTTCCCTTATACTTACTCTTCTTTTTTTTTTTTACATTTTTTTGGTTCGCTCCCGGTTCGCGTACCGGCGAGCGAACCGGGAAGCGAACCGAAAGAAATAGAGCTTGCAGAGTGCTAAACATTCTAGCAATTTTTTTATAAAGGGGAGGTAGTTCTGAAAAGAACTTTTTTTTTTTAATGTTTTTGTTGTTTTATATTTTTTTTATTTTTCTGAACATTTTTTGTTTTTTTTGTATTTTTTGAACAGTTTTATGTTTTTTTTGGTTTTTTTGGAGGGGAAACAACAAAAAACAGGCATTGGAAAGGGCTCAACAGGAGCAAAAAAAAAAATTATTTTCTGGGGCGTTTAGAGCACTTGTGGTTTTCAAATGCTCTGTTTATTAAGTTAATGCTCATATTGCCACATGAGAGTAATGTACCGCAATATAAACAGACCATCTTTATGTGGACAAAGTTTTCCTGAATGTTTGGCACTGTTTCCCGTGCCTCTGGCCCCGACAGAGATATCTGTGCCGATGTCCTGGCCACAGGAGTTGGTGGGTTATCCTGAAGGTCACGCATCTCTGCCCGGCTGTAATTTAGTGGATGCCACCTCACCATGTGACGGTGCATAGTATAGTTGCCGTAACTATACTTCTTTTCTGTGCCTCTAGATAAGTCCTCTTTACATATCAGGCATGTCACATATCGAGCATTAACTTTTTTCTGTCCTTCAGGAAAAGAAAAAAACTGCCAAATGAAACTAGTTTTATGATGAGATACCCGGGGCTCCTCTTGTAAAAACTGTGTTCCCTGTATCTCCTCTTCCTCTTCTTCATCCTCTTCCTCCTCTGTGTTGGTAATGAACTGTGGAGGTGGTCCTCTCTTCCTATGAGGAGGTGGTGGTGGTGGTGGGGGTGCACCTGCTGAAGCTACTAATGAAGCCATTGCTCAGTGATCACAAAGGGTCTTCCTCTCACAAAGATGAAAGTCAGAGTGAGGAAAGAAGGAGGGGTTTTCATCATTTTGGAAAAAAAATAGGTCTAAACCAATGAAAAGTGTTATTTTTAGGTCACATGACCTAGCCTTACATCATTAGGAAACCAAAAGTGAAATGAACCAATGAAAAGTTTTATTAACAAGTCACATGACCTGTTACGCTTATGTTACGCGCTGCGGAACGCGCCCCGGATCACTTCCGGGGAGCTGCGCTTCGCGCCTCGGTTCGCGCTCCGGAGCACTTCTGGGTGGGCTAACGCGGCACGTCATAAGACGCATTACACGGCAACGCGATACGTCGCGCTTTCGCGACGTGCCCCGGATCGCTTCCGGGGAGCTGCGCTTCGCGTCTCAGTTCGCGTACCGGAGCACTTCTGGGTGCGCTAACGCGGCGCGTCATAAGACGCATTACGCGACAACGTGATACGTCGCGCTTCCGCGACACGTCACGATGTTGATTTCTAACGCGGCAGTTGCGCAAACGGAACGTTTACTGGTTCGCGGACCGGGTCGCGGCACCAAATTGAGCTAACGGGAAGCTTCCCGGTTCGCGAACCGGGAGCGAACAAAAAAAATAATAATAAAAAAAATTATTAATAAACATATAAAATATATTTTTTGATTTAAAGAAGAATACATTTTACAGCTATAGATATTAGCTTTTAAAAAACCAATGAAATTCACTGAAAAAACCATAGGTTATAGACCATATATAGTTAGGAATTAGCATTTACAAAACCTTGAAAATTCACTGAAAAAACCATAGGTTATAGACCATATATAGTTAGGAATTAGCATTTAAGAAACCTTTTTTTTACTCACACAAAACCATTGAAATTCCATATATAGTTAGTTGTACTAACTATATATCGCGCACCCGCAATCCACTGCTGATCATGTCACATATTACATCATTCATGACATGGTCAGTGACATCACTGATGACATCACTGATGACATCTCAAATGACATCACTGATGACATCACTGATGACATCTCAAATGACATCACTGATGACATCACTGATGACATCTCAAATGACATCATTGATGATATCTCTGATGACATCACTGATGACATCATTGATGACATCTCAAATGACATCACCGATGACATCACTGATGACATCACTGATCACACCTCAAAAGACATCACTGATGACATCACTGATGACATCTCAAATGACATCACTGATGACATCACTGATGACATCACTGATGACATCACTGATGACATCTCAAATGACATCACTGATGACATCACTGATGACATCTCATTTGACATTACTGATCACATCACTGATGACATCATTCATGTGATAATACGATGAACCTCTTCAGACTATAATATAACCTTAGATACACTCAGTGCAAACAGACACTCACAGACTGTCACTCATCCATGGAGTTACTCACACACCTAGTCAGTCATGCAAAGAATCAATCACACCTCCATTTCCTCAACTATACAGTTATACACACCTTACTTATTCAAACATATACTAACACATATTTACTCTCTTATACCATCCCTGATACAAGTTCACAATGATCCATACAGCCACTCACACATTTACTGGCTCTTTTGCACAGTTATTTATATATGTCAACTCTCACATGTACTGTGTTTTACATATGTACTTACTTTGACATGTAGCACTGAGATATCCATTCACTCACCAATACACTCATGCACACAGTCAACCGCCCATACAGCTGTTTCCACATGCACTTTTGAACCCATACATCTAGTGAATCAACTGCTCACACATCTATGCACAGAGTCATACACCTCCCAGCCACCCACACACTCAGTCTCCCATACAAATACTTGGGCAACCAATCAATAACCCATATAGTTACTCATATAGCTACTGATCAACACATGCAGCAGTTTACAGAACAACAGACATAATGATGCACAAATTAAGACAGTTTAGTCACTAACCCATGCACTCAGTGAGACACATTTAATCACTCACTCATACAGTCAGTCATGCACCTACTAAATCCTTCATCCAGACACTTATACATCCACTCATTCTTCAATATGTAAGACATATTTTAACTTTACAGAAACATACAGTCACTGGATGTTGTCATCAGTGATGTCATCAGTGATGTCATTTGAGATGTCATCAGTGATGTCACTGACCATGTCATGAATGATGTAATATGTGACATGATCAGCAGTGGATTGCGGGTGCGCGATATATAGTTAGTACAACTAACTATATATGGAATTTCAATGGTTTTGTGTGAGTAAAAAAAAGGTTTCTTAAATGCTAATTCCTAACTATATATGGTCTATAACCTATGGTTTTTTCAGTGAATTTTCAAGGTTTTGTAAATGCTAATTCCTAACTATATATGGTCTATAACCTATGGTTTTTTCAGTGAATATATATATATATATATATATATATATATATATATACATATATATATTCACTGAAAAAACCATAGGTTATAGACCATATATAGTTAGGAATTAGCATTTACAAAACCTTGAAAATTCACTGAAAAAACCATAGGTTATAGACCATATATAGTTAGGAATTAGCATTTAAAAAACCTTATTTTACTCACACAAAACCATTGAAATTCCATATATAGTTAGTTGCACTAACTATATATCGCGCACCCGCAATCCACTGCTGATCATGTCACATATTACATCATTCATGACATGGTCAGTGACATCACTGATGACATCACTGATGACATCATCTAGTGTCTGTGTGTTTTTGTAAAGTTTAAATATGTTTTACATATTGAAGAATGAGTGGATGTATGGAAGACTGAGTGTGTGTGTGGCTGGCTGGGAGGTGTGTGACTGTGCATATCAATGTGTACTTGTATCAGTGATTGTATAAGAGAGTAAGTATGTGTTAGTATATGTGTGAAAAGTATGGTGTTCTGTGTTTAACTGTATAGATGAGGAAATCGAAGTGTGATTGATTCTTCACAGGACTGACTAGGTGTATGAGTGCATATGATAGTGTTGTAATAATGAGTGACTGTATGTATGAGTGATTGTATGGGTGAATGAGTGAATGTGTGTGTAGACGTAGGAATCAGTGAGTGCGTATGTAGTAACTGGTATTGGTGTGTCATGATGTCATCAGTGATGTCATTTGAGATGTCATCAGTGATGTTATTTGAGATGTCATCAGTGATGTCATCAGTGATGTCACTGAAGTATGGTGTTCTGTGTTTAACTGTATAGATGAGGAAATGGAAGTGTGATTGATTCTTTACAGGACTGACTAGGTGTGTGAGTAACTCCATGGATGAGTGGCAGTGTGTGAGTGTCTGCATAGCTGTATGAGTGCATATGATAGTGTTGTAATAATGAGTGACTGTATGTATGAGTGATTGTATGGGTGAATGAGTGAATGTGTGTGTAGACGTAGGAATCAGTGAGTGCGTATGTAGTAACTGGTATTGCTGTATCATGATGTCATCAGTGATGTCATTTGAGATGTCATCAGTGATGTCATCAGTGATGTCATTTGAGATGTCATCAGTGATGTCATGAGTGATGTCACTGACCATGTCATGAATGATGTAATATGTGACATGATCAGCAGTGGATTGCGGGTGCGCGATATATAGTTAGTGCAACTAACTATATATGGAATTTCAATGGTTTTGTGTGAGTAAAATAAGGTTTTTTAAATGCTAATTCCTAACTATATATGGTCTATAACCTATGGTTTTTTCAGTGAATTTTCAAGGTTTTGTAAATGCTAATTCCTAACTATATATGGTCTATAACCTATGGTTTTTTCAGTGAATTTCATAGGTTTTTTAATAGCAAATCTTTATAAAAATAATACATTTTAAATCTAATTTTATATTTTATAATTTTTTTATTTTTTTTTAATATTATTTTTAGTGCGCTCCCGGGGCGCGGACAGGTGAACGCACGGGTAAGCGCAATCTTGCGGCGCGCCCCGGGGCGCGTACTAATGCGCGTCCCGGAAGCGCTATTGCCGAGAACGAAAACAACATCGTGACATATTGCGTAGCCGCCACGCCTTGCGTCATAAGACACGTATCGCGAGATGCGTCTTATGACGCACCGCGTAAGCGCACCCGGAAGCGCATACGATCGCGCAACGTAAGCGCCCCGATGCGCTTACGATACACGCCCGGGGCGCGCCCCGGGCGCGTAGCGTAAGCGCGTCAAACCATGTGACTTTAAAATAACACTTTTCATTGGTTCAGAACTTTTTTTTTTCCAAATTGTGTGAAACCCACCCAATTCTCTCACTATTGCTTTGTACTTGGAGAGAGCAAGAGCTGTTGTGTCTACTCTATCTCCTACTTTTCTGATCTCCAGCAATGGCTGCAAGAGAGTCATCCAGCAGTGATTCAGAGGGATTTTTAGATGAGGACCCTCCTCAGCAAAAGAAAAAAACCCATTTCATCTGGAAATTTTACGACATCCCAGAAGGACAGAAAAAAGTCAACGCTCCCAAAGTAACATGCAAAATATGTGGGAGTAGTTTATCCAGAGGCAATCCTCTGAAAAAATATAGTTTTGGCAATGCCAATTTGATCCGGCATGTCAAAAGAAGACACCCTAACAACTTTGCCAGGGAGAGTGTCAGAGAGCTGGCACGGAATGTACCAACAGATGGCGGCAGCACCTCCACTGGTGGAGCAACACCTTCGGGACCACCCCGTGGAAGAATGATCCCTAACATTCAGCCGGTGTTTGCGGGCATCAAATTTTTGTGCGCAGAGTGTGACGAACTGCTCTGCTATGGGGAGCAGAGTGTTGAACTGATTGCCCTAAAGAAACAGCAACACCGCTGCTCTTCCAGTCCCTAAATTTTCAATTTTTTTTGCTCCTGTTGAGCAGTTTTGGAATCCTTGTTTTTGTTTTTCCCTTGAAAAAAATCCAAAAAAAATATAAAATTGTTTTAAAAAGTCTAAAAAAATATATAAAACAACAAAATGAAAAAAAAAGTTCTTTTCAGAACTACCTCCAATTTTTAAAAAGAAGCTTTATTTTTTTAAAAGTCTGTCATTTTTAATCTCCATGGTACGCTCCCCCGTACGCTCCCCGGTGCGCGTACCGGGCGCTCACCCCCGCGAAAATCGATTTTTTTTTTATTTTTTTTTTTCACCCGCGGGAGCCTTTTATGGCCCCCACATGAAACCTAGGGGGTCAGGGGGTGTGTACCCTGCTCCCTCTTGCTCATTTCCCCCTTTGATTTTTGCCACCTCTTGTGTCTCAATCCTACCGAGACACAAGATGGCGGCCGCTGCGGACTGTTTCGAATGTTTATAGACACCCGAGAACCAATCAGCTTGCCGTGCGCAAGTCGCGTTGCGCGCCTGTAGCGCTCCCCGGTACGCGTACGGAGGAGCGCTCCAGGCGCGGCTCTAGATATATATCTTTTTTTGAACGTTAATTTCTCAAAATCCACTGTAGCACATATATTGAGACCTACAAAAGGCACATCGGGCTACCAGTCCCTACAATTTTGCCAAGTTTCATGCAAATCCATTCAGCCGTTCTGGCTAAAAGTGAGGCTAACCGCCCTATGGAAAACTCAATGTTAAAAACACGTTTTGGGACCCCCCTTTTTTCTCGGCCCCCCCTGGACCAACTCCCCCCAAATTTCCAGGGGCTGCTCAGAAACAAAATGTTCCATTTTGCTGAAACTTTCAGCCAATTCCGTCCACAAACGCCAAAGTTATTAGACATAGAATTTTCAAAAATCCCATAGGGAAAAAATCCTAACTATATATACCTACTGGCGACCGCCAGTAGGTAATATATATATATATATATATATATGTACACTCTTAATAATGCATATGTATATAAAAATATATATTTTTTTATTTTTACTTTTTATGCATATTTTTAATATATATATAAAATATATTTTTTTAAATAACTTTCTGCACCCTAAAAACTAATCCCACCCAAGTCCCTTAAAATACCCCAGCACCCCAAAATACTAAGCCACCCTTACTCCTTAAAATACCCCAGCACCCTTAAAAACTAACCCATCCTGACCCTAGAAATACCCCTGTACCCCAAACCTATCCCTCAACCCTAAAAATATCCCTGTACCCCAAAACCCAAACCTACCCCTGAACCCTAAAATACCCCTGTACCCCAAAACCCAAACCTACCCCTGAACCCTAAAATACCCCTGTACCCCAAAACCGAAACCTACCCATAAACCCTAAATTACCCCTGTACCCCAAAACCTTAAACCTAGCCCAGAACCCTAAAATACCCCTAAAATACCCCTGTACCCCAAAACCCAAACCTATCTCTAAACCCTAAAAATACCCCTGAATCCCATAACCCAAAACCCACCCTAATAAACATACACTAAAAATACACTGTGCACCCCATAAACCAAATCAACCCTTAAAATACCCCTGTACCCCCAAACCTACCTCATAACCCTAAAAATACCCCTGCACCCCAAAACCCAAACCTAGCCCTGAACCCTAAAAATACCCCTGTACTCCAAAACCCAAACCTACCCCTGACCCCTAAAATACCCCTGTACCCCAAAACCCAAACCTACCCCTAAACCCTAAAAATACCCCTGTACCCCAAAACCTAAACCTACCCCTGAACCCTAAAAATACCCCTGTACCCCAAAACCCAAAGCTACCCATAAACCCTAAATTACCCCTGTACCCCAAAACCCAAACCTAGCCCAGAACCCTAAAAATACCCCTGTACCCCAAAACCCAAACATAGCCCTGAAACCTAAAAATACCCCTGTACTCCAAAACCCAAACCTACCCATAAACCCTAAATTACCCCTGTACCCCAAAACTTTAAACCTAGCCCTGAACCCTAAAATACCCCTAAAATACCCCTGTACCCCAAAACCCAAACCTATCTCTAAACCCTAAAAATACCCCTGAATCCCATAACCCAAAACCCACCCTGAACCCTAATAAACATACACTAAAAATACACTGTGCACCCCATAAACCAAACCAACCCTTAAAATACCCCTGAACCCCTAAAACATATACCCCAACACCCCCAAACTAAAACCATATACTTACCTTAAACTTAAATATTAAAAACATATACTTTTACCATTCATGCTTTTACAACGAATTTCATTGTAAAAGCATGCATGGTAAAATCATATAAATGTAATGGTATGCGTTTTAAAAGTATTGCGGAGTAATGATATTTGCGTTGTAATGGTATGAGGAGTGAATGTATGCGGAGTGAAAATTGCGGAGTAAAGGTGTTTTACCGTCTCCACCTGCACGATTGGACACTACTGAGCCTGAGTTGTTGTTCCGAGATCAGACAGTGCCTGGTAAAGGCCGCAATAATCTACGACCAAGAGCCGATGGACTAATAAACAATGAATTCCTTTTTGCTTTAAAAAAAAAAAATGCTCTCTCATCCGAAAAGCTGTTTTGATCTATTTTTCTTTTTTTGAACCGCCATCCGGGTTCAGCTGTAGGGTCGCGGTATGAAGCCTTGGAGTGTACAGCCGTGTAGACATAAGGTCGACGGTTCTGGTTTGTTCTAGGGCATTCCCTGGACTTAGAGACGTACCTCTGAGCCGAAGAGAACCACCTGCCGCGAACAGCACAGTTAGAGGATGGAGTTTTTTGAGATCGAGAGAGCTGTTGTAGAAATGAACTTTAAGACGAGACTGTGTAGACTAATGAGTAGCAAATGTTTTTTGATAACATGTCTTTTAATGTTACTTAGCATAACAATGTTTTTAGTGGGATATCTTGTTTTTTCTTTCCAAGTGACTTTTGCACCCACCATACAACCTATGTCTTTTCCTACTACTACTTCTTCGCATTCTTTTCATCCTTTGCCTGAACATGAATCTATCAGAAGATTAGAATTTGTTAATAATTCCTTTGTGCAGCTTCTGCATCAGCATCAGTTAGTAGTGAACACCACTAATTGCTGGGTGTGTGATCTTATGCCTCATACCACGGATAAGGGTATTCCTTACCTGGTTCTGCCATTCAGGTATAATGGATCTGTATGGGCATATAGGACGATGTTTATTTATGCCCATAAAGTTTACCCCCTGCGTTCTATGAAAAATAATCCAAGTAATAGTGCTCTAGTGAAAGGAATAGTAGATATGATTAGAGGAATCGATTCCTATGAGACTATCCCTAAAGATGAGACACTAGCTTATATTGGTTGGAACGTGACTGGATATGGTGTTAGTCTGAGTGAAAAGCAGCGAAGGGAAAAATCATCCCCGATTTGGATTGTGCCCCATCGTGGTCATTTTTGTCTGCAAGGTAATGGCAAGAATCCGAGAGCTCAGTTAGGGAAGAGTGTTTGTACTGAGACGTATGTTTTTGCGTCCCAGACTTCCCCACCGTTTTTAGCAGCTAAGGGTATGCATTTTGTGTGCTATGATAGAGCATATACATGGTTGCCCCCTGATTTTTCGGGGACATGTTATGTTTCGTATCTGTTGCCCCCTACGTATACTGCAGCGGCAGATTACCACAGAACTAGAGGAGTTAGAGGTGTCTTCAGTAAGGAAGATACTTCAGGACAAGAATTGGGAGATTTTCTTAAGGGTTTCCTGCCGTTTTGGGGACCTATGGTTAATAGTAGGAACATACGGCAATTGACGAGAGTGGTTGAGTCCAGCATAGTTGAGACTGCCGGTGCCCTTAGTAATTTGACTGCTGAGCTCCAATCGGATCGTCTTATGACGTTGCAGAATCGAGTCGCGTTAGACGTCATACTTGTAGACAGAGCAGGGGTATGTAAATTGATTCAATCGAGCTGCTGCATTTTTATTCCAGACAATGCTCCTACAGTGTACCAGGCCATTTCCAAGCTACATAAGATCTCCGAGTCTGTACACATGGACGAAGGAGATTGGTCGTTGATGGGATGGTTTTGGGGATTGTTATCCACTTGGGGATGGAAGATTCTGATGATCATTGGGATGGCTTTAGCGATTCTTTTCCTGTTCTGTCTTTTTGTGCAGTGCGCTCCTGCTATATGTGGCCTCTGTGCTACTATGTGTGCAAGGAGACCTGTCCCAAGAGAGGTACTAAGTAATAGGATTATGCTCCAACAACATCTTGATGATCTGATGAATATAGACCTGGACTCAGATTTACGTGAGTTTAGGTTATTGCCTATGTAAGGGCAAAAGGAGGGTCTGAGGTTCCGTGAATTCTGAACCCGTTTCATAAAGGTCATGGTTTCGTTATGAATTTGATATTAGCGAACCGTAACTAGTTAGTGCAGCAAGTGTTTTCGTCATGTTAGACCGATGGATTCACTACGTATTTAGGGATTTCGTTCTGAACCCTTGGGTTCCATTTTGTGTATGGCAGCCATTTTGTGGTTGCCCTCACATAGGCCGATGACTGTGGCTGAACTAGTCTTTTTAAGGACATGTACGCCTTAGCTCCAGTTCGTGCTGACTTCTGTTTGACCTGAGTGAACTGACCCTGTTGCCTGAAGCTGACCTTGTTAAACCAGTTCCTGCCTTTTAGCTGATCAAGAATTAGGATCAGAGCACAGGACCTCATAAAGTTTTACTGCACACAAATATGCCTTATCCTATTTTCACCTGTTTCTGCTCCTTTCTTTATGGTCTATTTATGATTGGGTTGTGGCCTTTTTTATTATGGGTTCGTTCGACCTGTCTAAAGAAGAATGTTGGGTTTGACCGATGATTGATCATGGGCTGGGCAACTGAAAAATGGGTTTGTCGTCATGCAATACTTTTGTTGTAGAAACATGTGATTGGTTAAACTGTAAACAAGGAATGTTTGCCTGAAGCATAATGTTTGGCATAAAAAGGGATGACTTGCTTTGTAAAATTGAGCAGTTTTCTGAGAACTCATACCGTGATGATTTCTAGGACTTCTGTTACTGGCTGCAGCCAATAAATATGATCTTTGACGCCACTCAAAAGTATCCCGTGTCTCTGTATTCTAAGACAGGTGAACCCGAAGACTTTGGGCGTGCCCCTGGCACCGCTGGGTTCTAAAACCCGGTTCTTCACACTGGGCCATCACAAGTGGGAAAAGAAAGGCTTGGACACTAGCTCTTCTTAGCAAGGTAACCTGCTTTTAGAAACTAGCCACAGGAATGGACCCGGCGGGCTCCTTTTTTCTGCAGGGTGGCCATGAAAAAGTGGGGGAGAATGCAACTTAAGCGTAACAACGTTAGACAGCCCAATGATTTCGGCAAACTTAGATTGCTGCAGCAATCTGCGAGAAAGAGGTTGCGTTTTTCAGGTCAGCTTTTGCACACACCCTTTTGTGGGCCCCACAGGGTTAGTGAGCAGGGTGCCCCTACCAGGATCGACCCAGGGAAGGTGTGCATTCAGCGCGGAAAAAGTCCAGGAAAAGTCCACATGGTCATAAAGCTCTCCCAGTCAAAGACAGACCAGGAGGGGCAAGGCACATACAAGCGCCTAAACAGTCTGGGGGAAGGGGAGTGCTGTCCTTTGTGCCTGACACAGGAATACATGCGGCAAGGGTCATCAGCTGTTTGTACACGAGGACATCTCATGCCTCAGCTGGTTCCAATTCACTGTAGTACTAAAGATGGCATTAGGAATTTGGATAACACTCCTTCCGCATCGGTGCCGCTATAACAGGAGTGGCAATTGGGCTAGGCAAAGAGTGTATAAAATGAATTGGTCACTGAGCATCAGACCAGTGGTCCTCTGAGCAATGTTTCTTTCATGACAGGGCAACATGGAGGCAGGCGACTTATCTGAATCCTTGGCCACTACTACATCACGAGAGCCCAGCAGTGGGCATCAGCACAGAAGGACTACAAGGGGAATTGGTTAGAGAACACATCAGTGACATGGCTAGGAAGATCCGGTATGAGATGGGCCCAGCTGCTACAAACAATCCAGAATGCTCTACAGCAGATGGAACGACCTGATGCTGTCTTGGTCCACCTAGGGGGCAATAACTTAGCCTACCTTGGAATCAATGGCAGCGGACCTCTCAGCTGTTGCCAGACTGGTCCCCATGACTGTCATCATATTGTTTGAATTTATAGCCCAATTCAAATGAAGGGTGTGTTTTATCATAAGGCTGTGTAGAGGTCCAGGAGGAAACTGATCATCTCACTGTTAAAAGTGTGTAAAGCCAACGGATGGGAGTTTGTTTGGTGCGGGCTCATTAATCTTAAAATCCCAGGCAACTATGGGGCAGACAGGGTTCACCCGGAATGCCAGACTGTCTGCAGGACTTATTAGCTATGTTTTAGAAAACAGTGATTCAAAAGTGGCCCAAGAGGGTCCAGAGTAAATAGTCTCCGTGAAGGGGACAAGGTCACAATTATAATAGATAATCAATATCTCTTGAGATATTGATTACCTATTATAATTGTGACCTTGTCCCCTTCACGGAGACTATTTACTCTGGATCCTCTTGGGCCTCTTTTGAACCTCTGTTTTCTACAACACTTACCCACCCGAGGTTCACATATCGGGGTTCCCTTGTTTTTTTACTACAAGACTTATTAGCCAGGCCTCTATTTGAAGCTGGGGTAGAAAGGAGGGGCCAGTTGATGAAGGGGGGTACCCTGGCACCATGGGAAACACTATCTTGGCTCACAGACAACAGGCTTTCTAAATGTAAGTTCTACCAGCTGGCGAATTGGGCACGCAAACTTGGTAATGAAGGGGAATGAAGTACGGAATGAGAAGCAAAACTGCAAAGCTCCCCCTCCCAGAAAAACAGGCGTCAAACGTGTATTTGATGCTAGTGCAAGGTGATCATGGAGGCTTCACACTGAAAGAGGAGACTTGCGGACCGGCCTGCCATCGCTGGATTTAATGCATTTATGGCAAGTATCGAGTGACTACACTTTGGGCCTCAGTAAGATCTGCACCTCTCAGGAAAAATTCATTATTTACAATAAACCGGGTGCATTGGTCTCTGAAGAAGCTGTCAGAGCTGGGTGGTCAAAGGGTGAGGTGTTGTATTTGGAGAAAGCGGATGACGTCCATTTATTGTGGCAGTGTCCTGCCATCCAGGTCTTCTGGCAGGAAATGCTATAAGAGACATAATGGGTAGAGAGATTAAGATGAGCCTTGCACTGGTTATTTTTGGCATTTGTGAAGGTGAAGGGCTTGAAGGAAAAGTGGGAAGTTACAGTCACAACTTTTATTTATATTAATGATAATAGCACGAAAAGAAATATGCATGACATGGGTGTCCACTAATCCACCGACATGCACAGACTGGGGTATATCAGCTCAACCTATTAGTAGGTTGGAATGTGGTAGTGGTTCAGAGAAAATGATAGAGATGTAGGAATCTCTTGTACAAGCAATTGTAGTGGGAAGATAGATAAACAGTGAGGATTTTGCAAATCCTGGTGTCCAAGGATTAAAGACAAAATTCAGCAGGGGAAGAGTACAGAGTTTATGACGGAAAGACCTATAGAATAATGAACGAGGCCTTGACCAGAAGAAGGTGGCCCTTAGCTGGATTCCGTATCTCATAATGGACTCCCTGCCTTTTGTCTCAAATGAGAACCCCCAAAACACAAAAATGCTCTATGCGCCCGACAGGGTTCATTTGGCCGAGGTGGGGAGGAACGTGATCTTGCTCAACATAGTGGGAGCACTTGAACTAGGCTTTTCGTAGGTAGGCAACACAGAGATCAGAAAGTGAGGAGCTGCCAGCAGCGGGTAACCACTGGTAGCGTGGCAGAGGCAGCACACATAAAACAGCCAATAAAAGCAAGATAGCCCAGGAAGAAGAGCTGCTCAAACAGTGTCCTTGGGATGCCTCACGAAGGAGCACTGGGAGCAGGCGAATGGCCAGCTAAGGGTCTGCACCAGGCGGACACAACACTTACAGCCAAAGCAAAGTCTGAGAGACACCTACACAGAACTTCGGTAGCAAGGGAAACCTAGAAGCCGCAAACGCTTGACACTTAGAAAGGGGCATCAAACCACTGCTGTGCTTGAAGCGCTGTCAGGACTTAGGGTTTGAATCAAGGGATCAGATGACTCCATGCTAAAATTTATGACAGTCAACATGTTGAAATGGAAATGATGCATGGAACATTTAATCGTCATAATTAAGTTCTGTGATGTTATATTAATGTTAAAAAAACGGCTGCTGTTTACACACCAGCAGGTGTCCTTCTTTATTTCCCATGAGAAGATTGGGGGGCTTGGACGTGCTAGTAGACTGGCAAAAGGTCACTTGGATGGTCACTCGCCCGTCTGGGAGGGGTTCAGGTTTTAGACCAGAACGGCCACTTTGCACCTTTCCGGTGATATAATGTATTGCCTCGTGCTGCTTCCTGTAGAGGCAGAGGTTAGAAAGAAAAAAACAACCTCTCTGCGCCAAGTGACGCACACTCCTCCTCCAGGCAGTGTAGCGGTAATCTTCACATGACGTCATCGGTTGTGGAAGCTCGCTGTTGGTCCTCCCATCCAGCCTTCACCTGCGAGGCCGAATACATGTGTGTCGTTTACATCACCGTCTTTGTGACCTGAAATCAGATGCATAGGAATGCACAGAGCCTGTGCATGATGCTTTTACTTTGCATAATAATTACTCTTTTTTTCTTTAGCTTTTAGCTGAGAGCGGGGATCGCGCATTTATGTTTTAATAATTCAAGTCGAACACATTGGTTTCAATTATCTGTGTTCTACACATAAATGTCTACACTTAGAGGTGGTCCTGGGAAGCAAGCAGGTGGTCCGGCTTCGCCCTGCGGGTGGGAGGCATATTGGCAGGCTATAGAATAGTACTTCTCATTTACTAAGAATAATCACGGACGAACGTGGCCTATGGGCATCCCACCTTCTCATTAGCTACCACAGCATGCACCTAATCTAAGATACATGGGTACATTTTTCTATGTCGTCTATTTGCTAGACATTACCAGAACGCAAGGTTTAGGAAACACATTAAAAAGGATATCTCATCAGACATCATATACATGAACAGTGGACTTAAGGGTACCTCCGTGCTTTATTAATCATTTAAAGTTTGAATTTTTACTGTTCGTCCAATAGGTCTTCTGCACCGATTAAGAAAAGACATCACATGAAATGTGACAAAAATACAGACTGTATGTGGAGTGGGTAATACATTATTTACGACAACACAAGCACCAGCAGAGAGAGAAAGCTACAGTGAAGTAGCTGCTATGAAGCTCGTTTCTTTGCCACGATGATAAATGCCAATAGAAAAAAAATTCTGCTGAAGGTGATGGAAGCAGAAATTTAAAAATGGCGCAATGCTGTGTTGCGCAGTTATTACAGCGAATATAAATCAAGGTATGTTTTACGGTTTAGTCCATTTCCTTCGACACAGAGAGTGTTCATTTAGCAAAACATTACGCTATTTTGAAGTCGAGCGCAGTCAAGCGTATAAAAACATTTCTCCTAGAGATTAAGACCTGTTTTAAACTGTGCTAGAATAGTGTATTATATTTCAGGGAGTCATTGGCTTTAATTATTTTATAAATAGACTGGTGTATGCAGTATTACACTCACACTGTTTTATAATCCTGACCCTGTGTTGAGTACTTCAGTAAACACAGGAGGCATGATTTAGAAAAAACCTGAAAAAATCACATGCAGATACTTATAGCACGTCATACTTTTTTTCTGATTCACAATGATTACCCCCTCCCTCATATGTTCCCCTCCTCCCAGTCCATAGTCCACTCCCATGCTAGTCCTATTTTTTTGTCCATTAATATTATGGACAAAAGACCCTCCCTCCATCCCCATCGCCTGTTTATTTTCCAGTCAATCTGTGACAGGAAAGGCCAGGCTTAATTTTCTATTTCAATAATAAAACGTATTTTGTTATCTAAATTGTCAAGGAGGACAAAGGGTGTTCTTTTAAATTCCTTAGCGACTCAGATATGCTCATGGCCCCTGAAGGCAGTATACATTCGGGGGTATTGATTTTTCAGTCACACAACTTGAGTCAGAATATTTCTTCCTCATTACTGTTTCATCTAGCGATTCTCCTCCTACAGAGGGTTCTGCAGAAGATTCAGAGAGAGAGAGTGCAGGAGCAAATTTCATTTGCAAACAAAAACGCTTTTTATAAAAAATGTGTAGAACTCTTTTTTAAATAGCACATATACTAATCACAAATGTTGCAGTAGTTAATCATACTTAGCTGTTATAAGCCTACAAGTGAAGTAAATGAGTGCTGATTTAGGATATCCTAACTTCTGAAGCTATATTAACGGATATTTCACATTAAGATTGAAAGGACTGTTTTCTACATTGAGCTGTTGTTTTTCACGCAATGTTTTCTCCTTTGGTGCAGATGTTGCAATTTTTCTGAATCCTTCAGTTAGTGAAAAGCAACAGGATGGATGACTCAAGAGCTGAACTGTCTGCATCATACATTTTGGACGATGTACATTTTCATGGACTAACCTCTATAGACCATTGTACAGACTTGAGAAGATGACCTATTCCCAGGAGTTTACTAAAATCCTGTTGGATAATGTAGAAGCCAAAAGAAAACATGTTCCCACCTAGAAAATTGAGTGTTTATATTAGTGCGTGTTCCTAGAGTAGGAGAGGGCTTTTCCCTTTGAGCTTTTATCATTCACACTTGCTGGAGACACATCTTTGAGTTTGTATAGACTTCTCTACATAGGAGGGTGCTTAACCTATTTCTTTGATGTCTGCTGCTATAATAGCTGAGAATACTTTTCAGCTTGATATGCAAATGCTTTATGCTTAGGCATTGACTCTCTCATCAGTACTCTTTATTGGGTATCTGAACAAACACCTTATTCTACTTTATTCCAATTTAATTTAGATCAGGGACCTTCCTTTATTGAACACACTTGCAGTATTATTACAGTATTAACTGCAATTTTAGCCAATATTGTATTGTTTCTTATATTGAAATATCAATTATTGGATTATATTAACTTTTAATGATGATACATAAAAGATTAATGCGCAATGAATAAATAATGAAAAGCTAAAAAATTGAAAATCAAACACTTTAACTCACAAAAATGTTCTCTTCGTTGACTGTACTAAAAGTCTTTTAATGATTCCTTGCTATGTGTTTAATGTAGATGATTGCTCCTTTTTACTTCTCCTTTTCACTGAACAATGGTACATATGAACCAGTGGCGGGGGAGGCTGCTATGACGCTTCCCGTTAGCGTGTAGCCCTTGGTGCTAATCCTCCCCCCCCCCCCCCAGTGATGGTGTCTTCCTTGGTTTGGTGTGGCGTGAGTGGACCCAGAAGATGGGCGCTGCTGTATGGATTTCGCCCTTCTTTCAATTAGCGCGAGCTGGTTGTACAGTGGCAGCAGTCCCGGCTTTTCAGCGGCTTTTTCTTGGGAGGAATATTTGCAGTTTTATTGGGATGTGGAGCGTGGATGCTGGTTGCGGGAGGCAGATTTCTGGAGACTCTGGTTTCGTTGTGCTGCCCAGCTGAGGACGGAGTGCTGAGCGCGGAGTGCGGAGGCTTTGGCCAAATTTTTCTCATCTTCTCCACCTGGCAGCTGCTGTGTTGAGCCCCTGTGCTCGGAGAGCTGGAGAAGTGGAGCAGTGCGGTTTGCACAGAAAGCTGAGCATATTAGTACAGGAAAATAAAAAACTAAAAAACAATAGGAGTGTCACTGGAGAAGCCTAGAAGCATTCAAAGACAGATAATTGGGGAGAAAGACTGAGGCAGGAGGAGAGCGGCAGGGAGGGCGGTGCCAATGGTGAGTTCTCATATAATTTGTTCTTAAAAGACCACAAGAGTTTTGGGCGGGACAGCATTAGTGATTTAAAAGCTGGTGTGCTTAGTTAAAGCTATACAATGAAAAAACAGTTGAAGCTTGCCCCAGCTGCAGCTAAAGCAGACTCTGCAATTGCAGCCAAAACTAAAACATGTCTAGCTAAAGCTAAGCTGAATCAGACTTTAACTAAAGCAGGAAGTAAAATGCACCTTGGGGAGTCCTCCTTCAGTTCTCAAAGCTCAGAAACAAATGATCCATCACTAAAGGAGATAAACTTGATGCATCAGGATCTAAGCAGAGGGATAATAATTTGGCTACTTCGCCAGGAGTTGTTGTAGCCCAAAAAAATCAAGAGCAGAAAAATGCCAGAGATTTCCCTCTCTTCGTTAAAAAGATGCTACTCCCAATCACATCTCCAGGGATAGATAAGCTCAGCGAAGACTCTTCAGCGCAGAACACTTTAGCTACAACAGGAGACATGATAACGCAAGTAGAATCGTATGAGTCTACATTATCTCCGGGGCCAGTGTCAGTATCCTCTTCTTCTCCTCGGGTTTCTTCTTCTGGTGCCCAGGGAGTACAGGTACAAGAACAGTTGGTGGTTTTCCCTGACGTGGAGCAGCTTAAAAATACTGCTTTAACTGTGGAAATGGCTGTCGCGACTCCGCTTCCTCAGTCTCCACCCTCTCTCCTCTTTACTGGTGAAAACAACATGCTAATTCAATCCAATGGCTCCATGCCAGCCCAGCAAGGTCAGCAAGATCAGCAAGGCCAGCTGGATCTGCAAGGCCAACAAGTAGCTTCAGTCTTAAGGAAGACCAAGTCACCAGTGGAAAATGATCCTTTTTTATTAGATCCTCTGATTGAAGATAACCAGGAGTTACAGCAAGGAGCTAAAGAATGCGACTATGCACTCCAGGATGAGAAGGCTATTTCATATCAGATGGACATGAAAACTCTGTTAAATATGATTCTTAAAGAAATACGGGACTTTAAGAAATCACAACAATCTGAATCTGCAGCTATACATCAGCGATTGGGGAAGATAGAGGAAGCAGTCGCTAGTCTCCCAATTTGAATTCAGGAGGCTGAAGCGAGAATTTCCCTTGTTGAGGATAAAATTAATGGTATTCTTCAGCAGGTAGATTTAGCCTCCCGGGAGAGAATAATGATGGAAAACAAGATTGAAGAACTTGAAAATTTCTCACATCGTTCAAATCTACGGATAGTTGGCGTTCCCGGAGCGGCATGAAGGCTCAGATACACTCAATTGGGTCGAATCCTTCTTGAAGAAGGCTGTGATTTCTGAGTCTTCTGGCGATCTAACTGAAACTAGGCCTCATCGGGGTCCAGTACATCTTCCCCCTAATTTGAAGTTTCGCACTTTACTTGTTAATTTTGCAGATTATCGCATAAAGGAAAAAATGTTGTCCAAGGCAATCAAGCCGAGACAGTTTGAAACTGAGAATAGAGCTAAATGTAGATTTTTTCTGACATGTTCGCAGCGGCTGCAAGAAGACGTAAAGAGTTTGTCAAGTTATTGTATCTCTTTAAAGCCAAGGGGGCATAAGCTGGTATTGCGCATCAATCTAAACTTAAAGTTCTTGTGCGGGGGAAGTTTCATTTGTTTACACGTATTGAAGAGGCTCAGGAGCTTCTTAAGGCAATTTCAGCTGGAAAATAACTTGTTTTTCCAGCCTTTTGCCCTGTTTTCAACAGACATTTAGATCGTGCTGTCTCTTTGAAATTTTGTTTTGATTGTCTGCTTCACGGGGGTTCCTTTTCTTTTGGATTTTGGTCATGAGGTTTTTTGTTTTTTTTGGGGGGGTGACACCTTTGGAGCGATACCAGGGCACCAGTACTAGTATTTTGGGGGGAGGAGAATGTAGTCAGCGGGGAAAGCCACATTTTCAAGGGGTGGAGCGGTTCTGGGGTACTTGGGTTAGGGTAATCTGAGGGTCCAATCAACCCCCAGCACGTCGGTATTTCCTCCTTCGTCAGTGGCTTCCGTGTTCGCACGGAAGCCACTGATGAATGAGGAAGCACCAACATGCTGGAAGTTGATTGGACCCTCAGATTACCCTTCGCCCAGTCTTGAATCATGGGGCACTGACTCCTAACTTCCAAAGCTTACTACATCAGAACTTCTGATAGAGCTAGGAATACGCATATTTATAAATTATATTTATACACATTGATAAAGAAAAACATTATTTACTTGTACTACACCTACATTTTTTTGTGGTAAAACATCAGTGAGTGACAGGGGGATCTCCCCGGTTCTGACGAAGGGGCATGGCGCCCCGAAACATGTTGACCCGCACAGGAGAGTAAGCCCAGTCACTTGCTTTATCTCTCCGCATCACTTTTTTAACAATACCAGCCAGTGTCTATTAAATAGTTTTTTCTACCACTAGGACAGGTATTTTTTTAATATCACCTATTTATTATCACTCCTGACCCCACTGACACTCACTCCTATTCACTCACATAGTACCCACAATAAAAAGGTGCTCCAGCGTAGTCGCCTGTCGCAGCACTGCCCCGTCCCGCAGCAGGGACGGGAAGACCCCAATGATGAAGCATGACACCAAGGGCCTTTTTGGTGTGTGAGGGGTATTTTAACACACATTGTGTATTCTGTGAACATCTGGATATACACTAACTCTACGTGAGGTGGACCTTGTTGATAATTTGTACTTTCAGGAGAGGAGGATTCACCCACCTCGGTGCCGCCAAGCACCACCTCTTCACTCCCCCCCTATTGATTTTTGTACTATATCCAGTAAATGCCAGATATTATCTGTTAATGTTAATGGAATATTGATATATACGTAAATATGGAGGATTAATTAGGGGGTTAGTTATTTTAAAACCTCAAATTCTTTTTATTCAAGAAACCCATCTGAAAACAAATACCCCAAAATGTTATATTCCAGGAATGTTTTCAAGAGTTTTTTTTTTGGTTCAGCAGGTGTTGCAATGCTGGGGGTTGCTATATATTTTTCACAGGAATTTTATTGGGTATTTCTTCAGGAACAAAGGGATCCCCAGGGGAGGCGGATTTGGGTACAGGTTACATTAAATGGACAGGTTCTGAATCTTATTAATTATTATTGTTCAATAACTGACGACACATTTGCATTACATACACTCTATGAACTGCTGATTGGGGTCTCTGGGCAAATTGTGTTTGGGGTGATTTTAACTATATCCAGGATTTGAAAATGGATACTTCCAAATGGGAAAAAAACAACTGAAACCTAAGACAAAGAAGGTTTTCGATGCTTTGTTAGAAGATCTTCAGTTAATTGATGCATGGCGACTGCTTAATCAGACTGCTTGTGAATATACTTGTTCTTCACGTCAATATCAGACTGCATCCTGAATTGATTTTTTATTGATCTCACAGTCACTGTCTCTTAGGTATGCAGTCATTGGCGTGAATGCTTTTTCTGATCATTCTTATGTCCAAGCTGACATAGAAATGGGTTTTTTCTAAAAAGAGCAGGTCCAAGTGGCAGATGGACCACCTTCTCCTTCAAGATTCATTGTGGCTTGAACAGTTTAGACTCTGGCTACTCAATTATTTTAATATTAATGAAGGGACAGCTGATGTTTTTCTGTTTGGGGTGGATTTAAGGCTACAGCCCGCAGACAGATGATAGCTGCTTCCCCCAGACAAACCAGGTTACGCTTAGGACAAATCGCCTAGCTTCAGCAGTCATTGGATAATGCTTCTAAATTTGTGGGCTCCTCATCTCGGGGTCAGCTGAAACAGGCCAGGAAGGTACTTAGAGATTTTCTTGTTTTAGAAGAAATAAATAGCTCGCAGACATATATGCAGAAGGTGTATGAAGAAAGCCAAATGGTTGGAAATGGATCACTGAAATAATATCGACTACCAAAATATCGACTACCCAAAATATCGAGGAAAAAATATCTACAACCAAAATATCGAGTTTGTATGTACAAACAGGTAAGTACAAAAATATCGAGTACAAAATATCGTTTACAAAAATATCGTTGTAAAAAATATCGACTTTACTAAAAACAATGTTTAATTACATTAATATAAAAAATGTATTACTAAAATATAATTAACAATACTTAAAATAACTTTTAATAATTAAATAATTAATGAAAGTAACAAAATAATATTTTTTTAATCATATTTCTTAAAACATATATATATATAGTAACAACATTTAATTAAATATTAGGCAATATTGTATATGTACCCCAAAAACCCAAAAATGACCCTGAACCCTAAAAATACCCCTTTACCCAAAAACTAAAAACTGACCCTGAACCCTAAAAATACCCCTTTACCCAAAAACTAAAAACTGACCCTGAACCCTAAAAATACCCCTTTACCCAAAAACTAAAAACTGACCCTGAACCCTAAAAATACCCCTTTACCCAAAAACTAAAAACTGACCCTGAACCCTAAAAATACCCCTTTACCCAAAAACTGAAAACTGACCCTGAACCCTAAAAATACCCCTTTACCCAAAAACTAAAAACTGACCCTGAACCCTAAAAATACCCCTTTACCCAAAAACTGAAAACTGACCCTGAACCCTAAAAATACCCCTTTACCCAAAAACTAAAAACTGACCCTGAACCCTAAAAATACCCCTTTACCCAAAAACTAAAAACTGACCCTGAACCCTAAAAATACCCCTTTACCCAAAAACTAAAAACTGACCCTGAACCCTAAAAATACCCCTTTACCCAAAAACCCAAAACTGACCCTGAACCCTAAAAATACCCCTTTACCCAAAAACTAAAAACTGACCCTGAACCCTAAAAATACCCTTTAATTTAACATAATTAGCAATTAATCAATTAAATTAAATTAATTACCAATTACATTTTAATTAATTAACAAATATTTTTAATTAACAATTAATTAAATATTACTACCAATTATTAAATTTACATATTTAATTAATTATAATTAAATTACTTCCCACCCTATTCCCCTATAAACCCACAACCCGCTACAGAAAATACATTATTTTAATTTACATAATTAGCAATTAATCAATTAAATTAAATTAATTACCAATTAAATTTTAAATAATTAACATATATTATTTAATTACCAATTAATTAATTATTGCTACCAATTAATAAATTTACATATTTAATTAATTATAATTAAATTACTTCCCACCCTATTCCCCTATAAACCCACAACCCGCTACAGAATAAAATTACACAATAATTAAAAAAAATCATTAATTAAAAATAATTATAAAATAAAATGACACTTTTCACACATATTATAACATAAAAACACTATAAATAATTAAATATTATTTAAAAAACTATATTTTTTACTATCTAGATTATATACTTGGATATTTTCACTGTCTATATTATTTACAGTCGATATTACTTCACTTACCTTAAAAACGATATTTTGGCTGTCGATATTCTGTCTAGTCGATATTTTCTCCAAACGATATTTAAAACTCGATATTCTGTCCAAACGATATTTTGGAGTCGATATTATGTCAGTGCACCGTTGGAAATATGCTAGCTTGGTCAACTAGGGCTCGACGAGATTCCGCCTGTATCGTAGAAATAATTGATTAAAAACAAATGCATTAGTAACTGACAGAGCTGATATTGAGCACATTTTTGTTGATCATTTTCAACAAGTATATACCACAACATGTTCGGTTAATTTGGATATGATCCATGAGTATTTTGTTTCACTACAATTACCTACAATATCACAGAGTGTAGTTATGCAACTTCAGAAGGAAATCAAAAAGGTCGAGATATCGGCTATTATTAAGTCTTTGGCTGGAGCAAAAGATTGTGGCGAAGACGGAATTCCAATCGAATTTTATAAGATCTTTGCGAAGGAGTTGACCCCGTTTTTGAAAAAAATATTTGACCATATCAAAACTGGTGGGACGGTATCTTCAGAATTTAAAAGGGCGATAGTAATTAGTTTTGTAAAAAAGGCTAATAATCTCAATTCTTTTCGACCAATCAGTCTACTAAATGCTGACTATAACATTTTTATGAAGATCTGGGCCCAGCGTTTTACTTTTGCAGCTAAGGAAGTAATTCACTGTGATCAAACGGAGTTTGTAGCGGGTCATATAATGACAACAAATACTAGTTTTTTGATACAAGCTTTAGATTATTTTAACACCAATAAGACACCTGCCTGCATCATGATGGTAGATGCAAAAAAAGCTTTTGATTTAGTTAATTGGGACACTTTATTTTATGCACTTTTTAGGTTTGGGATTAAATCCCTAGTAATAACTATGTTTAAAAACATTTACCTTGGGGCGCAGGCACAGATAATAGTTAATGGGGCCCAAACAGGGTTAATCGACATAAATCATGGGACTAGGCAAGGTTGCCCCTTATCACCCCTTTTATTTACTTTTTTTATTGAGCCTCTGGCAATCAGAATACGAGCTAATAGGAATATTAGAGCCCTGATCGACGGAATGGCAAAATTCTTCACTGATGATGCCATTCTGTATTTGTCCCCTGAAAAATTAAACCTGCAGTCAACAATGGTAGAATTCAGGAAATTCGAACGAATAGGGGGCTATAAAATTAATTCATGCAAAACTGAAATTTTCATTTTAAATACCCGGTCTGAATTTCTGCCAAAAGATTTGAAACAACAGGCATCAAAAACCGATCCCATACGGTATTTGGGGATTTATGTCACAGGCCAATATGGGCAGTTAGTTAAGCATAATTACGAAGCCACCAGTATAAAGATCCAGAAACTACTTGATAAATGGACCAATCTTCCTCTAACTTTAATAGGACGTTTGGCACTGATTAAGATGTCTATTCTACCTCTTTTGATATTTCTTTTTACCAATTTTCCAATTAAGGTTAATGCTAAGTTTTTTAAAGGGATCGACTCAATGATTAGGTCGTTTATTTGGAATAAAAAGGCAGCTAGAGTTAAGTTGCCAATTCTGCAATTAGATACTAACTTAGGCGGTTTAGCACTTCCAAATATTCGTTCATATTATGACTCATCATTTTTTGACTATGTAGCATGTTTATTGTTTTAAATGAAGCAGTTGGATAATATTTTTATTAACAAAAATGATTAAAAAAGCCGGAACTCAAGTTCCCACATTTTTAAAGACATCCAAACTCCCAAAGAAAGCAAGATATAAAACGTTAGTAGATTTTTCAAATAGACTTCGTACTATTTTTAAACAAAAAGATTTCTCGGGTTTTTTTCATTAAAATTAACTGAGTGCAGAGATTTAGGCTTACATATTCATTCCACTCAGTTGAAAAAATGGAAAAATTCTGGTTTGGGGACAGTTAGTCAATTTGTTATACAGGGCAGGATGATTATCTGGGAAGAAGTGCAGACCAGAGGTCTTGCCTACAATAAACCTTTTTTTTTTATTGATTCAAATGATTCATTTTTTGAAAAAATATAATCTTATATTTAACACACTCCCAGGAAAAATAGCCTCTGCATTGTATATTTTGAAGCTGTCTGAAGTGCGTAATTGATATCGTTTAATGAGTTCCCAAGACGAATCCCCATTGGTTTTAAAAATGCTGGAGAAACTTGCAGCTCAAACTCAATGTGGTTTTTCTTATCAAGAATGGCAAAAGATATCAATCACAGGAAACAAGATATTGAGAGCTGCTAATTATAAAAGAATGGCATTTCTTGCTCACTGGATGGCATTCTACATCCCAGAAGCATTAAATAAAATGTATCCAGAGGTGGCAAATAGCTGTTTTCGCTGTGGTACCTTAGCGGAAGGGGGATAGCGCATACTTTTTTTTCTTGCCCCAAGCTGATAATATTTTGGGAAAAAATATTTGCATATTTTAGTAGGGCGATTAAAAAAACGTACAAACCCACGGAAGAAGCTGTTTTGTTTGGGATAACTAGCAGGGAGGCTATATTATCGAAAACTGAGGGCCATTTTCTTGCTATTGTAATGATGGTTGCCCGTTCGTTAATTCTACAAAACTGGAGATCATCAGAAATACCTTTATGGTTTATGAAAAGCATTTCGAAGAAGCTCATGCCAAACGGGTGGGGGCAATTAAGAAATGTTCGCGAATTTGGGAGCATTTTGTTGATTGTTAATTTGATGATTGTTTTTGATGTATTTGTTTTCGTTAATTAATGAACAAAGATTTTGTAATTTTGATCAAGATTGTAGTATTTGTTAAGTGCAAATATTGGATGATCCTTGATAGCTTTGCACAATAAAAACAATATAATTTTTTTTTTAAAACAGTGGCAGGGTTGTTTCATGATTACACCCGAAAATTGAGATATATAAAACCCTGCTCCTCCAAGTGGTGGACTGGTTATGTCACAGGAGAAAAGGAGCAGAAATAATGTACCCAAGCTTAGAATTGTCCATGTGCCTTTTTAAAAAAATAATTATTTTTTATTGATTGGCAGTACCAGAGGTCGAGAAAAATGTGTGCATCTTGTACATCATCATGCTGATACATGCATTTTTTAAACATTAACAAAACGTTCCCCTTCCTGTCTCTCCCCCTTCCCCCCAGGGGAAAGGTCCAATGATCAAGAAAGAGTGAAAGCATATTTGTTGAGATGCAAGCTGTGTTTATGTAGATAGTATAACAATTTCTCCATTTGTTAAAGAGTAATTGCACATAATTTTCCTCATTCCAACCACAGTCCATCTCTCACCTTCCTTCGGATATACAGCAGAGAGACATGAATGACATTTTTCTTAGTCAGGTTTAGCTTCCGGGGCAGGCGTGTCTCCCTGGGCACTGAACTCTGAACTCTGATATCATCTGTCTTCACACTCTCAGGTCATCTTCAAGCTTTTCATCTTGTCTGACCTATTTCATTCTAACTTCTTTGGCAGTTGCCCATTCCACCATAGCTAACTAATAGCTATGCAGCATTTCGCAAGAGCCAGTCCCAAGTTTAGGAACCTATGACTACGTTTTTTATTACTTGGGGCCGGCAGGAGGCCCAATAATATCTCCCTTGGGGTAGCATAAAATTCCCACCCTGTTGTTCATTTGAGTGTAGCTAGAACCTCCTCCCAGTATGTCTTAATACATGTGCAACCCCAAACTACATGTAGAAAATCTGCCTCTAGATTCCTGCAGTGTGTGCATTCATCTGATCTGGTGGGGTAGATATTATGTAGAATCTGAGGGGTGAGGTACAGTTGGTGACCAAAGTTAAATTGGATTAATTTGAATCAGACATTCGAGCTGATTTTGCATGTCCCCTCATCAACTTTCTGCCATTCTCGCTGGTTAATGTCCTCTCCGAGTCCCTCCTCCCATCTAGAGTGTGCTTTTGGGGTAATCCTAGGATCATCATCCCTTATCGCCCCATACAGATGGGTAATGAGCTTTCAGGCTCCCTGTCATGTCTATCAACCTGGGCTAAGTCTGGGAGGGAGTGGTCTCCTCTGGGAAGTTTGGCCAGATTTCATGCGCTGTAGCTAACATTTTGTTATATTGCAAGTATTGTCCTTTACCTAACGCAAAGGAGTCAATGGCATCTTCCCTAGTTAAATATTGACCGCACAGGTGAAGTTCTCCCAGGACCTCGCAGCCTCCAGATTTCTATTTGGTCATGGACATTGTATTTTCATTGTCCTTGAAGTGTTTGATTATTCATATAGGCATATCTCGTGCGTATGGGGCTCTGGGAAGAACTGTTGTGATCACCCTTTCCCACAGACGGCCCATTAGTCTAACCAAGTATGGGTACCTGTCAGGAACGCGAGCTCCGAGCATAAAGAGTTCGGTAAAGCCTACTTGATCATCCAGATCTCCCAGCAACCTTTTTTCTCAATGTTCTTCCTCATTGAACCAGTGTGCCGCATGTTGCAGGTTTGCAGCCATGTAGAAACATTTTAAATTGGGAAGTTCCACGACCCCTCTATGCAATGTTTGTTGCAACATTCTTAGGCTGATTCGTTTCCACTTAGTGGACCACAGATGCATCCACTTCACCTTCAAAAAGAATACTCACCACCATCGCACACAACAAATCCCCCACAGATGCTGGAGCAAAATCACCACAGACCAGCTCCTCTCATCACTGAGCCAGAACCCACCTGCCATTATCGCTGACACCAACAACGCAGCCCACAACCTCACACAGTGGATCACCAACTGCGCCGACATCCTCGCACCATTTAAGAACCCCCCAGGCGTGTCCAACAACAGGAAAACTCCATGGTTCACTGACGCCTTAAAAAATCTAAGAAACTCTGCCGCAACCTCGAAAAAACCTGGCTCCACGAACGAACTACAGAAAACATGACAGCCCTCAAGATCGCCACCCGAGAAACCTGCACTGGCTCCCCGTCAGCAAGAGGATCACATTCAGGCTCCTCACCCACGCACACAAAGCACTCCATGGCACGGGCGCCGAATACCTCAACAGCCGCCTCTCATTCTACACGCCCACCCACCAGCACCGCTCCGCCAGCCTCGCCCTCGCCACTGTCCCACGGATCCGCAGAACCACAGCCGGAGGAAGATCGTTCTCCTATCTGGCGGCCAAATCTTGTAACTCCCTCTCCGCACACCTACAAACCACCCAGGACCACCTCTCATTCCGGAAACACCTCAAGACCTGGCTCTTCGAGCAGCAGTAGCACCCCCTCCCTCCTAAGCGCCTTGAGACCCTCACGGGTGAGTAGCGCGCTCTACAAATAGTTTGATTGATTGATTGATTGACTGCTCAAAAGGTTCGTTGTTGCTCCCGGATTCTCAGGGCCTTCAAAGTTTGGTCTATATCCCCATAGTTGAACATCCTTGCGATAAGCCCCCTCAGTGGTGCACAGGGAAGAGGGGGCTGTGCCAAGGACCTATGTGCACACTCTACTATGAAGAACCTAGATAGTAGCTGTGGGTGCATCATTTTACCAATCCAGTCCTCAAGGAACAGTTCCACGGATTGTCCCTCTGAATTTTCAGGGAATCCAACAAAGTGGAGGTTATTCCTCCGGGAACGGCCCTTTGCGTCCTCAACGTCTCCCAAGTGGGTCGTCTGTTTCTTTAGGGAGGACACTGTTTAGCGGAGGGACCCTACTTCAGATTGTATGCAACTCCTTGTAGGTCCACCTGCAGGAGGGTTAAATCCATGGCAACAGAATCTATTTTATGAACAAGCTCTGTGCGCATAGTTTACATTGCTGCTATAATACCAGATATTGTGGGCTCTTTGGGTAGGGTTCCCAGGTTGTGACTGCTCGGCTGGTTCCACATGCAGTTAAGTGGCTTGGCCCATCGGTGCGAGCCATTGGATGTAGTGGTCAATTTTATTGGATTGGACAGGTTTGGTGACCTTGTCCTTGCCCATGATGGTGCCGTTATTCACAAGGGGACAGGCTCTCCTGAGATCACGTATTGTATGTAGTATCTCCAAAGCTGGTGGCAGTTGTAATTGGCCCACCGAGACACTGGTGTTATATGTAAGGATTGCAGGTTGGTTCCACAGGGGCGTCAGGAATCCGAAGAATATTCCACAGCCTTCCCCTACGGCCTTCCGTCTTTCAATTCATCCCGCAAACCCCTGTAAAAGATAGTACTCTGTTTTACTTCAGGCCATTCGGATTCAACCACTAAGCTGCGAAATTTAGTTATATAAGACACTAAATCTTGGTGTCACGATTCTCCAGTCCCAGCTGTTCCTCCCTGGGGACACTTGCTAAATACCCAACGGTAAATTACCCCTAGGACAAAGGGTATCTTTCCATCTGTAAAAACCCACCCCTTTCCCGTGCACCAGCACCTCTTTTGTGTTTGTGTTTTTGTAACTGATGTCTATGCTTTTTGTTACTTACTTTCAGAGACATTTTTTATATGAAAAGCATTTCGTGGTAAGCGCATGAGTGTAACTTTCATTCTACAATATCACTGCTGGCAGGCCCGTGAGCCTTTAGAAAGTACTAGTTCCTTGCTTTCACAGTTAGAATCAAAGGGGGTCTTCACACGCGAGAGATACGTGTGCTTTCTTTCGGCAGCCTTCGCACGCTGGAAATGCGTGCGCTTTCGTTCAGCTGTCTGCCGAAAGCCTTCCGCTCGCGCTGCACGCGGAGGGCTGAAGGCGGTTGCAACGTGCAAGCGCACGTTGGTATTTGGTGCGCAGGCTATTTAAACCACACCCTTCCCTGAAGCCTCGCTTTGCCTTAGGAGTTTCCAGAGGACCTGCATCGCGGACGTCTATCCAGCGCTTCAAGGAAGACTTCGAGGGATAGAATTTCAAGGCCTTCAGAATTGCTACTTCAGTGCGAGGTTTCAGCACTCGGCAAGCAGCTTAGGATTCCAGCCTCAAATTAAAGATAAGTTTCCGTGGACAATTTAAGGCGCCCAACGCAAGAAAGAGAACTGAGCTAACTTTTGCAATTATTTAGAAATAACTGTTTTGATTTCAGAGTAATGTTTTAAACAGCCCTCTTTTGAACTTTTGAATGCTGATTTGTATTTAGATTGTCAAATTCATTGCAGAATTTGGTTAAAGATTCAGGGTGTCAATATTTTATTTTTTCTTTAAAAGGTATTCACAAGAATAATTATTGTGATTCGCAGAATTATGTTTTAGGTCTATTAGAGATACAAATCTTGTCGAGGAGTATTTATTCACTGAATTCTTAGTGGATTGTTATTGCTGGAGTTGTCGTTTTTGTGGTTAGTTTTATTCCCTTAGGAGAAAGACACTCTTGAGGATAATCAGAAACCACATGTCATCTTAAAAGAAGAGTTTATTCAAGTAAGTTTTAGATATTAGATATCTGAATAGGAGGAGAGAGTGAACTAAGGAATTAATAGAGAAAGGAGTTTTGTTGATATTTCTCTTGTTTAAAATTGCAGACTTCAAAACCCTAAAAGACAATTCCCGAGACTGCAGCACCCTAGACAAGACAAAGAAATACTGGACGGTGGACGGACCCGGACTGATCGCAGGTAGGAAGCAGCTGGGGGAGAGCAGGATATTACATTGAGAGTCAAGGGGGGGTAAACTAGAAGTAGGAATACTAATTCAGATAGATAGGATTCTGAACTTTATTGTTCTTGTGAACCTGCAGGTCGACAGTCGAAGACTCAACCCTCCAGTCAACGTCCAGTACCGGCCCTCTTCCCGAAGGTTCTGGTTAATGCTTAGCTGTAAGTTTAGTCAGCAAGGCTTAGTTAGAGTTTTCAGGAAGTTGGTCCCTTGCGTCTCTGTGAAAATCTCTACACTGTCAACAGGATTACCAGTCATTGCTAAAAGGTAAGAGACAGTGTACTTAGGTCTTGACAGAAGGCAAAGCCCAAGAAGCTTATTTCACCCAGACGCAATGGACCAGGTATCCCTGCAAGACATAGCGGCAGTTCTAAAGGATATTAGAGATGAGAATGTTTCTTTACGAAACGACATGACCGCCTTACAAGCAGCAATCCAGCAGAGTACAGTTAGTGTGCAGGCTTCGTCTTCAGACTCAGGGGGGGGAGCTCAGATTCAGGTAGTTACCCCAATGCCCACGCCATTAGCTCCACCAGAACGTTTTTATGGAGATTGCAACAAGTTTTCCATCTTTTTGCAACAATGTCATCTACATTTCTTAGCCAAGAAATCAGCCTTTCCTGATGACTCCTCCAAGGTAGCTTTCATGCTATCGTATTTTGGAGGGGATGCTGCCCTTTGGTCCATTCCTTTTGTAGAAAGGGATGATGCAATTTTGTATAATTTTAGAAACTTTGAACGGGCACTAAAGAAGATCTTTGCAAAGCATATGTTTGTGCAGTCTGCAGACAATGAGTTATTGAGTTTAAAACAAGGGTCTTCTGATCTCCTTCACTATATCTCTCAATTTAATCGTTTGGTTTTAGAGGCTAATTGGCCATATGATAAAAGAATTTCTATTTTTTATAGAGGTCTTAGAGAAGATCTGAAAGACATGGTAACTCAAATTTTGGAACCTCCTGATGATATCAGCGAGTTTATCGATCTTGTGATTAAATTGAATCACCGTCTTAGTGAGAGAAAGGGCGAGAAGGGGAAAAGTGACCATAAAATCTTATTTGTGAAAGATAGAAATACATCATCAGGTAAGGAGGTAGGCTCAAAATCAGATCATGTGGAACCAATGCAAATTGGAACTGTTCGAGGTCCGCTCTCTAAGGATGAAAAAGAGAAGAGGCGGAAGTTAAATCAATGTCTTTACTGTGGTAAGACTGGACATTTTGTAAGAGACTGTCCTACTAAACCTAATAAGTTTAAGGTAAAATCCTCTGATCTTGCGTTAACTCAAGAGACGTCGGAAAACTAGAAAACTCGATGAAAGATGAGGTCGGTTCATCGAGTGTAATTCCTAGTTTGGCCTCTACTGTTCCACCTTTAGGATGTAAGCATTTTGGTATCCTAGTCGAGTTACGAAGTCTTATGCCTTCCTCTTTAGCTAGAAGGGTAGAAGCTGTAATAGACTCTGGAGCTACGGGAAACTTTATAGATACTCAGTTTTTCTCTCAGTTAGGCTTTGAATCAGTTTTAAAGGATTGTCCCGAGATAGTTAGAGCAGTAGATGGCAAAGAGTTAACTTCAGGACCTATTAGCCAACAAACTGAAAACCTTGAGATGGACTGTTCACCTATTCATCGTGAAAAAATACAGTTTGATATCATAGACGCCCCGCAGTTCAAGTTAATTTTGGGGATTCCTTGGTTGGTAAAACACAATCCAGGTATAGATTGGGTATCTCAGACTTTAACCTTTCAGTCAACACATTGTGTAAACAACTGTTTCCTTTTGGAAAAATCAGGAGAAATTATTCAAGGGTTTGACTTTCCTTCTAACTCATCTAGAGTTTTAGTGATAGAAGGGGTTCCATCAGTTTACTCGGATCTACAAGACGTTTTTGACAAAAAAAAGGCAAATACTCTCCCTCCACACAGAGACTTTGACTGTAGAATAGATCTTGTTCCCGGGGCTACTCTTCCATGTAGTCGAATCTATGCATTGACAGAAAAAGAGAATATTCATCTTAGAGAGTACTTGGATGAGTATTTAGCTAACGGCTTTATTCGTCATTCCAAGTCTCCTGTCTCTTCAGCTCTCTTTTTTATTCCTAAAAAGGGAGGTGAATTGCGCACGTGCATAGACTATAGAGCTTTGAACAATGTGACTATAAAAAACCGATATCCTTTGCCGTTGATCCCCACTTTGCTAGATCAGGTCAAGAAAGCAACCATTTATACAAAATTGGACTTGCGGGGAGCTTACCATTTGGTACGAGTACGAAAGGGTGACGAATGGAAGACTGCTTTCCGCACAAAATTTGGATTATTCGAATACCAAGTCATGCCTTTTGGTCTTTGCAATGCCCCCGCAGCCTTCCAATTTTTTATAAATGAAGTTTTGCATGAGTTTATTGATGTATGTTGTGTTGTCTATATAGATGACATTCTGATCTTTTCTAATTCAGAAGAAGAGCATGTACAACAGGTCAGAGCTATTCTCAAAAAACTGCTTGCAAATTCTTTGTATGTCAAATTGGAAAAAAGCTTGTTTCACGCTTCAAAGGTTGAGTTCCTGGGATATGTCATCAGTCCCAAGGGGATAGAAATGGACCCAAAGAAGGTTGAAGCGGTAGAATCCTGGTCCAGCCCATCTTCAGTAAAACAAGTTCAAAGTTTTTTGGGGTTCGCAAATTTCTACCGCCGCTTCATTCAAGATTTCTCTAAAACTATCACTCCAATCACAAGATTGTTGAGGAAAGGAGTTAAATTCGAGTGGACAAAACTAGCTGAAGAAGCTTTTCAGAAACTTAAAAAGAAGTTTATTACAGCTCCAATTCTTTCTCATCCAGATCCCAGTCAGCCCTTTATTGTGGAAGCTGACGCCTCTCAATTTGCTGTTGGGGGAATTTTGTCGCAGAGACATGTAGATACAGGTCAAATGCATCCCATTGCGTATTTCTCTAGAAAGTTATCTGAAGCAGAGTTGAATTATGCTATTGCGGATAAAGAACTTCTGGCAATAAAAGCAGCATTTGAGGAATGGCGCCATTATTTGCTGGGAGCAAGACATCCAGTGACGATATATACGGACCATAGAAACCTTCAAGCCTTGAGATCAGTAAAGGCTCTATCTGCTAGACAACTGAGATGGTCAATGTTCTTTAATGATTATAATTTTGTCATTACCTATCGATCAGGGAAAGAAAATTTGAAAGCTGATGCATTATCTAGAATGGGAGAGGTTGTGATAGATCCTCCGTCTGAAGTAAAACCTGTAATACCGATATCCCGATTTCAAGCAAGTATTACTGTTTGTGATGTTATATCTGACATTAAGAAGGAATTAGCAAAGCAAGACTTTAATGTATGGAAACTGTCACACCCTTATTTACAGGAAAGAGATGATTTGTTCTTCATGCAAAACCTCATCTTCGTACCTACTGACACGCTAAAAGAAAAGATTCTACACTTCCATCATGACACTACTTTATCTGCTCACCCAAGTAAGGTTAAAACCTATGATTTAATTAAAAGAACCTTTTGGTGGCCATCAATGTTTAAAGATGTGCAACATTATGTCGAAACTTGTGGGGTTTGTATTCAGAACAAATCATCTCATCAAAGTCCAAGTGGTTTGCTGAATCCTTTACCTTTACCACCTCGACCTTGGCACACTATTTCACTGGATTTTATTGTTGAGTTACCAATCACCAAGAAGGGGTTTACCACCATTCTTACAATTGTAGATCAGTTTTCACGCATGGCTCACTTTGTCCCGCTTAAAAAACTACCAACTAGCATGGAATTAGCACATTTAATCATGGAAAATGTAGTCCGTTTACATGGGATTCCATCAGTGGTAATTTCGGACAGAGGGTCCCAGTTTATTTCACGAGTGTGGCAAAGCTTAAGGTTTCTCCTTAATATGGACATACGTTTATCCTCTAGCTATCATCCTCAGACTGATGGTCTTACTGAGCGTACCAATCAAACCATTGAACAATTCATTCGGTGCATGTTGACAAATGTAGGCGAAGAATGGTCAACTCTTCTAAGTCAACTAGAATTTGCTTACAACAATGTAGATCATTCTTCCCTTGGTATGTCACCTTTTTTCTGTAATTTAGGATATCATCCCAATTCTTTTCCTAAAGAGATAAAAGAGCTAAATCATGTACCAGCCATTTCTGACTATGTTTCTACATTATCCTCTATTCAGGAGCAAGCAGCCTTTAATTTGGCCAAAGCAAAAGAGGATCAAAAGAGGTTTGCTGATAAACACAGATCTGAGCCTCCGCTTTATTCACCTGGAGATAAAGTGTGGTTAAGTACTAAGAATCTGAAGCTAAAAGGGAATCGTAAGTTTAATCCAAGGTATATAGGCCCTTTTCCTATAGAAAAGATCATAAATCCTGTATGTATAAGACTAACCTTGCCAGCCAAATTTCAAATCCATCCAGTTTTCCATGTATCGTTAATCAAGCCTTTTCACGCCCAAACTAGATTTGTCCAACCCCCCTCCTCCATTGAGATAGAGGGGAATCCTGAATATGAAGTTAAAACAATTCTAGATTCCAAGAGATCTAGGGGAAGGTTGCTTTATTTGATCGACTGGAAAGGTTACGGTCCGGAAGAAAGGTCCTGGGAACCTTTGGAAAATCTAAAACATGCTCCCAAAATGTTGAAAAGATTTCATACTCAACATCCTGAGAAACCCAAACCCATTGCACCAGTCTTAGGGGGGATCTTGAGGAGGGAGTACTGTCACGATTCTCCAGTCCCAGCTGTTCCTCCCTGGGGACACTTGCTAAATACCCAACGGTAAATTACCCCTAGGACAAAGGGTATCTTTCCATCTGTAAAAACCCACCCCTTTCCCGTGCACCAGCACCTCTTTTGTGTTTGTGTTTTTGTAACTGATGTCTATGCTTTTTGTTACTTACTTTCAGAGACATTTTTTATATGAAAAGCATTTCGTGGTAAGCGCATGAGTGTAACTTTCATTCTACAATATCACTGCTGGCAGGCCCGTGAGCCTTTAGAAAGTACTAGTTCCTTGCTTTCACAGTTAGAATCAAAGGGGGTCTTCACACGCGAGAGATACGTGTGCTTTCTTTCGGCAGCCTTCGCACGCTGGAAATGCGTGCGCTTTCGTTCAGCTGTCTGCCGAAAGCCTTCCGCTCGCGCTGCACGCGGAGGGCTGAAGGCGGTTGCAACGTGCAAGCGCACGTTGGCATTTGGTGCGCAGGCTATTTAAACCACACCCTTCCCTGAAGCCTCGCTTTGCCTTAGGAGTTTCCAGAGGACCTGCATCGCGGACGTCTATCCAGCGCTTCAAGGAAGACTTCGAGGGATAGAATTTCAAGGCCTTCAGAATTGCTACTTCAGTGCGAGGTTTCAGCACTCGGCAAGCAGCTTAGGATTCCAGCCTCAAATTAAAGATAAGTTTCCGTGGACAATTTAAGGCGCCCAACGCAAGAAAGAGAACTGAGCTAACTTTTGCAATTATTTAGAAATAACTGTTTTGATTTCAGAGTAATGTTTTAAACAGCCCTCTTTTGAACTTTTGAATGCTGATTTGTATTTAGATTGTCAAATTCATTGCAGAATTTGGTTAAAGATTCAGGGTGTCAATATTTTATTTTTTCTTTAAAAGGTATTCACAAGAATAATTATTGTGATTCGCAGAATTATGTTTTAGGTCTATTAGAGATACAAATCTTGTCGAGGAGTATTTATTCACTGAATTCTTAGTGGATTGTTATTGCTGGAGTTGTCGTTTTTGTGGTTAGTTTTATTCCCTTAGGAGAAAGACACTCTTGAGGATAATCAGAAACCACATGTCATCTTAAAAGAAGAGTTTATTCAAGTAAGTTTTAGATATTAGATATCTGAATAGGAGGAGAGAGTGAACTAAGGAATTAATAGAGAAAGGAGTTTTGTTGATATTTCTCTTGTTTAAAATTGCAGACTTCAAAACCCTAAAAGACAATTCCCGAGACTGCAGCACCCTAGACAAGAAAAAGAAATACTGGACGGTGGACGGACCCGGACTGATCGCAGGTAGGAAGCAGCTGGGGGAGAGCAGGATATTACATTGAGAGTCAAGGGGGGGTAAACTAGAAGTAGGAATACTAATTCAGATAGATAGGATTCTGAACTTTATTGTTCTTGTGAACCTGCAGGTCGACAGTCGAAGACTCAACCCTCCAGTCAACGTCCAGTACCGGCCCTCTTCCAGAAGGTTCTGGTTAATGCTTAGCTGTAAGTTTAGTCAGCAAGGCTTAGTTAGAGTTTTCAGGAAGTTGGTCCCTTGCGTCTCTGTGAAAATCTCTACACTGTCAACAGGATTACCAGTCATTGCTAAAAGGTAAGAGACAGTGTACTTAGGTCTTGACACTTGGGTACCATGTTTAAGGTCTAATAACTCGGTATCAGCTGAATGAGTATACATATGTCTGTCAAATAGTTTGCGGAATTCTCGCCGAAAAGGCGGGTAACTATGTAATAAAGGGTCATCCCTGTCTACTAATGGAATTGCCCAGTCAGCCGCTGACCCACTGAGGTATGAGATTACAAAAGCTACCTTGGCCTGGTCTGAGGGAAAACAGGCGGCTTTACATGAAAAATTTAATTGACATTGGCTAAGGAAAGCAGCGCATCGCGCTGTGTCTCCTGCAAACCTCTCAGGGGGTGCCAGCGTAATAATAGGGGGAGTGGTTACTTGTACTAGTGGCGTTCCCCCACCTGTAGCCCCCGAAGGTTGGTGCCTCTGAATAGTGTCTACCCTTGCCATTAGAGTTTGTGTCTCTACCTGCAGACTACCTAACATACCCGCTAAATCTGCCAAAGTTACTGCTTCGAGATCCATGACGCTCGGGCAGAACGTACCACGTGGGCTTCACGTTCTGTAAGGATTGCAGGTTGGTTCCACAGGAGCGTCAGGAATCCGAAGAATATTCCACAGCCTTCCCCTACGGCCTTCCGTCTCTATCAAGCACTAGAGTACAGGAGACACGCCAGGGGAAAACAGGGAGACAAAACAAGGAAAGGTTGGGGGGAACAAAGATGGTCGATGGTGATCTCCAGTAGTGGATGCGTGGTGATTCAATGAAGGGAACCAGATAACAGGTAGGCTGTAAGAAAAAGGTGAGTAAACACTCTGGCTATAACACCTTAACTGGAATACTCTAACATATGTGTACAGGAAACCTATCACATACCCCAGGTTCTACTGTGTCGCTGATTCAAACATATGGAGTCTTAAATAAGGATCATCGTTTTGGATCTGTGATAGGGATGACACAATAGATTGATGAGCAATTGCAGACTAGAAACTGGTAATAACAATATGGTCTTGACTGTCCTCTTCTTACTTCAACTGGCGTGTAACAGGCCTTGAAGTAACAGTCACTTAATGTATGAAAAGAACCTTCAGCCCACTTCTTCTGCTGATGTTTATAACCATCTATGAAAAAACCAAAACGGAATATATATACCATGTATATGGGAGCCAATTGAGATAAAAGGATCAGTAGCGCATAGGCGCTCTTACCGTGATTCTCTGTAGTGTAGAATAGATGCACCCACCCTGATCCACGCAAGTATACCACCAAATGCCAGGGAGGGGTAATCCAGTAATCAAGGTAAGTGAAATGAGGAAAACTGGTGACAGGGGAATATTAAGGAAAGAGGTAGGGGACAGGAATAACAAGCCACTAACTAACTATCTAAACGGGAACACAGGAGGGAAAAAATGACATTAGCAACACCGGACAGCGGAGCACCAGCCCGGCTGTCGGATGCAGCACACTCTAACAGGGAGAAATGAAAGGATGAGTCCCACCGGATGGCGGAGCAAAACCCGGCCGCCGGGCGAGACTCAAGGGCCAGGGGAGAAGGGAAACGTTCACGCCGAGTACCGTGAACAAACCTCCTTGACGGGGAGCAAGGCTGAGCCCAGCCGGATGGCGGAGTAAAACCCGGCCACCGGGCGAGACTCAAGAGCAAAAGGGAAAATAGGCGCCCAAGAATGAACGCCCAATGGCAGCGAATAGCTGCCGGTTAGAATGCGTAGAAACGAAGCCCGCTCTGGAGCGCGGGGGCCGAATAGCTCAACACGGAACAAACAGGAAGATCCTCAGGGAAATACGGAAGTCAGGCAACAGGATACTGACGGAAGCGGAAACAAAGGGAGCTTGACGCAAGAACGTGAAGCGTCGTTCCTTGTTTCCCGGTGCTTTAAATAGCACACTTCTTAAAGGGACAGTGTAGGGGAGTCCCGAGGCATGACAGTACACTCCCTCCACAATGCTCCCCTCCCGGTTTGGGCTTGTCAGGATATCTTTGATGAAACACTCTCAGCAATCGAGGAGCATGGATATTGGACGCGGGCTCCACGTGCGTTCTTCCATACCATAACCCTTCCAATGAACCAAGTATTGCAATGTGTTTCTTACTCTCCGGGAATCTAGGATGGCCTTAACCTCATACTCTTCCGAATCATGCAGAGTTACAGGAGCAGGTCTTATAGGAACTTTAGTCCCAGGTTCAACCGGTTTGAGTAATGACACATGGAAGACTGGATGGATCTTAAATGAGGGAGGAAGGATGAGTCTTATGGCAACAGGATTGATCACCTTCTCCACCCTGTAGGGACCTATGTATTTGGGGTTAAACTTGCGTGGACCCCCCAGAGTAATGTATTTAGTGGAGAGCCAGACCTCATCTCCTGGTGTGTAAATGGGTTCCAATCTCCTGTGTAGGTTTGCCCCTTCGGTGTATCTCACTTTTGCCATTTCAAGACTCTCTAATGCTCTCTTCTGTACTTCGTGTAGTCTTTCTACCCTGTCTGAAGCAGCAGGGGTTGGACAATCGGTAGGAACACCGGAGGGTAACAACCTGGGGTGATAACCATATGTGCAAAAGAAAGGAGAGGTTTTGATGGAGGAGTGTGTACTGTGGTTGTAAGAGATTTCAGCTAACCAGACTAACTCATCCCAATCCTCCAGGGTTTGCAACATTTGATTCCTTATGTACTGTTCAAAACACTGGTTAACCCTCTCTGTTTGCCCGTCTGACTGTGGATGGTGACTGGAAGACAAACGGACATCTATTTGGAGTAGGGAACATAAACTCCTCCAGAATCTTGACACGAATTGTGCCCCTCTATCGGACACCAGAACAGAAGGAAAACCATGCAGTCGAACTATTTGTTGCATGAATATGGATGCCAGTTCTACTGCAGTAGGTAGGCCCTTTAATGGCACAAAATGAGCCATCTTAGTGAATAGGTCTACTACCACTAACAATGTATTGTTCTTCAGCTTCGTGAGCGGTAGTTCCACTATAAAATCAAGGGACACAGTATGCCAAGGACCAGAAGGAGAGGGTAATGGCATGAGAAGGCCCACAGGATTGAGACGTGACACCTTGGTTTGAGCACATACAAAACATGTCTTCACGAATTGTTCAATGTCTTTCAGCATATTAGGCCACCAAAAACGGTCACGCACTGCTTCTGTGGTTCTTTTAATCCCTGGATGACCTGCTACCGGATGAGAATGGTACCACTTCAGAACCTGTTCCTGTAACTCTTTTGACGGTAACACCACTCCCCCTTGTACCCGTACAAGTCTTCTTCTCAGAGACATTTCCTGTGCCCCTACCACTTGCATCATGTCTACCGAGGCTTGACTAGTTCTGACCAGTGTTAGGAATTCATCCTCGTTCTGTATGGTTCCTATGATATTAGCTCTGGGAATGATATTGGTCTGCTCAATGGGGTCTGAAGGGATATCAAAACCCAATCGTGACAGGGCATCCGCCTTGCCGTTTTTCCTCCCAGGTCTATATTGGACAATGAAGTCGAATTCACTAAAATATTGTGACCAACGTAACTGTCTCATGGATAGTGCCTTGGCTGATTTGAGGTATTGGAGGTTTCGATGGTCTGTATATACTACAGCAGGATATCTAGCCCCCAAGAGATACTGCCTCCACTCCTCAAATGCTTTCTTGATGGCCAAAAGTTCTTTGTCCCCTACGGCATAGTTGTATTCAGCAGGGGTGAACTTATGCGAGTAGTAGGCTACTGGATGGCCCTCGCCAGTCACTGCATCCGCTTGGGACAGCACACCTCCCACAGCCACTTGAGAAGTGTCCACTTCCACTACAAAGGGCAATGCAGGAGCTGGATAACGCAAGACAGGAGCACTAGTGAACGCCTTCTTCAGGAGTCGAAAGGAAAGATCAGCCTCACCAGACCATACAAAGGGAACACCTTTCTTTAATAGAGCTGTAACAGGTGATACCAAGGCCGAGAAATCACGGATGAATCTTCGATAAAAGTTGGCTAGACCCAAAAAGCTCTGGATCTCTTTTACTGAACGAGGAGCAGGCCATGCTAAAACAGCCTCTACCTTGGAGGTATCCATACTAAGACCTCTAGGGGATACAACATATCCCAAAAAGGGTACTTCCCTGGTGTGAAAAGTACACTTTTCTAGCTTACAATACAGATGATTGTCAAACAACCATTCTAATATATTGCGTACATGTTGTTGGTGTTCGGTCAAGGTACAAGAAAAAATTAACAAGTCATCTATGTAGGCAATCACATAGATCTCAAGCATGTCTTTTAATACTTCATTAATGAAGAATTGAAACGCCGCAGGGGCATTGCATAGCCCAAAGGGCATTACAAGATACTCAAAGAGACCGTATTTGGTGCAAAAGGCCGTCTTCCATTCGTCTCCCTCCTTGACCCGCACCAGATGGTAAGCCCCACGTAAGTCTAACTTAGTGAAATATTGGGCATTGCGTATCTTGTCAAGGAGAGAGGCGATGAGAGGTAGGGGGTAACGGTTCTTTATTGTGACATCATTTAACTTCCGATAATCAATGCAGCATCGCAGACCCCCTTCCCGTTTAGGAATAAAAAATAAAGAAGAAGAGGCCGGGGACCGAGATTGTCGGATAAACCCTTTTTTAAGCAGGGAATCCAGATAGTCCCTTAAATACACATTCTCCTTTTCCGTAAGGGCGTAGACTCTGCTGCAAGGAATCCTAGCTCCTGCCTCGAGATCAATACGGCAGTCATAAACTCTGTGTGGGGGAAGAACCTACGCTTCCTTAGCATCAAAGACTGCCTGTAGGTCTTGGTAACAGGGCGGTAAGGCAGGACTGGACTTACTACTGTCACTGTCTATACGTAAGTCTTCTGCAGCTGCCCCCACTACGGGTGGAGAAACGACAGAAGGAAATGTCACTGTAGAGGTTTCCCAATTGATAATAGGGTTTTGAGACCTCAACCACGGGATACCCAGCAACACCGGAAATTGTGGTGAACAGATTAAATCGAACATCACTTCTTCGTGGTGATCAGGATCTATAGTCATGTGAAGTGGAGTGGTACGTTGGGTTACGGGGCCAGAAATAAGAGAACTGCCATCGATAGTAGTGCCGGTACTGGCTATCTCCTTCTCTGTATAGGTTATCATATTCTCTTTTGCCCACTCTTGGTCCATGTAGTTTCCTGACGCCCCAGAATCAATCATTACCAATACGTGTAAACCAAGTGCACCTTGAGTCAAATGCGCCGAGATGTATAAATGATTCGTAGGAGTGGTGCTAAGGTCAGAGGAAGAGACTGTAAGACCAGATCTACCTGGGTTCCTCGTCTCACAAGAACCCAGGCTTACTAGTTTCCCGAAAACTTGGATTGTGTGGGCTTGGGCTTTACCGGGCACTCTCGCAAAAAATGACCTGCTTTACCACAATAGAGGCAAAGCCTAAGAGTTCTTCTCCTCTGTCTTTCTTCTGGAGTCAAAGGACCTCTAACTATACCTATCTGCATAGGTTCACTGTCTTCACTGGCTTTCTCAGGAGCGCTCTTTTTCTCCTTTGTGACAGCATATCGGTACTCGTGCTTCCCTCTCTCTTTCTTTCTTTCTTGGAAGCGATGATCAATCTTTACTACCAAATCAATCAATGCCGGACAGGAGGTGGGAAGGTCGACTATTTGAGAGAGAGCGTCTTTCAATTCATCCCGCAAACCCCTGTAAAAGATAGTACTCTGTTTTACTTCAGGCCATTCGGATTCAACCACTAAGCTGCGAAATTTAGTTATATAAGACACTAAATCTTGGGTACCTTGTTTAAGGTCTAGTAACTCGGTATCAGCTGAATGAGTATACATATGTCTGTCAAATAGTTTGCGGAATTTTCGCCGAAAAGACGGGTAACTATGTAATAAAGGGTCATCCCTGTCTACTAATGGAATTGCCCAGTCAGCCGCTGACCCACTGAGGTATGAGATTACAAAAGCTACCTTGGCCTGGTCTGAGGGAAAACAGGCGGCTTTACATGAAAAATTGAATTGACATTGGCTAAGGAAAGCAGCGCATCGCGCTGTGTCGCCTGCAAACCTCTCAGGGGGTGCCAGCGGAATAATAGGGGGAGTGGTTACTTGTACTACTGGCGTTCCCCCACCTGTAGCCCCCGAAGGTTGGTGCCTCTGAATAGTGTCTACCCTTGCCATTAGAGTTTGTGTCTCTACCTGCAGACTACCTAACATACCCGCTAAATCTGCCAAAGTTACTGCTTCGAGATCCATGACGCTCGGGCAGAACGTACCACGTGGGCGTCACGTTCTGTAAGGATTGCAGGTTGGTTCCACAGGAGCGTCAGGAATCCGAAGAATATTCCACAGCCTTCCCCTACGGCCTTCCGTCTCTATCAAGCACTAGAGTACAGGAGACACGCCAGGGGAAAACAGGGAGACAAAACAAGGAAAGGTTGGGGGGAACAAAGATGGTCGATGGTGATCTCCAGTAGTGGATGCGTGGTGATTCAATGAAGGGAACCAGATAACAGGTAGGCTGTAAGAAAAAGGTGAGTAAACACTCTGGCTATAACACCTTAACTGGAATACTCTAACATATGTGTACAGGAAACCTATCACATACCCCAGGTTCTACTGTGTCGCTGATTCAAACATATGGAGTCTTAAATAAGGATCATCGTTTTGGATCTGTGATAGGGATGACACAATAGATTGATGAGCAATTGCATACTAGAAACTGGTAATAACAATATGGTCTTGACTGTCCTCTTCTTACTTCAACTGGCGTGTAACAGGCCTTGAAGAAACATTCACTTAATGTATGAAAAGAACCTTCAGCCCACTTCTTCTGCTGATGTTTATAACCATCTATGAAAAAACCAAAACGGAATATATATACCATGTATATGGGAGCCAATTGAGATAAAAGGATCAGTAGCGCATAGGCGCTCTTACCGTGATTCTCTGTAGTGTAGAATAGATGCACCCACTCTGATCCACGCAAGTATACCACCAAATGCCAGGGAGGGGTAATCCAGTAATCAAGGTAAGTGAAATGAGGAAAACTGGTGACAGGGTAATATTAAGGAAAGAGGTAGGGGACAGGAATAAAAAGCCACTAACTAACTATCTAAACGGGAACACAGGAGGGAAAAAATGACATTAGCAACACCGGACAGCGGAGCACCAGCCCGGCTGTCGGATGCAGCACACTCTAACAGGGAGAAATGAAAGGATGAGTCCCACCGGATGGCGGAGCAAAACCCGGCCGCCGGGCGAGACTCAAGGGCCAGGGGAGAAGGGAACGGTTCACGCCGAGTACCGTGAACAAACCGCCTTGACGGGGAGCAAGGCTGAGCCCAGCCGGATGGCGGAGTAAAACCCGGCCACCGGGCGAGACTCAAGAGCAAAAGGGAAAATAGGCGCCCAAGAATGAACGCCCAATGGCAGCGAATAGCTGCGGGTTAGAATGAGTAGAAACGAAGCCCGCTCTGGAGCGCGGGGGCCGAATACGCTCAACACGGAACAAACAGGAAGATCCTCAGGGAAATACGGAAGTCAGGAAACAGGATACTGACGGAAGCGGAAACAAAGGGAGCTTGACGCAAGAACGTGAAGCGTCATTCCTTGGTTCCCGGTGCTTTAAATAGCACACTTCTTAAAGGGACAGTGTAGGGGAGTCCCGAGGCATGACATTATAGTTGGGTGCTTCCATTATGTGGAGTATGGGTACAATATTGTGTGAATCCTCTCTGGGCCCAGCATGCACAAATTAGCAGATTTCTAGCACTCACCCTGGGTCCATTGCTCCCTGGGCAGTGGTCCACCAGGTGTAATGTGGGCTACCACAGATATAGTTGCCTGAGGACAATGTCAGTCTACGGGGACAGCCACATCCTCCCAAGCCAAGCGGGTGCCAGATGCTCTGAACTAACCCTATGGAGGTTTCCCTTCCAGAAACTACACAGCCACTGCACCCTTCAATCTGATTCTCCAATTGGCCAGATGTGTCCCCCGATTCATGAAGGGGAGGAGATGGCCCCCCCCCCCCAGTCTTCAGGATTCACTTTCAGACCTCCGCGGTGTCTCTGGGCATGGTGACCCCATGGCACATTTACAGATTGGGCTCAGCACAAACGGCAGCACCCGTGATCATCCCCGGTCACCTTGTTTCTCAAGGACCAGGCACGCTGCCTCCTGTTACCGGAGGGCAGCCATCGAGCCCTTCCGCAGGCTCGTGGAGGCAGGCCCTCAGCTCTGCAGAGCTAGCATCTGCAGCTCTTCACCATGCACCCGTCAGTGCAGGGGGATCCATCAGGGGGCTATTGTCTGTCCCCTCGCCTAGGGCCGGGATTAGGTGCCCTGCCTCTCCTTCAGGCAGCCCGCTGCACAGATCCTCAGGTGGGGGACACACGCTTCCGCATCAGCAACTCTTGGAGGCAAGATCGGTGACTCCGCCAGAACACGCCAACAGGGCCCTAGCGGGCCAGCCAGCAGTCATCGCCCACACTTCCCAGCAGAGTCTCAGCAGAAAAAAGTGGCCACTCAAGCTCAAGAATGCAGGTAGGCTCAGATTACACATCCACTGTCTTTCATCAATTTTCGTGCTCCTAGCTGCCCCTCGGATCCCTGGGAGATGCCACAGCTGCTCCTCAAACCCAGTAAGGGAATACAGTCATGTTGGCGTCTGAGTTCGCAGGAGGATGATTGTGGATATCTGTGGCTTGGTCGGAGGTCACTCAATTAGCGTCTGCCATCTTAGCTGTCCAGGCCATGCCCCCGAAATGTCCATGTTCCTTAAGTCCAAACTAGGTGCGGGTGGAGAAGGAAGGAATACACATATTCCTTCCTTCTCATTTTCCACCCGTCCAGTCAATTTGAAGTCTGGTGTTGACTGCAGTTCTCAGTTGACTGGTAAGGAAAGGAATGGGGCTAGCATAAGAGTCCCTAGCATAAATAGCAATAAAGTTCTGAAACAAGGCTAAAATAATGCCTGAAATAGGTTCTTAGTACTGAACAATTCCAAAAATATGCCATGGATCGGCAACACTATTCATGGGGTCAGCATAGAGACAGTGCAAGTGTCATAACTGCTCAATACAATCTAGCATCTAGGCTCCCTCCCCTTGCATGTTTTATGAGGTAATCTGGTATTATTTAGCCCTTTCTGGCCCTAGCATCTATCCCTCCCTGCACCTCCTACTGCCGCTTACATTAATTCTAGACAAATTGTCTCAGAGCGCTGTAGCGGAAACCACATTTTTTGTAGGGGTGCATTATAATCACACGTTTAGAGTGCATTCCCCTATAATCCTTTGTCTTGTTAACACAAGGTGTTAGAATGTTGAAATGCATTAACTCAAACGTGATGTATTTTAGGACATTTGAATGTAACATGGAGAAATTAACTTAGAAGATAATGTAACTAGCAGAAAACTTTAACGTAGAGAATTTGTGTTCTGCAACTGACAATCATTCATTTATTAAATGTGTTTATTAATGTGTCATTTATCCTGTAGGTAGGGATTTTAACTGAATGTGCTTTGTTTTCTATGCAATTTTGTGAAGCTCATAGGCCATTTTTCTTATATTAGTTGAACCATTGTGGGCCTAAAATTTATTTTCCCTGGAAGCTCTCGCTTTAGAATTAACATTTGAATTTCACGTGTGCTGTGAATTGTCTTCTTTCTCACGTTTTGTGCTGCAGGTGTAAGAAGCAACCTCATTAGCTAGAATAATGTCTTTGTCATATTAGTCAGGCAAGGAGAGGAGGAGATGCATTGTAAGCTGAAGCCGATAAGGGAAATTGTTGTGTTTTACGCTGGAGGAGGCCTGGGAATCAAGGTAAATATATGGCACTTCAGGAACATAGCCATTCCGTGGAAAGGTGAGATCGCGTTCAGAGCAGATGGCGTGACTTGCAAAGACTCTTTGCAAGGACTCTTTGGGAAATATCCTGTAATAATGCGATGTAAGTAAGGAAAGATCCCACTTCATCTTCTCTGCCTTTGGAGAGAGAGCATCTTAGAATGAGCTCTGTCGCAATAGCTTTATGCTATCCGACCTATTGAGGGTGGAGAGACTTCTTAGGAAGACTCCACATGCTGACACCTTTTTATTTCTTAATGCTTAATGCTTTAGTAGGAATGTCATCTTAGAGTTAGTGCAAGGACAGATTAATGATTTATTTTCATCAACCCCCAAGGGAAGCTTGGGCTCATGCTTTCTGATCCTCCGCATTCTGTTTCTTGAGTCCATTGTTTTGCTCATGTTACATCGTCTCAACTTTGTTCGCAGATTTGTCTTTATGCTGATTCCAATATATTTCCACACTCTCGGTATGTCCAGCTGTTTTTTACGTTGTAATAAACTACCCAACCTTACGTAGTTGTCTGTGGTTACTACGCGTCCAGAGAAATTCCAGTTCAAGTTATTGGCATTATTAAAGGTTTTCTCTCCTCTATGCTTAAATGCTGAGAAAAAGAACAATCGGATTGTGATTTTAGAACAGGTCCAGAATGTATGGGATCACCTTTCCAACATTTACACCTCCCCAATTTCCCACAAATATCAAAATAACACCTGTTCCCGATACATCTCATAGTTTCCCCCAATGCCTTTCTTCTCCCACTCAACCCGTGAAACTCTTGAAGCACTGTCTTCCTTTACTCATTGGTCCACTTCACAGCTTCCCTTCCTCTCCCCTGCACCTTTTCTCCATTAATTCCTCTTATCTTCCTGCATGGCTCCTCTCTTCCAGCAGATCTCCTCTTGCATCGTGTCTCAAGCTATCCCTTCTTTATCGTAGACTTTTTGGAGCTCATCCATTTCGCACTCATTCTTCCACTGGATAGCTCTCCCTCTGTTCCTGTCGTCTCCTGCCACCCTCCCCATCCTCTTTCTCCTCTACTTTTTTATTCTCTTCCCTTACTTGCAGTGTTTCCTCCTTTGTCATCTCTCTTTATTAAGCGTTCTCTCCTCTCTCTCCTCTTTCAGTCTGTACTTATCCCTACCTGCTGCTGTTCTCTCTCTGACCTCTCTTCTCTTCTGAAAATTGCCCTTCCCACTGGAGCACTCCCTCTTTCATCTCATAGTTTCTTAAGTTATATTTTATCTACTCACTTCTGAACTTGCTGCTCTCCTTACACTTTCTCTGTACCTTTGTTTGCTTTTCATTCTTTATCTCATTTTAAAACCTACTTGTGATGCTTTTGGGTGCAAGCTGGCTAATCAGTCTTGCTCTTCATTGAACTCCACTAGTCAGTGACCCAGGTCTCTGAGCACTGCCTCATAAAACACTGTCGACATAAAAATAAATACACCTGCCCCAGTACCCTATACTGACCACTGATAAGTGCTGCTCTCCTAAAGCAGCTATTGCTTTTCTACCAGTCCTGGGTGTACACCAATATGTTAAGGATGTCTACAAGGCACCAAGAATGAGAATGCAGTTATACCAGGACAGGACATTATGCCAGAGATAGTCCATATGCATGTTAGAGCAGAAGGAGTCACGGATGGCCCTGAGGTACAAAGGTCAGGGGGAAGCACTAGAATGGCTGGAGGGGCACCAGAACATGCATACACACACACAAACACTGCATATTAACTAGCCAGTAACTGAGGCCTCATTTATAAATGTACCTGTGCCATTAACTTCCAGCTCTGAAGACACCCCAGCTCAGGCTTCACTACTCTCCCGAGTTACCCATTCTGCTTCACTTTGTATTTTCAAAACTCATATGAGGAGAAAAGGCCTACACGAGGCTGTGTTGCATTCTTTACACCCTACATGCACCATAATAGCTAAACAACAATAACTAGCTGAACTTGGAATCTCGCATACCTGACAACTTCTGGAAATGTTGTGTGTGAGGAGGGGGCGGGCATTGGAGAGGACGAAGCTTTATGCTGAGCACAGCCCAAGGCACTTCATCTCCCACCTCCTCCAACCAACCCAAAAAAATCCATGTTTTTTGATGGTGCCTCCGGCGTCCTGGGGAGGTTTCACACCCTGCAATGAACATGGCTGTGCAGAGCACAAGCCCCCCCCCCACCCCCCCGCCCCACCCCACCCCACTTAACTGGAAACCTCTTCTCTGCCGGGGCGTTCAGTTAATTGTTTACACACCTGTGATATTGACTCCTCCCCAGGTGACGGTGCGTAGGGAGCTGATATACTCTGACACATGGCGGTTCTCTATGAACTGAAAGGTCTGATATCGGCAGCTCTGTGCTCTGAGGAGGTTAAATAATTGTACATGTTTAAAAAAGAAGGGTGCTTATTGGAACATCTTTCCAACACTGGGTGGGTGGGTCATACTTGACAACATTGACAAGAATCCTCAATCATAAAGTAGACACCCTGCGGATTACTTCCCTGGCTACAGCGTCTTTCTGGCACCAGATCTGACCTTCTCTCCCCGCGTTTCTAACAGCAACTCGCGGTACCCGCTGCGCGGGTCCCGCGTCGTGTGGGAGGCATTTTCAAAGACTCTTTGTTACAGGAGGGGTTTGTAACAAAGCATACTTGCAGGGCTGCGAGCAGGCGGTGGCGCAGGACTACCTGTGCCAGGAGCGCCCGCCCGCCCTTATTGAATCCACCTGGGCAGCTCTCCCTGCAGGCTCCTCCCCTCCACACTCTGATCCTATAAACAATCCAGACTAGTCCCGCTGCGCGGGAGCGACTGGGAGAATCCCGGGACAAGGCGGGACCGTCTGTGGCCGTCAGGGGCCGAAGGAGCCCGGGCTGGGCCCACCCTCTTTTGCCAGCATTTCCCTGATCCCATTTGGACCTCGATATAGGCCTTGGACATGCCATCACCCGCCCTAGAGGGAACACCACTGAAGGTGGGAGGAGGCAACACTGGGACTCTGGACAATTATTTTAAACCGACAAAGGGTGATGGGGGAAAGGAAACCTCTTTGGAGATGCTTAGGGCGGAGCGTCGCCGCTCTATTGAGCATATGAAAAACAGGCCCCTTAGTGATATTATTCCCTATCCATTCTCCCAAGAGGGAGGTTCCTTCAACGGTAGCCAGGATCTATTAACTCAAGAAGGTGTCCCCCTATTACTACGGGATGGTATTTCTAACCTTTGCTCATCCATTGAACAGATCACGGATGTTATCCCCCCTCCTAGTTCCAGCAGTATGGCTGTTGACTTAGTCTCCCAAACGCCCCCCGTAGTTAAAACCAGGAAAAGTAAGCTAAAGCAAATCGTTGTGGCAGAGGTACATGGCCCACCACCAAATAAGCGTAGAAGGAAGGGGAGGGGCGGGCAGGGGAAGACCAAGATCCCGCATTCAGACTTTGGTAAAGCATATAAGTCCGTTCCTACTTCCGATAGGCTTATATCGAATGTGAATAATGCCACCCCTGCCAAGGGTACTAATATCACTGCTTCCACCAACGACCAAGGGGACAATCCATCTAATACACCACCTCCTGTTACTTCTTTAGGGAACATGGAATTTCTACTCAGATCACTCCTGCTGCCTATTAGCGAGAGTCTGAAGAGAGTGGAGATCAGACTTACTATTCTGGAGGCAACTATAAGCAGCCTGAAAACCTCGGCCAGCAAACAGAGTAGAACCCTCGAGTCCAATCCGCCAATAAAAACTTCCCTTAACATTCAAAACCCTCCTATCAATGCGGGACCTCCTTTGGTTACTGCTCCTGCCCCCTTCTTGCAGCCACTCATGGCCAACCTAGTTCCACTACCACCTAGCAATTCTAATATCCCATCACTACAATCAGTAGGCCCAGTTTCCCTCAGCACAGCCTCTGGCACAAGTTCTGGGGATCTACCTAATGCTAGTATTGCTCCCCTACTCCCCGACAAGCCTGCTCCCAGACCAAGGAGACCCGACTTGCCGCCTGAGGCTGACAGCCTTATGGTGGTTTTGGCGGGTGCTCCCCCTCTTGAAATGGGTGAAGGTGAGAACTTCCACTCACTCAAGAGGAAAATTATCAAATGGCTGAATTGGAACAGACCTCTCCCAGCTCACTTCAACAATGAAATCATCATGGTGAGAAGGGTACCTTGGTTGGGGAAAACAAGAAAATCAATAATAGGGGATTGCATTATGGTGACTTTCCGAGACCCTAGGACAGTATTGCATATATGTGCTGGGTCAAACAGATCATTCGATTCCACCATACAGACCCTACCAGTGTCTTTTTTCTTTCCCCCTACTCGTATGCACCATGATCTGTCACAAGGTAATTGGACAAGGGTTGAACGGAGTTCTAGATACAGGGGTGTTCTGCCTGGTTTCTCAGATTAGATAGAACCAGCTCATCAGAGCCTTACTAACTCAGCCAGAACGTTACCCTCTCCCCCTCCCTAGGACCTATTCACAACAGGTAACAACATATATCTATCACCTAAGGACAGGGAATTCCTAAGATGCATACCATGTACCTCCTATAATATCAGCAATCGGCGGCCTCGCGGTCCCATACGAACCCAGACCTCTCTACCCAGACGGCAGTATCAGAATCGGCGGCCTCGCGGTCCCATACGAACCCAGACCTCTCTACCCAGACGGCAGTAATCGGCGGCCTCGCGGTCCCATACGAACCCAGACCTCTCTACCCAGACGGCAGTATCAGAATCGGCGGCCTCGCGGTCCCATACGAACCCAGACCTCTCTACCCAGACGGCAGTAATCGGCGGCCTCGCGGTCCCATACGAACCCAGACCTCTCTACCCAGACGGCAGTATCAGAATCGGCGGCCTCGCGGTCCCATACGAACCCAGACCTCTCTACCCAGACGGCAGTAATCGGCGGCCTCGCGGTCCCATACGAACCCAGACCTCTCTACCCAGACGGCAGTATCAGAATCGGTGGCCTCGCGGTCCCATACGAACCCAGACCTCTCTACCCAGACGGCAGTAATCGGCGGCCTCGCGGTCCCATACGAACCCAGACCTCTCTACCCAGACAGCAGTATCAGAATCGGCGGCCTCGCGGTCCCATACGAACCCAGACCTCTCTACCCAGACGGCAGTAATCGGCGGCCTCGCCGTCCAATACGAACCCAGACCTCTCTACCCAGACGGCAGTATCAGAATCGGCGGCCTCGCGGTCCCATACGAACCCAGACCTCTCTACCCAGACGGCAGTATCAGAATCGGCGGCCTCGCGGTCCCATACGAACCCAGACCTCTCTACCCAGACGGCAGTAATCGGCGGCCTCGCGGTCCCATACGAACCCAGACCTCTCTACCCAGACGGCAGTATCAGAATCGGCGGCCTCGCGGTCCCATTCGAACCCAGACCTCTCTACCCAGACGGCAGTATATCCTATGATTACCATTACATAAAGGGATCAGTCTCACTATTCATCAGGGGTATAGTACTACAATATTCTGGATCACACAATGATTGCCAAATTAGATGATGTACAACTTATCCTTCAATCCAAGAGCTCCTCTCTCCCTTATTCAGTTATCACTTACCTGATATGGGGTAGCATCTGTTCACAGTAACATCTGACTAGAAGAACAGGTTACCTTTTCATACAAGAATAAGAAGCACACTGGTTCACTATGCAAAGGTTCTTATCAAATATAAGCTCTCCTCTACCCCCTTGCTCAGACCCACATGGACGGGAGATGCATCCGTTCACCTGCACCTGACTAGAAGAAAGGTTAGCCTCACTAATAATAATAACTTCTGCACAATGGTTCACTAAGAACTGGGGTATCTTTATTACACAACAATAACAACACATAATAGACACATACACAAATCTGCAGGGTCTCTGTGAAGACCACATCCACATCTAACTAACAGGGACTGTAAATAGACTGCACACCGCTGAAAGGAAAAGGATTAGTAATAATGTTTTATGGGCACTAACATAACAGGACAGATATCACCTGATTAGTATGGAGTCTTGTTCTAGCTGTCATCTGGATTCCTCCCTCGTCTGTGATTCTCCTCTGCACTCTTGGACATGCATCTGCGCTGATCACTCTGCACTGGACACCTCTCCCCCACGAACTGTCTCCGCCTTCCAGCTTCAGTCTAATTGTTTCTGCCGCTCTGATAACCGTTCGCTCCACTAGCTTCTTCATTCTGTCTGATTATCTCTGTTCCAATGTCCAACTCACTCCAGCTGCTCTCACAGATTAGTATAACTTCAGTCTCTTCCAAAAGGCATCACCTCAGACTCCAGCTGATCACAACTCCTCCGGATAAGCAACTACTTCTGACTGCTGTCTTCAGCTCCAAACATTGCTTCATCTCTCTCTGTACAGAACACCATCTACTCACTACTGCTTCTAGTTTCTCTCTCTCTGGTTCCAGCTCACTGGCTGTCTGTCTTCCCTCTGTTCCAAGCATCCACTGTCTCTTCTCCCCTGCTCCATCTCCTCTCCTTCTGCACTCTAACGCTCTCCGTTCCAATCCACGACTGCACTCCTTCCAACCCAAAGTCCTTCTCCCTGACTCCGCCTCTGCACTTCACTAATATGAAATGCTGTCTCCTCATGGAAAGTTCCAGCCAGTAACCTGCCGCCCACCAAATTCCTGTACCACTCCGTGCCAAGGACGCACCCCCAGCTGGCCAGCCCGATGTTGCGTCTTCAACATAGAGAAAAATACAATCCTTCGACAAGGGCCGGCCTGAACCGGTTCTCTCCAAGCGAACAACACCTCATAACTAAAACATTACCTTTACCCTGCAAGCGTCTCAGTTCTGCAGGGACAGAAAGCAAAATGGAGTCTCTCTAGTTCTGGGCCTTGTAGGCCTGAGAAGGATGAAATAACACCTGGCTCTGTCAGAGTACATACACAAACCATACCAATATGTAATATAAAGTCAAGACAACAGGATCCACCCTCTACTATAGGTAGAATCATGAAAGGACACATAATTATGTCAAAGCCAATAGGCAATAGATGGATTAGAGTCAACAATAAGGGATCTATCATCATATTAAGCAGCTATCCTCTAGTTTATGCTTCTAGGTATGGCAAAAAGGACTTAAAAGGACCAACACAAGGCAAGAATAGAGATTCAGGATGGTAGCAAGCTTAAAGTCACCATCACTCATAAATAGAGCCCAAAAATCGAGCAGAACAAGGGGGTATGCTGCACGACCTGTCTATCAACCTCCGGAGACACCCTTTTTCGACTATAACCGATTTAACTGTCTGAATGGACTGGATGGGGTTGATTGACTATCCTCAAACCCTAACTTAAATCCTGTGACTTTTGATATCGGTTTCAGTGAACCATCTGATCCAAATAGACCCACTTCTGACAATGGTCCTGATGTAACAACTGGTGTAGCATCTGGCATTGGTTCCCCTCTTATTTCTACTTTTGTAATCCCCTCTGTTGTTGCTCCGGCGCATTTGAGATTAATCTGGTGGAATGTGGCCGGTCTAGCTAATAAGCTGGACTCACAAGATTGGGTAACTTATATCGAGTCTGGGGATGTTTATATGTTCCAGGAGACTTGGGCAAGGGAAGAATATAGGCACCAGGGCTACCTGTCATTTTCCATCCCGGCTAGGTGGGAGGGAAACGGCCGCCCTTCAGGTGGACTCACAACTTGGGTGGCACCCCACCTAGGGTGTCAGGCTTCACGCTTACCGGTGCCATCGGATGACATTCTAGTGGTTCTACTGGTCTGGCCGAACTCAGCGAAACCTGCCTTGATAAATATCTACTCAAGGCCAGTGGGAGTTTCGCGAGAATCTTCCACCATAGATGAGCTCTCAGCTTATTTATGTGAAATCCCAAGGGACACACCCTATGTAGTGGGAGAGGACCTAAACTCTCATTTCAAGCCACTGGCCGGCCTTCTAGAGGGACTTCCCATGGAAATAGAGTCTAGGTGGTTAGTACCTTCTGCAGTAGCACCCCCCCCCGAAGGCATGGACACCTGTAGCACTACAGATTACAGCCCTAACTTTAAAACATGGAATCAGAGCTTGCAATGGGCGTACTAAATCTGACACACCAAGCAAACCCACGTATAATAGAGTGGGAAGAGAGTCCCGCTTGGACTACGCCCTTGTACAGATAGTGAACTGGTCATCTATCTTGGACTTCAGGGTTACCGAAAGACTGGATAGTGACCATAATGCCCTAGAACTAGATCTCATCCACCCCGGCCTAGAAGCCTCCAGATCAACCAAGGAGGAGAACAAACCTGAACTTCTACTGGGTAACAACAGGAGAAGAATCAGGTGGGAAAAATTAGTGATGAGCCAAGCTAAACTCCCGAGGCTCTACGCAGGACTAATCCCAATTTTGGAAAAAGTGGGAGATCTAGCTAAAGATGTGGGCAATAAAGATTCCCATAATAAATTATACCAGGCACATGAGGACCTCATTAAGGGAGCAGCTTCTGAACTCTTTAGTAAGGTACAGAATCCCAGGAGGGGGCAGCACCATAAATCCTCATGGTTTAATGCAGCCTGCAGGAAGGCAAAGGGAGAACTCCTCAGAAGCATCAAGGAGGGAATAGGCGGAGAGAAGCTACGAGAATGTAGACGGGCATATAAAAAATTAGTTGCCCACGCTAAAATTGAATGGGAGGAGAACCAATGGGAGGAGCTCACTAGTTCCCTCGCAACAAGAGACTACCGATTGTTTTGGCGAGTGGTAAATGGGGGATCAGGGAGTCTCCTTTCGGCAATAGAGCCAAATATTGCAGCAGGGGTGTGGCATGCACACTTCCAGTCTCTTTATAGTTCTGAGCTGGGAGAAACTATAATTGACATCGGTAATGGATTGGCTGAGTATGACGGGGACTTGATAACAGTGGGGAAGGTTAAGGCAGCAATCGCAGGACTGGCATCTGGAAAGGCGCCAGGATTGGACGGTCTCCCGGGGGACCTGTTCAAGCAGGAGCCCGATGTTTGGGCCCCATACCTTGTCACTGTGTTCAATGCAGTCCTGCATGGCATGGAAATCCCGAGCACTTGGCTGGGGGCAGAGGTGGTTCCTATATTTAAGAAGGGCTCCCCCCTGCTCCCAGCCAATTACAGACCAATCAGCTTAATTGACGTGCCCCAGAAGCTGTTTGGTAGGATACTGTTGAATCGCCTTCAGGACTGGGTGGAGGAGATGGGCGCCCTCAGTCCATACCAGGCGGGCTTTAGGAAGGGAGTCTCTACAGTGGACCAGGTCTTCCGTTTGAATATTATCTATTGGAGGACAGCGATATTCGAAGGTGGCAGCTTGTACACAATATTTGTGGACCTGAGGGCCGCCTTCGACCTGGTGCCCAGAGGGAAACTTTGGAGCGTTCTGGCCGAGATGGGGGTCCCCCCTGGATATTCTGACAATTTTACAGAGACTGCATCATAACAACTACGCCCGGGTCAGATGCGGGAAGCTTGGGGAATTAACTGACAGATTCCCCGTTGACAGGGGGGTTAGGCAGGGTTGTGTATTGGCACCGACCCTGTTCTGCCTCTTTGTCAATGGGGTAATCGCCCACCTCAATGGCATTGAATACACTGATGCTCCAAAGTTGAACGGCAGCAGGGTGCCTGCAATCATGTTTGCAGATGATACCCTGCTGCTGTCCAAAACCCCCATGGGGATACAGAGGATCCTTGATTCTTTTGTGGCCTTCTGCACGGACAGGGGGCTAGAGATCAATGCTACAAAAACTAAGTTCATGGTCCTGAACCCAACCAAAAGATCATGCCTGAACCCCATACTGGGATCATCACGTTTAGAGAGAGTCTCCACCTTTGAATACCTGGGTGTAACATTGAATGAAACCATGTCCTGGGGAACACACCAGACTAGGGCTAACCTTAAACTAGTGCAGACCACAGGTGGCATCGCACGGATGATGAAAAATTCCACATATCGTCCACTGGGGCTGGTCATCCAGATCTATAAGGCACAGGCCAGGGGTGCTGTCATGTATGGGGCGGAATTGTGGGGTCACACACCTTCCCACAGTTTGTCTATAACTGAGAACAATTTTATTAGACATATAGTTGCACTCCCGTCTAGTACACCGATCGTCCCCTTGAGGATGGACCTGGGACTGAGACCAATAGCAGATGAACTGGGTCTCAGGCCCATAGCCTTCTGGCGAAGGTTATGGAGTAGTGAAGAACTTTCTATTTACAGGGTGGAACTGAGGGAGTTTCTAACCCACCCCAAAGCTCTACAGATCCCCTGGATAAAATATATAAAAAAGTCCTGTGTGAGGTTAGGGCTCCCCGACCTATGGTCCGATCCAGCTAATGCTTCACTAGGGATCCCACGAAGAGTTCTGGCCAATGCTTACCATGAGCAGAAACTAGCTAGGGTCGTAGAATGCCAGGGTAAGGGGTCATTAACATCTGCATTCATGCAAAGTAAGGATTTATACAGGCTGGAGAGGGTTTTGGATGGTATGACGCCCGTGCTGGCCAGGAAGCTATTCCTCCAATGGAGATATGGCACACTGCCTCTGCGGTCCTTCACTAGCTCCTGGTCAACACCGCCCTCTACCAAGCAATGCCCGGCATGCATTTGTGCTGAGGAAAGCGACCTACATGTGGTCTTGTTTTGCCCTACTTACAAAGCCGCAAGGAAATACTGGCTCTTACCACTCATCAGAAACTTTGGTTGTAGGGAGTACCTCCCGATGTACAGAATTTTAAAAACTGATGTCTCGGGACCAACGGTGTTTGCACTAGCTAAATTCCTAACAAATGTTTGGCATACACGCACCCGTATTTTGAAGTCGCAGTTGTCCACCTAATTATAAGATTAAGAATTTTAAACGTATGGTCTTTTATCTGTTTTCACTCTAGTAGTATTTATTTCTTAGGGTGGAATGATTTTACACTGTATAACATGTGTTGCTGTATATTTTCAATGTTTTTATATTGTTCTAAACGTGTTTTTTGCCTATCTTTGATGGCCAAATTGGCCGAAATAAAGAATTTAAAAAAAAAGTAGTCCTTTTATATAAAATTACATGAATATGTTATGCTTATAAGTTTTTGTTGCAAGTTTTATTATTATTAACAAACTTATTACTATGTAAGTTCTTTTAATTGCATTCTATTGTTGTTTTCTTCATGGTTATTGCATTGTATATTGTCAAATAAAAATTATTTAACAATAAACTAGTTCTTTTAGTTGTATATTTACATTAACACTCTGATTAGGGAACCCAGATTCCACGTAGCTTCTTTCTCCTGCTGTTTGGTTGCATCTGTTTAGCTGAAGATCTTCTCAGCCAATTCCAGCAGCATAACCCAACCTTAAAATACCCTGGCCCTGCACAGCAGCGCCGCACGTCTCCGTGGCCCAGTGCACGGCACGTCTGCTGCCCCCTGCATGGAACTAATAGGCTTTTGACTCGGTGCAGAGAAAGGGCAAAACCGTCGCGGCTTTAGGCAATTGTGGTGTCAAAGGGACTAAATGCTTCGACGGTAACATGACTTCGGGGTCAGAGTAAATAATCCAGACACACTACTTCCGTCACGGCTCGAAGAACGGCCGCTGGTACGGCAGCCATTGCAAGCTGAAAGGATAATGTGCCAAAAAAAAACATATGCCTCCTATGAATTCTCAGGGAGATATCTCAGCACAACATCTTTTTATTATTTAGAATCTATGACTCTTTTCGTGTACCATTGAATAGTCTTGGCAAGGATTTCTAAATTATACACAGAAAGTTTCACTGTTAATATTAATGTTAATACAGGGTGGAGTCTGAGAACTCACAGGCGATGCTGGAATGCCAAGGTCCCGGAGTAGCTACAATTCCTGTCAGTGACTTTGTGTAATTTAGTCTGACAGCGCACATGGGTCAGAGTGTAAAGCATTTAACATCCCTCTTTAGTCCCTCCTGGATAATAAAATAATAAAGATATGACATGCAGTCACTACCCAGTGAAGATTAGACTACTGGAGTGCCACTCTCGCAGGTCTACCCAAAGCCAGTCTGGCTCCGTCAAGGGCTGCTCTAAACTCAGCTGATATGCTCATCATGGGACCCAGTAAACAAGACCACATTACTGCGGACCTGAAATAGCTCAAATGGATCCCATTTGAAGTCAGAATTCAGTTTAAGATAGCCTGCATGACTCATAAGGCTCTTCATCACAACACTCCCATTTACCTGGCAAAAATACTTGAACTATTGGGTGAGAGCAGCTTTCTACGAAGTTCTAACTCTCTATTGTGGAAGCCACATAAGTTCAACAAAAGGAAACTTATAATCATTCCTTTCCGGGTCTTGCTTCTAGAATATGTAACACAAATCCTCTTGAAACTAGAGCTAATCCTACAACTACCTCCCTCAAAAAAGAATTACAATTCTTGTGATTGAATAGATACCTTCAGCGGTAGTCTTGATCTCATGAAGTTCGGACTATCTTGCCTATACATTTTTCTGTACCCTGAGTACTAGAATTTGCTTGTTTTCACTATATATATATATATATATATATATATATATATATATATATATATATATATATATATATATATATATATATATATATATATTCACTGAAAAAACCATAGGTTATAGACCATATATAGTTAGGAATTAGCATTTACAAAACCTTGAAAATTCACTGAAAAAACCATAGGTTATAGACCATATATAGTTAGGAATTAGCATTTAAAAAACCTTATTTTACTCACACAAAACCATTGAAATTCCATATATAGTTAGTTGCACTAACTATATATCGCGCACCTGCAATCCACTGCTGATCATGTCACATATTACATCATTCATGACATGGTCAGTGACATCACTGATGACATCACTGATGACATCTCAAATGACATCACTGATGACATCACTGATGACAACATCCAGTGACTGTATGTTTCTGTAAAGTTAAAATATGTCTTACATATTGAAGAATGAGTGGATGTATAAGTGTCTGGATGAAGGATTTAGTAGGTGCGTGACTGACTGTATGAGTGAGTGATTAAATGTGTCTCACTGAATGCATGGGTTAGTGACTAAACTGTCTTAATTTGTGCATCATTATGTCTGTTGTTCTGTAAACTGCTGCATGTGTTGATCATTAGCTATACGAGAGGCTATATGTGTTATTAATTGGTTGCCCAAGTATTTCTATGGGAGATTGAGTTTGTGTGGGGGTGGCTGGAAGGTGTGTGACTCTATGCATAGATGTGTGAACAGTTTATTCACTAGGTGTATGAGTTCAAGAGTGCATGTGGAAACAGCTACATGGGCAGTTGACTGTGTGCATGAGTGTATTGATGAGTGAATGGATATCTCAATGCTACATGTCATAGTAAGTACATATGTAAAACACAGTACATGTGAGAGTTGGCATATATAAATAACTGTGCATGAGAGCCACCGAATGAGTGAGTGGTTGTATCGATCATTGTGAACTTGTATCAGGGATTGTATAAGAGAGTAAATATGTGTTAGTATATGTTTCAATAAGTAAGGTGTGTTTAACTGTATAGTTGAAGAAATGGAGATGAGATTGTTTCTTTGCATGACTGACTGGGTGTGTGAGTAACTCCATGGATGAGTGGCAGTGTGTGAGTGTCTGTATACACTGAGTGTATCTAAGGTTATATTAGAGTCTGAAGAGGTTTATCGTATTAGCACAAGAATGATGTCAAATGAGATGTCATCAGTGATGTCATCAGTGATGTCATTTGAGATGTCATCAGTGATGTCATCAGTGATGTCACTGACCATGTCATGAATGATGTAATATGTGACATGATCAGCAGTGGATTGCAGGTGCGCGATATATAGTTAGTGCAACTAACTATATATGGAATTTCAATGGTTTTGTGTGAGTAAAATAAGGTTTTTTAAATGCTAATTCCTAACTATATATGGTCTATAACCTATGGTTTTTTCAGTGAATTTTCAAGGTTTTGTAAATGCTAATTCCTAACTATATATGGTCTATAACCTATGGTTTTTTCAGTGAATTTCAATGGTTTTTTAATAGCAAATATCATAAGCTGTCGAATGTCAAGTACGTGGTAAGTGAAAACATTTTCGTGTTTATGCACACTGATCTGCTTTGAATGGTGCCCCCCCCCCCTCATTTCTATTAGGAGTACTCTCTCTTTGCAGATAGTGAAAGGTAGTTAACGCAGGTCTTTGCCCCCATTGTAATCCGTCGTGCCTGCTTCTCTCTCCATTTGATTGATTGTTATCCAAGTATTTACTGTTTTAGAATTAGTTCTCTTTGGTTCATTCTCTATTTACAAACAAACACAGAGTCGCAATACTCTGTTTAGTCTTTGCAGATAACGAAAAATCGTGTAAAAAAAAAAGAAAAGGAATCGAGCAAAATCAGTAGGCCACTAATGGGATCTCTTTTTGACCTCGCTAAAATAGAAACATTAGGAACAACCCCTCATGACAAATACAAAACTAGTGAGATGAACTGAACTCCACACAATGATGGCTGCAAAACAGCTCGGCTCCGCCACCCACCCCGCCCAAAATAACGATAAAGAACGGCTGCCATGATTGGTTGCGGAATGACCACGACGGAGCTACGAAATGGTGCTGCTCTCATGCTAACCCCAGCTTCAGTCTGAAACATCCAGAAACACTGTAGACTACCAATTCGATCAGTTCCGGTAGCGCCCCAATGTAACCCGGTAGAGAAGAACTAGCTCTCCCCTCTTTGACTGATGGTTCTTGTTGCCTGTCCCTTCTGTTGTCATTTAACAGAACTATTTAGCCTGCTGAAAGGGGTTGTGTTCCGACCGCTGGTTGGTGGAGACATTTTGACTATATTCTGTACCTGCGTTGTCGCGTAATGCGTCATATGACGCGCCGCGTTAGCGCATCCGGAAGTCATCCGGGGCGCGCAGCGCGTAACGTAAGCATAACAAGTCATGTGACTTGTTAATAAAACTTTTCATTGGTTCATTTTACTTTTCTTATTGTAATGATGAAAGGCTTGGTCATATGACCTAAAAATTACGCTTTTCATTACTTCCGAACATTATTTTTTCTTAAATATATGTTATAATGTTCCAGGCTAATGTACTTTCCCGGAAATTTTACAACTGTCCTGCAAGTAAAATATATTCTTTTTTCGAGAAAAAGAGCGTTTCTTCGTCCCATGACGGAGCCATTGAGCAAAAGAGGGTCGACCTGCTGTCTTAGTCGCCGATACGCCTGAATATGAGATTCTTATCGATCACTTTATGTTGCAGGAATAGAAAACACAACAGCCCTTGACCATTTATCTTTACTGCGTTCCTTCGTATTATACCTTTTACCCTTCATGTAATTGGTCTGCTTTATTTCACTTGCCTTTTAATGATTCTAAAACAGTCACTATTATTAAAAACTTTACCAATGTATATACTACTACCATGTTTTCTTTTAAAAACCTTTATTGTGAAAATTTCATTATACAAATACGAGCCTATAACCACGTGGGCCTGCCACAGAGCAAACTGTAATCGTATATGATGAATAGACATTTACACTGTAGAGGAACGTAACGGGCGGGCCATTAGGTTGCAAGAACTAAGGTGTCTAACAGTTACGGAATCGGTGGACGTACATTTTATAATTAAAATACGACAGGGCCAGTTACAATAAAATTATCTAGATATACATTTGCGGGCAAGTACCATGGGTGACGTTAATTCGAACTTTCAACAGTACAGTAATCAATAACACATCAGAACTTAATATCAATAGGGATGTCGAAATATTCAATCAATTCTCGTCCCCGCCCGCCATGTGCTTCAAAACTGCATACGTATCTCGTGATTTCAAGGTTCTGCAACCAGTACACAACAAGGAGTTACGAGTCCCATTTATTCCGGCGCCATTTTGGGCGAGGACGGGCAGGTCCAGGATATAGTCAAAATGTCTCTACCAACCATCGACTATGATGATGTTCATATGCTGTATTTATTAGAGTAACACTCATCTGTCCACATGAAATTAATTTGCCACAATCTAAACATGTCATTTTAATCTTTCCAAAGTTCTTCTAAATATTTGGGACCGTTTCCCTTGCCTCTGAAGCTCTCAGTGCCACTTCTTTGATGAATGTACTAGCAGGTCAGGGGTTCTCCTCCAAATCTCTCTTTTATGCAGCACTATAATTAATTGGTGCCACCTCTCCATATGACGATGCATGGTATAGTTACCACAACTATATTTTTTTTCGGTTCCTCTGGAGAGTTCATCGTGGCAGATGAAGCGTGTAACGTACCGGGCATTTACCTTTTTGTGCATGTACAGGAAAGGAAAAAAAAATTGAGCGTCCGAGTTCTAAGGTGTCCCAGGGCCATTTTGGTGGACCAGGCCCAAATCCAAAGAACAGGCCGCCATTTTGAGAGTCCTGTTGCAGCCGCCTGTCGCTGTAGCATCAAGAGCAGCCGAAACTCAGCTGAATGGCAACTGAAACGGTAAATGGGCGCCCCACTACATTTCAGCATTGTAGGATGACCACACCAGTACAGCAACTTGCTAGACATCACCTCGGTGCCATCCGGATCTCGGCGCCCCACTGCAGATGAAGTGCCTCTCAACTATGAAACCACCACGGTGACATCCGGATCTTGGCGCGTTGTGCTGCCTTCGGCCTATTCGCACATCGGTCCGCTACTGACGCCATCTCACAGGCTAATGGGGCGACCCACGCCGAGTTTCAGCATTGTAGGATGACCACACCAGTACAGCAACTTGCTAGACATCACCTCGGTGCCATCCGGATCTCGGCGCCCCACTGCAGATGAAGTGCCTCTCAACTATGAAACCACCACGGTGACATCCGGATCTTGGCGCGTTGTGCTGCCTTCGGCCTATTCGCACATCGGTCCGCTACTGACGCCATCTCACAGGCTAATGGGGCGACCCACGCCGAGTTTCAGCATTGTAGGATGACCACACCAACTTGCTAGACATCACCTCAGTGCCATCCGAATCTTGGCATCTCAACGCCTAGTGGTATCTTCCATACAAAAAATATTGTTACGCTGCCTTTGGCCCCATTCGCACATCAGTCCGCAACTTAGACATCACCTCGGTGCCATCCGGATCTTGGCATCTCAGCGCCTTGTGGTGTCAGTCAGAAAATATTGTTGCGCTGCCTTTGGCCCCATTCGCACATCGGTCCGCTACTGACTCCATCTCACAGGCCAACGGGGCGCCCCACGCCGACTTTCAACATTGTAGGATGGCCACAGAAGTGCGACAACTTACTAGACACCACCTCGGTGCCATCCGGATCTTGGCGCGTTGTGCTGCCTTCGGCCTATTCGCACATCGGTCCGCTACTGACGCAAACTCACAGGCCAACGGGGCGCCCCACGCCGACTTTCAGCATTGTAGGATGGCCACACCAGTGCTGCAACTTGCTGGACACCACCTCGGTGCCATCCGGATCTTGGCGCGTTGTATTGCCTTCGGCCTATTCGCACATCGGTCCGCTACTGACGCCGCCTCACGTGCCAACGTATTTTCTCCGCATTTTATACCCTATGCCGCATAACAGGTCATGTGACTTGTTTATAAAACTTTTCATTGGTTCATTTTACTTTTGGTTTCCGAATGATGGAAGGCTTGATCATATGACCTAAAAACAACACTTTTCATTGGATGAAAACTTTTTTTTTCCCCCAAACGATGAAAGCCCCACCTTGTTTCTGGATGTTTCAGACTAAACTGGCGTCAGCATGAGAGCACCACCATCTCGTAGCTCCGTCGTGGTCATTCCGCGAGCAATCATGGCAGCCGCTCCCCACCAGAAGCCTGCAGGAGTCGGGGCCCCCAAAACTTTTGATGAATTCTCAAGGCGGAGGGGACGCTTTCGAGAATGGGGTCCAAGACCTAGCAGACAAGCGTCCGATTTCCAAGGTGTCCCAGGGCCATTTCAGTGGACCACGCCCAAAAAGGAAAGAGCCTGCCGCCATTTTGAGAGTCCTGTGGCAGCCGCCTATCGCTGCACCGCAAGAGTGGGCGCAACTCAGCTGAATGGCGGATTTTGACACAGTGGACCAAAAGCGGACGGAATGGCAACTGAAACGGTAAAGGGGCGCCCCACTAAAACAGATGAGACTCCACCTGGAGAGGCCCGTTCACGCCGCCTCCCCCGGGGCGCTCCACGCCGTTATTCGGAGCAGCATTGTAGGATACCAAAACCAGTGCGGCAACTTACTGGACATCACCTTGGTGCCATCGTTCTGCTGCCTTGGAACTATTCGCACAACAGTTTGCTACTGATGACCCACCCCCCGCGACGCCCCACGCCGTTATTTGCTGGGTGGCAACTTACTAGACATCACTTTCGTGTCATCTAGATTTCGGCGCGTTCTGCTGCCTTGGAACTATTCGCACAACAGTTTGCTACTGATGACCCACCCCCCGCGACGCCCCACGCCGGAAATCTGGACGTTGTGCTGCGTTGGGACTATTCGCACAGCCGACCGCTACTTCGTTGTTTTTCCCTAAAAATGTTTATATGTTATTACTATTTTTGTTTTCTTGTATATATTTATAAATTATTAAAGTTTTATAATCTTACTACTTTGTCGGAGTGCTATATATTTTTAATGTGACACATAATTGTAAAAACTTTGATGTACAAAGAGTCATCCCTGGAATCTTCCGCTTCACGCTCGGTCCCCTCCCCAATCACAATACAGGATGGTTTTCAGATAATAGCAACGCTTCTGCTGTGACGGATCTCATCGAGTGTGGGCCTTGATCTACTATAACTCCTTTGAAGAGGGGTGATTCTTTACAGCTGTGGCCATAAACTACATCTGCAGGGCTAGCTGATAGCCTAGGACCGGCCTGGACAATCGGACACAGAGGAAAAGGAGTGTCAGAGGGTGCGGTAGTGAATAGGGCGAAAGGGAGGTGTCGGGCGGGCACAGGGTGTGATTCTCAGGGAAGAGCAGCGCAGATGGGGGGAGGTTTATTACCCATGCATAAGACAGAGAGCGGGGGTGACCACTGCCTGGGTGAGATGCTTGCGAGGGTGGGGAGCCATGCTAAGGATCGACAGCGTGCACAGAGTGGGTCTGGTCAAGGCATCTAAAATGGCTGCCGTGCACAACAAAAGTGTGGCATTTGAAAAAAGACAAGATGGCGCACACAATGTTTTTCAACAATTCCTGATTTCCTTCGAATCGAACGTTAACAGACGTTGGGGCATATTACCAAAGTTAAGCGATATTTATCCCTAACGATGCTTAGCAACAAATTTTTTACCGCTAAGCATCGTCAGAAATTATCGCAGATAAACCTTGCTAGTATCAAGGTTTATCGCAAATGCGATAAAAAACGTCCGCAATGCATTAATATCGCTGAAAAGTCAGCGATATTCATGCATTACCGAGCTAATGCTCTTAGCCATGTTATCCACCTCCCATTGGATAACATGGCTAAGAACTGCTCAGGGCAGCTGTTACTTTTTGGAGATATTCGCGCTTATCTCGAATATTTCCAAAAGTTGATAATAGGAGATAGCGATGTTAGCGACTGTTTCCAGTCGCTAACATCTTGGCATGCCCACTTTGCATGTCATTAGTGATAAATATCACTCACATGCAAAGTGGGACCCAAGATGGTCGCTATCTCCTACTAGCCGTCGCTAACTGGTGTTAGCAACAGCTAGGTAATACAGATATAATTTTATCTCCGCGAAGCGGAGCGCTGTTACAGATATATATCTTGTTTTTGAACGTTAATTTCTCAAAATGCACTGAAGCACATATATTGAGACATAGCAAAGGCACATCGGGCTACCAGTCCCTAATATTTTACCAAGTTTCGTGCAAATCCATTCAGCCGTTCGATTATTATTATTATTTTTTTTTTTTGCCCCGCGGGGCCCTTTTAAAACCTCCACATGAAACCTAGGGGGTCAGCGAGGATCTACTATGCCCCCTTATGGTCATTTGCCCCTTCGCTTTGGCCTCCTCTTGTCTCTCGATCCTACCGAGAGACAAGATGGCGGCCGCTACGTACTGTTTGGAATGTTTACAGACACCGGAGAGCCAATCAGCTTCGCTTCGCAAAGCTCCGTAACGCGAAAAGTACGCGAAGCGGTGCGCTGTTACAGATATATATCTTTTTTTGAACGTTAATTTCTCAAAATCCACTGAAGCACATATATTGAGACCTAGCAAAGGCACATCGGGCTACCAGTCCCTACAATTTTGCCAAGTTTCGTGCAAATCCATTCAGCCGTTCGATTATTATTATTATTATTTTTTTTTGCCCCGCGGGGCCCTTTTAAAACCTCCACATCAAACCTAGGGGGTCAGCGAGGATCTACTATGCCCCCTTATAGTTATTTCCCCTTTTGTTTTGACCTCCTCTTGTCTCTCGATCCTACCGAGAGACAAGATGGCGGCCGCTACGGACTGTTTGGAATGTTGACAGACGCCGGAGAACCAATCAGCTTCACTTCACAAAGCTCCGTTGCGCGAAAAGTCCGCGAACCAGAGCGCTGCCCGGTCCGCTGTTACAGATATATATCTTTTTTTAAACGTTAATTTCTCAAAATCCACTGGAGCACATATATTGAGACCTACAAAAGGCACATCGGGCTACCAGTCCCTACAATTTTGCCAAGTTTCGTGCAAATCCATTCAGCCGTTCGGGCTAAAAGTGAGGCCAACCGCCCTATGGAAAACTCAATGTTAAAAACACGTTTTGGGACCCCCCTTTTTTCTCGGCCCCCACTGGACGAACCCCCCCCCAAATTTTCAAGGGCTGCTCAGAAACAAAATGTGCCATTTTCCTGAAACTTTCAGCCAATTCCGTCCACAAACGCCAAAGTTATTAGACATAGAATTTTCAAAAAACCCATAGAGAAAAAATCCTAACTATATATACCTACTGGCGACCGCCAGTAGGTAATATATATGTATATATATATATATATATAGTTTCTTGCCTGTTTTTTTAGCTCTCGCTGTTACAATCTGCTTGCTATTTGTGCAACATATTGCTAACTGTATTTTTATCTGTTTATGGCCTATGTTCTCTGGGGCATATTCACAAGGAGCTATCTTCGAATTAACAGCACTTTAGCGCAGCCAAAGTCGTGATAAATTTACCCCACCGTTCACAAGCTGGTGCTAACAGCCCACAGCACCAGTTTTCCTGCGATAGCAGCTGCAAAAAATATTGCCACAAAGGATCACCGCAACTATCGCTAATGAGATGCAGAGTAGGCGTTCTCGTGCCAAAAGCCGCGACAACACCACACCTCAACATTCACAACGACCAGCCAGATCGGCGATAAGAACACAAAACAAGCGATAAGGCGCGTTGGCAGCAGGCAATTTACACCTGCTCTGACCCGGTGGTGTAAAGTCGGACCATGGCTGCACCACAAAAGGGAGCACAGCCCACAGCCATGCCTGAAGACAACAGAAGTCATGGAGCTACTGGTCATGCAGCTCGGACACCCAAGAGGGCCACAACACCCACCGGGCACAACCCTCCCGAACCACCACAGAGGCAGCGCGGACAAAGACAGCAGCCCCCCAGGAAACACACCTGCCTCACAGGCACAACTCCTGACAATGTCACTGTCCACTACAGGCTGGAAGGGACAACCATCTTACGCATCCTGGCCTTCATCGCCCAACAGGCTAACAGCACCAACACAGCGGACAACCAACATCCCACCCCACACCAAGCTGCTGGCTGTGCTGCACCTGTTGGTCCCTGGCACACCCCAACCAACACCCGCCAGAGTCTCACAGTCAGGCACATCCAAGTCTCCCACACCTGTTATGTACATCACCATCACCATAGTACCCCAGGCCCCGTACGGCCAATACAATGCACAGGAGCCGCTGGAGACCAAGCAAGGACCATTCGCCATAGTCAGATGCACGTACGTGTTAGGGGCAATCCACTGCACACATGTCCCACCTGTGCCCCCTGGTGACACAGCACACAATCAGCGCAACAGGAAGCACACGTCACACATCTATGTGCAGGCAACATCAGAACACCGTGGGCCCTACACCAATGTCGCATCCAAATACACAGCCAGTGTGCATGATCCCTTAACCTTCCGACATACCATCAGCAACCAGCCTTCCCAGGATGGCATCCAGGGAAATGCACAGCTCCTTGGGCTGACTGAGCAGAAATCTAGCTGGGGAATTGCTGGGGGAACGTTTGACTGAATTTGACTGAATTGTTTTTAAATTCTTTTAAACCGCACTCACAATTTTGCCCACTGCACCCTCTGTTTTGTGTTAAAAGTAAAAACTTACTTGCTCTCCCACACGTTTCTGTGTGGTCGCCCGTACTTCCTGTTTGTGTATTCTCCTACGCTGATTGGTTGGCTCTTAGCCAATCAGCGCATAGCACGGGTGAAGCCTGGTGAGCTCCCATGGTCTCAAATGCACACCACTGCGAGGACGCGCAGCGGGGTCGCCACTGGCGCGCCACTGGCACACCTAAGGCAAGCCCATCTGCGCCTGTCCACGCCTGGATGTTGCCAGGAGCCAGGGACCCTGCTCCTTCCAAAGCCCAAAGAGGTAGTAACACCGGCGAAGAACTGCGGGCCCTATATAGAGAAGGCTCCTGTGGGAATCATAGCTGGGACCCAGATAACTGCCCTTCTCTCTGTGAACACTGTAAATTCAGACTGATTCCCTTGAAGCACACTACACTCTGATCCTAGGATATCGACACACACTCTTTTGAGCATTAATTGTCGCTCATTGCCTAAACATCATTCTGAGGTGTTCGATCTCCTACATGAACACTCACCTGAGATCCTGAGAAACTTGACTTTGTGACTCCTCTGTGGCCATACCGGCACTTTCCCTTCCTACTGGCTATGCTATATGCAGTATAAACAGATCTGGAGGAAGAGGGGGCGGTATCGCGATTATTTACAAATCAGTCCTCTCCTGCAGCCTGTCCCCCCTAGTTCTTCCTGACTGTGAGAGTGCACTTTTTCGAATCACATTGAGTGCTAACTTTTTCCGGCCTTCTCATTTATCGACCTCTTGGCCCATCAAAAACCTTCAGAGAAGCCCTGATAAACACTGTTGTAGCACCGCCTCTCCAGACTGCCAATTTTAACATTATAGGCGATCTAAACCTCCACTTAGAGCTTCAAGAATCCTTGGAGATTGTCAGCTTTCTGGGGGACTTTGCAGCCTGTCAGTTGACTCAACTGACCCCCAGTGCCACACACAGAGCGTGTGTGGCACTGGGGGTCCCTATTTTTTCTAATCTAGAGTCACTGGAAGTTCTATCACCACTTCCTATGATCTGGACAGATCATTTTCTCATCATAGTGCGGCTAACGATAGCTGGCCAAAAGCCCCAGCCTAATCAACATCCCTCACTAAAACGGCCCTGGCATAAATTGAATCAAGCAGACCTCCTTAAAGCCTTGAGTGCAAAGCCCCTGGTAAAAGCCACAAACATGGAAGAGGCTAACGCGATCTTCCAAAGGTGCATAATATAAGCCTTAGATACATGCATTCCCCTTAAACGTACTCATTCTAAAAGCACTCGGGCAAACGCCTGGTTCAATGAAGACCTAACCCTTGCTAAGAAGAACTGCAAGAACTTGGAAAGATCTTGGAGGAGATCGTATGACCCCCTGGCCAAAGCACTATGTAGAGCGGCCATTAAATCCTATCATAAACTGGTGCGCAAAACCAGAGCAGCTCATTATTCCAGCCTGATTAGCACAAGCACCAACTGCACCAAAACTATATTTTCTCTACTGAAAGATTTGATTTCTTCTCAAGTGGAACCGGGCAATATTATTTCCTCCAACAAACACTGTGAGGAGCTGACAACCTTCTTCTTGAAGAAGGTCGAGGATATCTACCAAAAGTTCGATCATGGCATTTCCTCCAGTGCTTGCGGGAAGAATGCATATATTGGCTCTGAGACTGTCTTCCTTGCATCTCTTCCTTCTATCCCCTGAAGGAATTAGAGAGATTAGTGGACAAAATTAAATCTGGATCTCCAGACGATCCCCTCAAACCAGATGCTTTCAGGAAAATTCAACAAGGTCTTCTACCTGAGTGTCTGGAGTTACTTAATCTATCCCTCTCCACAGCGGTGGTGCCTAAGTCATGGGAGAATGCAAAAGTGGTTCCTCCACTCAAGAAACCACACTTGACATTTCTAAATCAGAAAACTACAGCCCGATTTCATTACATCCTTTCCTCTCTAAAATTCTGGAAGCATATGTGAACTCTACACTAACACAGTTCCTAGAATCTAATCATATACTTGAGAGCTCACAGAACGGGTTCCGACCACGATACAGCACCGAGTCAGCTCTATTGGCTGTGGTAGAACAACTCAAATCTGCGCTGGATGCCGGCAGCACATCAGCGCTGGTGCTGCTGGATCTAAGCATGGCATTTGACAGGGTATCCCATGAAATCCTGCTCCTCCGTTTGGAGGAGATAGGAATTGGGAATAAAGCTCTAGCATGGTTCTCCTTCTTCCTGGCCGATCGGACCTTTCAAGTGACCTCTCCTCCTTTCTCCTCCCATGTCCACCCCCTCCATTGCGGGGTTCCCCAGGGCTCTGCATTGAGCCCTACGCTCTTCAATATATATATGAGTCCTCTGACACGGATGACCAAAGCATGAGGAATCTCCCTGGTGTCATACGCCGACGACACCCAACTGGTGATTGCCCTGTCCAATGATCCCAAGCAAGATAAAATAAAATTTAAAGAAAACATCTCTGTAATCACAGAATGAATGACAGCTAACTTTCTGCAATTGAACTCTACCAAATCACAGATTCTCCTGGTTGGCAAAGAGTCTCATCTTTGGATGAATGAATGGTGGCCCCAGGCACTTGGTGATCCCCCTGTTCCTAAACCTGCGGTGAAAAATTTAGGCTTCATAGTTGATAAAAACCTTAACTTTGAAACACATGCCAAATCAGTGGCCGGGAAATGTTTTGGACTACTGCGCGGCCTCAGACCGATTTTGGGCCTCTTCGAGGCCCAAAGACACCAACTGATCATTCAAGCTTCTATACTGGCTCGTCTGGACTACTGCAATGTGCTTTTTCTCAGCTCTAATAAATCTGTGCTTAATAGATTGCAGCAGGTCCAAAATGCGGCAGCACAAGCTATCTTTGCCCTTCCTAAATTCAGTCATGCTTCTAATCTTCTTCGCCGCCTGCACTTGCTTCCCCTTGAACAGCGTGTTTGCTTCAAGACGCTCTGCATCACGCATAAGATACTGACAGGAAGCGCCCAGACATCCTAGGTGATCTTTGCACCCTGCACACCCCTCCGCGTGCACTATGCTCGGCGAACCAGAGTCTCGCATGTATCCCTCACATACGCAGAGCTAGATTTGGCGGCCGCTCCTTTAGACACCAGGCCCCCACTCTCTGGAACTCTTTCCCCGTACACATTCGCAGCAACTCTGACCATCAGGCTTTCAGACGTCTTGTGAAGACCTGGCTCTATTCCAAGGCATAACTCCCTCTGTCTTGTCCCTTGCTCTTTTCTCAGGTATAATTCCCTGTGTTTTGTCCCCTGCCCAGTCCTGCTTCAGCCCTGGGAGTCCTCTTTGACGAGGCAGCCATGAGCTTTATAAGTATTTTAATCTAATCTAATATAATCTAATCTTGGCAAGTTTCCAATTAACACCCCGCTCACCTCAACTCCACAACCATGCAATCTACATATGTGGCAATGTACACGTCACAAGTTCACAATCAACATGCACAACAACATGCCCACCCACCAGGCACGATTGAACAACTTACAATGGTAACCTGGGCAAGCCATGAACATGACCAATCAACGTCATGGCAAGTCAGCCACACCATAGACAAATGTGGGGAGAGGAGGCAAGCAGGCATGTGTGAAGGATGCAATAGAACCATGATTAGGAAAGTAAACAATGCCAAGAGTGGTGGCGCAGTCCTAGACAAACCCCAGTATGCTCAACACACCCATATTCACGGCGACTTACACCTCTGGTGTATGGAGTGTAGTGGACAGTGGACGCAACCATGTCACCCCAGCCAATGGGGGTCCTTGCGGAAATGTGGCCTGTTACGCCTCCGTCAACGTGAGCAGAGTAGGATGGGCCGGTGTACGCCAGGCCAGCGTAGTGATGTGAATAAAAAGCACATAGCCCTGGGCGTGGTCCACCTTCGGAAAGCACAACGTCTCTGCCAGGGCAGCGCCTCCCACCCCGCCACGAGGCTGATGCCGTCCTTGTTAGTGGAGTAGCCTGATATCCTGTGCGCCATCCGTACCCCGGCTCGCTGGTGCACAAACCCGTCAGGGCCAACACTGCGCAGCCAGGCCACACTGGTAAGCATCAGACACCGGCGTGTGCCAAGGAGGGCCCACCACGTGCCAGTGTAACCTTCAAGCCCAAGGCTCTCATCCCAGACAGCCTTTTTAGACCACCGCTGTCCCCCCGACGTTGGCCCACATTACTGCTTTCTCGTTTACATATTCTATCGGCGTCCTCTGCGGCCCAGTGGGTCCCATATGTGAAACCTTGTCCTGGCTAATGAATGGCAGTGACCCCAATTCTAGAACAGGGGCCACAGCACCAGACCCCCCCATCAGTGAGGCAGATTGCCATATGGGCTACTTGAGACATGTGCTGCCACAAACCCTGTTCAACACCAGCTGGCGGCACGTGCTGCCACAAACCCTGTTTGACGCCAGCCGGCGACATGTGCTGCCACAAACCCTGTTCAATGCCAGCCGGCAACACGTGGATGAGGAACCATGACTAGCCTGCGTACCAGTAGGTCTCACATCCAGCAGCTAGTCGGGGATCACAAATGGCAGAGTCCCCATCAGTGGTCGCACGGAGAGGAGTAAGCGGAAGATGCAGCTCAGTCCGGACGATAGCCAGGTCACAGTCACGGAAGTGACCGAACATGTAGTGCCACTGAACCTGAACTACGCAGGCCAGTGGGGCCACCAACCTATGCTGGCGACACTCGGTGAATGGCTCATGCTGACCGCTGCCTCTGGCCTACATTGCTCAAGGCCTAGTCTGCGCTCGAACAGATCACAGATTTTGAACTGAACATCGAGTATGCAAAGGCAGATAACACTTCATTGGATGACGCCTTGCATCTTGGCATAGAGGAAAGGATCATCATTACGGAGGTGTTCGTACACTACAGACAACTGTCCTGGTGTCACTAGCGCTGGGCATCGCGAGCCAACGACACTTGGCTGTGGGCCACCGCTGACTGTTGCGTCCGGCCTACACTGCGGTCCAGTAGGTCACAGAGTCTTTATTTGACAATGACAGACTATATATCAGTGTACCGGCATAATCGCACACTGCATCCCCTCTCAGCCCCGGGGCCACTAAGTCTGTTCCCCGACATTCATGGACACTCTCTGGTCGAACTTTGGAGGCGTCTGAGCCTATGGACTAGGGGGCAGTTTTCATCCTCATGTAGCTGAGACTGAATTAGTGGTGGCAACGAGGCTGTGACATTCCACTCCTCCATATGCTGCTTACTGATAAAATCAAACCTTTCGGCGGCTTACCCTGGAGGACACCTTCCACTATCCCCTGCAACCCTCTGCAACATACACCTCAGACATTGATGGTGACCCGCTCAGGTAGCATGGCCCATCTGACTGCACCGCAAGTCACCGTCCTGTGGCTGGGTGCCTGTGCCTGCCGCTGTGCATCCGGGGCCACTAACTCTGTGCTGGTCAGGTCCGGGACCCCTTCTCCGGGGAGATTGTATGGCCCCTGAAGAGTGGGCCTTGGGGTCATCAATGCCATTTCTCTGTGGCCTTGCACTGTATGCAGCCTCAGGGGCCAAATGCGTCCCATCACAGCTCACACATCAAAGCGAGTCCAGGCTGGCCCGGACGTCGCATCACTGCAGACACACGTCACCACCGCTAAGACCACCTCCAAGCGCAATCTGCTAGAGTCAAAACAGTGGTCCTGACAGACTTACGGAGTTGCTCAGATCTGTTGTGGATGCCATCATCGGACAGATACCCTGCTCAGCACTCCAGGTGCCAGTGACTCAGTGCAACGCAGGCCATTGTCCATTGCTGATTGTGTTTTGTGCTGCGGAGCGGTTGCGCAGGTATGTCACTTCAAACAGTGTGGGGACCCTGAGAAATTGATGGGCAAGATGATGCAGGTCTAACACACACCACTGCATCTGCATCAGTAATATATTGAAGGGACACAATCCGAGACTTTTTCTTCACAAGAGCGCGCTCATCTCCAGTGTCCAAAGCCCAGTGCACTGCAACTCACGGACACTTCTGTTTGCATGTTGGCTGTCCTCTGGACTTTCTACGGCTCACTCCATGTTGCTCAGCAGTTGACTCTGTATTGCATGTGTTTTCTGTTTCCGTTGCACTGGTGTCCAATGTTCAGGTGGTTGCCAGCACCAGACATTCCGTGTGGAATGGCTTACACACCCCCCCCCACAAATCCAGCACAGGCGTCACTGCACATGTGGCCCTGCAAATAAAGGGGCCGGGCACATGTGCCTGCAGCCTGTTCAACATGATATCTATGTGTGTCCCCGTGGTCTTGTAGTACGCATGTGGGCCCTGGGTCCTACAAAATTACATTGTGCTGTGTACATCGGATGCAGACATGTCACCGCAGGCAGCGGGTTGGAGCTTGTACATGTAGCTTTGTCGTCACCCACCCCACTCAGGGGGTCATTTGTGTGAGCCTGACGCCGCCGTGAGGGAAACGGCTCCAGGCGATTGCTTCTGCCCACCTGCTCACCGTCCAGCGCCCGTAGCGGTCCCGGACAGCGGACCACCACTACCAGCAGCCCTAGTGAGGGCGTGTCGCTTGACCACGCGCCCGGAGGTGCCATAAGTACATCGAGTGCCGAGCGCTCCTAGGGGTCATTTGTGTGAGCCTGACGCCGCCGTGAGGGAAACGGCTCCAGGCGATTGCTTCTGCCCACCTGCTCACCGTCCAGCGCCCGTAGCGGTCCCGGACAGCGGACCACCACTACCAGCAGCCCTAGTGAGGGCGTGTCGCTTGACCACGCGCCCGGAGGCGCCATAAGTACATCGAGCGCCGAGCGCTCCTGGGGGTCATTTGTGTGAGCCTGACGCCGCCGTAAGGGAAACGGCTCCAGGCGATTGCTTCTGCCCACCTGCTCACCGTCCAGCGCCCGTAGCGGTCCCGGACAGCGGACCACCACTACCAGCAGCCCTAGTGAGGGCGTGTCGCTTGACCACGCGCCCGGAGGCGCCATAAGTACATCGAGCGCCGAGCGCTCCTGGGGGTCATTTGTGTGAGCCTGACGCCACCGTGAGGGAAACGGCTCCAGGCGATTGCTTCTGCCCACCTGCTCACCGTCCAGCGCCCGTAGCGGTCCCGGACAGCGGACCACCACTACCAGCAGCCCTAGTGAGGGCGTGCCGCTTGACCACGCGCCCGGAGGCGCCATAAGTACATCGTACGCCTCCCGCCCCGCGGGACGCGCGCGGGCTAAGCCCGGGCAAAGGGCGGGCCCTCTGAGGCCCTCAGAGGACTGAGGAGGACGGGACGGGCCACCCCCCTTTGGCTCAAAAATCGAAGGTAAACCCCTTGTTTGGAAATTCTCCAACCAAGCCATGTCTAAGCCCCAAACAGAGGTTACGTTCAATATAACCCCTGTGTATACAACTAGCCAACTGTTTCCCTTGTTTAGAGATGTGGGTAAAAATGCACCTTGCCATTCTACGATTAGTTCACCCCCTGAAGATCCAATGCAACATCTACCATCTAGTTTCTCATGGTTGGAAGAATTAAATAGCCTGTGTAAGGCAAACTATGCTTCAGCAGAGTCTTCCCCCACGTTAAAAAGCAGTAACCTACCACTTTGTCCAAGGGAGCTGGAACCCTTCCCTGAAACACATAAAGTTAACACCCATAGCGCTACACCTCACAGGGCTACCCCTGTCAAAAGGAAACACGATGGGGATGATCAAAATGGGAGCTTAGCCAAAACTCAAACATTAGATAAACCATCCTTAAGTCCCACACCACTCGTAAACAAGTCTCCTTTTACCCCGGCAATTGTCGAAAATTTGGACGACTTATTACCATCATCCCGGCAGGCCCTACTGCCCATGATCGAACATCTGATCAAATCCCTACTACATCCTTTGATTGACAAAATTACCATGTTGGGGGATAGGCTGACGTGGTTGGAGAATTCAATCAAATCTCACCTGAAATCTTCCACACATGAAAGTCCACATTTGTAAAGCGCACAATCACCCGTGAGGGTCTCTAGGCGCTGGGGGCCGTCGGGAAGATTAAGCGAGCTATTGCCCAGAGTCACATGGTGCTGGGCTAACCTGCCGCCGGAGCCGGGGATCGAACCGTGGTCCCCAGATTCCAGCGTCAGTCGCCCTGGTCGCGGCGCCACACACACATGCTGTAATACCTCACTGCCCTCCGATAATTGCTTCCTCAAATCCGCCCAAACTGATTACATCTCATGAAGCGGTGCTTACCCAATTATCAGTCCCCACCTCCATGCCTCCAATCATTCCTAAAGTCCCTCCCAACCCAACGACAGCGCGTCACATTCCTCCCAAACTTGAGCGCACCACTCACATACATTTACCACCAGAGGCAGCCCCTTTTGTAACTGTTCTCTTGGGAGTCCCTGAACTAACACAAGGTAAAGCTGAGAGACAATATGAGCTGATGAATAAGGTCAAGTTCTGGTTAGCTAAAAACAGACCTCTGCCCCATCACTGTGATGGTAGAATAATAAGCGTCCGGAGGGTGGGCTGGCTTGGTCCCCTCAAAAAAGACATCTCGGGCGATCTGATCCTGATACGATTTAGGAGCAGACACATCGTGCCATATTTGCAAACTTGGTTACCTCAAAAAGGTGATGGACTTATTTGCACCTGGAACCTACATGACTTTTACCCAAATACGTCCTACATGCTTTCCCCCAGACCCCAGGCTATGGATTACAACTTAGTGGGTAGAGGAAGTCATGTAATTAACGGCGGTAGTTTTCCTGTGGTTTTTAACCGCCTTAAACCGTCATCCAACAGTTTTATGTACCGTAACTATTACATTTTTTGTTATGCTCAAAGGGAGGGCTATAGTCTTTTTAACCTTTTAACTGTGTAACTTAAAATCAATTTGTGGTTCATGTATGCACGTTTCCTTTTATAATGCAATGTTTTTTTTTCATCTGTATGCTTTTATGATTTTAACTTAAAATCGAATAAAGCTTTCTTGATTCTTGATTCTTGATTCTCGTCACCCACTCAATTAGTTAGGGGAGTGGCCAAAGCCGTCGTACGTACAGCCAACATGGGTGTGTGACTGCTATTTGCGCGCCCCTGGGCGTGGTTCTGTGCTGTGAATGTGCATCTGCATGTGTCTCTATGGCAGTGTGGGTCTCCTTAGTGGGGTGTGGGTGGGCCTTGAAGGTGATAGACCCCTATGTATGTGTCCTGGTTCGCATTCCATGGGTTCAGCCCCCACTCACACCTGTTCGGCAACCTCCTTTTGGCATGCTGACACATGGCATTGGGGTGCCATGTGTGGGTGAGTCATCTCGAGCTGTGTCTGTACTTGTCCTTGCACCGTCTCCACACTGATGACTGTGGCCTGTGTTTCCTCCAACTCTTTCGGGGGCACTGGACTGCCACCTCCTTTCGCCATTGCTGCCTTCCTGTTGGCAGCGGGTTGGTGTCTGGTATAGGTAATCATGTCATGCTGGCATCTATTGGCCTCCTGGATTGGCCTCCTCAGCACTCCGACTGCAATCCAGGTGGTCTGTTAGTGGGTCAGTTGCTGGTAGTGTTCTGTCACCTCCGTGATGCTGGTCTTGTTTTCCAGCGGTCTGCACCCCGTCTTCCTCCCCCTCTTCTCCTTGGCCTTCCCTGACCCCGTTGTTCCTTGCTGGTAATCTGGGGGGGTTGTGGGGTTCGAGTTGGCTTCTGCGCTGGGTCAGGGTGCTTCCATGTTGCTACGTGCTTAGGCTTGTTTCTGGTGTGTTTTATCTGTGGTTTTTATGGTGCATTGTCCTGCCAGACGCGTGGGATTTGCAGGCCTGTGGCTGATAATTGCCTTGACAAAGGGGTATTTTTCCACGATAGGCTGCGATGTTGAAGTTGCGTTATGCTACTCTTGCGGTACTTATCACATGTTCTTGTGAATATACCCCTCTGTGTTTTAACTTATTTTGATATTTGTTAGCGATTTGAAAGCAGGACAGGTCATATTTGCGCTATATAAAACTACTTAAATAAAAATAAAATTAAAATAAATTTGGATTGACAGAATGCTTAAGGATCAGAGCAAGATCAATAATTATAGATGGGTAACAGTGAATAATAGGGATGTTTTTCTATGAGGGGTTATCCATGGTATCAAGAAGACGAGAGTGAAGCTCGAGTTGTCTGTGATGTTTTCATGACATCAAACAGACGATGAGAGCAAAGTTTGAGTTATCCGTGATGTCACTCAGAACCCCAGTTATTCACTTCTTACCCATTTAAGTTTTTTTATGTTATGAGTGATTAATTTGTTTTGGTTTTCTAATACTGTGCACAGGCGGAGGAGTAATGGGGGAGTCATACATCTCATTGCCTATCCTCCCTGTCCCAAATGTAAAAAAAAAATCCAGGCCACTAACCACCCACCCACACCACCCTCTGTGCCCTAAGACTGCCTGCCCTCCCAAAGATATGCCAGAGCCAGCACTGAATTGGTAGGCTCTCAGAGAGCCCTCTCAAAGTAGACTGAAATTCCTTTATGATGTAGGAACAGTGAGAAACAACTCTGGTTTCCCACTGCTTCTACCTCAATGCAGTGAGAACCCAGATTTTGAAGCTGTTTTTCACGATAGAGGCTGTAAGTGGCAGGCACACATAACTAAGGTACACTGTTTACATGCAAGGAGTGTGTGAGCATGTGTAGCCATTGCTGTAGTTAGATAATTAAATAGATTTTTTTATAATGATTCATATTTTACTGCAGTGATTTTAAAACCAAACCATGCAACTGAAGCCTGGATAGCTACATGACTGCATTGGCTGAGATTGCAAGTATGTCAGCCAGGCGTTGCCACATTTGGCACCTCAGAGTCTCCTTTTTCACCACCTAACCCTATAACGGGACATTTGTGTTAAGCCTCACATTTTAGTTCCATACTGTGCTTGTGTGTCACAGGTAGGGGGACCAGTTTTTACAAACCAAAAACCAGAATATTCTACAAATGCAGAGTTCAAACTATACGCTTGCATTTACCAAAGGGCACATAATGATTTAACTGACAATGTTTACCAACATGGAATATAGAGACAGTAATGCAAGAGGGGAAGTTAATTGATACGTTGACACACAACATGTTAATTAAATTGGTGTTGATAGGGGCTGAAAACTAGTCCTGCAGTAGAATACATGAAACCTGTTCCTCTCTGTGTACAGTCCCAGTGTTTCCAGGCTGAGAATAATCAGGTCAGGCTAAATGGAATGGTCCAGGGCGGTACCACTTCTAACAAGGGTCCAAATATAATCCAAAGTAGCATTGTTTTGAGGTATTCACTAACCTTCCCTTCCGGCACAGGGAACTGCCTTAATGAGCAATCCCAAATGTGTGACAAATGTAAAATAAAAGTTTGCAAACACAAGTAGATGATGGACGGAGCACTGAAACTTTTCAGACACTCACCCCCAGTCTCAGATCTGGGTTGAATCCATCATCGTTCTTTAGCTCACGTCACCACCCCAGTTCGGACCCAGCCATATGCAAATCAGTCTTGACCCTGTCCCTCATGGAACAGTCCAACCTGAACTGCCACGCCAGGTCTTTCCTGGACTGGAAACAAGCATCCTGGAACCAGTTTCGGGCTAACACCCCTCATCAGCCAGTCTAACTTGAACCCATTGGCGAAGTGAGCAAGGGACCCACCTCTGGGCACACCCTGCACACTTAGGGTAAACAAAGCAAACACAAGGAGATGATGGATGGAGCGCTGAAACTTTTCAGTCACTCACCCCCAGTCACAGATCTGGTTGAATCCATACAAGCAGTTTTTATATCCATAACTTTATGTATTTTGTGAACAAGTGCAAATGACAACAGTTTTGGAAATACACGTTTCCAAATAAATTTTGGACATCCTTCCTTATTCTTTCACTTACAAATATTTTTCTCTGGCATGTTCTTTCTTCTTCAACCCATACTATGAAACCTGGTCTGATTGATGTTCCTTCTTACATTTTCAGCAACATTAACATTTGGATATCCCAGCTCTGGCGAATATTTGTAGCTAAATGTGGTAAATACACTTCCAATGGTTGTGAATATCAAATAACTTACTCTTCAGTGACCATGGTGGACATTTACCCAGGCTAACCTAACACGTTCCTGAGGGCACCTAAAACTGCAACTTAAGAAAGAGTTTAGAAATTCTTAAGCCACCCAGACTTATGAAGAGCAAGGTACACCTTTTAACCAGTGTAAGTCGGTCGTACACCTGAACATGTTCTCTGTGTACTGTGCCTACAGTCTTTAGGTGAGAAATGGTAAAGATAAGGATGAGTCTCACATATAGCCTTTACCAAGAGATGTATGGCTGGGCTTCCCAGCAGAAGGCAAGGGTTGCACCTGAATGTTTGGTCTCATGGATATTATTGAGTTTATTTATATGCTCTTTGTTGCAGGCCCTGAACACAATGTATCTAAGCCTGTTACTATAGGAATTCTGTGAGTGAGAACTGTCACTGAAGCTATGAAATAAACCTGTTCACAAATTAACTTAGGTTAACCACTTGAAGGAGCACATATTATGACATTGCATCAATCAAATCTGGGTGATCAAACACTGTTTGATATCAGTTCAGTCTTTTGGAATGGCATTTTATCGATGTTAAAGAAATAGCTTCCACAATCATAATTCTATTTTAAATAGGTTATCTGTGGAATTCTGACTTTATATGAGATTGCTTACATTGTGGAAAGGCCTTCAGATGACTTATATGGAATATTTCTGTTTGTATGCAAGTGCACAAGTATAAGTCATGTGAGCTGCAACACTTTGACAAAACTTTAACTCTCTTTTGTAGCAAAAAAGGGAACAGGGAAAGCAATATCCGATGGTTGATTGAAGCAAAATAAGGTGTCATAAAACAGCACATCTGAATGACGGATCTGTAGACTGCCTAAACTAATGAGAGAATGACAAACCATTGTAGGCAGATATACTTCACAGCAGGGGACAGCACTTTTTGTAATATGTAATCTGGCTGAGATTTTGGGTGCATTTGTCTAGCATGGAAAGGCGTTTTGTTGTCCTTGTTAGCAAAGTGGGTTGCACAGAAAAGAAATTACTTGGCCTGTGTTCAGTATATACAATTTTCATTGTATGGTAATGTGTATGGAAACTTCAATTAGTGACATAGTGCAAGCGAGTAGATCCACACAGCTTGTTAAAACTTTAGTCAGTGACACTTTCCCTCCTCCTGCTTTTTTCCTGAAATGCTCATTAGAGGGCATATTTATGTGAAAGTCACACAGTGCAGCACAGCAAGTCACCTGGCTGCACTGCGTGACGGGAAAAGAGCAGGCATGTGCCTTATTTAAAAGAATACCATGAATACCTGCCTTTGTCCCTATGCTGGTTCCGTTTTGGCTGCCTAGTTCCAATGCAGGCACACTTGCACCATGGTGCAAGGGTATCTGTGTTTCATGCAAGGTTGTTTATGTGGAAAAAAGGGTCACCTTCCTGCACAAAAACAATCCTGAGAGGCATATTCCTCTTTCTATGTGTGCTGAAGAATGCAGCACACATAGAAAGAGGAATTAACGAGGAGAAAAAAAGATTTTTCTCCTTGTTTCGCCTCCCCTGTAAAGGCGTAATTCGAAGGTGTACCATTTTTGGTAAATCAGGGAATGCATGAAAAATCATGGGAGTTGTGTGGGGACATCAATGCAACACCTTCCTAGAGCAGAGTAATGCAACACAGTGATTTGTGCTGTGTTGTGTTACTTCAGATTTGTGAAGCCACTCAGAGCCATACAAGGTGGCATTGCATACATTCATAAATCGCATTTTGGGCTTGCATCGCGCTTGCACCACATTGCATGGTGCAAGAGTAATGCAACTCCCCTCATAAATATACCCCCAAATACTTTAAGGTTAGCATAAGTATTAAATCTCAACATTCACAAACGTGCCCAGTGATTTGTCCTTTCAACTGTAGTTTCTTACAAAGCATAGCAAAATCCCCTCTCACTTCTCAACTCCGTGTCATTGGAAAGCCTCTCATCTTACCGGGCCTTGGACTCCTTCAAGGCAGTTAAGGTGCTGATTTGATCACATTCACCCTGGGGTGTACCTTTCAATAATGCAACAAGTGTAGTTGTACCAGGGCCCAGGCATGTTCGGACTCACTATTCTCTAATTATGCCTGTGTTTTTACTACCAAACCGAGGGATCGGCTCCCATTTTCTGCGCTAGATTCTGGGATGTGGCTGCCCTCACCTTCTTCATGTTTCCCCTTGAGTGCTTGTACTTTACATGATGTATTTTCTATAATAAATGCATTATCTGTTTTTCATTGTTATGAGGCTGTGTGCTGTTATTCAGAGATGGTGAACTATCCAGCACTACCTGGATGCTTTCACACACAGCGTTCCCCTGTGTATCCACGCAAGATCCTTGGCCAGATGTACAAAGCTTATTTAGCATTTCTCAACGGGCTGAATCGCTATTTCAGCCAGTTAGGAAATGCTAAATAGCCTTTTGGCATATACAAAGGCTGTTTGGGAAATGCTAAATGCGATTTCAACCCAATAGAAATTGCATTTCGTGACACTCTGTTGCATAGTCATCCGGTGCCCTGGGCACCCCCAACTTTTTTGCCCACTGGTACTCGTGGTAACTGACTCTGATTGATTTTGTTTGGTTCGGTTTGGTTTCCATGTGAAAATTAACTATAATGTCATTTCATGTAATAATGTGTGCACCGAAAATGACAAAAGAAAAGTAGGTTTTACACCACTAAATTTAGATGTGTTCTCACGAATACGTCTTTAGCATGTATCTCACATATGTATTAGTCGAATAACACATAAACGACAAAGATTTCTATGCATTTTCTTTTATGAATAATGTAGTAGACAACAAAAGTTTTTATGAGTGCATTGTATTGACATGTATTAAATATGATCAGAATTAAATGCTTATTAATGTATTTCTGTTATATTTTGAATCCACATGCTATCTACCTATTAATATAGTTCACAAATTCACATGATTTTGTCATATACTAGTCCAAATTCAATGTAGGCCTCATTTGCCTTTTCACAGAAGTTATGGACTGAACTTTTCCAAAGCGGATGAGAACTTTTTGCAATATTGCAAGTTGTATTGAAATGATAACTGTTTCCTTTGGCATCTCCCGGGCTGAATAGTTCACTTGCAACAGATTTTGTTACACTCTGGAACTGCTGCTTGGGAAAGAGCCCTTTTGAACCCTTATGTTTTCTCTCTTAATGTCCTATTGTTCAAATGTGTCCTATGCTTATATGACCTAAGGAACTGCCTGATCAATGCACCAAATGTTTCCGGATTTATTGCCTCTTTATTGCCACGTCACCATCACTCTATTGTGGATAACCAATGAACTGAATGGTCTGACAAATTGGGGTGTCACCCTGGTAACAGTTTCAGTACAATTGTTAATTTTTAAAAGAACATGCACGCTACTGGTTTCTGAGACTTTGGGGACTTGGACTCGTTACTGCTGATGGTGTCCTAATTACAGATTGAACCTTTTCAGATGACGGGTTCAGGTCATGTCATTGTGGCTCTGTTAGAGCTGCGAACTGAGCAGATCATTGTCTTGACAAACTGGAGTGGCTACTTGGAACCTTGCTGAACTCTCCTCAGAGTCGTTACTCAGGCTCTCCTGGCTACCTATCCCTATCTATACATATGCTGTATTTGATTAGAATCTGCCTCGGCTGAGGTAAGTTTCCCATCGACCTATCCTATTTGTCCTGAATCTCAGAGGCTCGGTATATTTTCGGAAAATCGATTATTAAAGCAGTATGCTACTTTATTGAATGTAAATGTTCTTTACCTTTTAGACTGAGTAACTAACCTACAACATTTAATCTGATCCTGCTGTTCTGGCTAGTCATTCCTTGAGAGTGAACATTTATTAAGAGTTGTCAGTGCATCAGGCTATGAGTTGTTGTAATTGGGGTTAGATACAGTTATTCTATCCCTTGGACCTCATTGGGTAACTGTCCATTCCCCAAATATCCAGCCCCTTCAGCACAGAGTAAGATCCATCAGAGGACCAACTGATTATATGAGTAGCTTGAGATGATGAGGAGAAAATTTGTAGTAAGGGCCCAGTAAATGCTACAGCACTATCATATGGCAAGTCCTGTATCGATGCAAGTTACTGTATTATATAACCAGCTGGCAAGCAGCATATTATTGTACATATGTTTAGGAAGCCATTGGAATAATGATTCTGATAGGAATGAGAAAGACAGAATGGTTAATAGATGCTACTTTTTTGTTGAACTCTCAATACCAAATGGGATGTGTCTCCACACGCCACAAACTACGAAGGGAAACAGAGACGCCACGGGTGTTTACACGCACGTTTGGGGCTCTAGAAAAAACATATGAACTGCCCAGATGAAAAGTCCCCTGAGGAAGAGCTGTTAGCTCGAAATGCAGCGGGCAAATTGATTATGATACAGATTGATTAAGAAATGAATTAAGCAAATGATAAAAGTTATGATGATCCAATAACGATACATTTGGAAAATAAATTAAAACAAACACATGAATAATATGAGAACACCTTTATTTTGAATTTGAACGAAGTTAATGTCGAGTGCTGATGTGATTGTGGATCTTGAGACTCAGGAAACACTCTCTTGAACTTTTTTGTTGAAGACATGGGACATAGCAGTTAAGTCTTCAATCTATGATAGCTGAATTGTGCCTTTAGATAGTGAGTTTCAATTTGCTTCAGTGGAGGAGTAAAAGAGCGTGGATGTTTTGGGTTGCAATGGAGTTCAAGAATTTGGGGATGGGAGTGTACTTCACAGAGGCTTTTTTCTTTGTTTAGTCTTATTGCCTCTGGGCCTGACAATGTATTGGGTTTTGTATTTGTATGTTTGTTACAGAATTGTACTTGATGCAGAAGTGTGAGGAGGCATGTCAGGATGCATGGATTACAGCTTAAAGCTCCACAAGTGCAGAGGGTTGATACTCCAAACCCACCTGTGCTGAGTCCATCTTAGAGTGGCAAAGGCTGACCATCCTCACAGCAAAGTATTGGAGCTTTCTGGTGTGAGGCTTTGTGTGTGTGTAGTGTGCACTGTGTAGCAGCATTACAACAACAAACTACATTTCCTAGCTGGCTCTGAACTGTCATGTTGTTTGAAGATGGTCATCTTGGATTATCAAGTATAAGACCCCTTTTGTTTCACTGTACTCTTGCTAGGCATTCTAAACTTTCTTTTTCGCACAACAGTTGCTTTCTTTGAAGTTTGTTGGAGGACGTTTAGTAATACAGAGAAGTGTTCTAAAAGTCAAGTTGTGTTTTGAAAATGAACTATGAACTAATTTGAACATTTAACTTTGAATAGTGTTAAAGACTGTAAAGATTTAGCATTTTCACTTTGGGGTTTGGGCCTGTGATGGGAAAATTCTCAGGACAAGACAATGCTAGACATGATATGAATGAATGACTGACAGGTTTTGTTAAGCACACAGCTACTCGAAAGAGTGGCCCGCCAAAATGTGGAGTAAGGAGGAAAAGATATTGAGAGACTAAAGAATAAAGAGCCAAGTCTTAAGTTTCTTTCTGAAGAGTCTCTCGCCTTCAGTTGGTCACAGTTCTACTGGAAGACTATTCCTAGCCTGAGGTCCAAGGAGCGAGAAAGAACTGCCACCTGCTTTTGTTAGTCGAACTCTAGGAATTATCACCTGATGGCCGTTGGATGAACACAGGGTTCTCTTGGGAGAGTAGTGACCTATCCTAAATAAGAGGTATGTAGGCTCAGAGTTATTCATTGTTCTATGCATAGGAAAGGGGTCTTAAATACGATCCGCGTACGTGGGCTCGGTACGATAAGGTAAGCACCAGGCGAGCGACGGCATTTTGAGCAGTTTGAAGTTTTCTCAGTAAACAATGTGGGAGCCTTGCATAAAGCACATTAGCTTATTCCAACCTGGACAGAACCAGTGCTATTACTACTGGTGTGGAGAAAGAAAATGTATGCATTTATTTTTTTACCGAATATAACAGACCAAAACAAGTGCCTACAACCGTGTTAATTTGATTGTGCATAGACATCTGCTGGTTGAACTTGACTCACAATTTATTTTTTTTAATCCACTTGCCGTTTGAGCAAAGACACACCATATGACCAATATGCCTGGACTTGGAAGATTAAATTGTGGCCAAAGCTAAGAACCTCCATCTTATCGCTGTTGCATTTAAGCTGTTTAGATTCCATCCAATGAAAGACAGCCAATAAGCAGGGTTTAAAGGCATCAAGGGCAACTATTTCTCCTTTCTTGAAGGAGAATAACAGCTGGGTATCATCTGCATATGATATTATCTAGTCCCCAGAGAATTCTACCAGTGCTGCCAACGGGGTCATATAGATGTCAAACAATGGGCTTAGGGACTGTCCTACAGAGACACCGCAAATGCCAGCTGTAAAATGAGGCCTCCAGACTTCCTGTCCCCTATCTGTAAGAATGGGTCTTAACCATTTCAGTGCAGTATCTTTGATGCCTATCTCATGAAGGCATGTAAGCAGCCTGGAATGGGGGACCGTGTCAAAAGCAGCAGAAAGGTCTAGCAATACCAGGACTGCTTTCCCACCTGCATCTTAAGTGCTTTTGATCTGTTCAGAGACTTCCAAAAGAGAGGTCTCTGTGCTGTATTTTGGCTAGGGTGAAGAAGCACATTAGATTTAATGGAGTTGGACACCTGCTGATTAACAAACTTCTCTACTAGTTTTGATGGAGCTGCCAACAGGAAATAGGCATATAATTACCTGGAACATTGGGATCAGCATTAAAAAAAAATAAGGTGCCACAATTATGGCCTGTTTCCAGCATGTAGACACAGTACCAGATCCTAGTGACTTGTTCAGCATTGAATTCATGACTGGATTGATTACCTTCACGCCTAGAGCTAACAGAGGGCAGGGATCAGAAGGTGAGCCTGACTTCAAACTTGGAGCCGTCAATAGAAATCAAATTAAAAGAGATATGTATATATGCGTGTGTTTGTGTGTGTGTGTGTGTGTGTGTGCGCGTGTGTGTGTGTATAAATATATATATATATATATATTTGTGTGTGTGTGTGTATGAATGGTTATGTGTGAGGTATTAAGAGTTCTAGTAGGGAATATTAGAATTGCTGAGAAAGGAACAACAGAATAATAATGCCTGGTAATTATTTTTTGTAGTGGCCCAAGAGTCAAGCAGAAGCTAAAGTTATGTTCAACAGAGAGTGTATAGTTACAATGCTTGAGGTAGTTAGCTTACTAATAGAGAGAAGTGGTAATGAACATATAGTTAAGATACTTATATATTTATATATTTATTTCTTGCTAGGATGTTGATTCACCACAATGCCAGGAGAAGGGGAAATGGCATCTCATGATCTTTGACCTGCTGATGGCAATCACAAGAAGTGACATCACATACTGTATTCCACCTTGACATCATAGGAAGTGATATCACATGATCTTTCCCCTTGTGAACGTCACAGAAAGTGATAGGACTCAAACAAATTAAAAAAGCAAACAGTGTATTTTATTTGCAACTAATAAATCAGCAAGGGAGGTTCAATACTATGCAATGAATGCTGCCACACTATGCCCCAAATTTAGCTATTACAACCTCCCAAACTGTGGTTGAATGTATACATGCATTTACATATAACCAATGGTATTCTGAAATTCTCATGCACAGACACAAATTCCCAGTGTGCCTCGACAACAGAATAAAGCTATCCCCGAGGTTACACAGATTTCACTGCTCAGGCTTTGCACAGCAGAGGTACTTTCAAGGTAAGGCAGATTTTACAGCTTTAGGCTTCTGCCAATCCGGATGTCCCTCAGGGTCACACCATGCTTAATTGTCAACACCAGTGCTTGTGACAGTCTGCCCCAAGATGGCACTCTCTGACTAATTAATAGATGACTACTATAACACTTAACTATTACTTAAATATACATTAAAATGACTACTGACTGCCACCCAATAGATTTGTATATCTTTAGGGAACTGAAATAGTCAGAATAGAATTGTGACACTTGTTGGAGTGTGATGGTTATTAGTTATTTTGTTACTATCATTGGCAGCATGGCAAATTTGTGATGCAAGCTGGAATGGCCTCCTGACGAGAGCCCTGGCACTTATTGTTTTACAAATTGAGCACTGGGTTAATAAGCTGTTGCAAGTTGGGATTTGGGCAGAAGACTTGGTCATACAGTTTTCAAACTACATTATTTCAGCCCTATTACTGGAGATATACCCGTGAGGTAAATATGATCTACGAAGTTTAGGTGTCAGACAACAAAGTTATCCATCCAGTTACCCAGATTGTATAGGGTAAAGTCTCAGACAGCAGAGCTTTTACTCAGACAGGCTACACAGATCTCAAAGATTGAAACAGAACAATCCATCAATTTATTTATATATTATGGTCACCGACTTTGAACAGCAGACCTTTCCCTCAGTTTACATAGACCTTATATTATTAAGCTTTCGACAGTAAAATTATCCCTGAGGTTAAATAGAAATTGTATGCTTACTCCTCGCACAGTAGATTTATTCCTCAGGTTACCAGATCTTACAACCTCAGACAGCAGGGCAATTCCTGACATCACACAGGTATTAATGGCTCAAACTTCAAACTTTTTTATCCATTCAGTTGCTTTGCCCTTACAGGCTTTAGCCAAAAGAGGTATCCTTCAAGTCATTGAGATCTCACATCCAGTCTTTCAGCAGCAAATCTATGTCTCAGGTTACATAGGGTTTGAAAACTCAGGCTTCAGGTATTTTAATATCCCTGCAGTCAATTAGAAGGTGTGAATTGTATAATAATTTCAGGAAGTATCCAATACGCTTTACAAATGTGTGAAGGCTGTACAATCCAAATATACATTACATACACAGACATCACGGAGCCCTGTGATGTATGTGACACATTTAGTAAGTCCTTGCCTTTTAACCAACACTCTTTTTATTATGGGACTTTAGAGGTTATGGAGCCTATTCACAAATGTAAACTTACACTTGAGTAAATCTATGTGTGTGACTTGGCTCTTACACTTTTAAGTAAATGTACTACTTTTAGCGAATCTCCATTTATGGGCCTAAAGTTATTACAAGTTATTACAAAGTGTAGACTTATGTGTCCCCACCCCGTGAATTCTGATAGTAGAGCATAGTAACTTTTCACATGTAAGCAGAGATGTCTGCCACCGGAGGAAGTTTATTAAACATTTTGTGGTAAATACTGATGTAAACTAATTATATAATTATTTCAAATGAAGAACAATATAGAAACAAATACTACAGCATAATTAACTTAAATGTAAATTACATATTTAATTGATTTAAATATATTTTTTTACTTAATACTATTTTGTAAAGACTTATTTAAAAACAACATATTTATATTTATTTATTCTGTAGTAAAATTACTAAAGGTTAAGCTTAAACTAATTTTGATTAAATTAATTTTGTTAAATAAAATATAATTATCATTTTTTTATTAAATAGGTTAACTATTTTAAATAAAATACTAATTATTTTCATTTATATACCATTTGTTAATATTTAATTAAATTAATGAACATTTTTAAGTAGTCTACATACATTAATTAATGTTAATATTATTTCTATAGGGTGTTATTTTAATTCCCTGCTTCATTATTCTCTATGGGATGGTGTTCCATTACCAGTGGCTGGCCATGTGTGGTGCTGGATATACATCGAGTCTGAGCTAGAGTGCATTTATTACTGCTTTGATTCCTTTTTGACTGTCGTAAATTTAGAAGGGCAGTTTGTCAATAGCAAAGAGCTTGGTCGTCTGTCTGTGAGGACATGTCTCTCCCAAAAGCCCACCTTATCCTTCCATTCGCCCCTCCTTCCTGCTCCATAAACCCATTTGATTTAGGGATAAGTAGTCCCCATTATCCAGTCATTGGTAAACAACCTTTACATCGCAACTTTTACCATGCAGTGCCTTTACAACGCAACTTTTACAATGCAAACCATTACAACGCATTGCGCTGGGGGGCGCTCTAGGATAGGGAATAGGTTTAATGTACTATCCAACACCTTCCCTGCTATCCACGCGACTGGAGTTGGAATAGTAAATTAAACAATTCACTATCCAGCGCCTAAAAGCACTATGCGTTGTAATGGTATGCGTTGTAAAAACCGCGTTGTAAAAGCATGCGATGTAAAAGCATGCGTTGTAATGTCATACATCCCCAGTCATTCCCCCGCCCCTCCCACATTTACTACTAAAACCTACGCATACAAAACAGAAATCTCTTCACAGAAAAGATTTCCACATGAAAGTGTGTGCATAGCCTTTTCTAGTACTCGAGTACTGCAATTGTAGCACTATTAAATGTGCCTCAAAATGCAGTTTGTGAATAGGTCCCTAAGTTTATAAGAGGAATAGATCAAATGTAAGCCCTGCAATGCATGCACATTTCTGTTGGCTGGAAATGCATACTGCCTTAATGTGTGACACATAAAATTGAAATTCTACTTGACTGCTGTAGTGATAGACTTAGTTCTGCCTTCTTATTTACGTTTCATTTATTGCTTTATTTGTACATTCACTATCTCGCACTATGTTTACTTTCAAAAGTGCTGATATTTGTTCTGGCTCACGCTCAGCATTCCTTCTCCATGGCACCCAACTACAGCAAAGTTAGTTACAGTTTGGATTCTTTTAAAGGCAAGACATGCAGGACGTGGGCTCCTGTATTTGAAAGAATAAACTTTTTCTTAATCATGAATCGAAGTCTCCTGTTTACCTGATCACAAGAGCTAAATATTTAGCAACAAGGGACAAGTGTTTCAAGAGTCCAGTGTCACCGGCCATGTATTTCCGTCTTTTGACGTAGTTGCTTTCTGACCCAGCTGTGCCATTGGTGGACCTTAGGCACCTTCTCGGATTTATATCGGAGTGTTGCTTACGCTCACTTATGCAACTCAAGGAAAATCCAAGAACGTTTCACTTCCCCCCACTTGAATTGAAGTATTGGATATAGCCAAAGCCATAGAATGCTCAGATTTTCTAGCAAATGTATTGCGGCTGAACCTATTGAGCATGCACTGAATTCTGTGCAACTTCCTGAAATGGTAATTGTGTTGTCTTATAGATATACAAATAGCAAAATCACACATATAAAAAGTGGGACATACTGCTTTAGATAAGGTTCCAAAACACATCTTAAGAGTCCTGCCCTGTGTTTAGCTTTGGGACAGAAATGTAATAAATATCATAAAATGGTACAGTTGGGGGGGATGGTCGGAGATGGAGTAGACGCAATTATTGTCTGATGTCAATAAAATTTACACTGTGTGTTGTGCTATGTTTTTTAGAATTTTTGTTGGATTATGGAAATGTAACAATGTTTTTTTTTTGTTTTTTTCTGATATCAAACTGGTAAATATAGTTTAGTTTTTTTAACTCATAAAATGGGACATTTCCAGGGGATCTGCAAGAGTGCTAGGGATGGTTTTCGGGTGAGTTCTGTGGATATTGCTTCTGTTATGGAGGATTATTCGCAGAATTTATCAAGAGTCCTCCTTACACTTGATGTAGATACGCAAAACAAACAAAATGGCAGCTGGGAAGGTGATGCGTAAATTCTTTGCTCCAGGGGAGGTGCTGCGTCAGTTCCTTACTGCAGCGCAGGGGAGTTGATGCGTCGGTTTCTTACCGCAGAGGAGGTGATGCGTCATTTTCTTACTGCGTGGGGATTTGATGCATCGGTTTCTTACTGCGGCCCCTAACAATGCAACAGGCTTGGCGCCTCAATGCGATGCGTCGATCCGGTATGATACGTGGGTTCATACAGCGGCACAGCAGGCTTGCGTCGGGATCAATGCCGTGGTCTCCGACGTCGGAGATCGTTGCACCCGATGCGTCGTGTGGCGATTTCTCGAGCCACGCAAGCGCTTCGACGGTTTCTTCGGCGATGCATCCGAAAACAGATGTGGACGCGATACGCTTCTATGATGTTGCTTCGATTTTCCAGCTCTCAGCAACAAACAGTCTCTAGAGGTTCGAAACAGCAGCAGGCACCTCTATGCAGGTTGGAATTCCCAGCAAGGAAATTCAGGGGAGCTGATGGTGAAGTCTTTGTGTCCCTGAGACTTCAGAACAGGAGGCAAGCTCAGTTTCAAGCCCTTGGAGATCTTTCTTCAAGCAGGTCATAAAGCAAACAGCAAAGTCCTTTTTTCTCCTTTCCTTGGCAGCAAGCAGCCACTGCAGGACAACCCCAGACAGCAAACAGCACAGGGGCAGTATTCCTCCTCAGCTTATCCGGCTCTTCTCCTTGGCAAAGGTTCCTCTTGATTTCCCAGAAGTGATGTAAAAGTCTGGGGTCTGGGCCCCTCTTTTTATACCCCAAAATTCTTAGTTCTCGGAAGGCAGAGAGTGTCTGTAGCCAGCCAAAACCAGTTCTGTGGGGCACTTTGCAAGTGCACAACAACCTCCATTGTCAGTGTGAGCCCTGGCTCCAGCACACCACAGGAGGGCGGAGCCGTCATTGTGGAAGGCAGACACAGCCCTATTCAGATGCTACTCCTCCCACTGCTCCAAATGCAGACCAGGCCAGCCTAGCCCAGCCCTGACTCATCAGATTTCTGGAGCCGCTGACCCTCTCCAGCCCCTGTCATCCAAAAGCCAGACATGCAGTACACAAACCTAGCAGAGGCACACTGGTTGGTTAGGAAAGAAAATACCTACTTTCTAAAAGTGGTATTTGCAAACACAGAATGTAAAAATCACCCTCACTAAAAGATGCACTTTAACATTCTGAGTTCAGGCATACCAAACTTTACTTTTCTATCTTGTTCCTAGGGTCAGTTATGTTTAGAAGATGTTATAAACAAACTCCCATTTCTGTCTGAGTGAGAACAGATAGCCTTGCAATAGTGAAAAAATAATTTGGCAGTATTTCACTATCAGGACATGCATTTGATTTAGAGGCCCTGGGCAAACATAGTGCACTGTACTAGGGTCTGACAAGTAAATCAAATATGCCAATCATGGAGTTACTAATCCATAACATCAATTTACAAAGAGATCATATGCACTCTAGCACTGATCAGCAGTGGGAAAGTGCCCAGAGTCATAAAACAACCAACAACAAGTCAGAAAAAATACAGGAGGAAGGCAAAACTTTCTGGGATGACCTGACAAAATGAGCCAAGTCCAACAGTAATTATACCTAAAGTATTTATTCTAATATCTTCTAAATTTTGGGTTAGAGTTATCTTTCATGAGATATAGTTGTATAGTTATTGTAAGGGGAAAAATAATGATTATAATGTTTTATTTGACTTACTATACCTTTATTTAAATTATTCAAATGAAAGTTTAATCTCATGTGTATCGTATCTCTAAAATGTAAATGATAGATTACAGTTAGCATTTTAAGACGTTTACAAATGTCTTAAAATGTTTTAATAAATATATGTTTAGTGCTAGAGTTTGTATTATCTTATTATAGTATTGGAATGAATTTAATCTGAGGAGAGAGGCTGAATTAAGTGTTAAAATAAAATAAAAGTTAACTTAAAAAAACACATTTAATTTAGTTAGATGTAGTGTTAGGATAAGGGTTAGATTTAATTATATTTAAGGGGATTCAGTTAAATTAAGATTGAGGAAGGAGTTATCATTTGGGAACATTTAGGATGAGGAAAATAAAAATGTAAGACAAAGTGAAGGAGTCAGCATAAAAGTAATTTCAATGCTATGGGTAAGGATGTATGCCGTTTCAACGCATGCTTTTACAATGCATGCCATTACGATGCAGGTTTTACAACGCAAGTCGTTACAACGACTTGCGTTGGGGGGCGCTGGATAGTGAATAGTTTAATTTACTATTCCAACTCCAGTCCCCGTGGATAGTAGGGAAGGTGTTGGATAGTAATTACACTATTCCCTATCCTAGAGCGCCCCCCAGCACAATGCGTTGTAATAACTTGCGTTGTAAAAGTTGCGTCGTAATAGTAGTGCGTTGTAAAAGTTGCGTTGTAAAGGATATTCCCCATGGGTAAGGACAAAGTAAAGGTAGGTCGAATTAAAATAGACAAAGTAAAGTTATAGGGATGTAAAATTGCAGTCAGTAATTAAATTCTCCAAGCTTTGTGTTTTGGTTACATTTAAGGTTTGGTTTAATATTAGCGCAAGGGATGCAAATATGTTTATGTAATGGAGAATGGGTTAAGGTTATGTTCGAGTCAGAATTTGGTTCAGGACTAAAGTTAAATTTAGATGTACTGTTAAACTGGGTTTTGTAAGTATAAATAAAACCCACCTGTTTGCAGGACATTTCATTTATGCAAATTTATTATGGTAACCAAAGTAATGTTACTCACATATTTCCTTTCAGTGTCTTTGCTATGCCGATTTCTCTGTAATGGTCTTCTCTCTAATTGGTGAGAGCATGGGCTATGGTTAACGTGTGTAGTGTTTGGTTCAGGGATAAAATTAGCCTTAACCAATACAAGAGTGGAGAGGCAACATAAAAGTTTGTTGGGGAATTATACTCTGTGGTTTATTCTTCCTTAGATATCAATCCTCTTTCAGTAAGTTCAGAAGAACACAAGAGTCAAAGTTCATGTTGCATGATTCAAACAAAGATCCTTTATCCTCTCAACCACTAAGTCTACAAGATATGCAGAACAGCCAACGCATTTCAGTCCTATATTCATGGAATTTTCTAAGGGCCATTTCACAACAAAGTGACAAAAAAAAAAAATATTGGGCAAAATCACAATTAAAAACTTTTAATTTACACTTAAAATCTGAGCCTCTGTTATGTTCCCGCATAAACTAGTTGAGCTTCGCCAATGGAAAAAAATATCTGTCTCCTATCTACAATTGTACGTGAAACTACACAATAGCTATAAACATATGTAAATCCATATTTGTAAAGCGCGAACTACTCACCCTTACGGGTCTCAAGGCGCTGGGGGCCGATGTGGAAATTAAGTGAGCTATTGCCCAGAGTAACATGGTGCTGAGCTGAGCTGTCACCGGAGCTGGTGATCGAACTGTGAGCCATGTGCTCTGAAGTCAGCTGCCCTGGCCCCTGGACCACACCTCTCCTAAATATGATTCCAAAACATATGTCTAATATTTGACAAGGAATAAGCACTAAAATTAATGAATCGCAACTCCAATATACTCTATTTTATCTATTCTTCCCTTTTTGTAAGGCACAGTCGTAACTGCTTCTTGAATTAAACAGATAGCTTCCATTTATCTACTATACAATTCATCTTATTGTATGACTTCATGAGTATAATTCTGTCAGCTACATAATGCAATAATAAATTAGGCTAAAAACCCAGACAAAAATGAGTTGCTAGAAATGTAGTTGCATTAGCAGCCAAGTTAAGTATATGTTTATTGTTGCAAAAAATGCCAACCGATCATCACATATGAATCAAAGTCAACATTTACTAATATTCAGAAATGTTCCAAAGGAATTCAACTAAATGGTCCTGCTAAAGCCAAAAGAACGAGATTTTTGTAAAGGTATATTTAAAACACTTAAAGGTTCTTACTAAATCCATACATGTGCTTAGTTGTTGTTATAAAAGCAAGAGAAAACAAGCATTTGCAATGCAATAGGTCTCGCATTAGGAAAGTTTGAGCTATTGGTATTGTAAATGACACATTTTTTATTTATGTGTTGGTTTTGAAAATTGCGAAATGAATAGCTTTGTCATTTGCAATGCCAATAGTTTTAACTTTCGCAAATGTGACAACTATAGCATTTGTAATGCAATATGTGTTGTATTTACGTGACTTAGATGTATTGATATTACAAATAACAATGGCTTTTAATTTTTTTTATAATTAATACCTAAATAAAAGTTATTGTAATTTATAATGGCAATAGCTTAAACTTTTGTAATTAACTTTTGTGAAGATTATGTTCAGTGTATTTTATTGTGACGAAAATCCAAGAAAAGAAGTGAAATATTAACATATTTTTGTGACATTTGTAATAAAGCGTGAAACATTGAGAGAACATATTTGAACCAGTTGTTGTTGAATGGTTGCACAGATTGATGCTGTGGTGGCGCTGAGTGATGTTGTGGTGCCGACGAGTGATGCTGTGGCGTTCAGTGATGCTGTGGTAGCGCATAGTGATGTTGTGGTGCCCCTGAGTGATTCTGTGGTGATGCTGAGTGATGCTGTGGTGATGCGATAGATAGATAGAGTGAGTGCGATAGATATAGGGAGGGTGATAGATAGAGGGTGGGCAATAGATAGAGTGAGGGAGATAGATAGATAGAGTGAGGGCGATCGATAGATAGAGTGAGGGCGATCGATAGATAGAGGGATGGCGATAGAGTGAGTGCGATACATAGACAAATAGAGTGAGGGCGATAGATAGAGTGAGGGTGATAGATAGATAGATAGACAGACAGATAGAGGGCGATAGATAGATAGATAGATAGATAGAGGGCGATAGATAGAGTGAGGGCGATAGATAGATAGATAGATAGACACTACAATATGCCAAATGAAAAAGAAATATGTTGCAACAAAACCCCTTTTGAAGAAACTATTAGTAGCTATATGAACCAATAAATGGATTTCATCGCCTGCACGTCCCACTGAAGCCAATAGGATGGCTGCCTAAATATGCCTGTTCTGCTTCCCGAGTAGGAGGAGGTAGATCACTGGACTGAATAATCTCGGCGTCGTCGACTCAACACCCTGTGATTTCGGGCTAATCGCTTAATCTCCCTGTGCCTACAAAAAATTAATACATCCTTCTGTAATGTAACGGGTGCTTGTGTGAAGTGCTCAGATACCTTCGGGCTGAGTTTGCGTTACATAAAAAAAAACTGTACACATAAAATAAAAAACACGCACTGGTTTCTACATGCGACAAAGTGCACTCAGCACACACATACCATTCACAGTCCAACCAGATACGAAAACTAGGAAAATATTTATTTGAGGGCTACAGTATTTAGTACAATTATCTTTTTTCACTGTATGGGACAATACATTACCGAAAAAGTATGAGAGGCTGCGTGCGCTCTTCGTGGGCATAATATTGTTATCATTTTTCAAGTGTGCAGTTGTCTTTATTACCACACAGAAATGCACTTTTTCATACTAAAATGGTGCAACCAAAAAGGAACTGGCAAAAGGAATTCCTGGGCAAGTCTTAGAGATGTGCACTTAGCTTTATGGCCTAAGCCCTGTATTTCCCTGAAAAATAACTTGTGTTATTTATATAAAATAAATGTGAGCTGCTTTCGGTCAAATAATTTTTTTATATGAATAAATGCAACAGCTATCTAATTCTATTCTACTTAGAATAGTAAAATAATAATATTTTGTACTGCTCAATTATAAAGCAAGCGCCATCATATGCCAAAGTGTCCCGCAGCGTTTACATTTTTTGTGTTAACACTATTGTTGTTAAATACTGACCGGTGACCAGCGAGTTAGCAAAAGATCTCTGTAGTAATAACTCAACCCCCTGAGCTATGTTACTAAGATTCAAGCGTTCGGAGCACAAGTTAGACACAGCGTTTGCAGCAGACACAGCAGCCTACTGAGCTTTCTAACAGGAATGAAACCCTCGGCCTACTGGTTTTATGCGGGTCTGGGCAACAGGTGCATTAACCTCCCCAGGTGGCCTGTCAGCATGGACATCTGCTGGTTTAAAGCCGCCTTCTATGCACGCCTGATTGCGAGACGACTGGCTGGTGTTACCAAGGAACAAACAGCAAGAACACTTTTCCTGGGCCATCCATTTCCGACTTATCAAAACTTCTCATTACAACTCTCCTCCATTTGGAAGCCCAGAAGCTATAATAATATATCGCAGTATTCTGTATTACTAATTTCTGCACAAACTTCAGTGTTTCGAAAAACAATACAGGAATAAATATAACCAGGAACGCAAATGTCGAGTTTGGGCTTCAAAGAACATAAAAGGGAGAGATGGAGATAGTACCTGGGGGAAGCATACACCATACTATGGCTGGGTTCGGACACATTTAATTTGCCAGCAATTTGCTAAGGTTATCAATTTGACAGCACTCTTCATAAGAGCAGGCTACACGTGCTCCGGATTATTTTACCATTAATATAATGGCCGTTTTCAAAACTATAATTACAGAGTTGTGGATTTTTTTACCACATTTGCAATGCCACCTCTAATCATGCTCCCACAAGCACACCCGTCAAAGTTTTTGGGCAGACAGTCGTTCCGTATAAACAGTACAATATTTATATAAACACAAAAAACTAAGGGCCAGATGTAGGTAAATCCATTTTACCGATTTTTAAATACCGAATTTTACCGATTTTTACCGAATCGGTATTTAAAAATCGGAAAATGATATGTAGGTAAAAAATCGGTATAATTTACCGATTCGGTAAAAGTCGGTATCGGATGATCGGTATTTACCGATCGGTATTACCGATCGGTATGTACCGATCGGCATTTACCGATCGGCATTTCCAATGCATTCCTATGGGCCTTTTGGCCCATAGGAATGCATTGGAAATACCGATCTGTAATACCGATCGGCAAATACCGATCGGTAATACCGATCGGTAAATACCGATCGGTATTACAAACAAACGTGCAGCAAACAAAAGTGAAACTGAACACAACAGCCAATCAGGTGCAACCACCCTCCCCCTTCCTCCCAGGAAGTGCCTGCCCAGCCAGCTGCAACTCATTAGAAAGTTCTGGAGACAGGCAGAGCAGAGCACACAGAGAGAGGAGCAGGGGGAGAGTTGTTTGTGTTTAAAACCCAGGAATAATGGCAAGCAGCAGTGAGAGAAAGAGAAAAATTAAGTTCAGCAACACTGAGCTTCAACTCCTAGTTGAGGAGGTGGTCAGGGTGCACACCCAACTATTTGGGAAGCTGTCCCTCACCCTGGCTGAGTCAGCTAAGCGAAAGCTGTGGCTGCACATAGTGGAAAGGGTAAATGCAGTGGGAGTCACCAGCAGGAGCATGGAGGATTTAAAGAAAAGATTTTATGACCTCAGGAGCCAAACCAAGAGGAAGCTTGCAGAGCAGCATAAACAGGCTGGTGTCACTGGAGGAGGCAGGAATCCAGCACCCCCCCTGACTGAGCTGGAGGAGTTGGTGGCGTCTACCATCGAGCCAGACAGTGTGGTGGGACTGGGAGCAGTGGACAGCTCAGCCCGAGCCAAATCAAAAGGTAAGATGCATGCGCAGCACAACACCCCATACCAAGCAGCATCCCTTAAACCTCTGAGCACAGGCCAAGCCCAGTCCAGTACTGCTAGCACTATACAGGAGCAATGCATTATGGGAAATGTAGTCAGCTAATATTAGACCATGTATAACTGAACAGACATCAGCAAGGCAGTGAAAGTATTGCAGAATCATGAAAGTTAAATGTGTAAAGATTTATTTATAGTCACTGTGACACAGTAACAATCAATGTACATACGCTTATTTACACCTAGGGGCACCATCAGCCAAGCAAGGCACATCGACACCAGGGACTGCAGCAGCGAGGGAGGAGAGTGAGGAGGCAGGGCCAAGCCATGTGCAAGCATCGCAAGATGAGGAGGACACAAGTGGCATTGCACAGGAGGAGGAGACAGGCCTCACCCCCGACCTTCCACACTCCCCACACCTGTCACAATCACCTGCATTAGTATTCTCACCGGAGACTTCCCCAGTAATGCAACAGGCTGCACCTGCAACACCACCAGCCAGGAGGCGACTCGTGGCCACACTGCCCTTGATGGAGGCAGCATTAGATCAGGCTGAGCAAACTCCACCTATGCCTCATGCTGCACTGCAGGCAAACACTCATCAAGACACCATGCACAGACGTCGCCGCATGCCCAGCACTGCAGGAGGCACTGGAGAAGGCACTGTCTTCCGGGGGCTGGAGGGAAGCATGGTGCGCATCCAGCGCATGCAGGGCAGATCCATACAGGCCTGCCACCGGCAATTACGTGCCCTCAATCAAACTATAGGAGAGATGGGGAAGGACATTAATGATATAGCCAATTGCAGCAGGGACATGGTAAAATCGAATGACAACCTAGCTGCTGGTATTACGTCTGCTATCACGCAGCTGTGCGATAAGATGGACCACATCGACAACGCAAGGCGCAGGGACGCCCGCGCTACCAACAGGGCGGTGAATCGCCTTGCCACTGCCACTGCACAGCTATGCAGGAGAGGAAACAATATGCAGGAAAGCCTAACACAAAATACGGCAGAGGTCACAAGGGGCATAGCCAAAATAACCAGTGCCCTAGAGGCAATGATGATCACTAATGCTGCTCACAATCCTGCCCTGGATGTGGCTGAAGGAGAGGACAGTAGTAGCCGCAGCAGCTTGGGTAGTGCTGTGGTGCCTGCTCGTAGGAGCCGGAGGCGCCCAGCTGAGCCTTCAAGCCTGGAGGAAGGCAGTGGGGATAATCCCAGTGTGTCTGGGAAGCGGCAGAGAAAGTGACTCTCCAAGTTTGGGTGAAGTAACCCTGGACATTTTGTCCCCACCTTTGTACATTTTAATTTGTTGCACCTAAGTGCTGTAAGTTCGTGCCAACAGATAAATACTTTACTTCCATTCACAACCTGTCTGTGTGTCATTACTTACTCAGAAATAGTTGCTTGTTATTTCCTCACGCCTGTATCTCCCATCACTTGGTGTTGTGACTCCAGCAGGTTGTATGTCAGGCACGGCATTGTCGTCGTCATGGTCCTCGTAGTCTGACAAGTCCACCTCTGTACCCTTTCTCACAGCCAAGTTGTGCAACATGGCACAGGCAGCTATGATTTTGCAGCATGTTGTGGGGGTATACTGCCTTGCGCCTCCACTCTTGTGAAGGCATCTAAATCTGCTCTTCCAGATGCCAAATGTCCGTTCTACCACATTCCTTGTACTTTTATGTGCCCGGTTATACCTCCTTTGGCTGGGTGTGGAGGGGTTGAGGTAGGGAGTGAGAATAAAAGAACGTAGGGCATATGCACTGTCTCCTAAAAGGGAAATGGGAATACATTACTCACATGCATACTTGTAAATCTCACTGCAATATGTGTGAATGCTGTCGCAGACTCTGTCTTACCTAGGAGGTATCCTTCGCCAAATTCCCCTGCTGACAGCCGTTCATAGATGCCGCTGTTCTGAAATATATAGGAGTCATGTGTACTTCCAGGGAATTTAGCTACAAGGTCTGTGATGACGTACTTTGCATCGCAAATCACCTGGACGTTGATGGTGTGGCTTGACTTCCTATTGCGGTAAATGTATTCTGTGGCAGCAGGGGGACAAATGGGGATGTGTGTCCCATCAATGCATCCGATGATATGGGGAAATCTTGCCATCTGGTAGAAGTCTGATTTTGTTTGTACCAGTTCAGCATGGGTGGATGGAAATGAAATGTAATGCTCCATCCTGTGCAACATGGCGTCAAGGAATTTGTTAAAAAACCTTGAGAGGCTGCTCTGGGTCACCCCTCCCACCACAGCAACCACGCTCTGGTAGCTCCCTGACGCCAGCAGGTGGAGGCTGCACAGCACCTGTACATGTGCTGGAATTGCATGTGCCCTTGGGGTGGGGTGCTCCAACAGTGGTTTAAGGTCCCTGATGAGCTCCATGATGGTTACTGGAGCCAACCTGTACCTTTGTAGTATCTCCTCCTCTGTCAGCATGAACAGGGTGACCCTCTGCCTGTAGACCTGCTCCTGTCTCAGCCATTCCCTCTCTCCTTCCTCCCGTAGCCGTAGACGTCTTGCTATTACATAGAATGCCGCCATTGTGCAAACTGAATTGCATTTTGGGTCCTTTTTTATAGGCTGCACCTGGTTACCACCTGATTTGAATCCATGGTAAATTCCGACTCTCAAATACCGATTTTGAGGCAAAATCGGTATTTCTGGGCCTCCCTAAATCTCAATGTTCAATTTTACCTAATCTTATTTACCGATCGGTAACATTACCGATCGGTAACATTACCGATCTGTGACATTACCGATCGGTAACATTACCGATCGGTGACATTACCGATCGGTGACATTACCGATCGGTGACATTACCGATCGGTAACATTACCGCTAGGTAAAATTCCATTATCGGTATTTTACTGATCGGTAAATATACCGATCGGTAAATTTACCGATTCAGCCTATTTTTGGTCACCTACATATCGAACGCTCAATACCGATCGGAAACGGACGAAAATCGGTATTTTCGGCCGATTCCGATCGGTAACGGCCTACCTACATCTGGCCCTAAATTTCTCGAAGTAAACATTACAACCACAGTTGTCCAATAACGTAAAAAAATCTACATGGAGGAAACTACACAACCAAAACAGCTTCCTGTGCAACACTATGGTCAGATCACGATTGCCAACAATGTATTTTTGGTTTTCAGTGTCCAAACTTCGCAGCTCTAAATGGCAGGTATCAGTCAGTGCATGACGAATTTAACAAGCAGGGACAAGTCAACACACTTCTCTGGGACAGATTAGCTTTCCTAATGCGTACTGGCCATGGAGTACAGCGTCAGGTAAAAAGCAAAATGGGTCAGTATCAGTCATGTCATTCCGCTGGCGTGTACGTGACACAACACATATGCGAGCCGGGAATCACGTGGGCACAATCTGGTTTGTTTTTTAATTTCCAATTCAAAATTGCAAATGTTACTCTTGATTCGATGAATTTTTAAAACAAGTCTACAGGCCTCCAGTGATTCACACTAATAGTCTCTGCTCTGCCATCTGTGTGTAATTCGTTGTTCATCAGTGAGAACAAAAGCAGCGCGCTGCTTGACTGAACCAAATCACAAGTTCCACATCGAACTGAAAACGAGCTGACCGGGTGAGCTGCCAAATACTCGAAGTCCTACAATCTGGTGGAAAGGAAGCGAAGGCCTCGGATACAAACTTGAGTAATGTAAAAAGATCTGGGTGGCAATCTGCACGCAGAACGAAGGGTGGTGCTGGAAATTAAACAGCCATGACTTCAAGAGTGAACTCAAACCTTTCATGTACGCCAGCAAGAATGGTCAGTGCGTTAAAAACCAGCCTCCGACATCTGCAGGCCACGAGCTCGAATCCGTCACACGCAACACAGCCTCGCGCCCTCTGAAGTGCGCAAAAGTAAAACCTGCGTTTGTAAAAACTCAAAGAAAACAAGTCGCACGGTTGATATGGGCGTCTGGTGGTCAGGTTCATGAAGTTCATGGACTTCTTGTTTTACTTCAGTTCGTGTTTTCTTCTTCTTAGGGAAGGAGGTGTTACGTTGACAGTTTTCTCTAACAGTTTTCATATCGCGCATTGTCCCCTGTGTACCCCCGTCCCTGCCGCGCGACTTACCCAAGTTGCATATGTTGCGTCAGATGGCTTGTCCGATGACAGTTGTGCCAGTTTGAGAGTGGCGGTGAGAGTTGGTCTGTCCATGTTGAGGGCTGGTGACCGGAGCGCTGCTTAATTTACCGGTGTGTCATTATACTACGAATAAAGCACTCTTGAATTCATTCGCCTGGAGCTTTACTTAACAGCCAGCCTCGTAATGGCTGTTTCCGGTCGGGTTTGTGTCGGCTCACGCGCCATCCCAATGACGTTAATACGGTCGGACGGGGCTGAAGAAAAGGAGATGCACTTGACTTACATGGAAGTCGGTCACACATGGGGCCCGCCCGAGCGCGCGCCAACTGGAGCATGAATGCAAGGCTCTCCGCAGGGCTCCTCGGTTGCCGTGGCAGCGGCTGCAGCATCGCGCTGCCAGTCAGCCTTGGCGCGAGCCGGAGAATCGCGCGCTTATTCCCCACTTCTTGCTGAGTCAGGCCGGGCGGGCCGGCTCGCATTCACTTCGGCCTTCTTGCCTCGCCTACTCCCGCTGTGAGCCGGGGGAGTGACGGTTCCGCTAACAAGGACTCGTGAAGGCCACTGCAATAATATTAAAGCCGCAATGTCTCGGCCCGGGGGCCTCTCCAACCTCAGTCTAACTCTCCAAAGGGAGGCTCTGTATTAGCACTCTAGAACGAGCTGAGGATCGCACAGTGCGGTGACGCAGCACGAGACGCAGTCGCCGTGAGCGTGCACGGAGGCTGAGGATCCGCCGACCGAAGTCATGCAGAGCTCCGAGTCTGCCTCCTGCCGAGACTGACCCGAAGAGCCCGGTGAGTTTGGGGGGTCGGTGAGTGTGTGTGGTGGGGGGTGTGTGAGTGTTGGGGGGGGAGAGAGGGTGCCTGTGTGTGCTTGTGTGTGCCTGTAGGTGCGCGTCCACGGTCTCTAGCGAGACCTAATTAACGGCACAAGCTGTTTACTGTGAAGCGCGTTCACAGACCTGGGTCGGCTCGTGCCCAGGTCTGTATCGGGCTCGTTCACAGCTGTTACTCCCTTGACAGGGATGAAGGCGGCTATAAGTCTCGTTGGCGGCAGGGCTTCGCCCTGCAACGCCAGCGAGACCTAAAAAGGAACCCCATTAGAAAGGAGTCTATAAGTTGATTAAAAAAATATAAAATGAGTCTCCACAGTGTATTATTACAAAATATAGCTTCTCTCCAGTGGAGTATAGTTCGTAACCTAATACTGTATCCAGTGGTGGGTAACTGCCTGATCTTGAGATTCAGGTAGAAAAACCTATTCAGGGGCCTACAATTGAGAAGTGCAGAGGAACAATTTCAAGGGGGAATATCCCAAGATTGATGTGTCACCTTAAGGAAGGGCACCCATTTTAATCTCACCTTAAATATTTTCTTCAACCCATCATCAGTTAATAATCTGAAGTATTTCTGCGTGATGTGCATATCGCAACTAGTAGCTCATGATACAATAGTACAAAAAGTACATTTCAGCAGGTGGTAACAATGCACTAATGGAGAACATCGGTGTCCAAGGCGCAATCCATGTGCTATCTTTAGAAAGCACATTCTTGTTTAATCGAACTGAATATGCATCACAACAAGAGTAGCACTTTGACTAGTATACGACAGCGGTGTCTGTCACACAATTCAAGCACCTTCTTAAAAAATAGACATTACATACCTTTGCCCTGAAGGACTGGCAATAGAAAACAAATTTGTGAATAAATCATCATTTTGAAAAAAAAAAAATTTGACAACAACTAGGGTGGTGAGGCATGCCGGAAAACGAGAGTACAGTGTGTGTGTCATGGACTGTCTCGGCACAGTTCAGGGAAGGTTAAAAATAAGCAGCACTGCACACATCAAAAAACCTTTTATGGAAGAACAAACAGAGTAGAGGAAACACTTCATATAAGACAGAGCATTAATCATGTCTCGCCACAATACGGACTCCATCGGGTATGTGATTTGCAGTGACATCGAGCAATTGCAAGATTTCATTTCCTGTGACTATAGTTCTGCAGCAGCACTCAGCAAGCTCTGGTAGCTGCATGAAGTACGGGCTCTCCCTTTACTCTCCTTCCTTCAAAGGTCACCGAGAACTTCCCCGGCTGTTTCCTCCAGACGTGCGCGTGCATCCGTGCAGTCATTTTATCATGATCTTGAGCTGAAGGAGAAAGAGTTCGTTGTTGCAAATGGGATATTCTGCAAATAACACAAGACCGAATTTGTTCAAAATAGATATTTGACTCATTAATTATCGATGAAATGCATCTTGAGGCTACAATGCTAACACCTGACATGCTCCACAGCATCAGAAAAGGAAATCCTTTTCTCTACACTTAAGGGTAATCGGTGTCTTTTGTATGTAGATCCCACAGGAATAACTAAGTAGTGCAAAGGTCTATCAAATATGCAGCGTGAGGCAGGCGTGCAACGCCCATAGGGCTAAAAAGGCTTCAGCCCACCCCATCCCCACCATTTGCATATTTGCATACCTTTGTAAACTAGATACAGAGGTTTAGTCTTTTTTTCTGGTTCCAGTACCCCCTGAGCCCCCACTCTGCCTATTCCTTTGCTGTTGTGTGTGAATGCATTTTATGAAGAGAAATATAAAGTAAGGTTGCCAAAAGAAAAATGCCAGCAGGTGTTCGTTTACAGAGCCTGCAAAGACCTCGTCTTCACACTAAATAGGGTTATAAATAAACAACGTATGTATTCATTTGTAATGTGACTTTTCGGTCTTTGTTCCCTTTAATTTTCAGTCATGGATCATTCAGGCAGCCCTGGAACACAATTAAAAGTGCTTTCTATTTATATTTGCTGTTTGAAGTATGCACAGATAAGTGCTGAAAATACAGCTTTAGGTTATTTTTGTACCATCTGGGACATCAAAATAATGACCTGGCAACCCTAATCATAAGACTGAAAGTTTGTTGCAGGATCAGCCCATTATTTATTTCCTTCACCCTGGATCCCTGAATAATACCATTATAGCAATAGTTTAACTTATATCTGAAACCCTACACCGCTGTCAATAACATGCCGAGTTACTTCAAGTGTATGGGAATGCACCCTGCATTCAGGCAACTCACTCATTCTCACCCTTCACTTTCACGCTCACCGTACACTCACAGAGATCACAATACACTCACACTGATCACCATGGACTCACACTATTCACCCGCTCACCCTGCACTCACAGTGATCACTCTGCACTCACAATGCACTTGTGCTGTTCACCCTGTACCTCATCCTGCAGTCACACAAGCACACTACTCACCCTGCACTCACGTGATGCTTCACACACCTGTCCCCCTCACTGCTCAATCTGCAATCTCGCTCAAACAAGCCCATCACTAACCCATTCATTCGTCCCACTCTGCACTTAAATCCACACCCAAATTCATATGGTCACCTCACACACCCTGCAGTCACTCCTCTTACCCTACTCTCACACTGTTGCATCGCTCAACGTGCACTCTCATGAGCACTGTTGCCACCAACACAGTGCAGAGAGTTAATGTGCCTGCTACAAAGAAAGTGCACCATGCAGATCACAGAACTGAGTATGAGTAAACTATGAGTAGCGCTATAAAAATGAAATTTATGAATTTTTATTTTACGGGATTTATAAAGCGCACAGCTACTCAATCGAGTGCCCCGGCGTGAGCCTATGCATCAAGGGAAACCAAAGCATAGAAAGCAGAGGACAAGCTACTTGAACAAGAACGTTTTTAGCTTTTTGCTAAACTGGAAGGGATTCTTAAGGTTACGTAGATCCAGGAGGAGGAAATTCCAGTAAGTTGCTGCAAGATAGGACAGAGAACTGCCACCCTTACGTTTCAGATGAAACCTGGGCACAGATGCTAGAAGTATTTTCGAGGAGCGCAGACACCTGCCAGGGGTATAAAACTGAAAATATTCCCTAAGATTGGCAGGGCCATACTCATAAAGTGCAGCGTGAGCAATGGTTACAGCCTTAAAAATTATCCTAGCCTTAACTGCCAGCCACTGTAAATAAAGCAAGTGATGCTTGACACTAGAGTGCTTAGGAAGATCCAGTAGAAGACGAGCGGCGGCATTCTGAACCACCTGAAGTTTGTCCAGAAGGTAACAGGGCAAACCAGCATAAAGTGCATTCGCATAATCTATGTGATAGGTGACCAGAGCGCGGACTACCATCTCTTTAACAGAGAGAGGCAATAGTGGTAGAAATCTAGGGAGAAGTTTTAAAATACCAAAGTAAATGCAAGTAAGTTTGTCAATCTGGTTACCAAAACTAAGCTTCTCATCAAACCAGATGCCAAGATTTTTCACAGGATGGCCAGAAGGGGAAGGACAGGGGGACTCAGTCGGCAAGAAGTGAAGACAAAACAGGGGATACTCCCCAAAGAAAAGAATCTTAGTTTTGTCTGTGTTAGATTTTAACTGAGCCGACACAAGCCAGCTGAATACCGCAGACAAGCAAGCCTTGATATGAGATGTGTCAACCTCGTGTTTCTTCCAGGCAAACAAGAGTTGCGTATCATCTGCATAGGCAACCACTTTGGCACCCAGATTCTCAGCCAGCTGAATAAGAGGGGTCATATAAAGGTTGAATAACAGGGGACTAAGAATAGACCCCTAAGGAACCCCTGTCAGTAGATCTTGAGATGTTGACACAAAAGGGGGAATCCAAACTTGTTGAGTTCTATTTTCCAGAAAGGATTTTAACCACTCCCAAGCAGTGCCAAATGTTTTTCAGAATGGTACGATAGAGAGATGAGGTGCATTGTTGGTGGGTGGTAGTGAAGGAATTCATGGAGAAGGAGGAAATGAGGGAGCCAAAAAAGACTTGCACCATGTGCGACCAGTGCTAGGGCCAGCACTGGCTGGGAGTGCTAGCCCCCTACCCCGCCCCCCAAGTTCGGGTCTAGTTGCTCCCCTGGTGTCTGTGAAACTGTTTCTGTAAGCGCTGACTTATAGGGACTACCCAGGTCAGCATTATCGATCTTAAAAATTAACTTGGATTGATTAAAGATTCATTCTGTCTTCTAGGGGTTTGAAGCTGTGTCCCAGATTTCTGTAATGTCTGCAATGCTTACAAAGCGCAATTCACACTACCTAGTCAGTCATGTCTGTTGTGTGGAATGATGTAGAATTCAGGGTCACTACAATAATGCCATTCTGGAGCTGCAGTGTTTTCCCCATAATGACGAGTTACCCGTTGTTACACACAAGTTTAACACTGTATTCAGGTATTGAAGAAATGAGAATTAGGGCCACCTAGTGTTGATTATACCAGTTTATCAACGGCGGATGAGCTTTTGTCTACACCAGAAATAAAAAAAGCCATATATTTAGATAGTATTGGAACAGGGTGGAACAACAATGTCTTTTTTGCCATGAACGTGTTCTGTTTCACTTTTCATGAAATTAAAAATTAGATGGCACCGTTCCAAGCAGAGTAATTTCAGCAAAATCTATGGGATGGGTGAGTGGACCCATCCAATACATTTTGCATCTCTTTTGGGACGTATTTACAAACACATTTTCCCATAAACACACAATGGGTGAAAAAAAAAACCTTTGAAACATCTGACCCTATGTCACGAAATGCAAGGTGACTTGTAGCGAGTGAGGCATTTTGATGATATTGACCTACAATATTGTTTATAACAAATGTTACTCTTGGAAAAGGGCATTTCCATAGGTCATAAGTAACACCCTAGAATAAACTCGAAACAGAACTCCGGGATACCTCTTTTGAAGTAATGCTGAAAGGTGCTGAACAAAAGAGTTTGTGCATAGAATCTTGGGGAATATTAGCAAGAACCTCGTTAAAATTATCCGCTAAATCGGCGATAATGGGCTTGTTAATATGCGTTATAGAATTCCAATAGAAGACCAGGTTAGATGTCCTGCACATCTAACCTGGGCTTCTATTGGAATTCTATAACGCATATTAGCAAGCCCATTATCGCCGTTTTAGCGGCAGTTTCCTGCCGCTAAAACGGCAATAATTTTAACGAGGTTCTTCCTAATATGCCCCCTTGTATTCTGTCGAGTGCACCTTTACTTTCCATCAAGAAAAATTCTTTAATTATCAAAATAACATTCTGAAAAGAATCCTCTGAATTTGTAAAGTTTTCTATCTTAAAAACCATGTGAACTTTATACAGAGTAAAACTCTCTTTTATTACAATAAATATTTGTCCTAAAATTTCAAAATATCTTCGTAATAATGCTAAGGAATGTGATATGATTTGTCTGATAACATATACAATTCAGTATTATTAACCCATTTGTGCCGCATATTTTGATTCTTCATAATCGACTGGGAAATTACTCAACTGCCACAAATGGAAACTATATGGATTCCGAAGAGGCAAACCAAAGACAATCTTTGAGAATGCTTACTGAATCTGTTAGTAGCATGGGCTCTGGCTGACCTGTCCTTACCAGAAACTGCAGCATGCCAAACTGCAGTAAGGTTTCAGAACAAAATATTCAGAGTTTGGCAAATGGTAAATCCAGTCAAAACATAGCAAACATCCTGTCCCCTATATTACAAATATCTTAGGCTATAATGCACTTGAAAGATGGTGGCTGCAAACTTTAACAAAGACCCCACATTTATAATTGCACATTTATTGGCCACTAACTACAAAGAATTCAGATGAAAAAGTGGTTAGAAAAAGATTAATGTTCACTCAACTTCAGTGTAGTGTACCTCAGAGGATGCATTGTTTCCTGTATTTTTCAAAATATATCATTGATTCATGTTTGCGCTGAATAGAACCTTTGGTGACCATGTATATAATTAAGCTGATGACACACAGCTATTGGTTAGCAATTGTATTTTCTGCATAACTGGTTCTGCTAAACCTAGTGAATGCATGATAGCAACTACTATGTGGATGCAACTAAATAGACCAGTTAAATCCCTTCAAAGGCTAGTATTGTTGACAGAGAACCTTAAAACAACCCTTAATTTATAGCCTGCTTCTTTACATTCATTGCCCAAACATACCATTGAAAGAGAGCTCTTACTGTAATGTCACCTAGCAACAGCTGTGAAAAATGTTTCTTATTATTTTGGGTTTTTGAAGAAGGGCTGATATTACCACCCTACCCTGAGAACATTAGCATGGTTTTAGCCTGTGTTACTAGGTCACTCCTGGACATTCCCTAGCCAATAAGGAAAACAGTCCCAAGAGAAAACCTACCCAGTTTTTCAGCAATTCTTCTTTGCCCTACTGCAAACAATCTCACAGTGCCCCTACATTCTAAACTCTTATATGGAGAAGCATTTCCTCCCTTGTATTGAGCTCTTGTGTCTACCCAGAGGTGTGGCTAGATAACTGAACAGTACCCTCCCCTGTGTGCAGTTAAACATGTTCTGGGGTAGTTATCCTCTCACTGAGCCTGGCACATCTGGACTTCGGGGAAAAAAGGCTTTCCTGTTTTTTAAGTCTCACTTTATACCTACCTGTGAGAAGTTGGCCTGGTATATGATGTCCACTATTCTAGTGGGCACCTTGCACCAGTCCAAACGACTCTTATTGATGGTAGGTTATAAAGTCAACCTTATAGAAAGCTATCCTAGTGGTAGCTGTGGAGAGCAGCTTTCAGGCTAAGACTTAGAGGCGAGTTAACCTAGTTGTTTTACCAATTATAATCTCTTGAATGATCAAATGAAAGCACACCACACAAGGTATATATCAAATATGCCAAAACTATATCCTGAAATGCGATTAGAAAAGGATTGTCCGGGCCAACTTTTTGCATGAAGACGAGCTTTATTCAGGCTCCACTCGACGCGTTTCGAGGATGAACCTCCTGTTCACGAGCGTGAGTGTTTGTGTGCACGTAAATTAAATACTGTCACATGTTAATAGACACAGTGAACAGACTCCCAAGTCTGAAAGTTACACGGAGCTGCATTTCACAGGACAATTTCAAGCATATTCGTGTCTTTGAAATTAAGGCAATAATTAATAGCATTGAAAGTTGGAAATTGCGAGAGCAAAACAATAATAACGGTGGTCTTTGAAAACATTTCTGAGATGCGCACTCATTTTTGTCGAGCTCAATAAGTTCAAAGTTTTCGATTGTTTGCTGTTGAAAGTTCAAGCCCCAGGAAACCTATTGTCGAGGCCTCCCCTGCTGGAGTTTCATCCAGCAGCAGGAGGGCAGACTTGTGTCTGTGGCAGCAGCATCCATTTTGTGATGCTGGGGCTCTGTTTAACTTTAACTAGGTTTACCAGTAACTACATGTCTTCTCCCTCTAGAAGGGTGGAATGCTACCCCCGCCTCCAGAACTGGAGGGGGGGGGTGTGTCCCAAAGTGTTTGACATCTTACACAACATGCTTTGATAAAGCCAAACCAAAGTTATCACTAACCCCAAGGATTATAATGCACTTAAGAGTATATGGAATGGCTATATCATAGGACAGCTATACGGAGATGGTTCTGAAAGATGCCGAGGGACTCAGCTCATGCTAGGGCACCCTCTCACACAAAACCAAGCACTCTGCCTCCAGGATTATCAAGGCCTGCCATAGGAGTGACTTATAGGTTAATATGTGTCGATATATATACATATATATATATTACCTACTGGCGGTCGCCAGTAGGTATATATAGTTAGGATTTTTTTCCTATGGGATTTTTGAAAATTCTATGTTGAATAACTTTGGCGTTTGAGGACCGAATTGGCTGAAATTTTCTGGAAAATGGAACATTTTGTTTCTGAGCAGCCCCTGAAAATTTGGGGGGGTTTCGTCAAGCGGGGGCCGAGAAAAAAGGGGGGTCCCAAAACGTGTTTTTAACATTGAGTTTTCCATAGGGCGGTTGGACTCACTTTTAGCTCGATCGGCTGAATGGATTTCCACGAAACTTGGCAAAATTGTAGGGACTGGTAGCCCGATGTGCCTTTGCTATGTCTCAAGATATATGCTCCAGTGGTTTTTACGAAAATTTACTTTGAAAAATATATATTGGGCTACATTGGGCTATATATATGTTGGAGCCCAAATGTAGCCCAATGTAGCCCAAAGATGGCCGCCAGAGACAAAAAAAAACAAATGTAGCCCAAATATCAGCCAGATGTAGCCCAACTATAGCCCAGTGACAGAATGGCCCAGAGTGTTTTAAAGAACAACTAGAACGCTAACAGTCTTACTTATGACAAAAGTATGGCACACCTGAAGTCATCTTGATTGGAATAAAGTGGTAACACTTAATACATTTAATTTGAAAAGGAACAAAGTAAGGGGTTTCATTTTGCCATAGAAATGTTATATATATATATATATATATATATATATATATATATATATATATATATATTACCTACTGGCGGTCGCCAGTAGGTATATATAGTTAGGATTTTTTCTCTATGGGTTTTTTGAAAATTCTATGTCTAATAACTTTGGCGTTTGTGGACGGAATTGGCTGAAATCTTCAGGAAAATGGCACATTTTGTTTTTGAGCAGCCCCTGAAAATTTTGGGGGGGTTTGTCAAGGGGGGGCCGAGAAAAAAGGGGGGTCCCAAAACGTGTTTTTAACATTGAGTTTTCCATAGGGCGGTTGGCCTCACTTTTAGCCCGAACGGCTGAATGGATTTGCACGAAACTTGGCAAAATTGTAGGGACTGGTAGCCCGATGTGCCTTTTGTAGGTCTCAATATATGTGCTCCAGTGGATTTTGAGAAATTAACGTTTAAAAAAAGATATATATCTGTAACAGCGGACCGGGCAGCGCTCTGGTTCGCGGACTTTTCGCGCAACGGAGCTTTGTGAAGCGAAGCTGATTGGTTCTCCGGCGTCTGTCAACATTCCAAACAGTCCGTAGCGGCCGCCATCTTGTCTCTCGGTAGGATCGAGAGACAAGAGGAGGCCGAAGCGAAGGGGCAAATGACCATAAGGGGGCATAGTACATTGTCGCTCACCCCCTAGGTTTGATGTGGAGGTTTTAAAAGGGCCCCGCGGGGCAAAAAAATAAAAATAATAATAATCGAACAGCTGAATGGATTTGCACGAAAGTTGGCAAAATTGTAGGGACTGGTAGCCCGATGTGCCTTTGCTAGATCTCAATATATGTGCTCCAGTGGATTTTGAGAAATTAACGTTCAAAAAAAGATATATATCTGTAACAGCGCACCGCTTCGCGTACTTTTCGCGTTACGGAGCTTTGCGAAGCGAAGCTGATTGGCTCTCCGGCGTCTGTAAACATTCCAAACAGTCCGTAGCGGCCGCCATCTTGTCTCTCGGTAGGATCAAGAGACAAGAGGAGGCCAAAGCGAAGGGGCAAATGACCATAAGGGGGAATAGTAGATCGTCGGTGACCCCCTATGTTTGATGTGGAGGTTTTAAAAGGGCCCCGCGGGGCAAAAAAATAATAATAATAATAATCGAACGGCTGAATGGATTTGCACGAAACTTGGCAAAATTGTAGGGACTGGTAGCCCGATGTGCCTTTGCTAGGTCTCAATATATGTGCTCTAGTGGATTTTGAGAAATTAACGTTCAAAAAAAGATATATATCTGTAACAGCGCTCCGCTTCTCGTACTTTTCGCGTTACGGAGGTTTGCGAAGCTGATTGGTTTTTCGGCGTCTGTAAACATTCCAAACAGTCCGTAGCGGCCGCCATCTTGTCTCTCGGTAGGATCGAGAGAAAAGAGGAGGCCAAAGCGAAGGGGCAAATGACCATAAGGGGGCATAGTAGATCCTCCCTGACCCCCTAGGTTTGATGTGGAGGCTTTGAAAGGGTCTCGCAGGGCAAAAAAAAAATATACCGTTTTTTTAGTTTTTTTGCGTGGAGTGCGCCCGGTTCGCGAACCGGGAAGCGGTCTGGGGAGCGTACTGTCTTGAAATTAGTGAAAAAAGTTAGAGTAAAATAATAATTGTGAGTGATCAGATGTAGGGTAGCTCTGAGAAGAGCTTTTGGGTTTATGGTACATTTAGGTACTTATAAGTAGGTACCAATGCACAGTCTTAAATTCAGAGTGAAAACTCTGTTGCCCTCATCTGAGAAGTGAACTCCATCTGCTCTGTAGATATCTTGCATGTAGTAACGCAAGTTATTGTTGTACAGGGAGCCCATTCCATGGTCTCTCATGTAAGCTGAAACAGATTTGTTTACATGCTTCCTCGATTTCTCAATTTGTGGACAAAATTGGTTCGACCACCTCCATTTCTGTCTTTGGCATATATTTGAATATACCAAGGCAGTCTGAGGAAAAAGTGCCATCAATTGCTCAAAGGTGTCCTTTAAAAGCATTTCCAGACCTACCCCAGTCAAAGTGCCCAAATCATTACCTCCACAGTGCACAATTAACAGGTCAGGTTTTGGCAAATGCATAAAGGTTTTCACCAATGGTATCAATTGGTGACATTTTAATCCTCTGTGGCCAAACCACTTAATTTCCACATCTTGTAAATTGAGGTTAGGTAAATTCCTGTTTTCAGCGTACCTTTGAGCCCAATAGATGTAGCTATGTCCAACAATCCAGACAGAAAACATGGCGAGAGAAGGTTCTCCTGCAGTCAGATGAAGTGTGGCAATGAAATGGCAGTTGAAAAAATGAGAGTGTAAAATGAAAAAAACTGAGGAGTTTCTGTGTTAATGAAGCAGTAAGAGTGATTGGTGGATTTTGATTGCTGAAAACAGAAAGTTAGTGTGTATGGATGAGTTCGTTGAAAGATGTATTCTGAGTGGCGAAGAAAAAATCATTAAATGAAAGAATGCTTTGGATATGCAGGTGCACTGAGAGTTCAGAGTTCTATTGCAACATTGTTGTGTGAGAGGTCTTGCAAGAGGTGGTTGCTATGCAGAAAAAGCAGAGAGGGGGCAGAGGGGGGAAGGGTTTTGCTTTGAAAAAAAGTGAGGGAAGAGTTTTGATTGGGTGACATGAGAGATCTGTGTGAGGAATTACACCATTTCTGTGCTTTTGATAGCTGCAGACTCTGGAGTGCATACCTTTTGCTCTGCTGAAGACAAATTGGTGTGTTTCTGAGACTGTTTTGAAACTCAAAGTATTTGCTAAGGTGAGAAAAAATTTCTTTAATTTAGATAGAAAATAGTGTGCTTTAAGGAGAAAATTATGAAGAAAGTTGTGTTTTTCAAATGTTGCTTTGTCTCAAGTGTTTCACAAATAGATTTTGTTTCTTTGAGAAATTGTAATTGGAGAAAATGTGAAGTATTAGTACTGACAGGGCTTTTATGTGCATAGGAGCTGTGGAGTGTTTTCAAATTATGACTTGTAAATCGTTTTTGAGAAAAAGCAATGGTTTTAATATTGATGAGAAGGACATAATGGTGTCTGCTTCTTTATAAGGTAATTGAGAGTCTCTGATGTTATTTTTCCCATTTCAATGTAAGAAGTTTGTCTGTGGAGCAAATTGCTTGTAAATATGCTCCCACCTGTGCATGGCAAATTTAGATTTTGAATGTTTCCGTTACATAGGCATGTTAAAGGTGACTGAAACATGCTGCAAAGGCAATCAAAAAATGCTTTTATGTGTCTTAAGGACATTTTAAGTCATTTCCCCATGTGCAGTGTTTTCAAATTATGAGTTGAAAATCGTTTTTGAGGTAAAGGAATGTTTTCAAAATTTATGTGCGCCATATGACCCCAATTTTTTTTTTCAGGGGTGCAGCAGGGTGTTCTTGAGACACCCCTGCACCGTCGGAAAAGTTCGTAATTTGCGATGAGGTAATTGCTAATCGCAAATTGCACCTTCATTCCTATGGGCCTCCTGCTGCATGGAAATGAATGGGTAATCTTGCTGAAATGCAAAGTTGAATCTGTATTTAAAAGGGTCTGCACCTCTGTACGGGTGTTCGCTATGTGAAGCACGAAAGTTTCACGGGCCGAACTCAAGGCCACCTCTCTCTGAGACAAAAGAGCTCTTATTCTTGCCATGCTGTTGAAATGTGCTCCCAAGGTTGGTATTTGTGGCCAGATTGAAAACTCCATATGTTCATGTGTGGGAGGAAATAGAACATTTCTGCAGCAAATAACCCGTTCATTTACTGTTACGATAAAATGAATACTTTTAATTAACCCAGAACAATCTTCATTATTGAGCATCAAATAACTACCATTTTCCAAGAACTTGAACGTGGGGATGATAGCAGGAACTGGCGTGCCTTGCAACACGCAAGCCATATTTGGTCGGTGTTTGTTGCATGAACCGTGTAACTGTATGTGCCTACACATTAGTGAATGATCTGGCGTCTCAGTGCATTCCTCTCCATTCAGATAAAGGTCTTGATCATCTTTGAAAATCTGTATGTGTATGGAAGCGACCAGACCTCATGAAGAAAACCACTACCTAAAGGTTAATAACGACCTATTGGTATATATTTCATACAATTTGAAAACTTATATAAAGCAAAAGGCAGCGTTATTAAACCGTGGATAAGGCACGTTGCCAAAGCAGTGAACCTTTTGGATTTATACTGGAAATGTTAAAGGAAGAATTACGGAGTAGGGCCTGTAAATCTTTAATGGACAACGAGTAAAATTACTCCAACCATCATATTCCTCTAACTCCGGGATAGTAGGGGTGTTTAATTTTTTAGAAGTAGCCAATCCAAAGCATTTGGTCTGGGAAATTGTTTCATTCACAAACAACATATGATTTGGGATGAGACATGCACGGTGGAAAGCCTCAGTGCCTTGTACCTGCCAGGTTCGTGAACCCCAAACTGATGTAGATCCTGGATATTTTTACACTGTGTTACGTTAGCATGGGCTCATTACTGGTTTAAACGCCATTTTTCCTTTTTTGTAACTTCTGCACACGATACTTAGTTGTTGCTTTAGCTTTCAGCCTACCTGCGTCAAGATCTATGCCTGCTTCAAGCAGGCGCAGGGTTTTGATGTAGCTTTGTCCTATCTGATTGTAAATGCGGCACACCGTGGGTGGCAGAGCAGCGGTGCACGTTAACTGGTGCATCCCTGGGGATGTGCTAGTTAATATAAATCTGCCCCTTTACATTTAATTATGTGCAGGGGACACAGAGTAGGTGAGGTTTATCCAAGGTTAAGAAGAGATGAGTCCTGTTCAGTGAAAAATTGGAGATAGGCTTCAGTATATTATATACTTAAGTAGTGTGTTAAGTTTTTGATGACTGTTATTAATTTACTGTTGGGTAATAGTGGTTAATAACATTTTTTATTATATTTTACCACAGATTCAACTGCAGATTATTTCAAGATTTTAGGATGCCTAGCAAAGAAAGAGTAAGAAAGGCTGCAAAACGTCAAAGACAGCAGGACCATGGAAGAATGCAGCAGTCCTCTAACAAAAAGATTTGTCAAGTCACCAAGAAAGCACCGGGTAAGAGTCGAAAAACAGTCATAAGAAATATGTGTAGTAAAAAAAATATTACTACAGAAAATGTGTCAGTCCAGAAAAGGAGACAGAATTCAAATGGTAAGGAAAGGCCAATGAGAAATGTTACTGCTAGAGTAAGAGATAACTCTATGCATGAAAGTAGAAGGAAACAAGAGTTTAGGGATATTCGTAAACGAATGTTCCGCAACAGGATAATTGGGAATTTGTTAAAAAATATTAAGAAAGGTCAGCAGAAAGTGGTTTTTTATAAGAGAAAAAAAATTGTTGAGAAAGTTATTGATCAGGCATTTGAAATTAAACGTAAGTTATTTATTTTGACAATCAATAGAATTCGGAAGCTAAACAAGGTAATTTATGATTTCAAAAGAAATAGTAGATGGAAGAGAATAGTTAATCGTAGTAATTTTTGTGAAGTTTTTTCTGGAGAATGGATGCATAGTTCAAGCTCTGAGGCATTTTTTAATGAGGAGAGTTATTTCCAGGATAATGATTTGGTGCATGCAGTTGACACCAGTGGTCGAGCTTATGAAGTGAAAGATGGTTGTCCAGTTGAAAAAGAAAAACTTGTGACAACAGAGATAGAAGAGGTGTTAGGTAATGAGGTTTTAGGGAGACGTCCTAAGGGTCCTGTGTACACCTGGAAGTGTAGTAGTATTTGCAGTGTACGACAGGATTCCATCAATTTGCTTTGTGATTTTATACGGTCATTTAGTAAGAACAGTTTGAAGCAGAAAATGAAGTTGTTGCAAGAATTAGATCCTTGCAGAGTGAGAGAAGTGATAGGTTTGCATGGTCATTCACTGGCTTGTCTTTCCAGGAGAGTATGCCAGAGTGTTTTTCATCATTTCAGGATGCTAGCAGTGCATCATAATAAAGTGAGGAAATTAGTTAGAATGTTGTATTATGCTAAGAGTCCAGCAATTATGCTTAAACAATTATGCGCTGCTCTTTTGCATGGTTCTGAAATAGATGTGAAGAATATATGTGAAGAAATTGAGTTTTGTTACTTTGGAAGTAAAGAGGAGAATGTTGAAATTGACCAAGAAGAAGAGAGTAATGTGGAAGATAGTGTACAGGTTTCCAGTACAGATAATTTCCAGAGGGAAATTGCGACGTTTGAGGTGAAATCAAGTGAGAGGCCAAATTTCACTTGTGTGTGTTGTCGACGCACTTATTATAAGAATCAGACTAAGTTAGTGGATTTATATGGAAAAAGTGAAAGGGAAAATAATAGTGAATGGAAGGATTTTACAACATACTTGATGGTAGAAAATTGTTTTGATTTGGGATTGGATCAACGTGTGTGTACTTATTGTTGTAACAAATTAAATCAAAACCAGATGCCTGCTAGAGCAGTTCATAATAATCTGGAATTGGTTGAGATTCCTTCTGAATTGAAGGATTTAAATACTTATGAATCTATTTTGATTCAAAGTATCCATCCCTTTCAGGCTATTGTAAGAATGGAGCCAAAGACAGGGAAATTGCCTCCATCAGATTTACAGAGAGGATTAAAGGGAAGAGTTGTTTATTTGCCTCTAGATTTGAAGAAAAACATTAACACAATTGGAGTAGAAAAAGTGGAAGAGGAACCTCTTGTTATCTTAGTTAATGGGGTTCCGACAAAGAATAAGAAAATATGGCAAGATTTAGTAGATGTTAGGAAAGTCAAAAGGGCAACATTGTATTTGAAAAAATATAATAAGTACTATAAAAATGTATATGTTGCAGAAGAGGAAGTAAGTGAGGAAGAGGATAACGATTTGTGTGCTGGTCAAATTGAGAAAGTAGAACCCTGTACTAGTGAAGAAATATATGAACATTATAGTGTTCATCCTTTGCATTCCAAGGAAGTCATGGGGAATGCTATTGAGTTGTTTCAAATGAAACAAGCGAAAGGGAGTCCCATTAGTGTTTGGGAGGAAAGTTTGGAAGCTCGGTGTTTCCCACAGCTTTTTCCAACAGGTCTGGGAGGAAGATATGATGAGCGACCTCATCAAATTCCTGCTTCTGAATACCGGACTTTGCGATTGTATGCAGGAGATCCTAGGTTTCGACAATGCATTCCTTATTTGTTTCATCTCCTGTTTGAAAGCGATCTGTCTGGACTGTCATATGCAGTGAACCATATCTTGAAAAGTGGTATACACATGCAAAACATCTCGGCAAGTGACTTTATGGATAAAGTCAATGTCCAAGACAGTATTTTGGATTCTCACCTGATTAATCTCATGGCGTGTCAGCGTGGTACTAATGAGTACCGGTACCGTCGTCATGGTGATTTAAAATGTATGCTAAGGAACTTAGGAACTCCCACATGGTTCCTCACTTTGAGCTGTGCTGAGTATGGCTGGGAAGACTTACTTGAATTTCTACGAGAGGCAAATGCTAACGTAGAAAACATCGAATTCAAGACACCCGGAGAACTGTGCTCTTTGGATCCAGTCAATGTATGTAGGTACTTCAATCATAGATTTGAAGGTATGATGTCTTTCATCATGAATAAGAAGAATCCACCTCTTGGAGAGGTGTTGGATTTCTTCTGGAGGAAGGAGTACCAAGCAAGAGGTGCTCCTCATATACATATGTTGCTGTGGATCAAGGATGCACCTAAATTTGGAACGGATGCAGAAGACTCAGTGATGAGTTTCATAGAACAGTATTCTACGTGTGCTGTTCCAAACGCAAAGGAGAAAAAAAGCCTACGAGAAAAAGTTCTACGTTTCCAAAGCCATCGATGTGGAAAGTACTGTCGTCGTAAATTCCGGAACAAAGACAAGTTCTACACCAAATGTCGTTTCGGCTTTCCACGACCGGTGATTTCTAAAGGAAGAGTGAACAGTTTGATGTCTTCGCTGCGACATAATGTGATGAAGAAATCACCTAAAAACACATACAATTTGAAGAGGAACGAAGAGTCTAAGTACATTAACAACTACAACCCGGTGATTTTGTCCATGTGGAATGCTAACATGGATATACAGTTTGTGGCTGATAACTGTATGGCTGTGGCTCGGTATATGACATCTTACATCACCAAAAAAGAGAAGACAGAATTGAAGGATATGTGGGAGGACATTTCCCATGAAAAGAGCCTCAGCAAGAAGTTGTACAGTTTCAGTCTGAAGATGTTGTCGCATCGAGAAATCGGAGCTTACGAATGTTCTGACCGGTTGTCTTCAGCAAGTCTCTATGCCAAGTCCAGGAGTATCGTTTGGGCGAGTGTTGGTCTTGCTGCAACGCGTAATCGAGTTCTGAAACCTGTGCGGGAAATTGAGTATTTGGCGGAAAAGGAGCCAAACAGTACCGACATTTTGAAGAGCAACATGTTGGATACATATTATCCAAATCGAAGCAGTCACCTCGAGAATGTTTGTCTGTATGAGGTTCTGCAAAATTACATATTCAAGAGGAACATCAAAGAAGATACTGAGAAAGGAGTGTATGCTGTAATAGGAAGTGAGGGATGTCTGGTCAAGCAAAGAAAATGCCACTTGATAAACCATCGAAAATTGAGTGGCGAATCTCCTGAAAAAAAGGAGTTTTTCTATTTAGCACTTTTGCAACTTTTTAAGCCTTGGCGTGCAGAAGAGGAACTGCTTGGAGATTTCCTTTGTTACGAAGACTCATTCAATGCTGCCAAGGAGACCATAGAATGTCCTGCTTTTCCCAAATATGTAGAAATGTTGAATGTGGAAATTGAGCAGGAAGCAACGATTGCAGCCGAGATTGCCAGAGACAGTTCTCAGGACAGTCAGAGTTCTGCTTCATTGAGTCAGGATCCACTAGGAGGACCTCTTATCGAAAATGAAGCTGCCACTGCTATGAATGAAGTGGAAAGAGCCATGGCACATGCTCAGGAGGATGCGGTTAACTTAGAAGAGTTGGAAAGACAACTCAACGTTGAGCAGAGGAAAATATATGACGAACTTACCATGCAAATTGATCATGGATTAAGTCATGACAAGAAAGAGTGCTCATGTACGTCGTTGAAGCCTGTCCGACTGTACGTGAGTGGAGAAGCGGGAACTGGAAAAAGTTTCCTTATTAAAGCAATTTCATGTTATTTGCAGGAAAGGACAGAGTCATCGCTGTCTTGTGTTGTCACCGCTCCAACTGGACTGGCAGCACATAACATTAAAGGGATTACTTTACATCGTTTACTGATGCTGCCAGTGGAGCATGACAACAAATTAGAATATCACAAGCTATCTGGAGATGCTTGTTTTGAAGTTTCAAGAGTCTTGAGGAAAATGAAACTTCTTATCATTGACGAAGTAAGCATGGTTTCCAATGTCATGCTTGCCTTTGTGCATTTGAGAATGCAAGAAGTTCTCAAAACAGAGTATGATGTGTTATTTGGTGGCAAACACATCATTGTTTTCGGAGATCTTCTGCAGCTGACACCAGTGAAAGGGCAACCTGTGTTCAAAATGCTCACGCATGAAGATACCAGGAAGTGCTTAGGGAGTATTGGCAACGTCAATATATGGTTAAACTTCAATTATGCTGAACTGCATGAAAATATGCGTCAGGCAAAGGATGAAGTTTACAAGACTATTCTACAAGATGTTAGAATTGGAAAAGTGACCGAGCATGGGAAAGAAGCTTTACATGCACGATTACTGACAAATTTATATCCAGACCAAGATGTTGTGCCTGAGAATATTTTTCAGAAAGTTACTGAGAAAAAATCTGGAATATGTTTGATGCCAACTCTTGCAGAATGTGCCAAATTCAACAACAAAATGTTGCATTTAGAAAAGCAAGAGATTGTGAAATTGGAAGCTATTGACAGAGTAGAGCATATGGGATCAACAATTATTTTGTCTGAGAATCTGAAAACAAAATTGGATTCATTAGAGAAGAGTATATCTAAAACTGCGGGTTTTGAAAAGACTCTGAATGTGTGCTTGAACTGCCGTATAATTTTAAGAAGGAATTTACATGTTGAAAGAGGTCTGGTAAATGGATCAATGGGTAATGTTGTTGATTTTGTGAAATACAGAAATAGAGATGGAATTGAATTTTTAAAAATTAAATTTGATGGCATTGAGGAAGTACAGCTAATTGCTCGTTGTTCTGCTAGATTTTTGCTTGTGAAAGACTTATATGTTCGTCGTAAGCAGTTTCCTGTTTGCTTGGCATATGCGGTGACAATTCATAAATCGCAAGGTTTAAGTGTAGACTGTGCATTGGTGAATATTGGCAGTTCTATGTTCAAGGAGGGTATGGCATATGTGGCATTGTCACGAGTTAGGACTTTATCGGGATTGTACTTGATTGAGTGTGATGTCACAAACATTTGTGCGGATCTAGATTGTGTTAAGGAATACAATAGGTTGAGAAGAGAGTATGCGCCACATTTGCCTCAGTATCCTTTGTTTGAGAAACGTGTGGTAGGCCGGAAACGAAGAAATGTGACCAATACTGGGGAGGTTGTAGCAAAAAGACGAAAAGTCGATGAACCTGAAATTACAAGCAGAAACAAAAAGGATTCTGTTGAAGATGTTGTTGGTTTTCAATTTGAAAACAGTTCTGGTGTCAACTGCTATGCTAATGTAGTAGTTAATGTTTTGTTTTCTCTAGAAAATGTAAAAGAAGAGATTGTGGTCAATTCTGATCAAAGATTTTGCAGTTTGTTAAATTCTGTGTTAGAGAAATGTAGCACTGATAGAACAAACATAGAAAGTGTGTCTGAAATTCGAAATCTGTTAGACAGATGTTCAGGCCAAACACAATTCTCTCAAAATAGTCAGCAAGATTGTCAGGAGTTTTTAATGTACATGCTTGATGTATTGCATGATGAAGGTGTAGATGTAGATCACCTGTTTGGGCTTTCTTATCAATGGCAGCATGACTGTGAGAACTGTAGGGTATCAAGTACTACTAGTGTAGACTCAGAAAGATTTATATATTTAACTTTGCCAGACAGTAAATCAGTCTCTTTTAATAAGCTAGTAAAAGCAGCTGATCACAACATGGAGTGTAGCCAATGTAAATCTGAAATGATGTCCACATTATTTATACGAACATATGGCCAGTATGTCATTTTAATGTTCCAACGATGTAGGCCTGATGGAACAAAATTGACAACTTTAATTAAAAATTTTGTGGCTTCACAGTTGTCAATATCAGGAAGGACTTTTGTAACTGTAGCAATTATATATCATGATGGTCCTTCAATAACATCAGGACATTATACAGCTTATTTAAAGTGTAGAAATGGCTGGTCATTCTGCAATGATTCTGTTTTAATTTTCAAAAAAAATTGCCGTTTGACCTTAAAAACTCTTACCTGGTGTTTTTAAAACCAAAATTTTAGGGAAAGAATCTCGGGATGTGCTCTGAGGAATTTCAAGAAGTTCTCATGGCTCCTACACGATTTGGCCTTGAGGATAAGTGTAGTACAGAGACATAACTTCTTACCATAACACTGGACTTTATGGAGAAATACGTGCACTTTGAATGAGTTCAGAAAAACTGTTTCTTTTTATAAGCTAATTGAAGCAGCCAATCAAAACATGGAGTAGAGGGAATGTAAGTCTGCAATGCTGTCTACTGTTTTACATTGCTTTGTGATTAAAAGTGATGTAGAGAATTAAATAATTGTACTAGTCATAAAGGTAGTGTAAGTCTGCTTCATAGTAAGCAGTATCAGTGTGATAGGAAATGTAGAACATGATTGAGGAAGAAGGGGAAGATATTACTAGTCCAGGATTGTGTAAATGATCTTCAACATTTTAATTCTGAAAGTTGTGGAAATGCGAAAAGACGGGATTGGCTAACAAGAAATCCAAGAGTTATACATGGCTCTGACAAGATTTGGCCTTGTGGAATCTTGTGGTAGAGAGCAAGAAGTCATTTATTGTATGTAACATGTTTTTGAAAACGATGGAGGTTTTCTTTCAGAAAGTGGCGGGTTGAAAGTAATAACAGCACAACAGAGTGTAAGCTGTTCATAGGACATCCTTGGCCGTCATGGAAAGTAAGTTAACTTTAAGGAGTTCTGAATTCTGATTTCTAATGTTGTATGGGTTTTCTAAACACAATCATTTTGATTGTGTTTTTTTTCCCCGCTGTTATATGATGAATACCTTCAAGTCACTGTTTTAGTGAAATTTGATACATTCTGAGAACAGCAAAAATAAACCATTTAACATGTATAATTAATTCTGTTCTGTTTGCATTTATGATGTACATGTAGAACTGTGTAGGAGGCATGGAGAAGGTGAGGCTTCTGTAAGTGTCAAAGTTGTTGCATACAGTCCTCATATTCTACGTAGTCTTTTATATTTCATTACTTTCACTGTTTCTGACTGATCTAAAAATTTTTTTTTTAAAAAGAACAGTAAGTATAAGGGAAGGAAACAGACAGTTATGTTAAAAGAAACACAGCTATAGGGAATAAACTAGGGATACTGTTACCCGCAATCCTCTGCTGATGATGTCACTGAGCATGTCATGAATGATGTAATATGTGACATCATCAGCAGTGGATTACGGGTAATAGTATCTCTAGTTTACTCCCTTATAGCTGTCTTTCTTTTAACATAAGTGTCTGTTTCCTTCCCTTATACTTACTGTTCTTTTTTTAAAAAAAAATTTTTGGGTTCGCTTCCGGTTCGCGTACCGGGGAGCGAACTGGGAAGCGAACTAAGAGAAATAGAGGTTGGCACAGTTGCAAATATTGTACCAATTTTTTAATAACGGGGAGGTAGTTCTGAAAAGAACTTTTTTTAAAATTGTTTTTGTTGTTTTATATTTTTTTTATTATTTTTCTGAACATTTTTTTACTTTTTTTGAATTTTTCTGAATAGTTTTATAATTTTTTTGTTTTTTTTTCGGAGGGGGCAACGAAAACGATTCATTGTAAAGGGCTCAACAGGAGCAAGAAAACAAAAAAAAAGAATTTATTGTTTGGGGAGTTTCGGACAAACATGAGCATGATTGTCAATAGCTCTGTTGATCAGAGTGATGCTACTTTCTGCGTAGCAAATGAATCCACTGCAATGTAGGCAGACTTGTTTTACTTCACGAAATCTCGTTTGTATATTTGGCACCATCTCCCTGCCCTCTGGTCCCGTTACTTCCGGTACAACAGATCTTCTGGCCATAATAGGGAGATTATCTAGGTCGTCCTGTTCCTCTTCTTCGTCTTCTTGCTGAATTATAACTTTAGCAGGTGGTCCACTCTTCCTTGGATGTGGTGGAGGTGGTGGGGAAGCACCAGCTGAAGCTAGTAAAGAAGCCATTGCTCACTGGTAACAAAGGGTCTTTCTCTCACAATGATGAAAGTCAGAGTGAGGAAAGAAGGAGGGATTTTCACCATTTGGGAAAAAAAATAGTTCTCAACCAATGAAAAGTGTTCATTTTAGATCATATGACCTAGTCTTACATCATTAGGAAACCGAAAGTGAAATGAACCAATGAAAAGTGTTATTACCAAGTCACATGACCTGCTGTGTGTATGTTACGCGCTTTGCAGGGCCTCCCGGTTTGCTTCCAGAAACCTGTGCTTTGCGACTCGGTAAGCGTACGAGTTCGCTAACGTAGCACGTCATATGACGTATCACGCGACAACGCGAAACGTCATGCGGACGGGAGGCGTCACGATGTTGTTTTCTAACGCGGCAGTTGCGGTAAAGAAACGTTTACCGGCTCGCGGTCTATTTCGCGGCATCAAGGTCAGCTAACGGGAAGCTTCCCGATTCGCGAAGCGGGAACGAAGAAAAAAAAATATTTAAAAAAAAAGTTATTAATAAACATATAAAATATATTTTTGGATTTAAAGAAGAATACATTTTACAGCTACAGATATTAGCTGTTAAAAAACCAATGAAATTCACTGAAAAAACCATAGGTTATAGACCATATATAGTTAGGAATTAGCATTTACAAAACCTTGAAAATTCACTGAAAAAACCATAGGTTATAGACCATATATAGTTAGGAATTAGCATTTAAAAAACCTTATTTTACTCACACAAAACCATTGAAATTCCATATATAGTTAGTTGCACTAACTATATATCGCGCACCCGCAATCCACTGCTGATGATGTCACATATTACATCATTCATGACATGGTCAGTGACATCACTGATGAAATCACTGATGACATCTCAAATGACATCACTGATGACATCACTGATGACATCTCAAATGACATCACTGATGACATCTCACTTGACATCAATGATCACATCACTGATGATATCATTCATGTGATAATACAATGCATCTCCTCACACTGTAATATAACCTCCGTTACACCCAGTGTTAAATAGAGAGTATCATTTTTGAAACCATTGACACACCAATACTAGTTACTACATACGCACTCACTGATTCCTATGTCTACACACACATTCACTCATACAATCATTCATACATACAATCACTCATCTTTACAACACTATCATATGCACTCATACACCTATACAGACACTCACACTCTGCCACTCATCCATGGAGTTACTCACACACCTAGTCAGTCCTGAAAAGAATCAATCACACTTCCATTTTCTCATCTATACAGTTAAACACAGAACACCTTACATTTTTGAAACATATACTAACACATAGTTACTCTCTTATAGAATCACTGATACAAGTACACATTGATCTGCACAGAGTCACACACCTCCCAGCCAGCCATACACACACTCAGTCTCCCATACAAATACTTGTGCAACCAATCAATAACCCATATAGCTACTTATATAGCTACTGATCAACACATGCAGCAGCTTGCACAACAACAGACATACTGATGCACACTTTCAGACAGTTTAGTCACTAACGCGTGCATTCAGTAAGACGCATTTAATCACTCACTCATACAGTCAATCACGCACCTACTAAAACCTTCATTCAGACACTTATACATCCACTCATTCTTCAATATGTAAGACATATTTTAACTTTACAGAAACATAGTCACTGGATGTTGTCATCAGTGATGTCATCAGTGATGTCATTTGAGATGTCATCAGTGATGTCATCAGTGATGTCATTTGAGATGTCATCAGTGATGTCATCAGTGATGTCACTGACCATGTCATGAATGATGTAATATGTGACATCATCAGCAGTGGATTGCGGGTGCGCGATATATAGTTAGTGCAACTAACTATATATGGAATTTCAATGGTTTTGTGTGAGTAAAATAAGGTTTTTTAAATGCTAATTCCTAACTATATATGGTCTATAACCTATGGTTTTTTCAGTGAATTTTCAAGGTTTTGTAAATGCTAATTCCTAACTATATATGGTCTATAACCTATGGTTTTTTCAGTGAATATAATATATATATATATATATTACCTACTGGCGGTCGCCAGTAGGTATATATAGTTAGGATTTTTTTCCTATGGGATTTTTGAAAATTCTATGTTGAATAACTTTGGCGTTTGAGGACGGAATGGGCTGAAATTTTCTGGAAAATGGAACATTTTGTTTCTGAGCAGCCCCTGAAAATTTGGGGGGGTTTCGTCAAGCGGGGGCCGAGAAAAAAGGGGGGTCCCAAAACGTGTTTTTAACATTGAGTTTTCCATAGGGCGGTTGGACTCACTTTTAGCTCGAACGGCTGAATGGATTTCCACGAAACTTGGCAAAATTGTAGGGACTGGTAGCCCGATGTGCCTTTGCTATGTCTCAAGATACTTTGAAAAATATATATTGGGCTACATTGGGCTATATATATGTTGGAGCCCAAATGTAGCCCAATGTAGCCCAATGAAGCCCAATGAAGCCCAATGTCGCCCAAAGATGGCCGCCAGAGACAAAAAAAAATAAATGTAGCCCAAATATCAGCCAGATGTAGCCCAACTATAGCCCAGTGACAGAATGTCCCAGAGTGTTTTAAAGAACAACTAGAACGCTAACAGTCTTACTTATGACAAAAGTATGGCACACCTGAAGTCATCTTGATTGGAATAAAGTGGTAACACTTACTACATTTAATTTGAAAAGGAACAAAATAAGGGGTTTCATTTTGCCATAGAAATGTTATATATATATATATATATATATATATATAATATTCACTGAAAAAACCATAGGTTATAGACCATATATAGTTAGGAATTTGCATTTACAAAACCTTGAAAATTCACTGAAAAAACCATAGGTTAGAGACCATATATAGTTAGCTGGACATTTTATTGACATAAAACCAATAAAATTCCATATATAGTTAGTTGCACTAACTATATATCGCGCACCCGCAATCCACTGCTGATGATGTCACATATTACATCATTCATGACATGGTCAGTGACATCACTGATGACATCACTGATGACATCTCAAATGACATCACTGATGACATCACTGATGACATCTCAAATGACATCACTGATGACATCATCTAGTGTCTGTGTGTTTTTGTAAAGTTTAAATATGTTTTACATATTGAAGAATGAGTGGATGTATGGAAGACTGAGTGTGTGTGTGGCTGGCTGGGAGGTGTGTGACTCTGTGCATATCAATGTGTACTTGTATCAGTGATTGTATAAGAGAGTAAGTATGTGTTAGTATATGTGTGAAAAGTATGGTGTTCTGTGTTTAACTGTATAGATGAGGAAATCGAAGTGTGATTGATTCTTCACAGGACTGACTAGGTGTATGAGTGCATATGATAGTGTTGTAATAATGAGTGACTGTATGTATGAGTGATTGTATGGGTGAATGAGTGAATGTGTGTGTAGACGTAGGAATCAGTGAGTGCGTATGTAGTAACTGGTATTGGTGTGTCATGATGTCATCAGTGATGTCATTTGAGATGTCATCAGTGATGCCATTTGAGATGTCATCAGTGATGTCATCAGTGATGTCACTGAAGTATGGTGTTCTGTGTTTAACTGTATAGATGAGGAAATGGAAGTGTGATTGATTCTTTACAGGACTGACTAGGTGTGTGAGTAACTCCATGGATGAGTGGCAGTGTTTGAGTGTCTGCATAGGTGTATGAGTGCATATGATAGTGTTGTAATAATGAGTGACTGTATGTATGAGTGATTGTATGGGTGAATGAGTGAATGTGTGTGTAGACGTAGGAATCAGTGAGTGCGTATGTAGTAACTGGTATTGGTGTGTCATGATGTCATCAGTGATGTCATTTGAGATGTCATCAGTGATGTCATCAGTGATGTCATTTGAGATGTCATCAGTGATGTCATCAGTGATGTCACTGACCATGTCATGAATGATGTAATATGTGACATCATCAGCAGTGGATTGCGGGTGCGCGATATATAGTTAGTGCAACTAACTATATATGGAATTTTATTGGTTTTATGTCAATAAAATGTCCAGCTAACTATATATGGTCTCTAACCTATGGTTTTTTCAGTGAATTTTCAAGGTTTTGTAAATGCAAATTCCTAACTATATATGGTCTATAACCTATGGTTTTTTCAGTGCATTTCATTGGTTTTTTAAAAGCTAATATCTATAGCTGTAAAATATATTCTTTATTACGTGACGTATCACGTAGCCACGTGAGACGCCTCATGACGCGTCGCATAACCGTGACGTATCGGCTCTGCAGCGCAAACAAAACCCGTAACGTAAGCGTGCCGGAACACGCTTACAGATATATATATTTTTTTAACCTTAATTAGACAAAATCCACACGTGCACATATCTTGAGGCCTTGCAAAGGCACATCAAACAAACAGTCCCTACAATTTTGCCAAGTTTGCTGGAAATCTATTCCCTTAATTTTTTTTTATTGTTTCTCTTGGTTTTCCCCTTGTTACCCTTACCGGGACGCTACCCGGTACGCGAACCGGACGCTCCAAAAACACAAGATGGCGGACTCCCGTTACACTGCCGGTTAGCTGCCCGGTTCGCGTACCGGGAAGCGCCTCTACCGCAAAAAATCGCGGGGGACTTTAATATCCCCCTCATCAATCCTAGGGGGTCAGGAGGGGTTTACCTTGCCCCCTTTCCTTCATTTCCCCCTTCTTTTTTCACCACATCTTGTCTCTCGAACCTACCGAGAGACAAGATGGCGGCCGCTCCGGACTGTTTACAATGTTGACAGCTACGCTGCCGGTTAGCTGCCCGGTTAGCTGCCCGGTGAGCTGCCCGGTGAGCTGCCCGGTTCGCGTACTGGGACGCGCCTCTACGGCGTAAAATCGCAAAAAAAAATTTTTTTTTATTTTTTGCCCCGCGGGGCACTTTAATATCCCCCTCATCAATCCTAGGGGGTCAGGAGTGGTCTACCTTGCCCCCTTTCCTTTATTTCCCCCTTCGTTTTTCACTACATCTTGTCTCTCGATCGTACCGAGAGACAAGATGGCGGCCGCTCCGGACTGTTTAGAATGTTGACAGACACCGGAGAGCCAATCAGCTTCGCTTCGCGAAGTTCCGTTACGCGTCAGGTACGCGAACCGGGGCGCTAACCGGAGCGCTGTCACAGATATATATATTTTTTTAAACGTTAATTTCTCAAAATCCACTGGAGCACATATATTGAGACATAGCAAAGGCACGTCGGGCAAACCATATCTACAATTTTGCCAAGTTTCATGTAAATCTATTCAGCCGTTCGAGCTAAAAGTGAGTCCAACCGCCCTATGGAAAAATGAATGGGAAAAACGCGTTTTGGGACCCCCCTTTTTTCTCGGCCCCCCTTGACGAAACCCCCCCAAATTTTCAGGCTCAGCTCAGAAACAAAATGTGCCATTTTCCTGACAATTTCAGCCAATTCCGTCCACAAACGCCAAAGTTATTAGACATAGAAATTTCAGAAATCCCATAGAGAAAAAATCCTAACTATATATACCCACTGGCTATCGCCAGTAGGTAATATACATATATAAACATATATAATCTGCATATCGATATAAATATAAATGCATGCATACATATAAATATATGCATACATATGCATGTTATTTACATGAAAGTTTTAAAAACACTAATAAAAGCAAAGCTAAAAAGCCACCTCATTACAAACAGAATGGCTTTAACTTAAACGATTGTGAGATCTATTGCATTTTCAATGCTTGTTTACTTTGGTTCTATCAAGAAGGCATTCAGATGTGTCACACATTTGCCATAAATTCTGAATGTTAGCACTCTAGTTGCTCATTAGATCACTGTAGTAAAGCTAGTGCTCACCAGGGAAGTCTGCTGCTAATCATGGTTTGCAGCCATTTTCCCGCATTTTTTATCCCGCAGACTTTCAGTCCGCATACCATTATCCCGCAAGGTCATTGACCTCGCATACCATTATCCCGCATTTTTTCAAAACGCATGTGCATTTATCGCGCATGCCTTTACAAAGAATTACGTTTTAAAGGCATGTATGGTAAATGCATTTGCGTTGTGAAAACCACGATGACGAGAGAGGTAAGTGGGTTTGTGTTAATTTTTTCGTGGGTTAGTGATTGTGTAGTGTAGTGTAGTGTTGTGTAGTGTAGTGTTGTGTTAGTGTAGTGTAGAGTTGTGGTGGTTGTTTAGTGTAGGGTCATGCTGGGGGTAGTGTTTTAGGGTTTAGGGTTGTGTTGTAGTGTTTGCGTGGTGTAGGGTCATGCTGGGGGTAGTGTTTTAGGGTTTAGGGTAGTGTTGTAGTGTTTGCGTAGTGTAGGGTCATGCTGGGGGTAGTGTTTTAGGGTTTAGGGTTGTGTTGTAGTGTTTGCGTAGTGTAGGGTCATGCTGGGGCTAGTGTTTTAGGGTTTAGGGTAGTGTTGTAGTGTTTGCGTAGTGTAGGGTCATGCTGGGCGTAGTGTTTTAGGGTTTAGGATAGTGTTGGAGTGTTTGCGTAGTGTAGGGTCATGCTGGGGGTAGTGTTTTAGGGTTTTGGGTAGTGTTGTAGTGTTTGCGTAGTGTAGGGTCATGCTGGGGTGTAGTGTTTTAGGGTTTAGGGTAGTGTTGTAGTGTTTGCGTAGTGTAGGGTCATGCTGGGGGTAGTGTTTCAGGGTTTTGGGTAGTGTTGTAGTGTTTGCGTAGTGTAGGGTCATGCTGGGGGTTGTGTTTTGGGGTTTTGGGTAGTGTTGTAGTGTTTGCGTAGTGTAGGGTCATGCTGGGGTGTAGTGTTTTAGGGTTTTGGGTAGTGTTGTAGTGTTTGCGTAGTGTAGGGTCATGCTGGGGGTAGTGTTTTAGGGTTTTGGGTAGTGTTGTAGTGTTTGCGTAGTGTAGGGTCATGCTGGGGGTAGTGTTTTAGGGTTTTGGGTAGTGTTGTAGTGTTTGCGTAGTCTAGAGTCATGCTGGGGGGTAGTGTTTTAGGGTTTTGGGTAGTGTTGTAGTGTTTGCGTAGTGTAGGGTCATGCTGGGGGTAGTGTTTTAGGGTTTTGGGTAGTGTTGTAGTGTTTGCGTAGTGTAGGGTCATGCTGGGGGTAGTGTTTTAGGGTTTAGGGTAGTGTTGTAGTGTTTGCGTAGTGTAGGGTCATGCTGGGGGTAGTGTTTTAGGGTTTAGGGTAGTGTTGTAGTGTTTGCGTAGTGTAGGGTCATGCTGGGGGTAGTGTTTTAGGGTTTAGGGTAGTGTTGTAGTGTTTGCGTAGTGTAGGGTCATGCTGGGGGTAGTGTTTTGGGGTTTAGGGTAGTGTTGTAGAGTTTGCGTAGTGTAGGGTCATGCTGGGGTGTAGTGTTTTAGGGTTTTGGGTAGTGTTGTAGTGTTTGCGTAGTGTAGGGTCATGCTGGGGGTAGTGTTTTAGGGTTTAGGGTAGTGTTGTAGTGTTTGCGTAGTGTAGGGTCATGCTGGGGTGTAGTGTTTTAGGGTTTTGGGTAGTGTTGTAGTGTTTGCGTAGTGTAGGGTCATGCTGGGGGTAGTGTTTTAGGGTTTAGGGTAGTGTTGTAGTGTTTGCGTAGTGTAGGGTCATGCTGGGGGTAGTGTTTTAGTGTTTAGGGTTGTGTTGTAGTGTTTGCGTAGTGTAGGGTCATGCTGGGGGTAGTGTTTTAGGGTTTAGGGTTGTGTTGTAGTGTTTGTGTAGTGTAGGGTCATGCTGGGGGTAGTGTTTTAGGGTTTAGGGTAGTGTTGTAGTGTTTGCGTAGTGTAGGGTCATGCTGGGGTGTAGTGTTTTAGGGTTTTGGGTAGTGTTGTAGTGTTTGCGTAGTGTAGGGTCATGCTGGGGGTAGTGTTTTAGGGTTTAGGGTAGTGTTGTAGTGTTTGTGTAGTGTAGGGTCATGCTGGGGGTAGTGTTTTAGGGTTTAGGGTAGTGTTGTACTGTTTGTGTAGTGTAGGGTCATGCTGGGGGTAGTGTTTTAGGGTTTAGGGTAGTTTAGTTGTTTAGTGTATGCTAAAGGCATATTCGTTCTAAAAGTTTTCGTTATTTTAATTTGCGGCCTAATAGTACATGCGGGATTTTTTTTGCGGACTGATGGTATGCGGGATTTCGTCATATATTCGCTAATCATACTTTCTATGGCAAAATGAACCCCCTCATTTTGTTCCTTTTTAAATTAAATGTTTTAAGAGTTACCACTTTATTCCAATCAAGATGGCTTCAGGTGTGCCATACCTTTGTAATAAGTAGGACTGTTAGCACTCTAGTTGTTCTTTAGAACACGCTGGGACATTCTGTCATTGGGCTATAGTTGGGCTACATCTGGCTGATATTTGGGCTACATTTGTTTTTTTTTGTCTCTGGTGGCCATCTTTGGGCTACATTGGGCTACATTGGGCTACATTGGGCTACATTTGGGCTCCAACATATATATAGCCCAATGTAGCCCAATATATATTTTTCAAAGTTAATTTTCGTAAAAACCACTGGAGCCTATATCTTGAGACACAGCAAAGGCACATCGGGCTACCAGTCCCTACAATTTTGCCAAGTTTGGTGTAAATCCATTCAGCCGTTCAGGCTAAAAGTGAGGCCAACCGCCCTATGGAAAATTGCATGGGAAAAACACGTTTTGGGACCCCCCTTTTTTCTCGGCCCCCCCTTGACGAAACCCCCCCAAATTTTCAGGGGCTGCTCAGAAACAAAATGTTCCATTTTCCTGAAAATTTCAGCCAATTCTGTCCTCAAACACCAAAGTTATTCGACATAGAATTTTCAAAAATCCCATAGGAAAAAAATCCTAACTATATATACCTACTGGCTAGCGCCAGTAGGTAATATATATTACCTACTGGCGGTCGCCAGTAGGTATATATAGTTAGGATTTTTTCTCTATGGGATTTTTGAAAATTCTATGTCTAATAACTTTGGCGTTTGTGGACGGAATTGGCTGAAATTGTTAGGAAAATGGCACATTTTGTTTCTGAGCAGCCCTTGAAAATTTGGGGGGGGTTCGTCAAGGGGGGGCTGAGAAAAAAGGGGGGTCCCAAAACGTGTTTTTAACATTGAGTTTTCCATAGGGCGGTTGGCCTCACTTTTAGCCCGAACGGCTGAATGGATTTGCACGAAATTTGGCAAAATTGTAGGGACTGGTAGCCCGATGTGCCTTTGCTAGGTCTCAATATATGTGCTTCAGTGGATTTTGAGAAATTAACGTTCAAAAAAAGATATATATCTGTAACAGCGGACCGGGCAGCGCTCCGGTTCGCGGACTTTTCGCGGTACGGAGCTTTGTGAAGCGAAGCTGATTGGTTCTCCGGCGTCTGTGAACATTCCAAACAGTCCGTAGCGGCCGCCATCTTGTCTCTCGGTAGGATCGAGAGACAAGAGGAGGCCAAAGCGAAGGGGAAAATGACCATAAGGGGGCATAGTAGATCCTCGCTGACCCCCTAGGTTTGATGTGGAGGTTTTAAAAGGGCCCCGCGGGGCAAAAAAAATAATAATAATAATAATCGAACGGCTGAATGGATTTGCACGAAACTTGGTAAAATATTAGGGACTGGTAGCCCGATGTGCCTTTGCTAGGTCTCAATATATGTGCTCCAGTGGATTTTGAGAAATTAACGTTCAAAAAAAGATATATATCTGTAACAGCGCTCCGCTTCGCGTAACGGAGGTTTGCGAAGCTGATTGGTTCTCCGGCGTCTGTAAACATTGCAAACAGTCCGTAGCGGCCGCCATCTTGTCTCTCGGTAGGATCGAGAGACAAGAGGAGGCCAAAGCGAAGGGGCAAATGACCATAAGGGGGCATAGAGGATCCTCCTTGACCTCTTAGGTTTGATGTGGAGGTTTTAAAAGGGTCCCGCGGGGCAAAAAAAAAATAATAATAATAATCGAACGGCTGAATGGATTTGCACGAAACTTGGCAAAATTGTAGGGACTGGTAGCTCGATGTGCCTTTGCTAGGTCTCAATATATGTGCTTCAGTGGATTTTGAGAAATTAACGTTCAAAAACAAGATATATATCTGTAACAGCGCTCCGCTTCGCGGAGATAAAATTATCTCTGTATTACCTAGCTGTTGCTAACACCAGTTAGCGACGGCTAGTAGGAGATAGCGACCATCTTGGGCCCCACTTTGCATGTGAGTGATATTTATCACTAATGACATGCAAAGTGGGCATGCCAAGATGTTAGCGACTGGAAACAGTCGCTAACATCGTTATCTACTATTACCAACTTTTGGAAATATTCGCGATAAGCGCGAATATCTCCAAAAGCTACCACCTGCCCTGAGCAGTTCTTAGCCATGTTATCCAATGGGAGGTGGATAACATGGCTAAGAGCATTAGCTCGGTAATGCATGAATATCGCTGAGTTTTCAGCGATATTAATGCATTGCGGTCGTTTTTTATCGTATTTGCGATAAACCTTGATAATAGCAAGGTTTATCTGCGATAGTTTCTGAAGATGCTTAGCGGTAAAAAATTCGTTGCTAAGCATCGTTAGGGATAAATATCGCTTAACTTTGGTAATATGCCCCAACGTCTGTTAACGTTCGATTCGAAGGAAATCAGGAAGTGTTGAAAAACATTGTCTGCGCCATCTTGCCTTTTTTCAAATGCCACACTTTTGTCGTGCACGGCAGTCATTTTAGATGCCTTGACCAGACCCACTCTCTGCACGCTGTCGATCCTTAGCATGGCTCCCCACCCTCGTAAGCATCTCCCCCAGGCAGTGGTCACCCCCGCTCTCTGTCTTATGCATGGGTAATAAACCACCCCCCATCTGTGCTGCTCTTCACTGAGAATCACACCCTGTGCCCGCCCGACACCTCCCTTTCGCCCTATTCACTACCGCACCCTCTGACACGCCTTTTCCTCTGTGTCCGATTGTCCAGGCCGGTCCTAGGGTATTAGCTAGCCCTGCAGATGTAGTTTATGGCCCCAGCTGTAAAGAATCACCCCTCTTCAAAGGAGTTATAGTAGATCAAGGCCCACACTCGATGAGATCCGTCACAGCAGACGCGTTCCTATTATCTGAAAACCATCCTGTATTGTGATTGGGGAGGGGACCGAGCCTGAAGCGGAAGATTCCAGGGATGACTCTTTGTACATCAAAGTTTTTACAATTATGTGTCACATTAAAAATATATAGCACTCCAACAAAGTAGTAAGATTATAAAACTTTAATAACTTATAAATATATACAAGAAAACAAAAACAGTAATAACATATAAACATTTTTAGGGAAAAACAACGAAGTAGCGGTCGGCTGTGCGAATAGTCCCAACGCAGCACAACGTCCAGATTTCACTGATTTCGGCATCCGGCGTGGGGCGTGGGGTGTCGCGGGGGGTGGGTCATCAGTAGCAAACTGTTGTGCGAATAGTTCCAAGGCAGCAGAACGATGGCACCAAGGTGATGTCCAGTAAGTTGCCGCACTGGTTTTGGTATCCTACAATGCTGCTCCGAATAACGGCGTGGGGCGCCCCGGGGGAGGCGGCGTGAACGGGCCTCTCCAGGTGGAGTCTCGTCTGTTGTAGTGGGGCGCCCCTTTACCGTTTCAGTTGCCATTCCGTCCGCTTTTGGTCCACTGTGTCAAAAGCCGCAATTCAGCTGAGTTGCGCCCACTCTTGCGGTGCAGCGATAGGCGGCTGTCACAGGACTCTCAAAATGGCGGCAGGCTGTTTCCTTTTTGGGCCTGGTCCACTGAAATGGCCCTGGGACACCTTGGAAATCGGACGCTTGTCTGCTAGGTCTTGGACCCCATTCTCGAAAGCGTCCCCTCCGCCTTGAGGATTCATCAAAAGTTTTGGGGGCCCCCGACTCCTGTAGGCTTCTGGTGGGGAGCGGCTGCCATGATTGCTCGCGGAATGAGCACGACGGAGCTACGAGATGGTGGTGATCTCATGCTGACGCCAGCTTCAGTCTGAAACATCCAGAAACAAGGTGGGGCTTTCATCGTTTGGGAAAAAAAAAAAGTTTTCATCCAATGAAAAGTGTTGTTTTAGGTCATATGATCAAGCCTTCCATCATTAGGAAACCAAAAGTAAAATGAACCAATGAAAAGTTTTATAAACAAGTCACATGACCTGTTATGCGGCATAGGGTATAAAATGCGGAGAAAATACGTTGGCACGTGAGGCGGCGTCAGTAGCGGACCGATGTGCGAATAGGCCGAAGGCAACACAACGCGCCAAGATCCGGATGGCACCGAGGTAGTGTCCAGCAAGTTGCAGCACTGGTGTGGCCATCCTACAATGCTGAAAGTCGGCGTGGGGCGCCCCGTTGGCCTGTGAGTTTGCGTCAGTAGCGGACCGATGTGCGAATAGGCCGAAGGCAGCACAACGCGCCAAGATCCGGATGGCACCGAGGTGGTGTCTAGTAAGTTGCCGCACTGGTGTGGCCATCCTACAATGTTGAAAGTCGGCGTGGGGCGCCCCGTTGGCCTGTGAGATGGCGTCAGTAGCGGACCGATGTGCGAATGGGGCCAAAGGCAGCGCAACAATATTTTCTGACTAGAAGACACCACAAGGCGCTGAGATGCCAAGATTCGGATGGCACCGAGGTGGTGTCTAGCAAGTTGTGGCACTGGTGTGGCCATCCTACAATGGTAAAAGTCGGCGTGGGGCGCCCTGTTGGCCTGTGAGATGGTGTCAGTTGCGGACCGATGTGCGAATGGGGCCAAAGGCAGCGCAACAATATTTTCTGTATGGAAGATACCACTAGGCGTTGAGATGCCAAGATCCGGATGGCACCGAGGTGATGTCTAGCAAGTTGCTGTACTGGTGTTGTCATCCTACAATGCTGAAACTCGGCGTGGGGCGCCCCATTAGCCTGTGAGATGGCGTCAGTAGCGGACCGATGTGTGAATAGGCCGGAACCAGCACAAGGCGCCAAGATCCGGATGTCACCGTGGTGGTTTCATAGTTGAGAGGCACTTCATCTGCAGTGGGGCGCCGAGATCCGGATGGCACCGAGGTGATGTCTAGCAAGTTGCTGTACTGGTGTGGTCATCCTACAATGCTGAAACTCGGCGTGGGGCGCCCCATTAGCCTGTGAGATGGCGTCAGTAGCGGACCGATGTGTGAATGGGGCAAAGGTAGCGCAAGAATATTTTCTGAAGAGGAGACACCACAGGGCGCTGAGATTCGGTTACCACCGAGGTGATGTCTAGCAAGTTGCCGCACTGGTGTGGCCATCCTACAATACTGCTCCGAATAACGGCGTGGGGTGCCCGAAGGGGGGGGGGGAGGCGGCGTGAACGGGCCTTCCTAGGTGGAGGCTCGTCTGCTGTAGTGGGGCGCCCCTTTACCGTTTCAGTTGCCATTCAGCTGAGTTTCGGCTGCTCTTGATGCTACAGCGACAGGCGGCTGCAACAGGACTCTCAAAATGGCGGCCTGTTCTTTGGATTTGGGCCTGGTCCACTAAAATGGCCCTGGGACACCTTAGAACTCGGACGCTCGATTTTTTTTTCCTTTCCTGTACATGCAAAAAAAGGTAAATGCCCGGTACGTTACACGCTTCATCTGCCACGATGAACTCTCCAGAGGAACCGAAAAAAAATATAGTTATGGTAACTATACCATGCATCGTCATATGGAGAGGTGGCACCAATTAATTATAGTGCTGCATAAAAGAGAGATTTGGAGGAGAACCCCTGACCTGCTAGTACATTCATCAAAGAAGTGGTACTGACAGCATCAGAGGCAAGGGAAACGGTCCCAAATATTTAGAAGAACTTTGGAAAGATTAAAATGACATGTTTAGATTGTGGCAAATTAATTTCATGTGGACAGATGAGTGTTACTCTAATAAATACAGCATATGAACATCATCATAGTCGATGGTTGGTAGAGACATTTTGACTATATCCTGGACCTGCCCGTCCTCGCCCAAAATGGCGCCGGAATAAATGGGACTCGTAACTCCTTGTTGTGTACTGGTTGCAGAACCTTGAAATCACGAGATACGTATGCAGTTTTGAAGCACATGGCGGGCGGGGACGAGAATTGATTGAATATTTCGACATCCCTATTGATATTAAGTTCTGATGTGTTATTGATTACTGTACTATTGAAAGTTCGAATTAACGTCACCCATGGTACTTGCCCGCAAATGTATATCTAGATAATTTTATTGTAACTGGCCCTGTCGTATTTTAATTATAAAATGTACGTCCACCGATTCCGTAACTGTTAGACACCTTAGTTCTTGCAACCTAATGGCCCGCCCGTTACGTTCCTCTACAGTGTAAATGTCTACTCATCATATACGATTACAGTTTGCTCCGTGGCCGGCCCACGTGGTTATAGGCTCGTATTTGTATAATGAAATTTTCACAATAAAGGTTTTTAAAAGAAAACATGGTAGTAGTATATACATTGGTAAAGTTTTTAATAATAGTCACTGTTTTAGAATCATTAAAAGGCAAGTGAAATAAAGCAGATCAATTACATGAAGGGTAAAAGGTATAATACGAAGGAACGCAGTAAAGATAAATGGTCAAGGGCTGTTGTGTTTTCTACTCCTGCAACATAAAGTGATCGATAAGAATCTCATATTCAGGCGTATCGGCGACTAAGACAGCAGGTCGACCCTCTTTTGCTCAACGGCTCCGTCATGGGACGAAGAAACGCTCTTTTTCTCGAAAAATGAATATATTTTACTTGCAGGACAGTTGTAAATTTTCCGGGAAAGTACATTAGCCTTGAACATTATAACATATATTTAAGAAAAAATAATGTTCGGAAGTAATAAAAAGCGTAATTTTTAGGTCATATGACCAAGCCTTTCATCATTAGAATAAGAAAAGTAAAATGAACCAATGAAAAGTTTTATTAACAAGTCACATGACCTGTTATGCTTACGTTACGCGCTGCGCGCCCCGGATGACTTCCGGATGCGCTAACGCGGCGCGTCATATGATGCATTACGCGACAACGCAGGTCCAGAATATAGTCAAAATGTCTCCACCAACCAGCGGTCGGAACACAACCCCTTTCAGCAGGCTAAATAGTCCTGTTAAATGACAACAGAAGGGACAGGCAACAAGAACCATCAGTCAAAGAGGGGAGGGCTAGTTCTTCCCTACCGGGTTACATTGGGGCGCTACCGGAACTGATCGAATTGGTAGTCTACAGTGTTTCTGGATGTTTCAGACTGAAGCTGGGGTTAGCATGAGAGCAGCACCATTTCGTAGCTCCGTCGTGGCCATTCCGCAACCAATCATGGCAGCCGCTCTTTATCGTTATTTTGGGCGGGGTGGGTGGCGGAGCCGAGCTGTTTTGCAGCCATCATTGTGTGGAGTTCAGTTCATCTCACTAGTTTTGTATTTGTCATGAGGGGTTGTTCCTAATGTTTCTATTTTAGCGAGGTCAAAAAGAGATCCCATTAGTGGCCTACTGATTTTGCTCGATTCCTTTTCTTTTTTTTTTACACGATTTTTCGTTATCTGCAAAGACTAAACAGAGTATTGCGACTCTGTGTTTGTTTGTAAATAGAGAATGAACCAAAGAGAACCAATTCTAAAACAGTAAATACTTGGATAACAATCAATCAAATGGAGAGAGAAGCAGGCACGACGTATTACAATGGGGGCAAAGGCCTGCGTAAACTACCTTTCACTATCTGCAAAGAGAGAGTACTCCTAATAGAAATGAGGGGGGGGCACCATTCAAAGCAGATCAGTGTGCATAAACACGAAAATGTTTTCACTTACCACGTACTTGACATTCGACAGCTTATGATATTTGCTATTAAAAAAACATTGAAATTCACTGAAAAAAACATAGGTTATAGACCATATATAGTTAGGAATTAGCATTTACAAAACCTTGAAAATTCACTGAAAAAACCATAGGTTATAGACCATATATAGTTAGGAATTAGCATTTAAAAAACCTTATTTTACTCACACAAAACCATTGAAATTCCATATATAGTTAGTTGCACTAACTATATATCGCGCACCCGCAATCCACTGCTGATGATGTCACATATTACATCATTCATGACATGGTCAGTGACATCACTGATGACATCACTGATGACATCTCAAATGACATCACTGATGACATCACTGATGACATCTCATTTGACATCAATGACCACATCACTGATGATATCATTCATGTGACAATACAATGCATCTCCTCACATTTTAATATAACCTCTGTTTCACCCAGTGTTAAATACAGAGTATAATTTTTGAAACCATTGACACACCAATACTAGTTACTACATACGTACTCACTGATTCCTACGTCTACACACACATTCACTCATTCACCCATACAATCATTCATACATACAATCACTCATCTTTACAACACTATCATATGCACTCATACACCTATACAGACACTCACACTCTGCCACTCATCCATGGAGTTACTCACACACCTAGTCAGTCCTGTAAAGAATCAATCACACTTCCATTTTCTTGTCTATACAGTTAAACATAGAGCACCTTACATTTTCAAACATATACTAACACATACTTACTTTCTTATACAATCATTGATACAAGTAAACATTGATCTGCACAGAGTCACACACCTCCCAGCCAGCCACACACACACTCAGTCTCCCATACAAATACTTGGACAATCAATCAATAACCCATATAGTTAATCATATAGCTACTGATCAACACATGCAGCAGTTTACAGAACAACAGACATAATGATGCACAAATTAAGACAGTTTAGTCACTAACCCATGCACTCAGTGAGACACATTTAATCACTCACTCATACATTCAGTCATGCACCTACTAAATCCTTCGTCCAGACACTTATACATCTACTCATTCTTCAATATGTAAAACATATTTAAACTTTACAGAAACAGACAGTCACTGGATGATGTCATCAGTGATGTCATCAGTGATGTCATTTGAGATGTCATCAGTGATGTCATCAGTGATGTCACTGACCATGTCATGAATGATGTAATATGTGACATCATCAGCAGTGGATTGCGGGTGCGCGATATATAGTTAGTGCAACTAACTATATATGGAATTTCAATGGTTTTGTGTGAGTAAAATAAGGTTTTTTAAATGCTAATTCCTAACTATATATGGTCTATAACCTATATATATATATATATATATATATATATATATATATATATATGTATATATATATATATTTATATATTTATATGTATATATATATATATATATATATATGGATATAGGTATACTATATCTAAGTAAGGGGTGATTACACCACCTTAAACAGGCTATATGTACATACCTGTGGTGTCAGTTTGGAAGGCTAACCAGGGGTGGCACAATACATGCTGCAGTCCCTGGTAGGCCTAGGGTGCCCCTATGCCCTGGGTACCTAAGGTACCATATACAGGAGCTCACAAGGGTGACCCAGTAACCAATCTGGTATGTAACTAAACCCTTGTCTCACCCACGATGCCACCCGCCGCCACCGCCACTGACCCTCTGTTGCATCATGGCCCAATGGGTGCCGCACTCTACACTGCCAAGCTTCACACCACCGCCTTGGTATCCCTGATGATGCCTCAATGCATCACTGATGCTGCTGCCTGCACTGTGAGCTCTGAGCACCGCAATCCACACCACCGCATTGGTTTCCCTGTGGACACCACTCATGGAGAACACGTAACACCGTCCCGCTTTGCACCGCATCCCTGGTCTCACTGATGACACCTCTCAAAGTTGACATTGATGCCACTGCCTGCACTGTGCTTTGGGAGCACCGCTTGTATGTTACTCGACACACCACCCAGTCCCACACCACAGTCTTGGCCCACCGATGCAGCACCATCGACTCCAGATCGGCAGCCGATGGTGCTGCTTGCACCGTGACATGTAGGCCCGTACCACGCATTGCCCCATCTCACCCCGCTGCCTTAGGTCTTCCAGCAACAGCGCTTCAGCAACGATGATAGCACGGCCTGCACTGTCACCTGTCAGCACTGCAACAAGCATTGCCCGCTTTGCAGCACAGCCCTGGTACTCACCAAAGCCGCTGCCTGCACCATGATTTGAGGGCACCCACGTCGCACCGCTCAGCTTCACAACGCAGCACCGACACCTACCGACACCGGCGCTCCTGACTTGAAACTCACGGAGTTCGACCTGCATGCCATGTAACTTCAAGGGGCAGATAACTACGGCACTGACTTCCGGAACCGCCACCTGCTGACGCCGCTCCTCCAGAGCTCACCACATCTTCCGACACCCTGCATCTCCAAATGTACTGTTTTATGGGTCACCGCAGCACAGTAGCTAGCCCACGATGCTGTGACTGGCCGGAACTGTGGAATTTGTTTGTTCACGAAGTCATTATAGCCCCGGACAGAACTATCGACTTCAAGGAACTGTATATACAGTCAATGTTTGCTCTATTGGTATTTTGGATTACTGTATGTTGGATCTTTTATCATTTTGGTTTTGTTTTACACAGATAAAAAATTGATATTTTTCCAAAAACTGATGTGGTGCCCTTTTGTAGTATTTTCACTGTATTACTGTTTGTTAGGAGGAAATTCTTTACACACTGCCACTGGATTAAGCCTGACTGCTCATGCCAAGCTACCAAGGGGATGAGCAGGGGTTATTTTAGACATGTAATCCCCTTATCCTGACTAGAGTGGTAGATCCGGCATGACTTAGGTGCTTATCCCAGCCAGCCAGAAAACCCATTTCTAACATTGGTTGTCAGCGGTGAGGATAGGGCTTGCGTTTGCACTTGACCTACAGCGATTTGTGTACACTACTACCATATCACAGACCATTAAGTACCACATACTGTTTTTTTCTTTTTTGCTCTATTTCTGTCTTTCCCTGTTTTTAATTGAACTTCCTACTGCATCATGTCTCAGTTAAAGAGAATTGTCAGTTACATTCCTAGAATTGTTTTTTGAGGAGGATATGTTGGAAACCTACACCGTAAAGGAACTGAAAGCAGTTTGCAGAAACCTCAGTTAGAGGTCTTACCAAATAGGAAGAGTTACAAATGGCTTGGAGGCAGACCTTGTTATGGATTCCAGAGAGTCTGAAGCAGCTTTGGGAAGTGAGCCAGAAGGGGGTGGCTCAGGTTTTTCCCACCCAGGTGAGGTAGGGGAAGTTGGTAGTTACCCAGATAGGACCCTGTGTATTGGGTGGGTGAGAGGCCCCATGTCCTGTCTCTGAGTAGAGGGAGTGGAAGAAGGAGGTGAGACCCAAGTTGCCCAAAACCCAGTCCCAGTGCCTGGGTTGGTCCAGGCGGGAACACCAGGAGGGGGGCCTAGTCTGAACCAGGAGGCCACCCCCGAGTGAGATCCAGGGTGTCAGAGGAGCTAGGGAGGCTACTGTAACAAGCATCCCACGGGTCCTGGTGGCTGTCAGCACCACTCCCGTTGGTAGGGTGCATGAGTCCAGAGAAAGGGGTGAGAGGGGGACATCGTCCCCAGTGGAAGGACCAGTGGACCAGGGGTTGCCAACTCTGAGGTCAGAGTACCCCAGGGCTGACCCTGGTAAGGCCACTTCTGTCCCAAGGGGTTCTCCATGCACTTTCAGAGGGACAGGTGTCTGGAGAGCTGTAACACGCAGTCTCTCATGCAACACCTGAGAAAGGTGTTTCCCTTGGGAGAATGATGCTGCTCCCCCAGAAGTCCTGGATTGCCAGGAACAGGTCCATCCTAAGGGTACAGAGTCTGGGTTGAAGGGCCAGGTTCAGGATGTCCCTCCGGACCTGGAGGAACGGGCGACTGCTAACAGTGCCCAACCCGGGCTGTCTTCTGGGGGTATTGCTCCAGGCGGGAGGTTGCAGAGACCTATGAGGGGGCAGGGAGGGGGCCTCCTTAGCTCTGACCCCGGTCCAGCCTAAGGCCGCGGTACCAGTGCCAGGATAACACGCCTGGACTGGTAGGAGAATTGTCGCCTGCCACAGATGCCTGACAATTCTGGAGTCTGGGGGTTCTGCTTCAGGTGGGAGCGTATAGAGCCCCAGGGAGGGGGTTATGATGTGGGAGAGCCCACGCCAGTCTCCTGTACAGCCACAGGGTACAAACCGTGGGCTGGGGGGCCAGTGTCAGGATGCCCTTCCTGAACTGGCAGGCGGGAGAGTGACCAAAGGGTGGCAAGCTACTCCCAGACACCACTGAGATAAGAGACCCCTGAGCATCTGGGGGCCTGGTTCTACTCACTGACAGTTGTCAGTAGCCATGGTGGCTTGCTGTCCTGGTGGACAGCGTTGCCCAGGGGGGGGACAGGAGTCACACCCCGTGGGTGAACTTGGCCACCCCAATGTGTTGGCTGTGGTTATACTATCCACCTGCTGGGACACATCTATGAGGAATCTAAGGATAGGTGCTGCACAGATGGGGTCTGCAGGTGTGAAAGAGGGTACCCAAAGGTTAGGTTAGTGGGCCCTGGGAGTATGGACAGAGGATTCAACTGGGTTCAGAACAGCGTAAAACCAGAACGTGCCCCCGCTGTTGTGGGCCAGTTCTATGTTCTATTGCCCCAAACAAGGAAGTCCATCAAGGGATTGATAAGCCTATCCTGGTTTTAAGCTCAGAGGGGGTTGTGTTAGGTTGGCTTTTTCAGTGGGTTCACCCCCAGACTTTTTGGCCTCTTGGTTGTGACCTTGTTTTTGTTGGTTTGAAGACTCTGGGCACTTTACCACTGCTTTTCAGTGCTAAAGTGCATATGCTCTCCATGTAAATTGTGGTTATGGATTGATGTTTCCATAATTAGCTTATTCGATTTACTACTAAGTGCCTAGTACAGAGCACAGGTCTGCCCAGGGCCTGTAAATCAAATGCTACTAATAGGCATGCAGTACTGATTTTGTCACCCACACAAGTAGCTTTTCAAAGGTGTCTCAGACCTGCTGCTGCAGTGTCTGTGCTCAGTTTTTATCTGCCATGTCGGCCTGGCAAGTGTACCCACTAGCCAGGCCCCACCCTTCTCTTTTCTTACATTTAAGACACCCCTCAGGTGGGTCCAAAGTACCCCTGTGGACAAGGTGCAGTGTACGTGCAAGGTAGGACATGTACTGGTGTGTTTTCCATTTCCAGGTCGTGAAGTACTGTGCAGTTTGTTTTTCACTGTTGAAAGGCTATCTCTCCCATAGGTTAGCATGAGATCTGCTTCGTAAGACTTTTAAAATGTAGCTTGCCAGGAAAGCTAATAGAAAAGTGGAGTTTGGTATGCCTGAATTTAAGATTTAAAAATACATCTTTTAGTAAGACGATTTTTATATTGTGTTTGGGGAAATACCACATTTAGAACTTGGATATTTCCTTGTCTAACCATACATGTGCCTCTCCCTGTGTGTGAATTCTCTGTCTGGGTTTAGAGTTACAGGAGCATGAGATGTGTATTCACACTAGAAAAACACAAGGCGGGGTTAAGGTGTGTCCTGCCTTTCTTGGGTGACTTATAGCCAGACTCAATAGACTTGGCTGCATGTAGAGTAGTGGGAGGAGTTGTTGCTTGCACCTGAATGGACTGTTGCTGCCTCTCACAAAGCGCTCTCCGCCTCCTGTGGTAAACCTAGCCTGAGCCAGGCTGAAATGTTTTATGTGTGCCAGAGGAACTTTGTTTGTACCAACTTCAAAGTAACATGTGGTATAAATATTGAGGCCCTGACTTTAGATTACCGCTGGACTAAGGAACCTGCCAGGAAGAAGGACTGGAAGAGCTGTGAGGAGAGACTACCACTTTGCTGTGTACTTTGCTTTGTTGACCTGCAGTTGCTGCTTCTGTCTTGGGTATGGAAAGGACTGGACTATTCTTTCTGCATTTTAAGTATCTCCAGGGGCTTTATGTAGAGCGTACCTCCTCCTGGAAGTTTCAGGGAAATCAAAGACTTCTTCATTCAAGAGGAGCAGGGAGGAGCCAGCTCCATCATGGCCGCTCTGAGCTGTTGCTCCGTGGCGTACCCTCTTTCCAACCCCCTGAGCGGCATTCCGCTGCACTGTTTTTCCACCGAGGGCAGCTATTCCAATCGAGCATCGTGGAGATCTCGGCGGTGGCTTCCCTGCCAGTTATGATACTGGGATGGCACCCATTGAGCTGTGAGAACGCACCCGGTGCCGAAGGAGGTGCACCTCGATGCCGCCGAACCCCGCTCTATCCTGCGGAAAGGAGTGGCTGCTGTGAGCCACGGTCTGGTCCTGACACCTTGGACATCCGATTAGGAAGAAATCTGACATCCGTCTGTGGGAAACTCCGGCTCTGGATGACGGGGCCCAAGAGTGGCAGAGTTTCCTCAAGATGGCGCTGCGGGCTCTCGAGGTTGCTGGATGAGAGCTGTAATCTGTGGCATGCCTTCAGTGTAACCCACGGGCAAACTGAGGCGACTGGAGGCAGACTGTCCTTTCAGCAGGATCGGTGGAGAGCTTAGAGAGTAACTATTGGCAATGTCGCAGGTGGCCCTCGGGAGCTGCTTTGGCGGCGAGGGGTGTTCCGGAGGCACTTCACGACGTTCTGTGGGAGCCCAGAGGCGGTGAGTGAAGGGGCAACCAGGATTACCAGCAATTCCCATGGGAAGCCAGGGAAGCGGATAGAATCCTTAAACATGGCGCCCACCGCTTTCACCCTTGAGTGCAACTTTTGGACTAGGACTCATATGCACCCCGTCTTTTTGGGACCATCTCCTAAAGACACTCTTGTCCTATTCCCCATTTTAGCGACCCTGGTCCGTACCTCCGGTCCAGCCGGTCTCTAGCTGGATGACCTTTTTATTTTATTTTTTGAAAACTTTTTATTAATTTTAAAACAAGAAAACAAAAGAACAATACAAAACAAGGCAGTACATTAAAACGTGTCATCACGTGGCCCGTGGGGGGGTATATAGAGGAATCATGCAGTAGTGCAATCAATAATTGGGGGGGGGGGAAGGAGACCAAAATATATACAAAACAACTATATTCCTGCGGAGGAAACGTCAGGTTGGGAGGAAGACAAATCAGCATCAAATTCCGACATTGGGGGAGTACATATATCTCCACGGTATGCGTTCCATTGGGTCCACACTTTCCCCCACTTGCCTGGTTTGCCACGGGAAACATACACAGTTTTTTCTCGAAACATACACCAATCCATGTTTTGTGTCCACCCCAGAAGTGTCGGAGGCTTCTGAGCGCCCCACAATTGGGCAATATCACGCTTGGCAACCATGTTGCCCAAGGTCGCCCAGCGGAGCTGCGCTTGATTGTAGTCATTCGGCTCCCAGACATTCAACAAGCATCTTCGCGCTTCAGGCATTAACCGCACTCCCGTGACCTCACTCATTACTTCATGCACGCGGTTCCAATAACGTATCACAGCAGGGCATTCCCAGATAATATGAAGGAACGTAGCCACCATACCGCATCCGCGCCTGCACAATCCATCCATCGAAAATCCCATTCGAACCAGACGTGGGCCAGTCACATACACCCTATGCAAAATTTTTAGTTGGACGAACCGAAGACGTGCCGGGATAGCCACTTCCTTCGGGGAAGAAATCGCGGACTGCCAGTCCTCATCATCGAGTTCTAGACCATCTCTGGTCCACAACCCTCGAAGACTATCTAGTAGATCAGTCCTGGTATTGATCAACTTTTTATAAATTAGCGAGATCATGCTATCAGGAAGCTGGATGACCTTTTGATCGTCTATCTTCTCCACGGATCTACTCATCGTTTGTGAATAATACTGATGCCCTGATCCCATCACCCCCTCCCCTACATCTTCCCTCCCTCACTCTCTTTCTACCTCCCCTATTCCTTTCCTCCCTCCCCTGAATTTCTCTCCCCTTGCCTGCTTTTTCCCTATGCCTGAGCCATGCTTCTGTAACTCATAAATATATATATGTAAATATGTAATATATAATTGTCCAAGCCCAATCGCTGTTAAAATGTAATCCTGAGTGAATTTACTATTTGTATATATGGAACTCTGACCACTAGTATATGTAGTACACCTTTGTACTTACTACCATTCCTATGTGATTTTGAGTTTTTCCGTTTGTATCTCTTCCTTGAGTAACTTTACAACTTGTACATTGGCAATTTTTTCTGTTTGTATCTCCTATGTAACTCATGCAATCCAAAGTCCTTATGTAACACCACTGGTTCTTTTGTAAAGCGCTCTGACACCTTCGGGTAATGTTCGCGCTATATAGAATTGCATTAAATAAAATAAAATAAATAAATAAACATCTTCTGGGTACTGGCTTCTGGAACTGGATGTTTCAGCTGCCACAGAGGAAAGGGGTAACCTGGCGCCATTGACGATGCCGCTGCCGACTCCGTGAGCTGAAGGCACCGCAGAGGGCACTGCCACACTTTGCACCCCAGCCCTGGTCTCACCAATGACGCCATCTAACGCCGCCAATGAGCCGCTGCTTGCACCGTGACCAGTGGGCTCCGCACTACCTCACTTAACACTGCTGCCTTGGTATCCAGGACGATGCTGCAATGCCATCACCAATGCTGCTGCCTGCGCCGCAACCTTTGGGCACCGCAATCCACACCGCCCTGCTTCACACTGCCACCTTGGTATCCCCAAGAACACCGCAATGCCATCACCAACGCTGCTGCCTGCACAGTAAGTAAGTAATGCATTTATAGAGCGCGCAAATGCCGGGGCGTCTTGGTGCTGAAAGTGTAACGTGTAAGGAGAACTCTTCCAAAGAAGGAAAACATTCATATTTGCTTAGATGGAAATAGCCAGGTCTTAAGCATTTTCCTGAAAAAGAGTCTATTTGGCTGTTACCTGGTTACAACCAGCAGCAAATTCCACAGCTTAGATGCACAATGAGAATGGCGTCTTCCCCCCCCACCCATCTGGCCCATCGAATTTTTGGGATCTGAACTAGTCCTTTATTGGCTGATCTAAGGTCCCACCGTGGGATGTGCCATAGTAAACGTTTCTGTAAGTCCAAAGATCCCCCTTCATATACTGCTTTATGCACCAGACATAGAGCTTTAAATTCCATACGTTGGTGGACTGGAAGCCAGTGGAGCTTTCTAATACGGTCGGATAGAGGATGGTATTTTGGGATGTTAAGCAGCGCCGGACCTGCTGCTTTCCGCAGAGAATGAAGTTTTATTATTTGGCGTTTATCAATGCCAAGAAAGATTGCATTGTAGTAATTGATTTTAGAAAGACTACCACAGTTTTTCTGAGATCTAGGGGAATGGAACAGAAGAAGAATCTTACGCAGAATCTTTAGGAGGAAGAAGCACGAGGAGGACAGGAGATTGCACTGACCTGCAAGGTTTATCTGATCATCAAACATGACTCCTACATTTCTAACCTTTCCAGTAGGTTCAGGACACCGCCCTGCCTCTACTGGCCATCACAAATGATTCCAAATTGATGGTACCTTTCTGAACTCCACAACCTCTGTTTTATCTGTATTCAATTTAAGATAATTCAGAGACATCCACTCAATAATATGTTTCGAACAGTTGTGAAACCTTCCAGCCACTGTTTCTACACTCGAAGATATAGATATAACTGTCTGAGTGTCATTGGCATAAGAGATCAACGAGAAACCGTGTGCTTTGATCAGCTTAGCCACAGGAGTAAAATAAATATTGAATAGGGTCGGTGACAGAGCTGATCATTTTGGAACTCCACAAGGGAGAGAGAAAGCCTCAGATGTAAAACTATCCCAGCACACCCTCTGTTTCCTGGAGGTAAGAAAAGATGTAAGCAGGGTTAGAGCCATTCCCTTGACTCCTATCTCAGTCAGTCTCTACCTCTACCCGATGGTTCACAGTATCAAACGCCGCTGACAGGTCCAATGAGATGAGGACGGCTCTTCCCCACTGTCCAGCTGTTTACATATCTCCTCGGTTGCCATGATTAGAGCTGATTCTGTGGCATGACGTGGTCTGAAGCCATGTTGGGCAGAGTCAAGGAGTCTGTTTGATTCTAGGTAATCTGTTAGCTCTTGATTAATGGATTTTTCTAGACTTTTGGCCACGAGCGGGCAGGCTGGGCCAATAGTTTTTTTCTTCAGTGGAGTCTAAAGAGGGTTTCTTCAAAATAGGCCTGATACAGGCTTTCTTCCAAGAAGAGGGGAATGTACCCGACGTAGAGACGTTGTTCAGGAGTGGCGCCAAGTAGATACTAACCCTCTCTGAAGCCATGTAAAGTATAGCGGGGGACAGGGATCTGCCGGGGAGCCATATTTAATAGTTAGTAGCAGATTATTTACTATCTCATCAGTTAGAGGAGAAAAGTCAGACAATGGACATGAAGAAGGATTTTCAGGAGTTGTATCCTCTGTTAATATCATATTGGCTGTGTCTGGGGCGTGCCCTACAAGCTGCTTGTAAACCATTTGAACTTTGGTCTGGAATAAATTAGCCACTTTATTGCAGAAGGCTTGATCTGGAGAGAATTGATTCTCCCGCTGTAATTTAGACAGAGTGGTGATGGTTTTAAAAAACTCTCTAGTTGCCGCCTCTATTTTAGTAGTAAAATAATTATTTTTGGCAATAATAATTGCTTCTTTGTATTCAGCTAGGGCTAGTCTATAATCCAGTTTGCCCTGCTCCTTGTATTCTGATCTCCAAATGCGTTCTAGACGCCTACATTTAGATTTTATGTTTTTAAGTTCTGTACTGTACCAGGGAGTTAAGGGTTGATTTCTTCATTGTTTGCTTCATTTTTCTGGTGCCAGTAGGTCAATTGTTGGTCTTATCCAGCTATCAAGATTATCTGTATCCTTATTGTTGTCTGGAAGTAATCTGGGAGGGTGTCTGTCAAGGGCCTCCTCTAGATCCTTTTTGTTGATTTTGTGCCTGGATCGGGTCTTAGCAGACGGCAGTCTGCTTGGGGATAAGGCTTTTCTCTCCGGACAGAGAAGTTTAAAGAAAACAGCCTTATGATCTGTCCATGTTAGGGGCAATATTTTGTCCAACATAATCTTAGAGTTATTTGTAAAGATGGCATCCAATGTATGGCAGGCCTTCTGAGTGGGCTCTGTGACAATCGGGGTCAGCCCAAAGCCCTCCATATTGTCTGACAAAATGGATGTATCTGCTCTGTTTCCACATGCAAGATGCAAGTTGAAATCACTGAGTATCGTGAAGGTGGGGGGAATCTAGACATGATTCCATAAATGTTTGAAGCGATTGTATGAACGGGGCTCTTGGCCCCGGCTGCCGGTAGAGGAGTAGAACAGGGAATGATAGGGTATTACAGAATTTAATATTAAAAGTAATTGCTTCTACTTCAAGAATAGGGCCAAAAGTGGCCTTAAAGCAAGAGCTGTATATAATAGCTATGCCGCCTCCCCTATTACCTTCCCTGTCTACACTAGGCAGTTCATAGGCTGCTTGTAGTGCTACACTCCAGTCGGGCTCGGACGTTTCATTGACCCATGTTTCCATTAGGAAAACCAAATGTGGGTTAGAAGTCTGCATCAAGTACTGAAACTCATATCTGTGCTTGATCAGAGATCTAGTGTTCTGCAAAATGCAGATTAGCGAGTTCCATGACCTGTGGACACCGCTCGAGGAGAACACAGGCACAATCACGCTTCGCATCGCAGCACTGGTCTCGCTGATTATGATGCTCAAGCGGACATCAACGCCACTGCCTACACCGTGGTTTAGAGACACCACTCGTAAGTTACTCAATGCCCTGCCCCGTCCCTCACCGCAGTCTTGTCCCGCCGATGCCAGCGCCATCAACTTCAAGTCGTCAACTGATGCCCCTGCATGCACCACGACCCGTGGGCCCCACCACAATGCATTGCCCGCTTCGCACTGCAGCCCTGTTCTCACTGAAGCACTAGATGACCGTCACTGAGCCGCTGCTTGCACCGCGACCAGAGGGCACCGCACATCGCACCGCTCGGCTTCACACCGCAGCACTGAGGCCTACCGACACTGATGCTCCTTACGTCAATCTCATGAAGTTTGACCTGCAAGGCGTGTTACTTCAAGAGGCTGATGACTCACCGACATCCAGAAAAGCGGCCTGCTGACGCCGCTCTTCTGGAGCTCTCCTCAAGGTACGATGCCCTGCATTTTCAAAGGTACTGTTTTACGAATCTCCCCGACATTGTAGCTGGCCTGCGACCGTCCTGAACTGTTGGATTTGTTTGTTCACAATGCTGTGATAGCTCTGGACGGAATTAATGACTTCCAGGAACTGTATATAAAGCATATTTTTGCTCTATTGGTATTGTTGATTAATGTATGTTGGATTTGGTATTGTTTTGGTTGACACAGATAAATATAGGATATTTTTCTAAAACTGGTGTGGTGTCATTTTGTAGTGTTTTCACTGCATTACTGTTTGTTATGTGCAAATGCTTTACACACTACCTCTAGGATAGCCTGACTGCTCAGACCAAATTACCATGAGGGTGAGCAGGGGTTATTTTAGACATGTAATCCCTTTATTCTGATTCGAGTGGTGGAGTCTGCCTGGCTTAGGTGCATATCCTAGTCAGCCATAAAACCCATTTCTAACAGCTGTAGCGTACACAGTTTAGTAAGGAGGCAGACCAAGACCATGCTATTCCGCTGACACCTAACAAGAAGAATACCAGATGGTCAATAGTATAAAATGCAGCCAAGATGTTTAGTAGAACTGAGGCACATGAGAAAACTGATCATCAATGTTGAGTAGGTATACACTGATACTGAGTAGCGTTGCCTGAGTGCACTGACAAGATGAAGCCTGACTGAATGCCACTAAGTAGGCCATTCCATTTGATTCGATTTCTGAGGAACACTGGTGAGTACTAACATGTTCAATTACTTTTGCAAAACAGGGTAAGCTTAGATAGGGCTCTAGTTGCAAAGATTGCCTAGTTCAAGTAGAATGATCGTGCTACGGTTAAGAGCTTAATGGCAAACCCTGTTTATCAGAGAAGTGTCAATTAACCTTCTGTTGAGCTCTTCTAGCACAGGAATATTCAAATTGATTTCTTTATAATTACAAACATCACTTATTGGGGAGGTTTTTCGATGGAAGACCTTTGTATGTTCTGTCAGTGAAAGATGTGATCCTAGAAAAGGTCGTGGCACACAGGGAGGTGACAGTTGTCCATTAGTGATAGATTAATGATGGTGTGAAGTGAAGATTCTTCTGCGGTCTTTGACTAGTCTACACATGAACGGCCAAAACAGTGAGCTGAAATTTTACTTTTGACTTTGATATCTTTGAGGTAGTTGCTGTCGTGCGTGAGATTTAAAGATAACATTTATTAGCAAATGCATGAATATGCATGCCTAGCCCTTTTCACGAATGTGCATTGGGCTGCAAGCATATGTTTACATCTGAAAATATCTCCATTCACTTTTCCAGGAATCTACAAAGAGATTCCTGGCAGGTGTAAATGGATTTACTATTTAGAATGTTTCTGTCAAGATTGCAGAGTAATCCACGATCATAAATCCCATTCAAGGAGAGGGAAGTAGGCCTTCCAAGGTTTGCCTTGGAAGTAAGGGAAATGCTGTTTGTATAAGCTTTATTCGAGAGAATTCTCATAAAAGCACATAAAATCAGAACAATTACACAGAAATACATAGTCAGAGTAAAAAGTCATTAAACACAGTGCAGCTCATACTACGTTATACATAAAACAATTTGTACCATTTACATAAAAATCTGTTAAAAAGGGAATCCCTGGTTACCAGCTGCCCCCCAAAGACCGTCGTCTTATCGCCCAAGCCCAACCCATGTATTTAGCTACCCCCATAACTATCGAATCCTGATTTGTTGTGCACAGGATTCTTAGGGCCACTGCACTATCTCGTGTCCCCAGGTTTCTGCATACCGGCGAGAGCCATTTTCTCCTCGGATTTACATAAGCTTGACATGCGAAGAGAAAATGGCCTATGCTCTCCACGGCGTTCTCACAGACGGGACATAGGTTATTAGTAGGACTGTGCCAGCCAGATGTCAATTTCTTAAGGGGGATAGATCCTGCCCTTAGCTGAAAGACAAGTTTCCTGTCCATAGGTACAGTGATATTGACCCAGTATTTTTCTAGGACAGGTAAAATTTTAGTCTCCAGGAAGCGACCAGACATAGAATCTGCCCTGGTGTCATTCAGCATCTTACCTCCCACCCAATCCCAATATTGCTCCTTGATGGCTTCTTTACTTGGGAAGGTTTCTCCCTCGGGGTTGTTCCAAAGATTCGAAAACCCTAGATTTACCAACATGGTCTTCAGGTGTTTTAACCATTTATCTTGTGGAAGATATCTTCCTTGATTATCCACAGAAAGCCCTCCGCGTACTGTCTTATTTCTGGAGCCGTCCAGAGGCGTCTCCAGTAAAGAACTGGTCGCAATCGGGCTCTGTCGACAATCGTACGTCTGCCTAACTCCAAGAACAATGGGATTAGGGGGGTACTCTGTGGAAGTCCAGTAATCCCGCGCATGAACTTGTTCTCGGAAGTCTGGAGAGCCACCAGACTATTCCAAGCCCACAGTTCCGCGCCATATAAAGTGGCACCCAGAACCTTCGCATCGTAGACTGTCATTGCAGGTTTTATAGGTTTTGTTTTTGATTTACGATGTTCCCCCCTTAGGGCACCTGAAAGCTGCTGGTGCTTTAGGACTACTTTATTCACATGATGCGTCCAGCCATTCCCCCCCGCGATCTGCACTCCCAGATACGTAAATTCCTTAACTATATCAAGCCTGCTATTATTTAGGGTTATCTTAGGATTACTCCTACGTCCTGCAGAGAAGACCATTAATTTGGTTTTTCCTACATTTACCTCCAGTCCGTGCTCCAAGCAGAAAGCATCGAAAATGCTTAATGCACGTTGCAACCCCATGGGGGTCTTAGACAAAATAAGAGTGTCGTCAGCGAACATCAGGATTGGAACCCTGGTGTCCGCTAACGATGGGGCATCTACACTAGCCTTCAACATTCTCTCTACTATCCCATTAATGAATAACGAGAAAAGTAGAGGGGCCATGGAACAGCCTTGCCTAACACCCCTTTCCACAGGGAAGTCCAATGTTGTTTCCCTACTTCCACCCCATTGGACTCTAGCAGAGTTGGATTCATGTAATCGCATGATTAATGTTAACAGTTCAGCAGGGATACCTAGCTTTTGGAGGACCGACCATAGCTTATACCGGGGGACTAAATCAAACGCCGCCCGTAGGTCGACAAACGCGACGTACAGGCTACCCCTTCCCAACTCAACGGTCTTCCACCGCAATATGGTGAAGCGGAAGACCTGGTCAATGGTACTAGTTGCTTGCCTAAATGCCGCTTGGTATGGGGAGAGGGCGCTATTATCTTCTACCCAGTCCATTAGCTGATTTGTTACCATTCTCCCAACAATTTTCTGCATGGTGGCTATTAAACTTATAGGCCTGTAATTAGCAGGCAATGAGCGATCGCCTTTCTTGTGAATGGGGATGATGGTTGCACCCTTCCAGATGTCTGGGACCACTGCCCCCTTTGCTAGGGCATTTACTACAAGATGGATGTATCTAGCCCATCTAGTCACATCATGTTTGAAAATATCGGGTGGGATACCGTCTGGACCTGGCGCCCTCCCACACTTCGCCGAACAGATGGCAATTTCTGCTTCACTAAGGGAAAATAGATCTTTAGTTGCATAAACCGGTATTATATTATCAGCTACCACGGATTTGTTACTTTCCGCGTACTGTGGCCCGAAATAATCGACCCAGGCTTCCACTGGTACATTGCTGTCAGGTTTTACTGGGCCCGCGCCACTACCCCACTTAATGATTTTCCAAAATAACATTGAGTCTTTATTATCGGAGGCTTCTTGTAATTGGGCCCAATGGTCTTCGTCCCATTTCTTTTTGGCACGATAAATGGCCAATTTGTACAATTTCCTATTCTTTACCACTGCGGCACGGTCCCTGTTCCTTATTGCATGCCCCAGGTCTAAACGTGCTTTTCTGCAGTGGTTATCAAACCACCTGCCCACTTCCTTAGTTTTCTTCCCTTTTCTTTTCTTAATGAAAAAGCATGGTCTTAGAAGGGAGAATAACTCATTATGAATTTCAGTGATACCGTTATCCCCTGGAACGACTGGGACGGCTGCTTCAATCGCGGAAATTGCACAATCAACCTTATTGGTGATATATATCATAGTGGCCTCATTTGCTAGTACCCTGGGCCATTTTAACCTGCGCTCATCGTTACTTAAAAAAGGGGTTTCATCGTGTGTCTCAAATGAGTTTCCTGGACTGGTATTCCACCACCTGTGGGACACACATAGGGGGTTGTGGTCACTTTCAACCCGAGGCCTAACAGCCATGTCAACAACCCCACTCCACAACTGGAGGCTACACAATATATAGTCAATTCGACTCCTATTAATACCATTATCAAAAGTGTAGCTGCCCTCCATGTCACCAGGTGTCCTGCCGTTAAGAGCTCTAAGTCCATGTTCCAAACAAATTCCATTTAGCAATAAAATCTCTTTGGTCCATCGCTTCACAGGTTTTAAGTTAAGAGATGGTACTCCCCAGAGATTATCCACTTCACTCTCCATAGGGTCATTTGTGCAGTTCAAGGGTTCAAAAGTCCTATTTAAATCCCCAACAACTATCTTTACATTTTCCTGGGAATTAGCCTCTATTGCATCAGACAACAACTCAATAGTGGATAGATTTGTTACTTTGTCTCCTCTCACATAAACATTATATAAATCAATTGATTGGCCCTTAGCAACAGGGATTCTTAATGCTTGTAGATCAATATTTCCCACGTCTAGGATTTTTATGTTTATGTGCAAATCCTGCCTAACCCAAACAGTTAGGCCACCCTTGGGCCGCCCTCTTCCTCCTTTTGAAGCTGGTATACAATAGTTCAAGTAACCTAGGCAAAAGAGTGGATCACAAGCCCAGGTTTCTTGGAAACAACAAATGTCAAAACCACTTATGAAATCCACCCAAAGTTGGGAGTCCAACTTGCTAGCCAACCCGGCAACATTCCAAGATAAAAGGGTACCAATATCTGTATTTGTCCCATCCCGATCTTTAACAAGTGAAAATACATGGGCTGACATTGGACTTTCCATTAGGCTAGCCTGGCTTTCTAGATCGACTATTGGATCCACAGTTAAATCGTCTATTACAGGGTATAAGACATTTGTGTTTGAAGTTCCCAGTCTTAAGTCACCTTCTTCAGCCACACACCCAGCCTCACTGTTACTCACCAATAGATTTATAGCAATGGTATTACTACTAACTTCACGTAGCCCTCCTGCCTCTTTTATAATTCCACCCATACTATCAATACCAGTATGTCAGTACCCCCAGCTCGGATCCTGCCATCCTACATAAGGATTATAATGTATATGTGAGGTATGAATATGACCAGCAGGGGGAGGTGGTAAAGGAATAACTGGCCATGGGACAGTAGGGGGAATTAAGGGCTCATTGAGTAAGCTTGTTGTAACACTTGAGGGTCGGGGGTAGAAAAAGGTAAGGTCCACAATACCAATACCACCCTTGTTTGTTCCCCATCCCTGCCTTGTTATCCATCCCGCTACCCTAAGATCTTGGAAATTAACCACTATACAGTCCCCCCCCAGGGTTTTTGGTGTATAACCCATCCAGTCAATTCTCCTTGCCCCTATTATTAGCCCATCAATATCACCCGGCAGAGGACGGTTTTCCTTTAACCAGTGCATGGTCTTGTTTTTAAGCATCTGGAAATTTTCTCTCTGACCTGGGGGTAAAGGTGGTACATTGATAAGAACTGCCACATAGGGGAAGGAGTCTGGAGTAAGATTAATTTGGGGTTTTCTATAGGGTGGCTTTTGCAAGGGCGGTGGAATAGATTTGGGAATTTGGGGGACAAGTTGAAGGGCAGGTTTCTGCACCTGTAGTTTATTATTTGCTTGGGACGTTGCTAAAGATTTACCAGTCAGCTGGCATACATTAGCCCCGTTTCCTCCCCCCGAGATGTTTGGAGGTATACGTATGCTATTGGTTACGTTTGCAGAGGCTAACACTTTACCCACTTTTTGGCACAGGGTATCCTCAACGTTTGCAACAGCCGGTAGATTTTGTATCTGGGCTAGTATAGGCTGTGTAGGCTGTGTTGAAGTCGACTGCAATGGTTCAAAACCGGCAGCCTCTCTCTCAGCCCTATCTAAAGTTTTTGTAGCGCCTTTAGCTGGAGGTTTGTTTTGTTTTGGAGGTAAAGGGGAGACATTCTGGGGAATTCTACCCTTGTCCTGTACATGGTGGTTATTTGCGACCTGGGAGTTTGTGTTTACTTCCACCCTATTTGCTTTAATTAGGGATTTTGTAGAGTAGAAATTGTCTAAAGTTGTCTGTTCGAAGTGGTTTAACCTATCTACGAGCTTAGCAATTCTAGCCTCGATAGGGGTAAGTAATTGTCTAAACATTTTTTCAAGTTCTGGGAGCACGTTTGCAAATAATACAGTGTTTTCTTTACTTGATACATTGGAAACAGTGCAAGAATTGTCCGCTATGTCTTGATTATCCTGGGATACAGAGATAGTTGGTATTACACTTCCAGAACTTTGGACTTGTTCATTACCTGCCTTTCCAATGTTCACAAGTTTATGTAACTTCCTGAATTTTTGTGGAGGTCTAGCCGCCTTTTTAGATTTATTTACGGAAGCTGGTTGTTTCCTTTTGGACCCAATTTTCGAATTGGCCGATGTAACCCGAGAACCTAGATCAGGCTGCGGTGATAAATTGGAGTTACCACCACAAGGATTATTTGGATCTGCCACGACACTCTTGTTTGCTTTATCACCCTGAACCTCAGAGTGTTCGTGTGTGACTGGTAGGTTCACTGATGATAGGGGGGTTACCAAAGTGGGGTAGGCTACAATTGAAGACTTGTCCGTGGAGTTCTTAAGAATTTCAATGGATAGCCTACGCTCTGCACGCTTCTCAGCCAAAGTTAATTCCTTATCTATAGTCAATGATCGATTAAAAAAGAATTTGTCTAAGGGACCAATGGCCAAAGGACCAGGCTCTGTTGGTAGAATCGTCAAGTGGCCAATTACAGGGCTTGTGTTATCAGACATCGCCATATCGGTTACAAATAGTGCAAGTTTGTGCAAATTAGTCTATATCACTTACTGAGGTAGGTGGTATATGGCACTGCCAAGAGGGGAGGCCCAGCCCGGCCTCCCTCGGCCCCGGACGGCCACAGACGGTCCCGCCCTTGTCCCGGGCTTCTCCCGCGCGCTCTCCCGCGCTGCGGGAGTACTAATGATTGTTATAGGACCTGCAAAAAAGAGGTGGAATGGTGGGAGGGGTCGGGAAGGGAAATGCCCATAAACACATATTTGTGTGTATTCTGAAACTGCAACCTTTCCCACCCTCACGATGGGTTGTGATTTACTCAAGCTGTGGGGCAAATGTTTTCCCAGTGGTGAAAAAGTGTGCACTTGCACCAAAGACTCCATTCCTCCTGTGCATAAATTTGTGCTATGTGGAATTCTGTTCAGATGATTAGGACCCCATTCAACTGTTATATAGTGCAGCTCTCTATGCACACTACTAAGAATGTTGGTGAATAGCAAAAGTAGTAAATCTGCACCTGTATGTAGCTATACTTCTAAGGGTGCAGATGTACTACTTTTTTCGTGAATAGAGCCCAAAGTTTCTATAAAGTTTAAAGTGGCTGGTCAATTCTATGGGGTACTTGAATACAGAAGACCCCATACATGAAATGCTTTTCATTTTCACAAAGGTAATGATGTGCATAGTTTCTAGCTTTGCAGGGATGTAAAGCCATACCATATCGAATTAAAATATCATTGCATGTTTCTGTTAATATTGCACTTACATGAAGATCGCGAGAAAAAGTTGTCATCAAGGATGCATATCTCCTACCGTACAAATCAAAGGTAAATGCATCCATGCTTTGTGACCACTTGAAAAGCATTGGCTATTTATAAAGTGTTATCATTAGCTGGTAAACATTTTCACACTGAAAGCTCTCCATGAGGGGCAGCTTCCACTGTGCCAATGACACCTGCGGGCAAGAGGGGGTGGAAGAGGGGGACCAGCCATGCTACTCTTGCTGTCCTTTTCAGGAACCACCACTTCTTTGCATTGAAAAGCAGCTCCATCTGAGGGGGTTGCAATATTGTAGCTTTGCAAATAGCAAATATGAATGCAGTGAGGGAGGTCTGCTCTCCCATACAGAATTCCATTACTGCGCTGTCATTTCTTTGCGGGGATTAGCAAAGGAATTCTACCTCATGAGGCAGGAATTCTGTGAATACTTGTGACCAGACACTGAAATGTGTCAGATTGATGCAGTTGGTCAAGTTGCATCTCAGTCACTGTTCAAATGAAGAGTCTATGATGCAAAATAGCCAGCATTGCATTTGGCCAAAGGATTCTGATTTAATTCTATGGCATTATTGTTCATTTTCCATTTAAAAGAATTTCCATTTAAATAATTTTTAAAAGTGGTTGGTTTCAAAGTTTGTTTTCTTGGTTGACTTTTGAAATAAATGAAAAACAATATTTTACAAGAAAGTATATAACAGGGACAAGCAATTTCACTTGCACAAAAGGTGACTAATGTTTTGAACTACCGGCTTTCAATACAGCTTTAATATCTCGCCCCACTTATCAGGCATTCAGAAGACACCTTCCGCTGGTCTGCATGAGGGAAGAGACTACTTCATTCCAGCAACAAAGTAGCAACACGTTAGTACCGATAAGAGTCATCATCACGTCTCTAATTCTGTTGCTCTACAGAAAGACCCCACACTATCTTTATCTAATTAGCAAAAAAGCAGTTGTGCCCAAGTTCTCAACTCATCAACTTGCATTTAGGAGGAGGAGCCTCGCCATGATGGCCGCTCGGAGCTGATGCTCTGTAGTGAACCCTCTCACCGGTTTCCTGGGCAGCGTTCAGCCGCGCTGTTGTCCCATGCAGAATGGGGCTTTGTGAGGGGTGGCTGACCGGAGGGAGGCTCGCCCCCCCCGGGGAATTTTGGGGCCCCGGGAAGAAGGGGGGGGGAGGGACTGGAGTGACGGGGGACAGGAAGCGCAGGCTTGGGCTGGTTGGGATTCTCGGGGGGATTTGGGCTGCCTTGGGCTGCTTTTGGGCTTGGGAGGTATAAGACCGGCCATGTTAGGTCACTTTCCACCATTTTGGGGACAGTGACCCGGCAGCAGAGGTGTAGGCAGGAGAGTTTTTGTCCCGCCCGCCCGCCCTCTGGTAGCATGGGTGGGGTTTCGCTGTAGGGTGAGAGGGGTCTTTTTTGGTCCGTGGGGCAGCAGCGTGAGGCCCGCCGGAGGCAGAAGGAAGTCTCGATCTCCCCGCATAACAATATGCAGGCGAACGTCGAAGAGGTGAGAGTGCGGACATCTGTGCAGAAGTGAGGGAGGACAAGGAGCTGTTGGCCAGTACGGACTACAAAGAACAGCCCTGGGGCCCAAGCGGGCGGATTCTGCGGTGAGACCCTTCTTGAGTAGAGAGCACAGAACTGACTACGGTGTTGGGGCAGAGACCGCTGACTGGGTGATGTAGGGCAGAGAGGTGTTGTGATGAAAGCAAGACACATCCAGATGTAAAGGAAGGATTTATTGAGCAGAGAGTAACATGGCATCCAACACCCTTGACGATCCGATAGCAACTGCCAAAGGTCGAGTGCTGTTTGCCTAACATTCTACAGAACAAGGTGGTAAGACCATTCCACAGTGAGGTAAGATAGAACATTGAGAAAAGCACAGGAGACACAAGGTAAGTAAACTAAACTTTTAAAGACACATCCAGATGTAAAGGAAGGATTTATTGAGCAGAGAGTAACATGGCATCCAACACCCTCGACGATCCAGTAGCAACTGCCAAAGGTCGAGTGCTGTTTGCCTAACATTCTACAGAACAAGGTGGCAAGACCATTCCACAGTGAGGTAAGATAGAACATTGAGAAAAGCACAGGAGACACAAGGTAAGTAAACTAAACTTTTAACTCACATCATAACAAGAGGCCGGTAACATGCTGTAGTGCCTCCTGTGCTCACCACACGTGACACACGCAGCAGGAGGCGGTGAGTGTGGAGCAGGGGTGGGAGGATTGCCAAGCCTCAGCGAGGAGCAGGCCCCAGGGATTGTGGTGATATATGGCCCTTGTTGTATGTGGCGTGGCTTGGCGCGATGAAGAAGATGGCGGCGTCTCTTTAATCTCTGTTGAGCCTCCATCATGTCGGCTGGCCCAGATGACTCCTGAAGCCACATAAAACATTTCTCATGCGACGCAACGTATTCCGATCATAAAGCGACGGCTCTGGGGACCTTATCTCAGCGAGGTATGCTCCCTGGAACGATCTTCCCCGCAGCCTGTCGCACTCAAGCTGGTGGCTTTAAGGGCCTGGCCCAGGTTGGCTTCGAGGAGTGGCCCTTGCACTGCGGTGGATCAGGGCGGGGCGGCCTGGGGGTCCGGCGTGGACAGAGCAGATCCCATCACTCATCACCCCCTCCCCTACCTCTTCCCTCCCTCTCTCTTTCTACCTCCCTTATTCCTTTCCTCTCTACCCTGAATTCCTCTACACTTGCCTGCTTTTTTACCTATGCCTGAGCCGTGCTTTTGTAACTCATAAATATATATATATGTAAATATGTAATATATAATTGTCCAAGCGTAATCGCTGTTAAAATGTAATCCTTAGTGAACGTACTATTTGTATCTATAGAACTCTAACCACTCTAGTAGACCTTTGTACTTACTACCATTCCTATGTGATTTTAGAGTTTTTCCGTTTGTATCTCTTCCTTGAGTGACTTTACAACTTGTACATTTGCAATTTTTTTCTGCTTATATCTCCTCCTTGAGTGACTTTACAACTTGTACATTTGCAATTTTTTCTGTTTTCATCTCATATGTAACTCATGTAATCCAAAGTCCTTATGAAACACAACTGGTTCTTTTGTAAAGCGCTCTGACACCTTCAGGTAATGTTCGCGCTATATGAAATCTCATTAAATAAAATAAATAAATAAAATTATTTTTTTACCGGCGTTACCACATCACCCATCTCCCCGGCACATCTCAACAATCGGAGATCCGGCTTCTTCTAGAGGATTTATTTGGTCTAAACTTTCTGATCACCGTACCAGCTTCTCAAATGTCACTTCCATTTATCAGCGTTACTGACCCAACGAAATATCCTTTTATTAGTTAGTTAGTTTTTCCCATAAATCTTCAGTTTTTACAGTCTAGTCCACTCCTTTCTCGACCTTGCTGTGGCGATCCCTGGTAGCCCACACAAAATGGTTATTGATCATTTTTCGAAACCTTGTTCTGAAGTTTACAAATAACACTGCTTCTTTTCAACAGATTGACCAGCAGCACTGCTGTGAACGCATTAACTACTTTTCAAATATGAACATAAAAAGTAGCAGCAAGAAGAGAAACAACAATAATAGAAAATTAATGCTGCGGAACACACTTTCTTTTGTCGCTCTCCTCATTTCCTCACAGATGATGAATGCAGGCATTACATGAGAAAACATCAATTACTGGAACAAATTATAGAGCTATGGTAGCTACATGATTCAAATGTGCGTAATCTGGAACTTGTCATCGCTTTTGGATATTTCGCACTGTATCTTCCATTAAACTGTTTATCTGTCACTGTTGTAAAATTGTTTGCTCATCCAAATGTGTTTCTTATTTTCACAGCTACTTCAACACATTTCCAATTTCCAATGTGTTTCAAACTATCATCTCCATTAAAGTCTGGACTTTTTTTAGAACATTAACCACAAACTGTGTTGAGAGTTTTTAATCAATGCTAGGATGGTGTACTCTCCACACATACTCAGGAAATGTTTTCCTTATTCCTTGTGGTAATTTCACACATTTTCCTGCACAAGCTTGTGAGGTATAGTGCGTATGAATTTCAACGTGTGAATAGGGAAGAATTATATTGTTGTGCTTATACAAGTTTGTTGCCGGATCAATCACTTTAGTTGATTTGTTCAGCAAGAGGAGCAGACTGATGCAATAAAAAATTGCAGAAGAAGACTAAAATCGCCCTGGGTTTATCCGCCTGGCCCACCTGTCTAGCTTTCCGCAGTATTAAAGGGAACCTATGCACCCGCTGTACCTCCACATCCCAATTCCAATTGGGGAGGTCTGGAAAGGCACCTTAAAGCAAATTAACAATGATGGTCCAAATATCACTACCTTCAGCATTCTCGGTTATACGCAAATTGTTCCGTCTCTGGCGGTTTCCAAAATCTTCTTGTTTCCAGTGCACATCCACAAGCTGAGCGTCATGTTCATCAATATGTGTTTGTAGCGTGTCAGTTGCCTCCTCCACCAATGCTGTCCTTTTCTTGGTAGCTAGATGGGCCATCTGGGTTTCTGCTCTTGCTTCCCCTACACTTGTTTTAATGTGATATAGACGAGTTCCATGGTAGGGGTCATAGGTTTCATCTGAGGTGGTTTGTGTTTTTTGGGGGGGGGAATTTTCTTGACTTCACCAGAGATTCTGGGGGGTTGGAACGGCACCTTAGTAGGAGTCACCACCCGGGTCAGAAGTGACCTGTTGCTTGTTGGAGGAAGGGGGTTTAATTGAGTGGGTTTTGGGTGTGAGTGGCAGGGGGGGTGTTGGAAGGGGGAAAATGGGGAGTGCGCAAGCAGATAATGATATAAACTTGAGAAAGCAACTGAAGTCTGACAGGGAGATTTGCTTAAATACTGCAACTTTGTATGTAGGTGGTGTTTCATTTTACAGGGCCCGATTCACAGAACTAACTTAAGACAAAATCCTAAACTTACTACTTATGGTATTCACAGAAGGCACTTACTACTTTTGGTATTCACAGAATGCACTTACTACTTTTGGTATTCACAGAATGGATTTACGACTACTAACTTTACGTCCGCACTCGGGCCGGAAATTCCGGCCCGGAGGCAGAGCTTCCGGCCCAGAGGTGGAGATTTCAGCCATGACTAAAATACCCACCTCCGAGCCGGAAGCTCCGCCTCCAAGCCGCAAGCTCCGTCTCTGGGCCGAAAGCTCCGCCTCCAGGCCAGAATTTCCGGCCCTAGTGCGGACGTAAAGTTAGTAGTCGTAAATCCATTCTGTGAATACCAAAAGTAGTCAGTGCATTCTGTGAATACCAAAAGTAGTATGTGCATTCTGTGAATACCAAAAGTAGTAAGTTTAGGATTTTGTCTTAAGTTAATTCTGTGAATCGGGCCCACAGTCTGTTCTCTTCTTTCCTAAATGAGTAAACTTCGCATAGCGACAGACAGGAGCGAATATAAAAACAATCTTAAGGGATACCATGCCCTAATTAGAAAGACTCGGGCGTCCTATTATAGAGGGAGCAGATAACTCGATGAAGGAGCTGTTCTCCGTTTTTAAAGAAATATCTGACCTTTCCAGCACTGTAGCTCCGATGACAGGGTCCGAGGAATCATGTAACCGAGTAGCAGAGTTCTTTGCGGACAAGGTGGAGAGGATCCATTACTCCTTCCCGGATGCGGCCAGAGAAGGTTGCATGGTAGAGAAGGCTCCTATCAATTTAAAGGGGACGGAGTGTCTATCGACCTTCAGTGTCCCTTCTCGGGACGCCTTAGGCATAGTAGCCGCTAAAATCAAATCGGGTTCCCTTAAAGATCCCGCATCACCTAAAGTATTGAGAGGTAGCGTGGAGATCCTAGAGCCCTACATCAGACACCTACTAGAGCTCTCTTTTAACTCAGGAAAGGTGCCGAAAACTTGGAAGGAAGCAGTGGTGCTCCCCTTGAAAAAAAAGCCTACGGTCAGCATGGAGCAATTAGACAACCTGCGCCCAATCTCGCTTCTACCTTACTTCGCTAAGATCGCGGAGAAGGCTGTTAATAATCATCTGACAGCCCAGATTAATGCTCATAAGTTGCTCCATCCCACCCAATCGGGCTTCTGTGCGCTCCATTCGACAGAGTCAGCGCTGCTCCTGTCTACAGAGACCTTACGGAAATTTGTGGACGAGGGTCAAACGTCGGCACTGATTCTGCTGGATTTATGTGCCGCATTTGACACTGTAGCTCACCACACGCTGCTGCAGTGTCTAAAAAGGGGAGGGGTGGTGGGTAAAGCGTGGGAATGGCTGGATTCCTTTCTGCAAGACCGCAGTTTTCAAGTGGCACAGGGATTTTACAGGTCCAAAGACATCAGCCTGAAACAGGGGGTGCCTCAAGGGACCAGACTCAGCCCAACTCTCTTTAATCTTTATGTAGCACCTGTGGTGGAGATCACGGAAAAATTTGGGGTGGAAGTCGTGTCCTATGCAGATGACACTAAACTGGTTGTGGCTTTGACACAACCAGAGAAGGTAGCCAGCAATTTCAGTACTTGTCTGCAGGAACTGGCGGTATGGATGGCGAACAACTGCCTCAAATTAAATGGAAATAAGACTGAGGAGCTGATTGTTGGGAAGGCTCCATCGGTGTGGACATCGGCTTGGTGGCCTCAAGCGCTGGGCTCTCTAACCTCATCTAGCGAACAAGTTAGGAATCTGGGGGTATGGCTCGATACTAAGATCTCGTTTGAGCACCGCACAAGATGGGTGGCAGGCACATGTTTTGGCATCCTGAGGGGTCTCAGGAAGACACTGGATCTATTGCCAACGACAGCCAGGAAAACCATGGTCCATGCCTTAATAACATCGAGGCTGGACTATGGGAATGTCCTTTGTTTGGGAGCAAGTGCTAAATGTACTCAGAGGCTGCAGCATATACAGAATGCGGCACCACGCTTGGTTCTGATGCTGCCTAAGAGAGCCTCTTCGAAGAGGGCACTGATAACACTACACTGGCTTCCGATCAGGGAACGGGTGCTGTTCAAAGCCTTATGTGTTAGTCACCGAATCACACAGGGGAAAGGGCCCATCTATCTCCATAACCTGCTAACCCTATACAATCCACCCCGGCAATTGAGATCTAGCGAGACGGGGCAGGTCAAGGTTCCGAAGTTCAGAAGAGCGAGGATGGAAGGGCGCTCCTTTCTCGTTCTGGCAGCTCAGCACTGGAACAGACTCCCTCTGAGACTCTGGCTGGAGACGTCAGAGTTGGCGTTCCGCAAAGAGCGGAAAACATACCTCTTTTCCAAAGAGTAGGCCGGGCTAGGTAGCGGGTGGGTGGGATGAAATATGAGTATTGAGGTGCTCTTGTTAAAGCCGTTATGCAGCGTGGGCACACACTAGCCTAGTGTAACCAGGCGCTTTATGAATTCAGTTATTATTATAATTATTAATATTATTATTATTAACATATGCGGGCTCAATGATTGGCTGAAAAGGTAAAGGGTGGCCTATGACTTAAAGGTTCTAAAAACAGATATACTATGTTTGCAGGAAATGCATATAGAGAATTCTCGCCAAAATATGCTTAGTGGTTTGGGTTTCCAAATTGTCTGCTGCACTACACAGGGAACACATACTAGGGGTGTTGCAATTTTATCAAGAAAGGGGGGTCTGTAATTTTCCTTGGTCTCGTACAAACTTCGGCACTTGGCCATCACCAAGTGCCGCTCCCACTCAGACTCTTTTACGCTCTGTTTTCTATATGCATTTGATAGTTTCTGGGGATTTTAATATCAGTTTAACCAACAGCTTCTCTAAACAGGATTTTAGGTAGAAAACCAAGGGCCAGATGTAGGAAGCCTAATACCGGTCGGTAACGGCCGAAATTACCGAATTTCGGCCGTTACCGACCGGTATTCGACTTTTTAGATGTAGGGGCCTAATTTAAGGATTCGGTAATTTAGCGAATCGGTAATTTAAGGAATCGGTAAATTACCGAATTCTTAAATACCGATTCGGTAAATTACCGAATCCTTAATGTAGGAAGCACTCAAGTGAGTGCTTTTCACTTGTAAGGATTCGTTATTTACCATCAACTACAAGTTGGTGGTAAATATCGAAAACCCTAAAAAAAGCAATTTTGTGCTTTTTTCAATTGTGCCATGTGGCAGACATACATGCCCTTAGGGCATGTATGTGTGCCACATGTGCACCCATGCACTATACAGGGGTGCAACAGGGTGTCAATGTGACACACTGCCACCCTTGTAAGTCTACCCCCTTTTACCGATTCGGTATTTACTCATTCATTCCTATGGGCCTCCATATGGGCCTTCATTCCTATGGGCCTCCAGGGTGAATACCGAATCGGTATTTACCAAATTTTACCGATTCGGTAAAATTTACCGAATCATTTGCTACATATCATTTACCGATTCTAAAATACCCAATCGGTAAAATTCGGTATTTTAGAATCGGTAAATGATATTTGATGGGGCCCTTGCTCATTTGAGGGTTAGTCATGGGTTGGCTGATGTTTGGGGGGAAAATATGAGAGCAGATCCTGGATTTACTTTTTTTTATGTCCCCTACAAAGTACATGCCAGACTGGAATATTTATTTACATCAGAAGAATTTGTGCCAAACTCACAAATTTGTAAGTTTCCCAGGGTTATGTCAAATCATAATCCACTTGTACTTGAGGTCTAAATGACTCAGTTACCAAAAGTGGAACGGACCTATACATTTGAGAGGGCACTCTTATTAGACCCAGAGTATGTGAGACATGCAGGGGTGGATCCCTCAGTTTATGATGGATAATCATGGTAGTGCTCCAGGTGGGGTCCTCTGGGATACATTTAAAGCCAGTCTTGTGTCGAAACCTTGAGATACAGTGTAGAGCGGCAAAAAAAGAGAAACTGCAAATGATGGATTTATTTGCAAACTTAGCTAAAGCAGAATTAAAACTGGTACAGGGTGTGGGTCTGATACTGCTCTGCTGGAAATAGCAATAGCCAAAGCCGCGATTTCCAACATTCCTGCAAAAATGCTGGAGATAAATACATAGTGTGGCGAGAAAAGTTGTATGAATACACCGAGATGGTGGGGCAGCTCCTGGCAGTTAGAACTAGACAAACTATTATTGGGGGTAATATCAAGGAAATAAGAGATCCAGTACTTGGTGCTAAATCAGACCCTGCTGGTATACGGTCAGCCTTTGAACGTTTTTATTAACAATTATAGTTTGAGGATGCAGGTGAAATTGCTAAAAGAATGAGGGAGTACTTGGCCTCAGTTTTTTGAGATGCCTTACAGGCAGATGACAGACATTTGCTAGAACATCCCATCTCAGCAGAAGAAGTGGGATTACCAATATAGAGTCAGGGAAAGCTATGGGTATGGACTTAATTCCCGGAGAGTTTTAGAAAACCTTTTTGGTGTTCTAAAGAGCTATTTGGTGGATATAATCCAGCAGGTTCAGCAAGGGACTGCCCCCCCCGAAAGCTGGGCTATGGCCAACATAATTGTTTTTACAAAGACAAATAAGCCACCCATCGACTAGGCTCATATCGGCCTATCACTCTCATAAACATTGATTCTAAGATTTATTCAAATATTTTAGCAGCACTATTCTCAGCTATTATGAGGCAGCTTGTCTCCTCTGTCCAGCATGGTTTTTATCCCGGGGAGGGGGACCGACATGCTATTACCCTCTTTGAGGCAACTGGAACAACTCAAGACCCTATGGCATTAATACTTTTGGATGCGGAAAAAGATTTTGACAGGATCTCCTGGTCGCATCTGTGGAAGGTTATGTTAAACAAGGAGATTGGCTTGGGGTTCTTCAGCTCTGTAAAAGCCCTCTTACACAACCCTTGAGCTAAGATCTCTTTGATGGGGTGTTTGTCTGAAGTAGTGAATATAGAATGGGGCACCAGGCAAGGGTGTCCATGTTCCTCCCTCTTCTTTGCGCTATATATCATCCCTTGATCAGGCAAATTCAACGCAACCAAGCAATTTTGTCAATAAGTTCTTTAGGGGGGAGACAAAAATGTTGGCCTATGCCGATGACTTGTCTATTGCCACCCCATAGCCTGAAAGCGCCCTAGTCAAAATTGAAAGAGAAGCTATGAGATTTGGGGATTTTTGTGGTTACCTGTTAAATCAGGAACAAACAAAGGTTATAATTAATATAGAAGCAATATTCTCTGATAGATGGGTGGCAGAAGAGGCAATATATTTAGGTGTTACTATCAAGGCAGATTGTAAAAATTTGTAGAAGATAACTTGGCCCCCTTGATTTATAAGACTTAGTTGGATATTGGGATATGGAACAACCTGAGACTCTCGCTGATTGGGCAGAGTAATGTTTTGTATTTTTTTCCGGGCCATTCCATTGGAAGTAGGAAATAAGCGGTTTAAAATACTTTATGGGATGCTAACACGTTTTCTTTGGGCATATGCTAACCCTAGGAGGTCATTAAGATATATGGCCTTGCCGAAAGAACATGGTGTTCTGTCAGTACCAAATCTCAAATTATATTACTAGGCTGCAGCACTGCAGCAGCTGACTGTCCTTTTGCAAGAGAAGGAGACAAGACCTGGTAAGTGCATCTTGACCCCCTCGATATATGAGCTTTTATTGGGCAAAAGAAGCTGGGGGTGTATACTAGGGCAGATAGTGTTTGGGTATTATAAGAAAGCTTGGTTTAAAGTTCTGGAGGCCGCGTTTTGTATATGTTCATAAAAGAGTAGACATATACAGATTTAATTTCTATACGCCAATACATTGCAACCCTCTTTTAACTGACATTTTCTGGGATACATGCTTTAGTAAATGGTTGCTTCATGGGCCATTTAGTCTGGGGGATTTTTTTAACTACAAACTCAGTAAGGACATTTGATGATATTCAACAGAATTTCAAGCTTGTGCATAAGGACTTTTTTTTAAATACATACAGAGGAAGAAAGGAGCTGGATTGGCGGGGTTTGGTAAGGTAGATAGTTTTGAGCTGATTATCACTAGGGATACCCCAATTGGAACCATATACAGAGTATTGAATAACATGATGCAAGACGATTTGGGTAAACATGCGTAGGGATGGGAAGATAAGATAAGTGCACAAATCAATGACCTGACTGTCTTTAGAAGTTGTCCAAATGTATATAATCTCAGCAAATTTACAGGCTCAACATTTTACAACTTGTTTTAATTTGTATATAACCCCAGGGAAAATTGCAAAAAGAGAGACATCTGGAGCAAGGTACCCAAGATGCAAGGTATATGGAGTGGATACAGTGCACATGTTGGCCAGCTGCCCAGTGCTAAAGGGCCTTAAAGCTGGGATTGTCGATTTTTTAACAAATAATTTAGGGGTGCATACTGCCCTATCTCCACTGCTAATGATGACATAGTCCCAGTCAATGCCCAACCATGCATGTTTGTTGCTATGGCCGCAATTAGGTTATGTTTGACAACAGCCTGGCTTGATCCTTCCCCTCTGGTTTTCCATCAATGGCTTGCACATTTACTGTTGATTTATCATTTGGAAAAAGCAAATGATGTTCGGAAAGATAGGAATACTCTGAAAAAAATGCTTAAAATTTGGGCCCTCCTAAGTGACCGGACATTGGTAGGCACGTCTGAGGAATAACTAGGCAAAACACCTGCATAGTAACTACGATCAATTTGGGGGGGGTTCAAGGAATGACTTCATATATATATATTTATGGTTTCTATATGCCTATTTTTATGTCTTGATTTTATTCTTCCTCGCTTTGATACATTTGATGTTCTTTTTAGAATTATGTACTGTCAGTTGATTCATTCATTGGATGTCATTTATGGGAATTGTCTGCTTGTGGGGAGTGGCAGTTATTATCTGGAAAACTAAATAGTTTTTGTTTTTTTTAAAAAGGAGGATCAGTCTGATAAAACAGAATTACCCTGATACCTTCTCTGTATTGTCTAATCAGTTACCACTACTGCAGGGGGGTGAGAATTTGGGCATCATCCCATGCAAATGAAGGTACTTCTTTAAATGTCAGCACGTTACATATAAATAAATCATAATTCTTCGCAAGCAGTCTTGGTGGAGATGATTAATGCCTGCTACCTAAGAGGTGGGAAAGGTATATCCCCCTCACCCAAAGGAAGTCTTTAGGATGGGCTTGGATTGTACAGTTGATCCTCCTGTTATCCACCTCAGAGGATGAAGACACAATAACTGACAGTTTGGCAGGGGTCTTGTTGTCAATAGGCTGCACACTTTCCCTTGAGGAGGAATTTGAACGCATCAAAGAGGACGCGTGCAGTCTGTGACTGCTCCCACACCCAGGTGTATCAAGGCCCCAATAAAAGGTGGATGTTTGCACTGAGACCCAGAGCAACATGTGAAAACACTGTTCACTGTCTATCAAATGAGAACTTGTAAGTGCCTGTGTAGATGACTGACCCTTTTTTTTAACAACGTGGCACACAGCATTTGTGCTTAAACCAACCACTCTTATAAATTATAAAAGTAAGTCAAAGAGTCTACATTGTTCATACCCAAAACATAGAGATGTAGCTGCAGTACTTCACTTGGCTCACACTCCTCCTTAGAATGACCGGATGCCTCAGTTGTTAGGCTGTTGATTAACTGTGGTGTGGGCCCTGGTCATGCAACCAATGAACCCCAAAAAGTCAGTTAATTAGCCTGTGCTTAAGCCTTGGAAGCTAGGCACAAAAAGCAGTCAGGCTTAAGTTAGAGGCAATGTGTAAATTATTTATGTAGCATACAAACACTAATGAGGTAAAAATACACCACAATAAAAATCTCACACCAATTTAGAAAAATAGAGAACATTTTGATAAATTATTTGACACCAAAGTGATAAAAAAATGAATCAGTAGAAATGAGCTATGAATTTTTTTAAGTTTTTAGTAAAAACGAGTGCCTAAAAGATTGACTTGCCAACTGCGGATATCTAGTCGTGCGAAACCAGGTTAAAGTAAAAAATATGGTGGACCGCGATTGAGCACAGTCGAATACAAGGTATGGATTGGGCCCGGTCAACGCTTACCGTCGGACTTAGAAGAAATTTTTAGAAAAATGTACTGAGAAGGTAAAGTTCAGCAGGTCAAGTGTGCAGGCAAAGTCTGAGGATGGAGTGTCATTATCGGGGAGCCTTAGGTGAAAGCCACAGTGAATATTTCTACGTTCCAACTTAATCTCTTTTTTGGAAATCGCCAATCTCCAGTGGGACAAAGCAGGAGGCTGTAGCAAAAGACTGTTCCAGGGGCTCAGATGTCTCTTTTGCGAAGGAACGCTGAACAGGATTTGTTGCTGCGGAGAAGAACAGAGCGAGAGAAGCAGCAAATTCAATCTGACCGGTAGATAGGAGGAACTCGCAGGTCCGGGTCTCCTCTCGGTTCTCAGAGCAGTTTTTGGCAAAAATGAATAAGTCCTCAGTATTGTTTTTTGGCCATCTGGGCACCTTTAGTACCACACGCAAGTGTCCAGGACTGGTGGGACCCCACTTCAGGGTTCAGGACTCAATCAGGCTGTGTCCCGGTGGGGGTTGAAGATGGTGGGAGTCTTTTGTGTCCCTGTGGATCTGACAGGAGGCCAGCAAACTAGCTGCTGGAGTCAATCTGGTAGATATGGGTTCAGGTGAAGATGCAGGGCTCCATGGCAGGTAGAGCAAAGTAGTTTTGCAGAGTGGTTAGCAGGTCACAGCAGCAAACAGTTCTCTTAGAGTCCTTCCGCTGGTCCAGAAAGGGAAATAAAGAGTGCGTCTGAGGGTCCTACTTTTATACATGGTGGCCTCTTCCTCTGGAAGGTAGGAGAAGCTTACAGAAAGGGTTTTTGAAGTGCATGGCATTTCCTGACAACCCCCCCCCCTGGCTCCAAGGTGGTTGCAGTAACAATGTGGAGGTGATAAGTCCTTTGTGTGAAGGCAGAGTACAGCCTATTCAGTTGAAATAGGGCTGTGCTCAGCTCCAACCCCCAACCTGTCAGCAGATAGTCAATTTAGGCACACCTAATCTCTCTATTGCGTGACTGTCTGGGGGAATTCACAAAGTCTAACTGTCATTTACAAGCAGTTATGTGACTCAAAACAGGCTGCAGGCACAAAAGAGCTAAGGGCAGGAAAATGTCAACTTTCTAAAATTGTCATTTTCAAAATTGTAATTATAAATCAGACTTTACAATTAAAGAGGATTTTTCACCAACAAAACAAAGTTCAGCACAAAAATGGAGGTAACTAGGCAAAATGTTGGGGGGAAGACGACTCATAAGCTGACAGGTCAAAAGCTCTTCTGCTGTTAAAGAAGATAATTAGCATTTTGCTGCATGAGGGGACGTTCTTTAGCCCAATATTGTTAACATATCAAAATAAGCTCATTTCTTAACCTTAGAAGACCACTAATAATCTTTACTTTTCAGGCCGAATGTAGAGTCTCACTCTGCCTTATAATAAGCAATGTCTAGCATGACACCTGTTAAGATGCACTAACCTTGCAATATACAACAGGAGAAATAACAGCTTGCACACTTCCTAGAACATACAACTAACCTTTCACTGTTTCCGTTTATATTACAAAGACATCTGCGGAAAGGTGACTGGGACAAGAGAGAGAAACTGAGATATTGTATATCGACTAACTGCCTGGTGGCACAGTTGGACTCAATCTGTTCTGCAAGATGGTTGACGTCTAAAAGGAAAAAAAGATATTGGTATGGCTAGAGCGTTGATTTTGGAAGTTAACTTCTGATATTATATATAATGTAACTACTGACCCTGCTCCATATACCCTGATCCTTCTCCTGAGCTGTAAAATATTTAAAGTTGATATGTTAATTGCGAACAACACTCAGAGGGACAGATTTAGCATTTGGCAGATGCAGATGGGCCATCAAAAACCGTCTCCATGGAAGTCCATCCGTCCATCCTATTTAAAGTAAGGTGGTTTGATAGAAAACGTTTTTTCATCCATCCTCCACTGCATTTTCCTTACTCCACTGTCAGCAGTACCCTAAACTGGACAGATGGAGCAACAGAAAGTCATTACTCCATCCATTGTCTATGTAGTATAATTTCCTTTTTTTATTTTTTATTAAGCATTTCCAGAAGATAGAGATATATTAAACATCAGTCATTACCATATAAATATCCAATAAATACAGTACAATAGAGTGATTGGAGATTTGGTGGTTCAGAGTCTTTCCCTCTTGCTGCTAATAAAATCCTGTATACCGCTGTCCCCAGGAACAGACAATATTCCTGCTCGGTACTAATGCCCAAAGTGTTATCATGGCAGAGGATCAGCAGATAATTCTAGTCTAAGGCCTAACACTTACTCCCAGTACCCTAGCAGCCCTGTTTTTCACAGATCTAGCTTGTCACAGTCATACAGCTTATGAATCAAAGTGGCAGGGCCTAGCCCACATCTGGGGCATTTATCATGAATTCTCTTCCCCCATGCATACAATTTGGCTGGTGTAAAATAGAGATTAAAAATAGTTTTATACAATTGGGCCTTGAGATTCGAGGATAAAAGTATTTTAGCAGTTAAATAGAGGATCATATAAATATCCACATCGGCATTCCCCAGATTCCTTGCCCAATATGCCTCAGTTTTTTCCGGGTCATCTGGAATCCTATCAAGAAGTAGACTATAAAAATTCTAATCCTGCTGGATTTAGAGGTTATAGTATCCAAAATTGGTATCTTATCGAGCTTAATCTCAGGGCTAAAAACGGTGAGGATGCTCCTAATCTGAACATATTTAAAATATTGGTTGCCCGGTATACCAAAGACTCGCTGCAGCCTGGGAAATTGAAAATATTGCTCTCTCCCACAGAAATCGTTCTGACCCCACACCTTTCCCACTCCTTCCCCATGGCATCATTGATCTGGAGTGGAAACAGAGATGAACGCCATAGGAGGGTATATCTACAAACTTTCGGAACAGCCATAAACTTGGAGACCTGTTTCCAGACTTTCCATGCACTGTAGATTACTTTGAACCGTACCTTTTTATAATAACTCGGTTCAAGTTGCCTGAGTAGCAACCCAGGAGCTTCCTTCCCTATGGACAATTCATAAATAGTGGGTATTTTTGGGCCTTGCTCTGTTTCCCGTATCGTTAACCAGGACAAACAGGGTGGCCATTTGATGGAGAAGAGCCGCGCAGTAATAAAGGGCAATATTGGGGATTGCAAGGCCCCCCTATCTTGTGGTAAGACAAGGAACTTCATCGCCCTTCTTACCTTCCCATATTGCCACATAAAACCATATCTATAGTATAATTTCCATTGGTGTAAAAATAGCAATTCATTCTCCATATCTGTAATGGAGGAAATAAGAAAGCTCTGCCACGACATCCACACACCTAACACATTCACCATGTCCCTGCTACCACAAGCCCTGGGACACACTCTGGTAGTTGTGGTATTAAAACAACACATGCATAACAAATGAGAAGATACGTGCAACATTTTTACTTTTTTTAATGCACTGCCTTTACTACCAATGTCATTAAACCTAACTTAATCTATACCAAAGCATATCTAACAACACGTTACCCGGTCTCTCTGTCTATCAAAATGCCTCACTCTACCTACCCATGTAAAATATTCAGGTAAGACAATTTTACTACCCACCCCACCTCAAGTCAGCCCGTGATCCCTGTTTAACTGCTTACTTTACACTCCACAATTGCATGATTCAAACATGCATTCCAAGGAAATATTATCAAAACTTAATTGCAAGGGCAAGTCACACATCCACATGCCAGAAAATATATAGGTATGCTAGGTGTATGCACACTTAATGTATTGTATTTAATTTACATGAACTCCATCACCTGAAGATATACTTACTTTTTATCACCCAAATAATATTATAGACACACACACTCCCACTCTGCATACCACGAACGTATCCCCTCACAATACCAATCCTAGTTCCATTAGCATACATTGTAAAGGAAATGAGCTACATTCCCCACAATGCAACACAAAGGAAATCACAAGGCATGGAAATTGAATTAAAGAGTTAACTTAAGTAACATATGGGTAAAAATATGCAGCAACATATGAAAAAAGTTGTAGCATTTTGCATTTTCAACAACAACCAATATCTACAAGTAAAATAGAGACACACATTGTCGTAATGTAATATTTTGTAAACTAACTTCAAAAAAGGATAACAACAGTCTTCTTCCCCTGGGGACTTCATTCAGTGTCTAAAAAATAAATAGCAATACAAGTTTGGGGATGGAGGAGATCGTGTCAGTTCTATATGTAAGCCTAGAGTGGTGGTGCTTGCCTCCTAACTGTCCGTGCAATGTCCTCGTTAGGGGACTCTACATCCTCTTGGCACAGACGGTAGTCCTGGCATCTACTTTTTGTGTAGTGTGGGGATATAAGGATTTTTTTTAGGTTAGACAGGGTTTCTGTAAAAGAATAATTAGGTGCATGGTGATGTTTAAGCGTATGGGACAATTTAGGGGCATAGGTTGATTTAGGAACAGGTTGAATAGTGGAGAGAGGTGGAGGTATTTGTTCAGCAGGGGAAATTGGGATGGGTTTTGGAACAGGGTCAGATGTTGGAACGGGGTGAAGGGTTGGAATGGAGTCTGAAGGAGGAATCCAGGTGGGTGTGCCAGAAGTACTAGTGTCAGAGGAGGCACAACCAGAGACAGGACCTCTCTGCGTGGCAGACATGACAGAGCACATGTGCTCCAGGACATCAATCCCTTAAGCCAACGGTTGACTGACACTGGATGACATACAACTATGGTTTCTCCCGGCAGAGAGGTTCTTAAGGCCCTCCTGTGCTTCCTCTAACACTAGTGCTGCAATACGGGAGCATGGGAATAGACACCTGGTATGAAGGAGACTCCCAGGTTGTTTTTGAACTAGGTGCTGGCTTGGTACCAGGAGCAGGAGTGAAGGTAGTGCTACTGGTGCTGGCCACGTGAACAGATGTTGTTGGTTCTAATGTTTGTTTTCTCCCCATGAGGGACAGGCCAGAGTTGGAAGCCTAAGACTTAGATAGAGATGTGGCCTCCTGGCCAGCCCCCTCGTGCTCAGTGGCACTGGGTCCTTGTGTGTGTGTGTGGCTTCACCTTCCAACTCCCAGTGGTTCCTGAAGCATGGCCAGAGTCTTCCTCCTTTGCTCCAGAGGACACTGAAGGCAGATGGACACATAAAGCACATAGTACAGAGTAATTAGCAAATTGTGTACATAGCAAGGATGTCCTCGATTTTTTCAATGAATGTAAATATTTTAAGGAACGGGCACCTAATAGGACATCACAAAATATCTTATTTTAAAAATGTAAAGGCAAACTAACATTTGCAAAAAAAGCAGAATGTATTAGGACCCAAAAGCAATCTAGCCCAACTTTTGATTTTGACAGAGGATATTCTATCACAAATTTGACATAAATCCTGTTCACCACATTACAAAGTGGGATACACTATAATGCACTTGTAATATGGTGGATGTGATTCCTGTTATGTTTGTGAAAGAGTATCCCATCTGACAAACTCAACAGTGGTACTTTATTTAGTTGTGACAGAAAAGTCCCCTGCATGGTGTATTCTTCCAGCCCATGCCATGCATTCAGAAGTGTAAGTATCTACTATCACACTTTATGTACTACATGAACCTAACAACAGAGAAAATATGTGTGTGTGTTTGTGTGTGTGTGTGTGTGTGTGTGTGTGTGTGTGTAAGTGTAGCCCACCTTTGTGACAATATTCAGCTCATACACTTCCCAGGGGCCTGGGTGTCATCAAGCCATGGAAAAGAAATACTATCCACTGCACACAGTAGTTTTATTAGCATGGTAGTGCTAATACATTAAAGAACTGAGCCTGCCCAACACTTTTTAACCTACACCATGGGAGTGTGATCCTCATGAACCACTTGATGAAGGGGCTGGTTTTAAATTTGGTGGACAGGATATTCTGCAACTAATGCAGCAGATATCCCATCTGTTCTAAGTGCATTATTGCCTATATTACTTGTAATACAGCAGATGGGATTTCTGTCATGTTTGTACTAGAGAACCACATTCCCGAAACTACCCAAGAAAATATTTTTGGGTTTCTAAATCATGCTTGTTAGGTAGCATACCCATACATATGTTAAGACAAAGATCAATTTGCAAACATATAAACATGAAAAGCTACATGCAGTAAAGCTATTTCACTACTGACACAGAAATCATTGTGGAGACACACAGGTCCTGATTAACTTGTTGGTGTCCGGATTATTCGTTAACTAATGTGACAATGTACCGTTAAATAATTTACTAGTGTATTATATCCTATTTCACTTGTAATATAGAGAACGGGATATCTGCCACGTCTTTGGTGTAGTATTCCAGCACTCAAACTATAAAGAAGGGTTATAAGCAGCATCAATATCTTCTAAGCTGAGGAAATTTACAGTCTTGTTGCTCAATGGCCTTCCGCTCCCCATCCAAGTCGGGGCAGGCCACTGCCAGAATGTGGTGCATCATGGTAGTTAGTGACAGTCACACACCAGTGTTTTGGCTGGCAGGACCTTCCCACTTGATTTAAAATGGTAAGATGTGTTGACCACCAAAGGTCCTTTCAACCTTTTCTGAATTAATCCTGTGGCTCCCCTAGAACACCTGTTGGTGCACTTTCCTTGCACTGGCCCACCAGAACTTCTTGATCTGAAGGGGGGCTCACCTACCCAGAGGGAGAAAATAAATTGTTTTAGAAAATGCTACTAATATACATGTAATGGTAAACATCACAATTTTTTTTACTAGGCATTATCGAGATATTATGTGAAGTTGACTTAACATATATTGGTGTGAATTACTAGTATTGCCCAATAATGTTGACATTTGTGCAAAGTCATCACACAATGTTGTGTGATGCCATTAGGTACCATACTCTATATCAAATTTCATATTTGGTGGAAAGGTTACTCCATTACACAATGACAGAATAAATGTCCATCCTATTAAAAGTGCATTATGTCGCAGGTAACTTGTAATGATGCTGTCGGGATTTCCACCACATTGTGATGGAGTAACAATTCTTTCAAACTCTAACTAAGGGCCTTTCTTTTATGGACAGGGTACGCCATCAAAAAAGTGATGGAATACCATGTCCATCAAAAGAACAGTATGAATGCTCTCTTTTGAGTTAAGAGGACTGTGATCTTTCCCACAGAATTGTCCTCCCTAGCTTGGCTGTAAGAAAGCGTACTCCCTCGACCAGGGCCACCCTTGGCTCAGATAGTGTCATGTCCTAAATTTCCCATTCACTGAAAAACATGAAATGCTTTTTGACAGTACAGACTTCCATTATTTGACTCTCAGATTTTTGTTGCCCTTGTCAATCACCAAGGTTCCCCATGGAAAAAAGAGGTCTGGCATGCCATGGCCACTGTCCAATAGAGTAGTGTTTTTTGTCTAAATATTTGTACGGGAAGCTATTCTGGGCCTAATGTTACTTTCTGTGGATGTTATTCCATCAGTCAGGGTGGGGGAAGACATTACCTCCCCAGTCTTTATGGACATCTGTACCACAAATTCCAAATCATGCCCAGAGCAGATCTCTGTTTCAAAAAATACTACACTCTGGGTCTGTGGTCAGGACATTCCTTTCATTTGGTGAACCTGGGTGTTCACATAGAGTGCTGTAATTTGAATGTCCTCAGGTAACCCAACTGTGAATTTAAATGGTCAAACTAAATATTATGATACACAGGAAAGTGCACAACATTTGTGTTGCAGTAGCATGCATGTGAACTAATGGGCTTAAAACATGTACGTCAATGTGATGGATTTTCCATCAAAGGACCCTTACACAGAGAAAGAGAGATTCTGCCATTCATGGTTTAACCAATGCGGGACTACAGTTATTGGAAAAGGAAGGCCAGTTCCCTATGGACCTCTCCCTAGCTAAACTCTAATCTGAGGCCTCTGAGGCCAGCGCTGGAAAAGGTCAAAGAGTTCCAAATATGCAAGGATATTCTATGAAGAATTCCTTAGATGTGAGGACATTTTTTAAAGTAGGACTGCAGATGAAGTGATAAGATGCACTACAAGTAGACATTGTTGGTAAGATAATCTCGCAATCGGTTTGAAGATTCTCTCAGCAGGAGAGCCAGGAACCCAGGTGAGGTGTACAGCCTAACAAGACACTTCCTCTCCTTAAGAGGGAAAGCCACCTACCTGGCCATACCCTGGGTGTCACTTTTATTGACTTTGGGATGCTCAAACCCTGTAGTAGATCCTCACATTTTGAATCCTTGAATCCATCAGTAGATCCCCAATTCCTAAGATGCTCAAATCCTGTGATAAATCCTCTGATCATACTGTAGTCTGCCACTCAAATGGTGCATACTTTCACAGCTTTAAGGTGTCCATATGAGAACTGGATTGGCTGTGCTGGTGATGGATATCACAACAGGGCAGCACACAAGTGGTAGGCACAATCGGGGGTGGTATGAGAGTAGTAACAAGCCATGTATTGCAACTACTGGGATGGGGTACTACATACAAAGAATCCTTGATATATATGTGGACAGTGCCCTGAAGGTATGGCTACAGGCTGTGCCCGTAGGTAATAGTTGTAGGGTACATGATGTAGTAATTTGATTAAGGTTATGTCCTGTGGCTACCTTCTGCCAGACCTTCCTGCTGTCAGTTGTCTGCTGAAGGGGATATATCCTCTGAGAGTCCTAATACTCCCACCCATTCTTTGACAAGCAACTCTCTAGATTCACAAACACAATTATAGTGCAGTGAATCACAGAAGCATTAAGGTGGACAACAAAAATGGTGCAACACCTAGCCAACATGTCCTTCCCATTGTGTTCCTGATCGTCTTGATCAGACAGAGACATTTCACCATCAGCAGAATCATCTTCTGGTGTACTACCCCCCCCCCCCTCTTCACCCAGAAACCTGTTGCAGAGGTCCCGCCAAACCTCCAAATCAGTTTGCAATTCAGCTTCCATTTGGCTGAGGAGCTGCAGTTGTGAAACACCCAATCTCCACTCTGGGAAATCGTGCACCCACAGGTCCATCATGGGGGCCATTGCTCCCAACCCTGTGAAGGCAACCCTCCTCGTAGCCAACAACAGAGACCAATGTAAGAAGTGGCTGCCTTCTTGCTCCGCCTGGGCCAGGTTACATTCCCCAACACACAATGCTGGGGAACTCGCTCACAAGCCAAGGCAGTGGTCCACTGCAGTCTAACCACCACATCCAGAAAGCCCCCACCAGTGAACAATCCCATGCCAAATCCATAAAGTCAGCTTTCACCAAACCACACCATGGAAAAGCAGGTGACCGCTCCGAGCTAAATCTAAACATCCTTATAGGGGTCATATGAGGAACAGGGTCAAGACTGATTTGCATATGGTTGGGTCTGAAGTAGGTTGACGAAGTGAGCTAAAGAACAGTATTGGGATCAACCCAGATCTATTAGTGACTGGGGGGAGTGTCTGAAAAGATTCAGCACTCCGTCCATCATCTCCTTTTGTTTGGATGTGAAGGGCACTCCAAAGTATACACCAAAAACTGCCCATGAGGGTTAGTGGCCAGGTAGCTCCACTAGGCTCCAGCCCGAGACAGCATGTTTTCTCTGAGGTGTTAGCCCCTTGGCCCAGTATCCTGTCCCAATTCAGGACACCGCCCACCCGGGAGAGTCACATAGGAGAAATATAAATCCAGCCAGACAGGAGTGGGCCCTACAGGGCGAAAACAGTAGCCAGCCCCAACTCAGGCACCCTCCTGGGACCACCCGCTCAGCTGCATGGAGTGACTCCAGCCCGGACTGCACCCCAAGCCCAGTCCAGACAAGGGGAGCCTGGTCAGCAGCTCCTCTCACTGCCCTATCCCTCCTCCTCTTGGAAGACAGGATCCCCACGATGATGTTCAGTCACCCCAGCCCACAAGTCTGGCCGCTGTATGTCTGCTGTCCCCACAGGGCGTCCGGTGTCCTTTGCACGCCTAACCCAGGCTCCCCGGATCAGGCTGATCACCGCAGGGGTGGGCTGGCACCCCACCACCGCGCTGCCAGCCCCACATGATAGCAGCCATGTGCAGCAGTCCCAGCTACACCCTCATTTCCTCAAGGAGAGCCAGATGGCCTCAGTACCAGTGCTCCAAGACTGTCCCCCCACTCAGTTCAATTCAGGCCCCTCTCGGTGCGGGGATCTAGAACACCTCTCTCCCTGTTGTCCCTGCTCCTGCAGGCCGAGAAAAGGGCGCCAAGCAGGCCGCAGTGATCTTCTGGGGCGACTGCAGCCCTGAGCAGTCCCCGCTAGTCCCTCAAATGAGCCACTGTCGTCTCAGCCAAAGGGGGTCTCGCTGCTCTCGCCTCTCCTCACAGGTGCCCAGAGGGAGCAGAATTCCTCACCACCTCTTCCTGGTAACAACTAGGCCTCAGCGGCACAAGCAGGGCCCAGAATGCCATCAGTACCCAGACACAGAATTGATTTCCCCAAAAGCTGCAGGAAGGATGTGTCCCTTTTGCTGCACCTCAATACCCAAGTGTCTCTCTGTGGTCTAAATTGTGCAAGTAACATAATTCAGCAGGATTAAAGTCGGGCCAGCCAGGAGCTACAGGCAACAGTGTCCTGTGGGCTATCTTTTCAGGCCATGCCCCCAGATGGCTTCAGATTTTATCTGGAATGGAAAATGTGTCCACTTTAACACTCACTTAGCATGGAGGTCCAAGAAACTTTAAGAACATTTGCCTATGTGCAATACACAAGAAGGAGAACAATTGAATTAATAGTGCAGCTAGTGAAAGCACTTTTGGAAAAGATAAAACCTATTTGCAGAGAAACATGTCCTTTTTTCATGAGAACAACCTATAGATATGTTTGGGGGTTCCTTAAGGGTTTGGACTGTGAAATGTATATTTGAACAGTTTAGCAGAAAACCCATTAGAGACGTGTTAATAGCTAGATGCTTCATTAAAAAATACAGGAGAGATTGCTCATATGTAAAAAAAATCTAACGCTGTCCAAAGCATTGGATATTGCAAATAGCATTGAATGTTCTAGGAAAGGACCTGGGGGCACATCTACGACCATTTTCAGCAGTTGCAAATCGAGAAACAGGCCTTTTGGGACCTTTAAAATGGCTTGTGGAATGTACCAACTCTATTTTGCGAGTCTGAAACCTATTACTAATTCGCATAATAGAGTTTGCGAGTCGATATTAGGAAGGGTATGCCAAGGGCATCCCTTCCTAGTAGCAAGTTGAAAGGGGATGTACAATTGTTTTGCGACTGGAATGCGTTTGCAAAAACCATTGCCGTTTACCGCCTACTTCAAGTAGGTGGTAAGCCAGTCGGAAACGGGAAGGGGTCCGCTAAGTGACTGGCAGTGAAAATGTATTTTAAGAGCAGGCATTGGTCTCACTGACCCCTATCTACTCATAAAAAATGAAACAGAAACAGTTCATTTTTCTTTTTGAAACGCATTCTGTTTTCTTTTAAGGAAAACAGTCTGCATTGAAAAAAAATTGCTTTATTTAAAAGCATTCATAGACATGGTGGTCTGCTGTCCCTCGCAAGCCACCATCGCTATGTTATTGCACATTCCCAACAGGTCGCAAATTGTGACCTGCCGCATGACTTTTGATGAGGCAAGTCTATTGCAACCACATTGGAAGTTGCTAATGTGTCTGAGACATATTAGTACATTTAATTTTGCGAGTCTCCAATTGGGAGTAGCAAAAAATCACAATTAGAGACTCGCAAAATGAAATGGTCATACATGAGGACCCAAAAGTATTAAAGAAATGGAGTGGCAAAATTGTGTACGTAGTGAAACCTGCAAGACATTTTAGTAAAAATAAAAACATAAGCTTGGATTAGAATGTTGCATGGAAATGTGGTTCAAAGTTCCATGTGGCATTATATAAATTGTGTCCTGCAATTAGCAAAGAGTGTACTAGCTGTGAAGCCATGGGGTATATCGTCAGTATGGACAGAACAGGAGTTTGGAATGACAAAACATATGTGATGCAGTATTCTCTGGAAATGTACAGAATGTAGTACTTACTGTAACTGTTAACGAAGAGCATGTTCAAGAGTGTGCTGACCTCGATGAGAAGTTTAACAAAGTTAGAACGTTAAAAGAAACGAAAAATAATTAAACCATGAAAAATGCATTTTAAAAATAATTTACACAATTCTAAAACTATTTATAAAATCAAATGTTGAAATAAATAAAATAAATAACCATAAACCAATACAAAACATTAAGAAGTTAATATTCCACTGCATTACAGTCTAAAAACATCCGGAAAATAAAAAATAATTTTTTTGTAGGAGAAATGACATATCCTATTCTTAGGCCAATCAAACAGATGTTTATAAAAATACATAATTGAGGAGGGTGAACTAAGCTATTCTAACTCCATTCTAACAGAAGTTGAGGAAGGTGCATATGGATTAGGTCAGGTTTACTATTCTAACTCTAGTCTAATCTATATTAGGGAAGGTGTATACATTGGGTGGTCCGATTTACTATTCCATTTCCAGTCTAACAAACATCGGGGTTTAGTGCCTATTTTGGAGAAGGTCAGAATTACTATTCTAACTCCATCTAACAAGCATTGGGGAAAGTGCATGCATTAGGCATGGTCAAATTTACTACTCTATCTCGAGTCTCACAAATATTGGCCAAAGTACGAAGTGGATACATTGGTTATGGGAGGGAGAAGATTTACTACACTTAAGGCCAGATGCACAACCCTCTATTGCATGCGCAAACGGGTTAGCCACCTGTTTGCGCATGAAAAAAACAAATAGGGCATGTACAATTCCTATTTAGTGAGTCACAATTTTTTCTGTGACTAGCTAAATAGGAATTGTGATTCGCTATTCAGAAGGGGTGTTTCAAGGGTGTCCCTTCCTAATAGCGACTCTCTATCCCATGTATGAATGTTTTGCGGCCGCATTTGTGGTCGCAAAACACTCACAATTTACCGCCTTAAAAGATGAAACAAAAACGTTTAATTTTTTGAACAAATGCATCCCGTTTTCCTTTAAAAAAAAAAACTTCTTTATTTAAAAGCAGTGCCAGACATGGAGGTCTGCTGAGCGCAGCAGGCCACCATCCCTGGGAGGGCCAGCAATTCCCAATGGGGTTGCAAATTGCGAGTCCCTCGTGAATATTGATGAGGCATGAAATTTGCAACGCCACTGGGAATTGCAAACAGTGTCTCAGACACTGTTGTACATGGCATTTTGCGATTCGAAAATTGCGACTCGCAATCGAGCGCAATTTGCGAGTCGCAAGTTGTCATAGTCGTACATCTGGCTCTAACTGCAGTCTAACAAATATATGGGGAAAGAGCATTTATGTGAGGGATTGCATTCAGAACACTCAAACATGTCCATTAAAAATGCATCAAATATACTTATCAAACAAAATAACAAAATAAATCACAGAAAAATGTCACCAAACATAAAAAAATAACACAGCCAATTAAAAATAAAAATGTATTCTTTAAAATTGCATACATTATTAATTATCAGCTCAAATGTATTTAAATATGCAATTACTCAATTACAGTTTAAGAATAACTGTAATTAATCCATTAATCATTTAATATCAATCATTAAATATTATATTTGGAAAAATATCCATCCACCTTCACAGCCTGAACTTAAAAGTGATGTTAAGCACATTAAGTTGCCGGAAAAAGTGAGGAAAGGTGAATTGAAGTTTGTGGGCAGTTTTGTCAAAGTTTCAAAGTGGAGGCTAAGTTGACGAATGGTACATGGGAGATTTAAAGAGGGTAGAGAAAGTAAAGAGGTTTGTGAACGAATGTATTAGGACACACAATTAAGGTGTACATTTACCACAAAAGACTGCTCCTCAGATTAGTGTAAGTATGCCACTGAAATGTTTTGGGGTATTGAAGGAACCTGTGAAGTTGAAAGACCACGCACTGTAATGCTTTGTGTTATTATTGCATGTTATGTTGCTCTTTTATGTTACATTTAATCTTGTTATATTATGTTGTTTGTATGTGGGGGTAGGAGATGTGTTATACCCTATTTCAGGGCTGCGGGTCGTGTGGCATGGAACAGAGCATGATATCTAGAAGAGAACATTTTGTTTGTGTTGAGAAGGCTCCAGGGATGCTCTGTTGCCCCTAGGTGTAGTGGCTGCTTGTTGTGCCAGTGATTGTTCAAAGAAAGTACATTCTTCATATACTCACTGTTGTTCATGCTGCTCGTGTTTATTTATGTTCTATCACTGCCCATCAATCACCAGAGATGAGTTTTTTTTTGCTCATCGAAGGATTACTTTATCTTGTTAAGCTATTTAAACACTCCGATGTTGGGCTTCCTATCAAATATATATTGTTACAGTTGCCTTATAGAAAATACTTTTCAAGGGAAGGACTCCTCCTAGTCTACAATTATAGTGTTAGGCCAGTCAAAGTCAATAATAAGTCAATAATTTCATTTAATAAACACTTTGCAATTGTTGTGAAGCAGTGACCAAATTTGCTGATACCTGAAGTAGAAAACAGAGACTCAGACATTGGCCTTCGGTGGTAAGTCTGCAACGAGATTCCCCTAAATTAAAGTCCAATGTTTGTTGAGCCATTCCAAAAACCCAAGACTGCTGAGGAAATCAATGATGGGCTATACCAACTCGTGTGAGCACACATCACTTGTCAGGACAGAACCATTATTTGCTTCTTATATGATGGGAGCTGAGGCCTACATACAATTGTTTTTGGAACCTGAAACGTAACAAGAGAGGACCACGAGCAGTTGACATGCAGTTTTAAGGTATTCCAGCCATTTGGGCCATATTTCAGGCTGTTGGGACCATAGTGTACTGTGTGTCATATAGGTAACCGCAAACCAAATTTTAGCTTTCACTGGAAACTGATGGAGATGTTTGTTACAGATGCTGATTTAAATTTGAATGTCACCATCATTGCCTTAGACTGATTTATTTGCAGATTTTTTATCATCCGCCCAAGAAGTGTAACATTACCATATTCTAGCCTGGACAGAATTCAGAGGAATGATATAGTGAAGTCATTAAAATCGCAATTGTTGTTTACCATTTAAGAGATCTTTAAAAACATCTTGACTTCTGTACAGGATACATGGAGAATTGTAGATGGTGACTCAGCTAAAGGATTAGAATAATGTTGATCCCCCAGCCTATAAGTCATGCAAAACATGATGTTTGTTTGACTAGACTCTCTGTCCTGAACCTGGTACTCCTACTTTGTCAATACGAATAATACACCTGCAAAAGGTGATTAACCAATTCAGTGAACCCAGAACTTGGTGAAGAGTTGGTTAAGCTGTACAGGCAGCACCTGATGAAGAAAATCCCACGGTTCCAAATGGGAAACGAACCTCCACACAGGCTTTATTGAAGCTGGAGAAAGAATTGGGAGAGTGGAAAAGGGATTAGAAGATAAGTAGAAATACTGAAAATTGAAAGGATGACAGAACAGAACTGTAGAAGTAGCAAAGGATGGAATCGAGGACTCATAAAGTATGCAGGTGTTGGTGTAGCACACAGTTGTTAAGCAAGAGGAAATGCACTTTAATCTCTTTTTTAGGCACCCTAATGGGAGTCTTCAAAGAAGATTCACTGTTGCTGAGTATGTGTGGAGACTGAACACTTCTCCATTGCGGGAAACATCCTTTACAACGAAACTTTTACAACGCAGTGTTTTTACAATGCAGGTTTTACAACAAAAACCATTACAACGCATTGCGCTGGGGGGCGCTCTAGGATAGGGTATAGATTTAATTTACTATCCAACACCTTCCCTAGTGTCCACGGGGACTGAAGTTGGAATAGTAAATTAAACTATTCACTATCCAGCACCCCAAAGCGCTATGTGTTGTAAAGGTTTGCGTTGTAAAAACTGCATTGTAACAGCATGCGTGGTAAAAGCATGCGTTGTAACGTCATACATCCCTCCATTGCACATGCGCAACATTGCCAAACTCGAGAAGGAAGAACAATGGTGTATTGATATTCGCCACTGTTGGAAATTAGTGTGCTAGTTGAGGTGGGGGGAAGTGAAACGCTACTCAAGCAACAACCACAATCCGTGTCAGGATGAAACACAAGCAAACCCCAAATAAACCTGTGCTTAACCCACTGGTAGCTTGGAACACAAGCACTTCAAGCTTTACTTAGAGGCAATGTGTAAAGTATTGTGGACCACTTCAAACAGAAATAAAGTGAAAACACAACACAAGGAAAATCCCACACTAAATTAGAAAGATACAGTAAATCTAATAAATTATTTGACATCAAAATAACAAAAATACAATCGGTAGACCCGGAGAGATGCAATTTCAAAGTTTTAGGTAAAAACAGTGCCTAGAAGCACTAAGCGCCAACTGTGATTATCTGGTAGCTCCAGACTGGGACAAAGTCGCAAGTTCACAAGTTCAGGTCAACTGTGATGGAGTGAGGGCGGACACAGGGACCCAGTCAGGCCTGCTGAAGAAAGCAGCTTAAATCCTGGTTCGCAGAGAATTGCGAGATCCAGTGTCTAGAATGCATTGTGCAGTGATGGTTCCGAGGAGCTGCAGGGTGTGTGATGCAGAGTTCTACGTCATCATAGAGGATGCTGTTAATGAGGGGCTTGTGTGAAGTCCTGCATCATAGATGCGTCGCACACCGGGGGCACCAACGAAGCAGTGGGATTGCAATGCAGAGTCCTGTGTCATCGCCGAGGATGACGACAAGGAGGGGCTTGAGATGCGAAGGCCTGCTTCAAGGATGCATTGTGCAGCTGCGGTTCTGAGGTGACTGTGAGCTGCAATGCAAGGTCTGACGCCGGGGATGCGCCTTGCTGCGTTGGGTCCGATGCGGCTGCGAGGAGATGGGTCATCCTGCATTGGTTCTGCTTTACAGGACCACAGCTGGGCTGGCAAAGCTCCTTCAGGCCCACTTCCAAGGGTCCAGGACTGGGATGGCACCACTTAGGGGAAAATACTCACAGCAAGTAGACTCCAGTTACTGGGTTCTAGATCAGTGGAGCCATCTCGGTACCTGAGACTCTGAGCAGGAGGCTAGCCAACTAGCCCTTGGAGTCACTCTAGAGGTCCTGTCCTGGAACCAAGAAGCAGGCCCATGTTCTTTTACTGAGGCAGCAGGGTAGCAGGGCAGAAGGGCAGCAGAGCAGCAGGACAGCAGCATGAGGGCAGCCGGGCAACAGAGTAGTAGTCCTTCTAGAAGAGTAGCATAGCAGTCCTTCTGAGTCTTCCACAGGTCCAGAAATGTACTACAGAGATAGGTCTGAACGTCCGTTATTTATACCTGGTGCCAGCTTTGGAGTAGGAGAAGGTTCTGGAGGTTTCAAACCCAGAGGTGTTTTGAATTTTCTGCCTCCCTGCCCAGGCCCCATTTTTCTGGTAGTCAAAGGACCTGGGTAATATGTATATAAAAATAGTGGTCCTAGACAACACTCCAAACATCAATTAATGTAAATCTTGATTTCTCACAAAACAGACAATCAAATTAAATCTGTAACCAAAGAGAGGAGATATGGTACTTGCATTATAAATGTAGTAAGCCCAACAAAATTCTTTCAATGAAAAACATGTATCTCATAATCACATTTGTATCACAGTTTATATACACATTCATAAAATTGATTGATAGAAGAGGGAAGGGAAAGGGGTGCTCAAGTGAAGGAAGAAAAGAAAGCTCAAGGCACAAATTGAGATAATTATGTGCAACAAGGGAACAATTTAAAGTTGCACAAGACACAAGGCCTAACCATACAATTCTATATACATTATTACATAAGGGGCAAGGGAATAAATGGTATAGGCCACAAATGAAAGGGGCGTAATCGTACGAATGTGTAAATAAACTGTGATACAAATGTGATTATGAGATACATGTTTTTCATTGAAAGAATTTTGTTGGGCTTACTACATTTATAATGCAAGTACTATATCTCCTCTCTTTGGTTACAGATTTAATTTGATTGTCTGTTTTGTGAGAAATCAAGATTTACATTAATCCATTTTCTCTGGTGTCACAAAAGACTAGTGTCAAACCCTTTGTGATGGTGCTCAGCCAGAGGCTTTGTGATGTGCAAGCATGGGCATGGTAAGTGCCAGCTCTGCCACCTTATAAAGTCACAGATGGCCCATCCTGCCCACACTTACTGACCTTTGTCTCACTATCTGAGAGCAATACACATAGACCATCTGCAAGCTACACCTCGTCATGTGTCCTAGGATACAGGCAGTAGACACCAAATAGTTAGGACAAGAAAATGGCAACTTCTAAGAGCTGCATTTTCCAAACTGTGATTGAAAATCCACCTACCATTAAAGAGGGTTTTGAATTGCATTTCATAGAAAAAAGTTCGACCTTCCTACCTGCTCCCACTGAAAAGTTATCACTAAATGTAATAAGTTAACCTAATTTTATCCTATGGGAGAGGGGGGCCTTGAGTTAGTGAAAATGAATGTCAGAGTTTTTCACTAACAAGACATGTAAAAGTTAAAATTACATGTCCAATTTTTTTAATATGCAACTCCTTGCTGTTTAGGGCCTTCCCTGAGGGTGACATGTGTATTTTTTTTGCCTGTTCAAAATGGCAATTTAAAATACACAGACAGGCTGCAATAACAGTCCTGAAACATGTTTAAAAGGCTCAATCAGTGCTCTAGCACACTGGAAGCATTTAAATTACAGGCCCTGGGTACACGTTGTACCATTTTACTAGAGACTTATAAAAACAAAATGTGCCAGTTGGGTGTAGGCCAATTTCACAATCTTTAAATGAGAGAGTACAAGCACTTTAACACTAGTTAGCAGTGGTCAAGCACGCAGAGTTCTAAAAGCCAATAAAAATGGGTTCAGAACACAGGAGGGTGAAGGCAAAATGTTTGGGGCATGAGCCTGCAGAAAGGGCCAAGTCCAACAGCCAACATTATTCATGCAATTCCAACTAGCAATTATTCCAGAAAACTCCATTATAAGGTTAGTATAATTTCTTGTCCTTTTGTGATTCTACCAATGAAATAGCGGCTCTGTTTTATAGGCAAAGTCTAACTTCAAGTCTTAAGATCCTTACAAATACCCTGCCAATTAGCCTTTATGAGAAGCAAACATTTCACTTTTTACAAGCTTTTGAACATTTGGCTCCTCAGATAGTAGCTAATGCATGTACATTTAGGTCCATTGTTCAGGGTCGTCTCCGACTGTAAAGATAAGGGGCCCCCTGGTACTAATGTGAAGTTCACCTAGACAGGGAAATACATACTGTAAATGTTCTAGGGCAACTTCAATTCAATATATAAACCAAAATCAGAACATGTCAAATGATAGTAGTGACCCTAGGGTTTTAAGAAAGTGCAAAAACAATTATTATATAAGATTTCGTTGAAAATTTAAAAACATGATAAGCATAAATTTACACAGACAATGAATGACTTGTGCAACTTGCTCATTACATACATCCATCACACATACATACCACAATCCAATCTTTGTATAAATTGTCAGTATAAAGGATAATACAATTCATTGATTTATATAGTAATTAGTCAAAGACAATGCATTTAGAATATGGCAGAGAATGAGAATTTGCCTAGCTTTAGTGCTGGTAAGTTCCAATTCTATTAAGGACTCGGAGGCGAGGATTATGCCTTACTTTCTTCACTTTATTCCTCACAGCAGCAAGAAAAAACATATAAAACTACTTTTCCCATGAACACTTGGGAAAAAACAGGAAATTGAACCATAAGTCCTTCTTTAGTCTTCATACTCCGGCAGCACCCATCATGCATTGCAGGACCTTCCTCTTCCTCTTTCTTCGCGCGAAGCCCATGATCCGGCAGACTCACGCATCCTGTTTTGGACCATCATTCCCTGCAAGAAAACCTCACAGTCAGACTCCGTTTGTCCTGAGAATAACAAGGTACGCGACACTGAATGCATACACATCAACAGCAGTACCAACAGTTGAATTCCCATGAACAAGTTACTTACATTCAGTACGGGGAAGGTCCACTTCCAGGAAGTCATTGGGAGGGATAATCCTCGCCTCCGAGTCCTTAATAGAATTGGAACTTACCAGCACTAAAGCTAGGCAAATTCTCATTCTATGGCAGGACCGGAGGCTTCGGATTATGCCAGTTCAAAGCTTGTCGACAACCAGCCGAGCCACTTCTATTACTGGCTTAAAATAGAACCTCTTAAACGTGGAATCCGCGGACCAATCCGCCGCTCTCATCAGGTCCTCCAACCTAGCTCCTAGAGCAAAAGCCTTCAAGGCCATAGCGCCACGCGCTGAGTGAGCACCGAATTGTTTCGTATCAATCCCCGCCTCCTGCATAACCCAACGCACCCATCTAGCGATGGTCGGGGAAGAAACAGCCTTGTACGGTTTCCGTAGGGCAATAAGAAGTTGTCTCTCACCCGGAGGGCGAGTATCATCAGTCATATCCTCGTATGCACGGAGGCACTGCACCACACACAGCTTGGGGAAGTCCGGGAAGGCCGGATAAGAAATAACCCTCGTAAGGGTCTTAGTTCTCCTGCTCATTGTAAAGGATACACCCTCCGGGGAAAAGACCCGGGCTGTAACATCAAGCGCTCGTACATCCGAGACTCTCCTGCAGGAAATCAAGCACAGAAGCATCGCTAACTTAGCTGTAAGCTCTTTGCGAGACAAAAACCTGTTCGGCTGTCAAGAAAGAAATAGGTTCAGAACCCTGTTCACGTCCCACAGGACGGAGTATCGCGGCTCAGGCGGCAGCGAGAGGCGGATTCCCCTCAACAGTCTGCAAACCAAAGGATGCTCACCAATCGGGGAACCTTGCACCAGGTCGTGCCCCGCCGAAATGGCTGAGCGGAATGTATTGATAGACCTGTAGGCTAACCCCTCTTCCGCCAAGGAGGCCAGGAAGTTAAGAACATGGACTACATCCGCCCCCACGGGATCAAAACTCCGTCGCACACACCAGCGACGCCACCTATGCCATGCTGAACGGTATCTCCTGGAGGTGCTGTCCGCCCAGGCCTTGGAGAGCAGATCCTCTGCCTTTCCTGAAAGGCCTGGGAGAGACCAGCGACGCCGGAGATCCTCCATGCCATCAGCCTGAACGAGCCCTCCTGAACCAACCGGTGGGGATTCCCGTCCGGATTCAGGAGAATGCGAGGAGAGTGGGGGAGTAGGATTGGAAAATCCCAGGAAAGTTCCAGAAGAACCGGAAACCACACTTGAGATCTCCACCATGGCATGATCATCACCACCTGCGCTGACTGACGGCGCAGTAACGCCGACACACGTGTTATCATTGAGAATGGTGGAAACGCATAACCCTGCTCGCCCGACCAGTCTTGGAGGAACGCATCTGTCTCCTCCGCCGACGGGTCCGGGCGCCAACTGAAATACCTCGGTAACTGATGATCCAGCCGCGAGGCGAAAAGGTCCACCGAAAACGGACCCCAATGGTCCATCAGCTGGGAGAACACAAGCGGGTCCAGCTTCCACACGCTGGCATCCAAGAGGTGCCGGGAGTGCCAGTCGGCCACCTCGTTCTGATGGCCCGGCAAATACTCCGCCGTGACCGAGACCTGACGGTCCAGGCAAAAGTGCCAAAAGTCTCGAGCAAGATCCGCCAGCATCTTCGATCTGGTGCCACCCAGATGGTTGATGTAGCGAACCGCGGACACATTGTCCATCTGCAGAAGGACACACGATTGGACACGGTCCTTGGTCCAACACTGGACTGCGAAGGAGCCCGCCAGCAACTCCAAACAGTTGATATGCAACGACTGCTCGAGGGCAGACCAGGCGCCGCCTGTGGAGAAATCTCCGCACCTGGCCCCCCAACCCGAACAACTGGCATCTGATTCTATCACGATGTCCGGGGCGGACCCAAATATTGCACGACCATTCCAGGCTTCCATGTGCGTCAGCCACCATCGCATTTCGTCTCTCACCTCCTCCGATAGCGGAATCAGTTGAGAGTACGTCAGGCCTTTCCTGAGATGATACGCTTTTAGTCGCTGCATGGCCCGGTAGTGTAATGGGCCCGGGAAAATGGCCTGAATCGAAGACGACAGCAGGCCCACTATCCTCGCTAGATGGCGCAACGATATCAGTGGCTTCGTGCCGAATTTTTGACATCTTCTTGGAGGGAAGACTCAAGGAGGCTGCAACCGAGTCTATGCTGAACCCGAGAAAGGTTGCACACTGGGTCGGGACCAGGAGAGACTTTTTCTCGTTGATAACGAACCCAAGCCTCTGCAAAAGGTCCACCGCGAACTGCAGCTGGGACGCCAACCGCCTCGGACACTGGTCCATGAAGAGCATATCGTCCAGGTACACTATCATACGGACACCGCGCGCCCGTAAAGCCTCCACTGCCGGGCGCAGCACCTTTGTGAAACACCACGGCGCTGAGGAGAGCCCGAAGGGTAGCGTGGTGAACTCGTAGACCTGCCCGTCCCACCTGAACTGGAGGAAACGACGGTGTGGAGGGAAGATCGGGACCGCCAGATAGGCGTCTTTTAAGTCGACCCTGGCCATCCAGTCGGACGGCCGCAGCACATCCCTCAGGAGGTGCATTCCCTCCATTTTGAAATGGCGGTAGACTAGCCACTCGTTGAACTCCTTTAGATTGATAACCGGACGGCGGCCTCCATCGACCTTGTCTACCAAAAAGATGTTGCTGAGGAAACCGTCCGGATGCTCGCATGCGCAACAAATCGCCCCTTTGTGAAAGAGGGCGGAAACCTCTTCGCGCACTAATTCCGCATCGCGCTGAGAGAACATAATGGGGCGAGGACGCTGGGGCTGCTGCGGACGGCCATGGAACTCCATCTGGAAGCCCTGAACCGTCTACAGTACCCAGGCGTCGCTGGTAAGGGAAACCCATGCGGGGAGAAACTGCGCCAGGCGCCCCCCTACCCGTAAGCTCGCAGAGGGCAGCACCCTCACCTCGTCCACCCTGCTGTTGGCCTCGGTGTCGCCCACGGCCTCGGAACTTCTGACCTCTCGTGGGGTAGAAATTATTGAAGCGGGAGCTGTGCTCTTGACCATGCCCGCGTCCGGAGCCTTGTCCTCTGTCAGAGGGGTTGCCTCGACCGAACGAGCGGCCCCTGCCTCGTCCGGCCTGTTCAAAAACCCGAGGGGCAAAAACTTTTTTAATATTGGACTGGGCCCGGTCCAGTGACGTGAACGTAGCCACAAATTTGCCGAGCTCCTTAATAAAAGGGTCACCGAACAAACCGCCTTGCGCGACTGCGCCAGCCTCCGAAGAGGCGAGGTCACCCAATTTAGGATCAATTTTAATCAGCAGTGACCTCCTCCTTCTCCGTGGATAGGGCACAATTAGCATTGCCTAGGAAAATAATGGCACGCTGCGCCCAGTTAGACAAAACCTCCGGAGAAATCAGATCCCCCGACACCTTGGCCTCCTCTGCCATGTCGAGGATTTTGGTCATGGGGCCCACTGCGTCCAGCAGCTTGTCCTGGCAAGTACGCCAGGACCGGTCTATACCCTTCCGGGGATCTTTAACAAACTTAGCCAGGAACGTGGCCATTTTCGGGTCGATGTCCGGGGTCATCGCCACTTTCCCTTCTAGGGAAGGGCGGGGGCACTCCGCCCTAAGGCGGCTACGCGCGTCCTTGTCTACCGGACGCCGGAGACGGTTCGCCACATAAAGGGCTACCTTATCCCCCGGGACCCATTCTGAGGACCGGGGGTGTACAATGTCATCCGGGTCCAGCATATCCGAAGGACCCGCGGAGGCGGAAGGCTGGGAAGGTAGCCACGACCTAGAAGAGCAGGCCTCTTCCTCCGAGTCCGGAGAATCGTCATCCTGCTGAGGCTCCGGGGACATAGTGCGGGGAGTAGGAGGGGGTGCACCCTCAGGAAGGACGGGAGCAGGTAACGGAGCCTCAAGCGCCTTAAAGGCGTGCCTAACCCTATCAAAGGCCACCGGGTCAATCCCCTCAGTACAAGGTTTTTTAGGTGGGGGGGGACCTCTGACGAGGAAGGACCCGATGCCGGGGCAGGCGCTGGGATGACGGCTGCAACTTTTTCGTACGCCTCATCCAAACGCGCCGTCAGGCGCTGTTCCACAGGCACCATCGCCTGATCCACCGCCTTATAGATGGAGTCATCAACCGCCTGGTAGAAGTCGTCATCCCAGGGGGTGTAATTCAGAGGGTCTTCCTCCGTGTACTGGCCTGACTTCCTCTGCATCGTGAGTTAAATTGGGCTCTACAGGGAAGGGAGGTACAGCACAGCCAATTGCAAAGCCCCCCAGGGGGTACACTGTGGGCCAGGGGCAACTCAGGGAATATTGTGCCACAGAGGCACGAATTACGGGACTAGCCCAGGGAACGCTACAGCCCTCTATGTACTAGGGCACCACCCGGTCAAGCGTCCCCTTGCGCCACACACCAGCGCTATTTTCGACCCTTTCAGGGTGTCAACACACACAATACAACCCACTCAGGGCGTCACATTCAAAATTGGGGAAACCTAAATTACGACCCCGCAGGGTGTCAAAACCGGGAGGTCAGGGTCAGTGCTAAAACTGTGCAAACGCGGCGAAAAACGCGACCAAAACGCGAATTCCAGCGCACTTACAGGCAGAGAGAACACTGCCCCCTAACGGCGCCTGAGGCACACCGCACTCTGCTGGGTCAAAAAATCGCGTCAGGAGCGCAAAAGCGTCCCGCGATTATCAGGGGGAACCTGTAGGGGTCAAAAACACCAGCGCTAACCAGCAAAGCCAAACGCTACCCACAGACACCCTCAAAACCCAGGAGAGAAAAAATCACTTAACTTGCTGCTGAGCAGCGAAGAAAGAGGAAGAGGAAGGTCCTGCAATGCATGATGGGTGCTGCTGGAGTATGAAGACTAAAGAAGGACTTATGGTTCAATTTCCTGTTTTTTCCCAAATGTTCATGGGAAAAGTAGTTTTATATGTTTTTTCTTGCTGCTGTGAGGAATAAAGTGAAGAAAGTAAGGCATAATCCGAAGCCTCCGGTCCTGCCATAGAATCCCATTAATTATATAAATTTCGGGTGTTTCCAAGTTGTCTCAACGCGCGTTTCGGCAGAAAACTGCCTTACTCAGGATTTCCACCTCCAAATTAAGTCTCTGTAAAAACAATTATATATCAAAACCAAATTTTATAGTGTCACTACTATATACACAACAAACGTCTCACACTATTTTACACAAAAAAAGATATATATATTCAATAGAGTTCACATTTAAGAGCCTTTAAAGGATGGGTAGAAATTGGATCTCAAAAAGAAAAAAGCCAGTTTATCATCATGTTGAACAAAGAAGAAAAGGCAGATATATAGAAGAAGACTATAGATAGGAGTATAGCCAACATGGAGAATGTGTCTAGATATATAATCCTACTCAAAATGAGGCTGTACAGAAAGAATATTATTATATATAAACCAGAACCGACAGATACATAGCATTAAAAGAAAAATGACTTACAGCCGGTGTGGCTATATTTCTTATTTTACTTAACATGGCATGAAGTGTGCATAAAGGGAAACCTTACCAGTTGGTAAGTATCTCAGAAATTAGGCTGATGCTTTGTAAATGTTGCTCACAGACTCTGTTTAGACCAATATTTTCAATACAATAAAGTCCTATGGATACGAATGCAACAATATCTATATGAATCAGGTAAGTCTATTTGGGCCAATCTATTATGGATGCAGTGAACTCCAGTAGATATGAGTGGAACAATACTTATATGACCTGTAGGGTCCTGTTGCTTGATATGATAAAACTATTTATTAAAACGAACTTAAGGTGAAGGCATAGGAACTATATAAGGCATCTAACTAAAAAGTTTGTTTTTTACCATGTTGGATGGAGGTAGAAGCCTCCCAGATTTTAAGCAAACATGCTGGCATTTACAAGAAGCAATAAAGTGGGGGAAAAAAGAGAAAAAGAAGGCTGATCTAAATGGTGAATCAAAGCTTACCAGATCGCAAAAGATGATGTATGCATCAATACATTTAGGGAAGACGGACCAATGTTCATATGTTATTTGTCCTTGGTATGATTCCTATTCAAAACTGCAATCAGGCCGTGAAACAAAAAAAAGAAGAAAAATACGCCTAATTACCCACAGCCAGATCTAAATGGTTGACAAATACAGATGAGGACAAATAATGACTAAAGATAATACCTCATGATAATGGTGGCTTTCAAGGTGAGGAGATTATTACTCTTCTAGAGGTCGAGAGATCCTATAAGAGCATGCTGCAAGTAAGAAAACATGCATTTTAGTGGACTACACTGGGGGTATACCACGTGCACCACACCACCATCCTGGTCCTTTTGGACTTGACAGCCGCCTTCGATACCCTGTCCCCTTCGGTTTTAACATCTCGCCTGAAGGAGATAGGGGTGGAAGGGACGGCTCTGAGTCTGTTGGCCTCCTTCCTGGACCAGAGAGTGCAGAGGGTCAAGTTGGGAGAGTTCTTATCTCCATCCCTTCCAGTGCAATGTGGAGTCCCACAGGGGTCGGCATTAAGTCCGACCCTGTTCAACATCTATGTGACCCCGTTGCTAGGCTTGTAAGATCTTTCGGGATGGAGGTAGTCTCTTACGCTGACGACACACAGATCTTGGTGTCCCTTTCCCATCTGGGGAACTTGTCGCCGTTCAGTTTTAGGAACTGCATGGAAGCAGTTTCCTTGTGGATGATTCACAATTCACTTAAACTGAACGGCGAGAAGACTGAGATCTTGGTGTTTGGCCCTAACCAGAACATCTGGTCGCCTGATTGGTGGCCGCCCTCTCTGGGAGCCTGTCCTACGCCTACGGAGTCGGCGCGGACCTGGGAGTGCTGATTGACCCCACTCTCTCCATAACCCTGCAGGTAAACAGAACGGTTGCTACCTGCTGGGGTATTATTAAAATACTCAGAAAAATAAAACATTATCTGTCTCCTGAGGCGCGGAAGCAAGTGGTGGTAGCTCTTGTCGCCTCGCGACTCGACTACTGTAATGCATTATACATTGGCATGAATAAGAACCTGTTACAGCGTCTTCAGACCGCCCAAAATGCGGCCCTCCAAATTTGTTCTCGGCCGATGCAAGGATATTGTTAATGGACTCTAACATGCTCCTCCTAAATCTAACACGTGTGGTGATTATGTTAATGTACGAGAGACCAAACAAACACATGGGGGATCACGTAATGGTCAGGTGACCAATCGCGTGCTAGGAAATTACACAATGGACAAATTGTAACATGAAATAGGGGTATATAATGCCACTGAAAAACAGAAGTAGATAAGCAAGTGAGCACACTAAAAATAAAGAAAGGTAAGAAACGATGCACCGGAAATAGACTAAGAATGTTGTGCCCAATCAAGCAGGGGGCAATATGTGGGATGAGCTAACAGTGTACTGTAGACGTCAATGTAGCATCACAGGGAGCAAAGCTGACAATCAAAATAAACTTACAGAATGGAAAGTCATGACTGTGGGACACATGGGTTCCTGGATAGGGATTTCTTATTCAAGCATGAATACAGGTTGAGGATCAAAAAAAAAGGGAGGCAATTTACCAATTATTATAGCGAATGGCTTGAGCCCATGGAATTTCTGAATTTAGTCCATGGACATAAGTGTATAATGTAATAATCCAGAAGACTTCCCTACACTTCCTGATTGCCTCAGATTCTTGTTCGTCTTTATTATCAATTTTTTCCAGAATTAACCATCTTATCTCATCTTCTTTGTGGTTAAGCTATTTGTACTGCTTAACTAAAGGTGCCATGATTTTGATTGTTTTGATGGCTGACCGATGTTCTGTGAAACGTGTGAAAAACTGTCGTGAGGTCTCACCAATATAGCCCTTATTGCACGGACAGAGCAGAAAATACACTATGTAGTCCGTTTTGAAGTTGGTAAATGTTTTGAGCTTAATTTCTTTCTGTTGATGTACTTGTCCGTAATAATGGCACCATTGCAGGCCTTACAATGAGCACATTCGTGATTTCCTGTGATGGGGTGACTGCCTCCTATTGTTTTTATGTATGAAAGTAGGCTTGGCTTTTATCCTAGAATGTACCACTAAATCTCTCAGATTTTATTGTGTCTATGCGCATACATAGGACGTGAAAGTAAAGTGTTTGGTTCAGCATTGACATTAAGTATATGCATTGGGCACTGATAATTTGCAGTATTTTTTAATTGAAGGTGGAATGCCTGGTAACACAAACCAATTTCTCATTATTGGTGATGTTTTTTAATAGATGATCACGATCACAGAAGCAAGCTCTTTTATAATCTTCTCTTACCAGTCTCCTAGGGTAACCACAGTCAATACATTTCTGTTTCATGGTTACCGCTCTGAGGTCAAAATCATGCACACTGGTGCAGTTACGTCGAAGACGTTATGTTATGTTATAATGTACTTATAACGCGCTCAGATACTCAAGAGTGTCCCAGCGTGGCAGTGACCGAGGCAGTGTGGGGCAGGAAATTAAATGGGCAGATTAAAGAAAAAAGCTTTTAGTTCTTTTTTGAAAAGCCTGGGGTCCTGAGTATTTCGCAGTTCCATGGGATGGAAATTCCATGCTGCTGCTGCTTTAACGGATAGTGAATGGCCCCCCAGATGCATCCTGTGAAAACGAGGGACCACCACCCGTCGTTGAGTGGCTGAGAGCAGGGATCTGCTGGGGGCATAGAAGAAAAACCGCTTCCTGAGGTACATCGGTCCTAAACCATGCAGGGCTCTATGTGCCAGAGTGAGAGCTTTAAATTGCAGTCTATGGACCACCGGGAGCCAATGCAGATCCCGCAGATCTTGTCTGATACTAGATCTTCCTGACATATTAAACAGGAGTCTGGCCATGGCATTCTGGATAGTTTGTAGTTTTATTAGCAGGTAGCCAGGAATGCAAATGTACAAAGCATTGGCATAGTCAATGCGGGTTAAAATAAGGGCACATGCCACCATTTCCCTGGCTGACCTAGGTAGCATGGGGAAGAACTTTCTAAGTGATTTAAGAGTACCAAAGCAGATCCCCGTGAGTTTTTAAATCTGTGTGATAAACTGAGGTCCCCACCAAACCAGACCCCCAGGTTCTTTGCTGGATTGCCCACAGAATTGGGCCATGTGAAGTCTGGAGGCCAAATGGTTTCTCTAAAGGAAGGAGGGAAAAAACCATACAGGAGGACCTCCGACTTGTCCTTGTTGCACTTCAGTTGGGCACGTGCTAGCCACTTGAAAACAGAGGAAAGACATTTATGGGCCGTTTCCGATCACAGGTCATTGTCCTTCCAAGTAAAGATGAGCTGGTTATCGTTGGCATACGCTATGATCTTAGCTCCCAGCTCCTCCGCAAGAAAAATAAGGGGTGTTCTATAGATATTGACGAGCAAAGGGCTCAAAGTAGAGCCCTGTGGTACTCCTGTTGACATTTTCCTAGGGGCAGATGAAAAAGGTGGCATCCAAACTTGCTGAGTACGATCCTCTAAAAAGGATTTCAGCCAATGTCAAGCAAGACCGGTAACGCCAATGTCGGAAAGTCGGGCAAGTAGTTGTTGATGGGGCACTGTATCGAAGGCGGCAGAGAGATCCAACAAAATCAGGGCTGCCCTGCCGACAACGTCCAGGCACTCCCTAATTGCCTCTGCCATCTCCACCAGTGCAGTCTCTGTGCTGTAAGTCGCCCTAAATCCGCATTGGGCATGGTAAAGAGCTGTCTTAAGACAGCTTTTTCACACACCTTTGCCAATGCCGGTAGAAGGGAAATAGGGCGATAAATCGCGAGGATGGTGGGATCTAAAGTCGGCTCTTTTAGAAGAGGTAAAAGTTTGGCCTGTTTCCAGTTCAAGGGGACAGTAGCCGTCAGTAAGGATAAATTGATGATAGCATTTACCTTTGGATTGACCCCCTCCCTGACCCCTGCCAATACCCTAGCTGTCCATGGGTCAGTTGGAGAACCCGACTTGAGTGATTTAAGGATAGCAAATGAGTCTGACATATCAATGGGGAGAACATTTGTAAATGGGGGACCGACAGGGTGGGGGCTAAAGAAAGCGGGAGATGGAAATCAGCTTGCCCAGGAAGGCCCAACCCTAAGCTATCTTTGATGTCCTGTATTTTCTCTATAAAGAAACATGACAGCTCCTCACACCATTGTGACGAGGCCGTCAAAACAGTATGTTCAACGCAAGGAGAAAGAAAGCTCTGGACAATAGAGAACATTTCCCTGCTGTTATTTTTAGATTTCACAATACGCTCCGCATAGAAGCTGCTTTTCGCCTCCAAAATGGCTTCATAATAGGCTCTCTGAGCTTTGCGAAGAACGATTTCAGCCAGAGGGCAATACTCCCGTCGCCAATGACGTTCCAATTTTTTACATCCCTGCTTAAGATCTCTAAGTGTACCAGAGTACCAGGGTTTTGAGGGAGCAAGTCTCACTCACATATTGGAAAGGGGTATAGATATCGAATGAATCCCTTGGGAGATCCAGTTGCCGAAACTATCTACCGCACCTTCAAGATTGTGGACTGCTATCGGTCGTGAGGCTAGAAGGGCCGTGAAGAGAGCAGGGATATCAATCTTCCGTAACGTCTGCCTAGGGCCGTGACTAAGGGGGAAGGGGGCTTCTTGATCATCCAAGAAAACTGGATCAAATGGTGGTCAGACCATGTAACTTGGAGGGGGTCACTAATAGACAGTTGGAGCAAACTAAGTCTATCATGTGTCCCCCCCTTGTGAGAAAGAGACTTGATCCATTGAGTTAATTGTGCCAGATTGAGCGAGTCCAGTAATTCCCTAGAGTCAATAGTCTCCGGACAGTCTACATGGATATTAAAATCACCCAGAAGCAGGAAATTTGAAAATCGAAGGGTTCGGGAGACATTAACATCATCCAGTGCTTTTAGAAATGCTCCTGGAGGGCCAGGGGGCAATACACCAGTGTGCCGCCAAGCATGAAATGAGGCGACATATTAATGGTAAAATTGAGGGCCTCCCCATCTGCTATACCCAGCGTTTCTTCGCTGGAAAAGGTCCAAGTGTCCCTGAACGCTACTGCGATCCCACCTCCTCTACCAGTTTTCCGGTCAGCCCTCACTATTCTATGACCCCAAGGGATGGCCATCCCAACCACAGGGGCACAGGGCTCATTGAACCAAGTTTCTGTAATGAGTAGTACATCTAGCTGCTCATCAGAGAGAAGCTCATAGATGTCTGGGGTATGCTTGACCATTGAGCAGGAATTGATAAGCGCAGCCCGGATACTGTCCCGCCTCTCAGACGCAGGGGTAATGTTAGGGTTCGTGCACAGCAAAGAGCATGTCCCCTCTCATTGCACTAGTGGTCTCTGTAATAGCTCTATTTAAACATACTATTGAACGCCTTTCTTGTTATCGCAGCCCCTCCCTAAGACTTCTGTGTATGTTGCTCAATGTATTCTCAAGTTTGGACATTGCTGTCTTGTTTGCACATTGGACCTTGCTTTTACCAAGGCTTATTTAGAGCACTCCTCCCTAGTCCATGTGTTACTTCAACTCATTAGCATAATAACTGAAGCTCTGCACACCTGCTTGTGAGAACCACACCCAGTTCTTCGAACCACACCCAGCTCTTCAAACCACACCCAGCCCTGTCTATAAAAGGCAGCCCCTGAGCCTCACCCAGTGCTTGTGCTCGTCTACCTCCAACTTACCTGAGAACAGATACTTCGGCGCTGGCACTCCTGCTCTCTCCAGACCTTCATTGGCTTCAAAGGGCGCGGCTACTGGCTCTTCCTTCTTCCGGTTTCCGGCTCCTTCTTGCCTCAGCCCCTCTTCTGTCCACTGCAATCGACCTGCAAAAGAGAAAGAGGACAAGGTTAGACTGATCAGTATCCCTTTTGAGCAACAAGTAAGTGTAAAACTTTTTATTACCTGAAAGAACTTTGTCGGCGATTTCTGGATTCATGTAAAGACAATTTGGAACAAGATATCTCCCACGAACTTTGTGGTTCAAACCCTTTGTTACAAGAATACTTTGTGGAACTTTGTGAAATAAACATTGTTTTACATGGAACTTTTTAAGAATCGAACAGAGGAAACCATTGACAGCAAGGCAAACAGTAAATCAAGGACTTGCACAAATTACCTGCTGTATTTTGATGTAAAAGTACAGTATTTGTTTTATAAAAAGTCTGGAAATGTGTGAAAAGTGAGTTTGCTATTAAGAATTTAGGCTTTAGTTATATTAAGGTGAATGTTGGATGTTGGTAATTCTGATAATGATATTCGCTTGATTTTACAGAAGTTTTACAGTAATAGAAAGCACATCCCAGAATAGTAACACATTTCAAACCTGGAAGCTAAAGACCAGGATTCAAGAGGTACTTTTAGAAGAGAATTTCTAATAGATTAAGGGTTAGTCAGGAACGCATTTAGGGATAGGTTGCACTTATCTGTTCTTTGTTTATGTTTCATTAGGCACCAGTTTCTACAGAAGTCAGAGAGGGCCGCAGATTTTAGCAGCACTTCTACAGTGGAATCGCAAGAACGGTGTTGTCTCTCTTTTTTATTTTATCCACTTCCCCCTTCCCTTGAGCTTCAGGTTCTTAGGGCACTGGGTGCTCCCGGGACGCAGATGGGCTTGCCTTTGGCGCGCCCGCTGCGCGCGTCTACTGCACGCGTCCACTGCGTGTCTGATTCAGCATGTGTGTTAAGTAGAGGTGGGCGGAATTTGCATAATCGCGTTACGCAAATCTCCGCGAAACGGTAAAAAATCTCCGCGAACACGCAGAAAGTCCGCGAACACACGGAATTGCTTGTTCGCGATGCTTTTTTCCTGTTTGCAATTGCTGTTTGCGTGCTCGCGGGGAAATATCTCGCTAACAACCCGTCTGAGAACGCGAACAAGCAAACAATTCTGCAAAGTCGTGGAACGCAGAATTTTGGGAATTTCGCGCTCTCCACGGAAAGCAAAATTACCAAAATTCCGCAAATTCCACGAGCGGAACGGAATTTGCCGCCCAGGCCTAGTGTTAAGTAGCGTAATTCCTCCCTCAGCTAGACTGCTGACTCCAGCCCCACCGTGATCCGGAACTACCCCCAAGATGGCGCCCTGCACTCTTCTCAATTGACGCTAATAGCCGCGGTGGACGGGGGCAGGGGAAGACGTAGGAACTGTCCCATAGGAATACTTTCTTTTTGGCACTTAGGGTGATGGCTTGAGAAATGCAGCAATTGGTTTCTCGCGGTAGGCTTTGTGTAAAGGTCCAACTCCAGTTTAGAATCTACATCTTTAATTTCAAGGTCTAGAAACTCCATGCTGCGTTCTCTGATGTTGACAGTGAACCGCAGGTTGGTATCACATAGCGTGGCTCAATGGTTAGAGCGGCAGACCCTGATACAGAGGTCTGGCCTGGGACCAGGGTTCGATTCCCTCCTTGGCGGCTCTTGGACACAATTTCCCCGGACCTGATCATTCTCGCCTCGGTGCCTAGTCTAATCATGGGTCCCACTCTGTGACTCTGGGCAATAGCTTGCTTAATCTCCACAACGGCCCCAGCAGCGCTTGGATGCCTGGCTTCACCTTGGGGTTGCCCAGGAGTGGACATTTCACAGGAAAGCCAGGAAGGGTTCCACAGCAGTATGAATACAGCGCTACGAGACCTCTGGGTAGAAGGCGCTATATAAATACAAACACATTTACATTTACATTTACATAGATTAATCCATTCAAGAAAATCTTTGAGATTCTCAGGATCGTCATTCCAAATGAAGAGCATGTCATCGATGTATCGCGGCCAAAGATGTATCGACTCGTAAAATGGGGCTACCTAATGTGGGGGCACAAGATGCCCCCTTGCTGATGCCTTTTGATCTGTTTGAATAAATCCCCATTAAATTCAAATGTATTCTCATCAAGTACAATAGGTAAAAAGTCAATGACAAATGGCATATAACAGTCAATGGAACAGGTCAAAATTAACCATTCCACAGCTGTGAGTGCTTCTAGTTGAGGGATGTTACTATAGAGGGACTCAATTTCTAAGGATACCAAAGTATCTCTGTGCATGTTAAAAGGGAGTCCTTCCATCTTGCAGATCATGTCTTTGGTGTCTTTGACATGTGATAAAGTTTTGGGTACATGTGGATGCAGTATTTGAACTATATATTTGGAAATAGGTTCAGTTACAGACCTTATTGTGGTAACGATGGGTCTGTATGGTGGGTTGTTACTATCTTTGTGTATCTTGGGAACCCCCTAGACACTTGCCATACGGGGAGAAGATATATTCATATAGTCACATTCTTGTTGGCAAATGATGCACTGCTCTACTGCTTTCTTTGTATGAATTTGTATTTTTCGCTGAACTCTAGTTGTTGGATCAGAAGTGACCTTTCTATTGTGCATGGGGTTGTTCAAAGGTTATAAATGTTGTTGATATATACTTCAGTATCTAAAATTACAATCCCACCACTCTTGTCACAGTTCTTTACTGTGATATTTTTTAATGTAACTCTACTGTATATTTTTTTGTGTAACATAGTGTGAGAAGATTGTTGTGTATATAGTAGTGACACAAAAATGTGGTTTTGATATATAATTGTTTTTACAGAGAATTAATTTGGAGGTGGAACTCCTGAGGAAGGCAGTTTTCTGCCGAAACGCGCATTGAGACAACTTGGAAACCACCCAGAATTTATATCATTAATGGGATTCTCTGCCATATTCTAAATGCATTGTCTTTGACTAATTACTATATTAATCAATGAATTGTATTATCATGTATACTGACAATTTAAACACACATTGGATTGTGGTATGTATGTGTGAGGGATGTATACATTGAGCATGCTGCACAAATCATTGTCTCTGTAAATTTATGCTTATCATGTTTTTCAATTTTCAACGAAATCTTATATAATAAATGTTTTTGCACTTTCTTAAAACCCTAGTGTGACTGCTATCATTTGACATGTTCTGATTTTGGTTTATATATTGAGTCAGGATCGTCTCCGAACATCCCTGAGAAGTAACAAATCACTTTGCACATATTTTATTTAATACATAAATAAACAAAAAAGAAAAACCACACCTAAAACCTGTGTTTGACACCAACTTGGAAAGTTTTTCTGGATCTCATTCAAACATTATAACATCTTAGTTAGAAATCAATGCATATTTACCTAACTATTCTCCTGTGTGTCTCCCTCTCTTAATAAGTAAATGGCAAGATGAGGGAAATATTTATCAGTTATATCCTGCCATTACAGAAACGAAATTGATGACTGTGCAAAAAAATTCCTGATGCCACAGATGAACATAGCACATACACTGCTAAAGGTGCTGGAAGGCTGGCGGTGGGTTCCTGCTTACCTTGCTTAGTTGTTTTGAACCACTGTTCTTTTCTCTCCTCTTAAATGCGCTTGTGCACTTTGGTTTTAATCAATTTTACTTTGGAGGTGAATATTCTTTACTGCTACATGAATTTCAATATGAATATGTGCCTGAACTTTTATTGAAAACTGTACTATATTATATCTAATTAGGCACTGACCTGGGTTGTGGTGGGACACGCACCACTTCTGTTTGGGTTAAGGGAGCAGCTGGGGTTCTCTCGGTCGCCCGACGCGAGGAGCTTGTGTTCGGTGGCCATTTTTCCTCTTTAGGGACAGCTAGAGTGGCATTTTGAGAGCACACACTCTAGCTTCCGGGGCCTCCCAACATGCATTTAAGCAAGGACGATACCCGGAAGAGCAGCATACGGAGCCGAAGGCTCATAAAAGGCAAGCCTGTCTGCGCCTTGTCAGCGCCCCGGAACCGTCCAGTGCCAGCCACTGTGCCAGAGCATCCACAAACTGTATGCACGTCTCTCCTATAGTGGTACTCAACTCCATGATCTGGCCACTCCCTCTAGATGTATACCTTTTAACCCCTGTACTCTAGGTCTCTCGGAAAATAGGTGTACATCCTGTAACTTTGACATTAAGTATAGTGAGCAATCCTCCATACATCAATCAGCGCTGCACCCCCTTTTAAGGCAGCTTTGATTAATTCCCGCTCCCTCCTTAAATAACATACATGACCTATTACAGGATGAATGTTTTGACGCATTGTTTGTAACAGAGACGTGGCTTATTGATTCCTGTGGCCCGGACATCTGGTCAGCAAAACTAAAAACTAAAACTAAAACTAAAAGGATTTAAAATTGTAAGTAAAGACTGAGGTAAGAGCAGAGGTGGAGGACTTGCTATTATCTATAAGGAATGCTTTAGCCTGACTCAGATGCCCCATATGGAATTTGAGGAGGCTGAGATATTAGGGATTACCCTTTCTCTCTCATCTAAACAATCTATTTCTGGGGCACTTATATACAGACCTCTTGGCCCCTCTGGAGGGTTTGAATCCTCTCTATGTGAAGTCTTCTCTACCCTGACCCTCAGATACGCACATTGTATCCTGTTGGGGGTCTTTAACTTACATATGGATTGTGAATATGCAAAAGAAAGCCTAAAACTCCTGGAGAACGTAGCGGCTATGGACCTTACTCAAACCATTCTTGCCCCTACTTACCTGGCCTGCCACATGCTAGACCAAATCTTCACTTCTATATCTCTCGAAGTTGATTTTCCTATTCCTTTGGTTTGGACTGACCACTATATGCTCAGGTTTAGATGGGCAAAGCTTAGTAATGTCCCTCCTAAGAAAGGCAACTTATCTCGTATGGTAAGAGCTTTTTGCAAAATTAAACCAGAATTATTAGGCAAGAGACTTGATGCGAATAATCACTCTCTCACTGGCAATATCAATGAAGATGTATGTCAGATTCATAGTTGGATTGAGCCTGCCTGTCCAGCCCTGCACCATAAAGTAGCACCCAACAACGTCGCTCGAAAGTGTCCAGCCTTTGGTTCATCCCTTCCCTCAAAAAAACAAAGCTAGTCTGTAAACGCAAGAGGGGCTATGGAGGGTAAAACTACTGCCAAAAAGCAAAAGCAGATTAAAAATCAGAATAAGGGAAGTACTATAAAGAAATTAAATTAACTAAAAAAGCCTACATTGAGTCCAAAACTTTAAAGGCTGGAAACCACTCCAGAGAAATCTTGAACATTGTTAAATCTTTTTCCTCTCCCGATGTAGGCTCTAATCAGAAACTTCCGTCCATGGAATGGTGTGAGGCACTTGCTTAGTTCTTCCCCCAAAAATTAGATACTATTTAGGCTAGCCTCCCACCTCTCAGTGCAGTAGATGGTGTACTGAGCTCTGGCAATGACGCAGTCGCCCAAAATGTGATAGGAAATCGGGAAGAACCTGGCCATGATCCTTCCCTCTCTATTTCTATCATCAATGATGAAGCTTGCTTTCTAAACTCTTTCTCTCCTATCCCCGTGAACGATTCCCTGCAAGCTTTAAAATGCATCAAATCAGGCCCCCCCTTTGGACCCGGCCCCCTCTTTCATTCTTGCCCGGCGGAGAGGGGGTATGCAGACGCAATTAACTCACAGTTGAACCAGCTACTGAATATCTCTCTCTCGTCAGCCACTGTACCTACCAAATGGAAACAAGCGAAGGTTATCCTGTTGCTTAAAAAACTCCCAGGCAGACCCCTCTGACCCAACCAACTATAGGCTTCCCCGATTTCTCAAAAGTACTAAAGAAACATGTAAACCATCAGATATCATCATATCTTGAAAGGATTTGCCTACTGTAGGCCAGCCAATTGGGCTTTCTCCCTTATTACAGTACTGAAACAGCACTGTTGGAGGTTGTTGACTCCATCCGACTTGGTCTCGAAGTGGGTGAAGGAGCGCCGCTGGTCCTTTTAAATTTATCTGCCGCTTTCGATACGATCTCTGACCATATTTTCCTATCCCATCTCCACTCGATAGGCATTGGGGGGCAAGCCTGGAATGGCTGGCATCCTTCCTTGAGGGGTGGGGACAAGAGGTATTGTCAAAAAGTGAGTGCAACCATAAGCAAATGGATGCATCCCTGATGTGGGCACACCTTTGGTTCTTAGAAGGAAATAAGACTCCTTATAGATTGTGATTGTTGTTATGAAAACAGTTTGTAGATTTATTGGAGGATCCTATAATTACAACAAAAGGGTATCCCCTACTAGGCAAAATCTAATTCTAATCACTAACATCAGGCAAAACTTCCTAAACTCTCCTTCACTCTCTATTATCAATAAGCTGAACTCATATATGCAACATGTCAGGCGCCGAGCGAGAACAATCGGGGAGAGCTGCTGAACTAGCAAATAATGAAGTGGCCGAATTGAGAAGAGTTCCGTTCCGAAGAACGGCCGGCGCCCCCTCCCCCTCAACACGCTACCTCGCCAACTTTTAAGAATCCTCCTACTCGAGTGGCAATTTCCAACAGCAGTGGCCTATGGTGCTACATATAGCTTTGGCTATCTCCAGTTCGTGTCCTGAGGAGAACCCGTAAATTACACTGTGGTTCGAAACGCGTTGACCCCGAGCCTGGGAAAGAGAAGAGGGGTGCCGCTAGGGTTATCAAATATTACCACACTTTCTATCCCTAGGAGTGCAACCCCAGAAGTATCAATCTAGTCTCTAGCTCAGTAAGACAGGCAGGCAGTACCAATGAACTGTTTTGTCCGCCTGTCTACTTGTATGATAATATGAAGGACTGGTGCCTTGTGGTGAAATTATTGGAGGCATTTTACTAGTGTGTATTTGGTGTTTTCTAAACCCACAGTATTGATTTTTTGTATATTGTACATTTGTGTATATTGTACATTGATGTTTGAATGTCTGTATGTGTTTATTATTGTTTGATGACTGTTCTTTTTGATGACATATGAAATTTAAAAAAAAACAAATTTCTTTAAAAAAAAGACAAAAAGACTAAAATAAAATAGTCGTACCACCTAGAACTACTTGGCTAGGTGCGATAAAACTCAAAAATTAAACCTGTCTGGCTATTTTTTCTGTTAAGTATATTAGAGTGGTCTAGGCCAGTCAGAGATAGGACCCAAACCTTTCCGTTTCCCATTATGCACACGGTGGCACACTCTGGTTAATGTGGAGGTGACCACAACAACAGTTGATTATTAATTGAATATAAATTAAAAATAACTATTATCTGCCGCCCAAAGCCTTTCTTATACTTTTGGGGGTCTTAAATAGTCCGAATTGCCACACGTGGAGAAGTGTGATGGTGTGTTGGTATTGTCATTGACAGCATGTCAGGGGCAATGTGTGTTTCGACCTGCAGTGGCCTCCTGGCATGAGGCCTGGCACTTATTGTTTTACAAATTAAGAAGTGGCCCCAAGTGATAAAGAACAAAATAGCAGTTTCACATTATTTTTCTATTGTTTAGTAGCTGCCAGCTTGCACTTGCCATGTGCACGACAGGGATGGGGAGCGTTCAACTCTTGGATGCCTCTTTCAGGTACCAACAAGCTCACATAGTAAAGGCACATATGTAAATTCGTGTTGCACAAAAATGATACTCTGGAATACTGTACTCGACCCTGAATTACTGTAAAATGTGATGAATTTCTTAAGTAAGGCATTTAATCTGGATACATTTTTATCCGGCATATCTTGGATATTAATTACTAGCAGCCCGTCCCGACGTTGTCCGGGAGCAATCAGGCTTCTGGGCCCCCGCCCGCCCCGAAGTTGTCTCAGGCTTCAGGGCCCCCGCCCACCCCGACGTTGTCCGTAGGTCCCCCGGAGCGCACCCGCCACTTTCAAGGCCCCCAATGAGCCGCACACAGGCCGCTTCACCTACCTCAGCCGCCGCTCCTCACCGCCTGTCCGCCGCTCCTCCCCGCCTGTCCGCCGCTCCTCACCGCTCCTCCCCGCCTGTCCGCCGCTCCTCCCCGCTCTCATTTCCGCCGCTCCTCCTCGCGCTCCTGTACGCCGCTCCTCCCCGTGTTCCTGATGTCAGCACGCACGTCGCGGCCGGCGCTACTTCCAAGGGACTACTTTTTTTTTTATCGTAAATATTTTAAAGAACGTATATTTTATTTTTTTATATAGCCTATGTCCATCTGCAGACCCTGACCATTACAACGATGTATCGGGTGTTTGGATTGGTGCTGTGGTTCCTGAGTTTACCCGCCTCAAAGGTTCAAAGTTCTCTCTTTATATTAGTAGTATAGATTTGACTCCATTTGACAGCATTGACTTTATAGTCAAATGTCTGGCACCACATACCTAGATAGAGGCAACACTCTGCTCAACAGCATACCCAACACCATTCAGGCACCCCTTCTAGGGCTTGAAGAAATTCTATGATATCACCCTTATTCTGCTTAAATGACACAGAATCGCCCTCCAAGAATGCATCAGTTACAAGACCATGAGAAACGACAAACCAACTTACTTGTGCAAGAATTTTTCTGCCTCAAGCGAACAGGAGCAGAATATCACCAGACTGAAGATGAAACTGTTGAAGTAAGAAAAAAATAGAATGCAGGCCTTTTCCATCGATGCTTGCGAAATGTGGACCACCGCCCCCACTGGTATCAGAACTGCTCAGATCCTCTTGCAGTTCAGAAGGAAGATGCATACTAATCTCTCCCAAGAGGTAGGTGTGTTCTGTGCTGTTACTTTGGAGTGCACAAAGAAGAGAATGTTCAATCAATCAAGAATTTATAAAGCACTGCCTATAATCTGTGAGGACCTCAAATGTTGGAAGGGTTCTTTGCCTGGCAAGTGCTGCTGGCAAGCTTGGGATATGATAAATTGGTTCCTTACTCTTACAAGCTACTCTGAAGCTGATCTTTTCAACTAACTCCAGATAAAAAATTAATAAAACCAGTGGCAGCTCCTCTTTTAGGGAGGAGGAGCATCAACCCCCGCTGCAAGCGCAGCAAAGGTGGAAAATAAAATGGTAATACAATTATTTTATTACAATTTTATTTTTCACTGCTCCCAGCCTGAATCAAGAGTGTGGCCAGGGTAGGCCATTGCTGCTGACTAGCTTCAGGAGAGGAGGGGTGCCCACTCCAGTTCAAAGTGCAGTCACTTTGGCCAGCTGTCTTGTGACAGCCAGCCTGATATGGTCACTTTAAACCTCTCCACCCTGTTAGACAGCTGAGTGGAGAGCAGAAACAGGCCCCCAGTTCCTGAGGCAATGTGAGCCAGCCTGCTCTAATCGATCCTGGTGCTTCACCCATGCTGCTTAACATTAGTAACAGCATGAGAACAGCATCTGGATTGGTTAGGAGAGTTGGCTGCGAGAGAACGCGCTGGACGGACTGCAAGAACGATGAGGACCGGACGAGGCAAGTTAGTGGGTAGGTACACATTTTAGTTTTTTTACAGTATGACTCACTGATAGGCACTGTGAGAGGGGAAACATCCTTTACACCGCGGATGTTTCAACGCAGTGCTGTTACGACGCGTCCTTTACAACCCAAGTCGTAACCACGACTTGCGCCGGAGGGCGCTACAGGATTAAGAATAGTATATTTACTATTCCAACACCTTCCCTAGTGTCCACGGGGACTGGTGTTAGAATAGTAAATTATACTATTCTCGATCCGCGCCCCCAGCGCAAGTCGTTGTCACGACTTGCGTTGTAAAAGACGCGTTGTAACAGCACGCGTTGTGACGGTACGCGTCGTACCGTCATACATCCCTGTGAGAGACTTGTACTACCTTCAACCTCAACCCTAGAACTCTCAGACGTGTCTTCTATAAACAATGTGTATAACGAGCCATGATATAGAGCTTTGGCGGTGACCCTAAAGGCATTTCTGGTTTCTCCCAGCGCCTGTCAGCGGGTCAAAATAATTGATTTGCTTGCCCCACCTCTTCCTAATGTCACCCACCACCACTGAACAAAACCTTTTCCTGCCTCGATTTAAAGTATCATAAATCATACCCCTGAGCTTTGTCCATTGTTTAGTGTTCCACTGTTTCTTAACTAGGCTCATGCCATAGAAATACTTTTACGTAAATACAAACATACACACATTTTCTCAAAAATCAAGAAATGGTCAAACACTCAATTGTTCAATGAGGGACTATAAAAAAAAAAAGGTTCAGAGCTGCTAAGTGTCAGATTTATAGCTACAAATATATTGAATTTATTCTAATAAAACATATGAGTTGATTCCCAAGCATGTACATACTAAAATTCGCAACAGACTCAACATCAAAACTGTCTCTGTGTTGAATTGTATTACATTTAGATTAAGCATATTTGCAAAGCACACAATCAATGGTTCTTATCACTTGCAGTACATTTCAACTATTTTCCAATGAAAGCATGAAGCCACATTGATCTAGTTTTGTTTAATGTACTTAATTGTTTCAGGTAATTGATTTTCTAAAATTAACATAATTTTGAAATTAAAGTTTGCTTACATTACCAACACTATTGTTCATTGTTCCTGATGTTGGAAGACAAGCTATAGAAGCCTGGGTCTTTTGATCTTTACTGTACATTTCATGAAAGCAAAATAAAACTCGTTTACTACAAAGTACTTAAAAGAAAGGTTACAGCAGAAGTGACAACTAACTCTCCTGAAGTATTACTTGCCATGTTTTGCATAGTTTCAAGAGTCATTGCAAATGACGGTACAAGTTTAACTGCACTGCTGACTCCTGTGCTAATTTCTATAAGCTTTAGCCCATGAGAAAGTATCATGATTAGTTTCTTATATCTACCTATTAAATTAAAAGCAATGGAAGTAGCTTACAATTTTCTCCCGCCCCCCCCCCCATCTCTTCCTAACAACGGGAGTGTCCATTCCCCATCAAGACTGATTACCAAAGATCCTTGGATTCAAGCTGGACTCAAGAGCCACCTCATTCTCATCCACATTGCACGTGGGGAAGTTGAAAATTGTGACGTAAATTTAACCTCATAATAATACAGAAATGTGCTTTAACATAGAAAATGCATATATAGTGGTTAGAAGATGTGCTTTTATTAAACGTGCAAAAAATGAAGAGGCTGCTTATTTCTGCAAAAGCTCCAATTTCTATCGTTCTTTCACTGCTAGGCTTCATTAGTTCTTGATTCTTTTCTGTCACTCTAAGAATATAAATAAATGCCTTTTTGTAAAATGATGATTTAATGTTACAACTGAACTGTAGAACTTGATATCTTTGTGAAATGTGCTGTCTGCTGCAAAATATATTTCTTTCTTTCCTCACACCATATGACTTCATATTATTTTGATTGTTTTCTCTGCAATATGCTTATAATGAACAAGTATATTAATTAAAGAAATGTTTGTTGTAGGTTTAAATTACATGACCTAACTAGGACATGTTAGATATTAAAGATTAATTTCATTGAGCAGATCATTGTTACACAATGGGACACCAAACAGCTCTCAGGGTTGGCCTGCAAAGGTTCTCATGAGAACCTTCCTAGATGTATCTTTTTGTAATACGCCGTAGGCACATTCAAAACACTACATGTCAACTTGGACGTTTACCATGGGAATTGAAGGAGAAGGTGCTGAACCCTCAGAATATCATTCTTCATTGGCTATAGATAACATAACCACTTGTTCTGAAACATCTTTTGTGTTTTCTATATACTGCGTGTTCATAGTTAGAGATTTAAGGTATTCCATGCACCCCTACCCTGCCATGTCCCTTACCACTTTGTGGTGCTAACCTGAATTGCCATAAGCTACTACCAACAGTGATTTCTTTATTTTCCTTACAATTTGTGAGTAAACTTCCTACCCTCTGCCGATCATAGTTGCTGCTGTGATTAAGTACTTGTTTAACGGTTGATATTGCGGCTGCTAGAGAACTCAGCTGAGCTTCCAAAACTACTCTTTATGGGGGGTTCCAACATTTGTCATAGTTATTAGCCTTTTGCTCTAAAACCTTTACTTGCTCTTTTCCAAAAGGAACTCTTTACATGTTCTTGCTAGACTAGGTTGGGTCCTTTGTATTAGGATAGGGACGAATTCTTTATAGAATACGCTGTTATTTTGTATGCTTATTCTAACCACATTTTCTCGAAAATTTCTGTAGATGGGTTCATTAGACTAATCTGAGTAAAAAGACAAAAATACAGACTCATTTCTTAAAGAGAAAACAAACTTTTAAAATTTCACCAAACCTCTCTATATTGACTGAACATCTAATGTTGAAGATAATGTTTTTTGGGTTTGCACAAACAAATGATGGACAGAAATCTGAACAAATCATACATTCACCCCCAATCAAAAGATCTGGGTTAAATCCATTGTTCTTTTGCTCACCATGCTATCCCAATTTGGACCCAGCCATACTCAAATCAGTCTTGACCACACTCCTCATGGGAACAGTCCAGCCCGAACTGCCAAATCAGGTCCTCCCTGCAACGGAAATAAGAATCCTGGGACTGGTTTTGGGGTATCGGCCCTCATCAGCCAGGCTAGCTTAAATCCAGTGGCACAGAAAGCAAGGGACCCATGTCTTGGCATACCCATCCACGTTAGGGTAAAAAATGCTGGACGGAATGTTGAACAAATCAAACATTCACCCTCCAGTCAAGAGATCTAGGTTAAATCCATCTTTCTTTTGCTGACCATGCCACCATAGTTTGGACCCAGCCATATGGAAATCAGTCTTGACCCTTCCCCTCATGGGAACAGTCCAGCCTGAACTGCCAAGCCAGTGCCTCCCTAGACAGGAAATAAACATCTTGGGACTGGAGTGAGGTTGAGTGGCTGAAAAGTTTCAACACTCGTCAATCATATTGTTGTGTTTCCTTGTTCGCCCTAAGTGGCTAAGGGTATGCCCAGACATGGGTCCCTTTCTCACCTTGCCACTGGGTTCAAGCTAGCTTGGCTGATGGTGAGACCCCAAAACTGGTCCCAGGATGCTTGGTCCAGGTAGGGCTTGGCCTACTTATATTTCTCCTTGTTTTTTCCTCTTTCCACACATAGAAAGAGGAAAACAACCTCAAATGCTTGTTTTTGTGCAGGAAGGTGTACCTTCCTGCACAAAAACAATCTCCCCTAAAACCCAGACACCCTAGCACCATGGTGCAAGGGTACCTGCCTTGACGAATGGCAGCCAATTGTGCACCAGTGCAGGGGAAAGCACAGGGTTGCAATAAATTGTTGTAAATATGACGCATCCCAGTGCTCTGAAAGCGACCCAGTGAGGCGCGGCCAAATGGCCTGCGGCACTGTGCTGCGTCACTAAGGCCCTAAGTTCTGTGCACACATTTGTCTGACGGTATGATTTGTACATGGACATCGTTTATGGGTCACCAAGGATGGCAGCTGGTACCCCTTACTTGCCCTTTGCGACCACTGGCACTGCTTTTGCAACCCTGGCCTCAGATGTGGCAAAATCAGTGCATGTGGCAGAATTATTTTTTTTTTTTTATATATTTTTTTAAAACCTTTATTCATAGAAGCGGAGCCATACAAGCGCTGGCCTACAACCACAAGGGCCGGCCGCAAAATCAGGAGATCAAAAACAGAGCAGTTTATACGTGTATGATAAAACGCAAGTACAGTACAGCCGCAAGATGTAAGCGTAACACAGGAAGCGTAAGGATAAGAGAGGTTTCATTTTTAAATGTAAGAGGAGTCAGCGGCTATATCAACCAGGGCGTCATGCAACATAATCAAGGGAAGGGAGACGGGAGGGGAAAGCCCCCCACACAATCAAAAAACAATAATAAGTAACGTGACCAGATATACCCTAAGGCCACCGAAGGCGGGCCAGAAGGAAAAGTCAAGCCATAACAAGCATTGTAGCAGGACGTCTTGCAGAAAGCCCACCCGCCCCAAACAATAAGAAAAGAAAAACATATGCAAACACCAGAGAAATAAGGAAAGAAAAAGAAGACAGAGCCAACCCCTTGAAAGGGAAGAAAGAGGGACCATAGAACAAAACAAATTAAAATAAAAAACCCCACCCATCACCCGCCACCCTACATCACCGTAATGGCTATGGCCTACCCCACTAACAGCGTGTCTGTCGCCCCAGAAACACCCAAGAGAAGGAAACAAAGAGAAAGAAGAAAAACAAGGAAAGAGATAAAGAAAAGAGTGAGGAGAGGAGCCGGCGATGGAAACACTCAGCCCCCCCCTCCCCGCAACAAGCATTACAGATCGAGGCTATAAAAATACAGAAAAAAGCCAACGTACAGGGTGCAATCAATAACCGTCCACAAGATGAGTCTCGGATACGCCATTAACTAAGAGAAAATCCCGCCAGGACCTAAGCAAGGTCATCCCTGGCCACTTCTGTGAACAGTAGAACTGCCAAACGTCCGAGCAAACAGGAGACAGTACGACAGAAAAAGTCCATACCAGTCAGGTAAGGCAGGCGGTATCCTCACGCAACACCGCCCCAGCCGCAAAGAAGTAAGCAACGATACATGGCGGCAGCCAGAATGCAACAGTGTGCCAATCACCAACGCGGCCAAGTCCAAAGTCAGGTCTGCCCAGCACGGAGTGAAGATCGCAGGATGTGGAAAACAATGCAGCACCGGCGCCAGATCCAGTTGTTCCCTCAAATTCTGAGACGCATCCGGGGACCCCGGCTCAACAGCCGGAGGAGAGTCAACGGGACCAACTCGGGGAGAGGGCACTGCGCCACAAGATGGCGGATCAACTATAGCAGCGATCCGTAACTCCAAGTCCCGGGACTTCCAGCACAGATCGGTCCGCAGAGCAACCAGCGCAAGCAGCACATGACTTCGTGTAATCGCTGCCCCGGATAACAGTGGTCTAGGGGTCTCAAATGTAACACTGTCCCCGTCTCCGGGAGGGAGACACTTCAAAGGATCGTCCGCCATCTTGAGCAAATCTGTCGCCGCCATTACCCCCTCATTCTCCAAGTCCAGCATGACCGCCAGAGGCAATAGGACCCACAGCCGATCCGTGGCGGGCGGCGCTCGGCGAAGAAAGGAGAGTAACCAGAAGGCCGGGTGTGCACCCAGCAGCTCTCCGGGAGCCGAGCTCCGGCTCCCAGACGGGACTACCAACAGGAGCGGGCGTCCCACCCGAGGGGAACCGGGCCACACGGCCTCTCTCCGGTTCACCACCCGCTCGGGCCCACGGGGCGACCCGCTATTGAGAGTGGGTCCGCTCCATTTCTCCCGGCTCTCGGCTCTCAGGTTCCCACAACAGGTTTCTCATCCAGGCCAGGGGCATCAACACTCCGATCACCGCCAGGGAGGCGCAGCACTCGAGGCCCCGGCGTCAGGACCGGGAACGCCAGCCAGCAGACAAATGGCAGATCTCGGGGACCACGACACGCTGGAGCACCAAAATCAGACGGTAAGTGAGCAATTGTCTCTAGTAATAGAAATCAGTAAGCCTCGAACAGGATTATCGACAGAATATAGACGCGGGGAGGAAAGGATCTCAGAGCGAAGCGTTCATGCGACTGTTCCGATCGCCATCTTGGCTCCTCCCCGCATGTGGCAGAATTAATGCGATTAACACCGGGATGGCTCGTCCGTACAGGAGTTGCATTCCATCCTCCATTTCGGCCCATTTTTAATTATCCTAATCGTGAAAAATAGTGTTTTATTAACTACTGGCATAATAGAAAATGAAGCAGCAGGAGCTGGAATGGGACCTTCTCTGGCAGCTGTGGTGTGTAAAATAAAATGCTTTTAAATGTATGTTGTGCATGTGGTTGAGAATGTGTTTGTGTGAGAGAGCACGTGTAAATGTGAGCATGTATCTGTGTGTGTGAGCATATGTGCATGAAAGTGAGTGACCAGCAGTTAGAATTAATGAAAATGAGGGGACGATTTCTCAAAAATTTTCACAGGTGCAAAGTGACAAAAAAGTGACACAAACTGGAGCAAAGTCTTGATAAACTATAAACTTTCTGGTATAAAACTTTTTTTATACTGGAAAGTAGCCTTAGAGTAGCATAAATAATACTTTGTGCTGGTTTGTGCTACTTTGCTGTACAGGGGCATGTTATTGGTGTTTTATGTGTGTTCTGCACCACAGAAGGGGCCTATGTACAAGGAGAATGCACCACTGGAACATCACTTAGTTCGACATTCCAGTGGCGCAATACCCTGCACCATATTTACAATGCGGCGTTAAGCCACTTGCATGGCTTAATGCTCCTTTGTAAATATGGTACACTTTCACGCAGGTATCTGCGTGAAAGAGGCGTGCAATTGGTGTTGCTGTGGGCATTCCACCCCAACACCCATTGTAGATTGGGTGTGATGGCAGTGGCAGCAATATGGAAGATGTGCAGCGGGCAGGGGTCAGAAGGTCTTGATCTTGCGTAAAAGAAAGAGCTGAGTTTGTTGCAGAGGTCTTGGAAGGAAGGGATATCAGTTGTTTCGCTGTTGGGTGTGGCGAATACCTGTATGATGGCAAAGAGATCCTTAGAGTTGTGGGCGCTGGAGAGGATTGTGTCTTGGATGAAGTTTTTCTTTGTTGATTTCATGAGTTGGTGGTGTGATATGATGCCTGATTTGTAGGCGGAGCATGCTTCTGGGATTTTGCTGTTTCTCACGTCTTCTCCAGTTGTCAGCAGGAGCACTTGGATTCTCGGATATCTGAGATGAACCAGTGGGCTTTCTTGTTGTGTCCTTTCATGGTGTTCTGGAGGGGGACAAGAGTGTTGGCGCAGTAGGCGATCCATTGGTGGAGGTTGCTTGCCACTGTGTTAGCGTCTGTCGTAGTTGGGGTTGGAATGCAGGTGAGGGTGATCCAGCGGCCTATAGGAAATATGTCATAAGCTACGCTACCCAACTCCACAATATTCACCATAAGACAAAAATCAATCACAAGGCCCATAAACTAACATGACATATTTTGACCAACTGAATCATGTGACCTAATTAACCTATTCACAAATTATATACATTTATATACAACCGCGGTAAATGAATTTCATCACACTTTACAAATCCTTCAACTAATTAAGTCACTGTGGCGATAAAATCTTGCTAATGGCAACCTATACTCATGAAATAACAAGACCAGCTTGTTTTCCAAAGTAAAATATTTATTAACTATTTATTTAGAAAATGCATTAGAAATCTTTATTAGAGCATTTTTATTAAGGTATTTGCAAATGGTAATGATGGTTTCAAGTAAAATATCAAAACATTATTCAGATAGAAAATAACAGTTTGGCATCATTCAAATCCTAAGTCCCTAACTACACTTGCTATAATAAAGAATAAAGAATAAAAGTCTTTTTGGGTTTCTTACGTGCTCCAAGAGAAGTCCGTCTGCACGACACACCCATCTAAAGGTCAGCAAGAAGCAGCATTTCTCTTCCACGGGGAAGAGTTTTTATACCTTTCTACACTAAACTAATCTAAGTAAAAGTATATTTTTCTGCTAAAGTCGAAGTCCGATTGGCTGACAAGTTACAGGCCATCGTGTCACCATATTTTTTAGCATCCAGATTGTGGGGCTTCAGTTTTAGCCCCACTCCAGTGGCGACTGCCTTTATTCATTTTGCATTTGCATCATTTTCTTCTTCTATATTTTGATTTTCTTCATTTTTAAACCCATCTTTATTTCTCCATTTTATTAATTTTTTTCGTTTAATTGTCCTCCTTAATTCATCCCCAAGCAAGGAAATGCAAATTTACGTAGTTTCTCATGCTTTGGTGGGCCAAAAGAACCTCTCTCCCCAAAACACGAACTGAAGCATTATTTTCTTTTTGAGCAGTTTATTTCTTTATCCAATGCATTTCGGACCCGTACTGGGGTCCTTCGTCAGGGAAAACTGTCAACAAACAAACAATAGAACATACGTTTACAATCACTTACTTTTGTATATTTTCAAAGCAATTAGTTTCAAAAACTTCAATACAAATTGCTTGCTCATAGAAATGCTGTTCGTCCCTCACAATGCTCGTCTTTTCTAACAATGTTAATATGTTTAAATGCCCGGTTCCTTTCAACTGAATTGCTTCTTCACTCACAGCGGGTCTAAACGCCTCTCTATCTCACATACCTCGGCAGCTACTCTTAACTGTCTTCACTGTGTTATATCTCCGAACCTTCGTGTCCCTCGTTGTTTCCCTCCCATTCTCTCAATATTACACTCTATGCATACCTGCCAAACATGATGTCTGCCTTTACTCTCGTGATGTTGGAAGCGTTACCTTCAGCTGTACTTCCCGTTATTTAAATGGAAAAACTCCCTCTCTAATTTCTCAGACCCGCCCCCATGGGGTTTGCACCCAACAGAAGTAAATGGATTTAAAGACTAATGTATAATTCAATATTTTTGGACTCTTCAAGCAAGGTGAAAACATCCGGTTTAGTGAGCCAGTTTACTTAACAAAAGAGTCGAGTGAAAACGTTTTGTATATTTTTTGGACATATGATTCAGAATGCGATCGAAAAAATCTGTTCAAATACTGAGTAATCAGTTTGCATGATGCTTAAATTGTTCGGTTAAGTCACGGTTATGAGATTGTTCAGTAAAGGAGGATTATGGGAGATGTAGACTGTCTCTAATGTGAGTGGATGATCTGAGAGCATAACGAGGGGGGCGGGTCTGAGAAATTAGAGAGGTCTGTCAAACTCCTCTGCCGGTTCCTGGCCTTGGCCTTGCTTGACTAAAGAACAGTCAGCTCATCACGTTTCATTTTACATCACAACAAAATGTTTCAGCAGAGGAATTTTTCCATGATGGACTCTCACTTTCTCCGAGCACTAGGCCCAAAACCACTTTACGAAAACTATTATATAAACAAACACAAAAGAATAATTAATGTGAGAAATACAGTTTGTTCTGTTACCCACCCTCCATTGCTAATGATTAACCCATTAGTCTAAATTATCTAGCCAAAGCACACAAATAAAGCAGCATTTATATCTACCATTCTTCATTTAGTCCAGCAGGATTCTCCATGCATCTGTAAAAGAATAAAATGACACCACGTAGACAAAAACATACATAATATAGGCACATGCCATTATTTAAACTCCCGCAATTAGTTACGACATAACAAATAGACAAGATTAATTTTTTATTTTCCACATACATGAAGATGCAACATAATGCACGTTTATGAGCACACATGTTAGTTTCCCACGTGTTTTTGGTGAATGCAACTTTAAACTAGGTTGAATTAATACACACACAGCACAGATCATTAATATTATTAATTCAGTTATGGAAGTGTGACTTCACAAGCTGAAATGCATTTTATTTCTGAAACTCGCTCCATCAACTCCTTCATCTGGTGATTCCCAAATCACCACACCACACCCAAATTTTAGCAAAATTTTATCTTGAACGAATATGATTTGATTTCACTGTGTTAGCATTTCTAAAGACTTGTTTCAGCTGTTTCTTTGCAACTATCATATTGAGCTCTACAAAACTCCTCCAGCTCTACCTCCCTCTCGTGTTCCTTTCTGATTTTGTAAATTCTTCTCTTTTCCTTCATGTACTTTTTCCTCTTATGTAACATGCAACTGATCTTCAATAAAACTATCACAAAAATTATTATAAACAAAGGTGTTAGAATTTTGCCAAGAACTGAACCACCAATTTCTTGAAACCAGGTTTTGATAGCCTGAAATCTTTTATAAAGACGTTCTGAAAAATCATCTTCTTCTAAGGGAACTATTTCCGAATGCATCTCTGTGATGTTTCTTATGTACATTTCAATATTCTTGCTCTCGTCTGGGATGTATGTACAGCAGTGCTGAACATGTAAAATGCCACAGACTCCTCCCTCTTTTGCTAGGAGTATGTCCAGGGCAAGGCGATTCTGCATCACCATCGACCTAATCGCAATGACTTCAGTATCCACTAATTGGAAACCACCAGCTGTGTCAGTTGACAACCTGTCAACTATTGTGGACAATTTTCTGATTCTTCCCGCATTCAGGGTTATACCTACTGAAGGTATCACAGCCTCAAAAATGTCTCCCAAAATTTCTGAGAAACTTTCTCTTTTATACCTGTTTTCATGATTACTGATTTCAAATAATCCCTCTGCATTTCTGTCAACATGAAATATTTTTGGAAAAACAAGACCAACAAAACATGTCCCGTACCAATGATCCGGGAGATTATAATAAGCTTTGTCTCCACAGATAAAATAAATCCCAGGAAAAATTGGGTCTCTTCCGCCTTTGAATCCCCAAACCCCCATGATTTGATAAGTATCCTCACAATTGCTAGCACCTACAAAGTAATTATCAAAAAGTGTATTATCTCTCCTAATGCAAAGCTTGCCACTAATTGGCTTATCTATATGAATTGCAACATTGTCAAAAGACTTGCCATTAAACTTTTCATCCTCCTTCTGCCAGAATTTGGATTTAGTCTGCTTGACCATTTCATTTCTTTTATAAATTGCCCTTCTCTCCTCAACTAAGGTCAGGAAAGACTTTTCCTCAGATCTCAATTTGCAGGTTAAATTATTTCTGTAAGCATACTCATAAGTGAGTTCATTAGTAACTAAAAAGAATTCCCTCATCTGTTTAGCTTGTTTGTGTTTATTTAAAGCCTTCTCAATTTTCAGGTTAGCAAAAATGTCATCGTAGTTAGAATAATAATACTCAAAGCGACCAGTCTGGTAAAATAAACTAGCTATCACACTGCAGGTCATGCCATAAGTAAGAGGAAGCATATTGTATGTCACTCCCTCAGAAACAGAAGCAGGTAACTTTACACAGATGTAGCAATCTTTGACACCCATAACCTTAACATACTCTCCCAAAAGCCTCGAAAATGTATTGCTAGAAAAATCACCAACAGACCTATCTTGCTGAGCCTCTAGTCTGTGATCAATAACTTTGTTAGCTTTGTTTGTTGCACTATGTTTGTCTTGACTAACTGAAGCTTTGCTTGTCATGTTGACTTTGTACATCTCCTTATCGATCCCGAAAGGAAAGATGACAGCTAAAACTAACCAGAGCAGAATTAATATGAGCATACATATCAGAGTCATCTTACAGCAATTTTTAAGAATGGAACATTTCGAAGTACTACACTTCAGAACAACAGGCATTTTCACTAGCCTTAACTCAGAAAAAGAAAACAAAAATTTAAAAATATGTCTAAATGTAAAACCTAAAATTTGAAACACCCCCCTTTTAATTTTTTTTAATTTTTTAATTTTCTTTTTACTTAAAATCCTTCTAACAGCTTTTCTTCGACCTTGCGTCACAAGTTATTCTCCAGCTAAACACAAATTCTTCGACCTTATGTCACCTAACACAATTTCTTCAGCCTTATGCCAAAATCAAAACCCTAAATTCTAACAGATTAGTACTTCAATCATTGTCACTATTGTCTTCAACTTCTTCCTGACTGCTACTATTTATCTCAATTATAGGCGGGATAATAATGTAAGCCCATTCAGGAGACTTATACTTTTGGTTTGGCTTTAAAACTCTCTTTGTTTTTCTAGAGATAACTTCTATTTTCTTTCCTTTCTCTGCTTTCTTTTCAGGATCCTCCTGACTAGTAATCTCATTCACCTGCTCCTTTGATCTCTTTATTAACCTGACTCTCAGCCCTCCATTTTCACTTGGCCAGGTTTCACCTTTTCTCAGCAATTTTCTTTTTGGTTCAGTCACATTAGATTCTGTTTTCCAAGATCTTTTTCTGAATTTTCTTTCTTGAGATTCTTCATCACTTTCATCAAATTCACTGTCAGAAATTTCAACTCTTGACTCAGGATCTTCTCTATTCGGCAGCCTCACTCCGTTAGGAACATTACTTCTTCTTCCATCACTGGTACTCGGCAATTCGTCTTCCTCCGCTTCTTCAATTACCTTCAACTTCCCAGTTCCGGAATTCTTGTTCCTGTATTCAGAGCTTGTCTTCTGCTTTTCGATACTTTCCTGGTCTTGCTTCTGGAGTTGATCTGATTCTGTTGTTTCAGGTCCTTTTCCTTTATCTTGATCAGATTATTTTGCCTCTCCCACTTCCTTGGCAGATTCTTCTGCTGATTCTTTTTCTAGCAGATCTTCATCATCTTCAGAATCAACTACAATAATTTTCAAATTTTTCCCAGTCAAATCTCCATTTACAGATGCGTTTTCCAGATGTCGACCTCTCTGTCGATCTTCAGGATCTGGATTTTCTCCAGCTTCTTCTTCAGAATCTGAATCAGCTGTTGTATCACTCTCTTCATCGGAATTCTCAGGTGTAGGTATAGGAATAGTGTGACTGGGATGAATCCACCTTTTTATTCCTCTACACTTTACTGCATTCGTTGTCACGAGTATCACCTGTCTCGGTTTCTGCCACCTTGGCACCAGACAGTTTCTTCTTCGGTGAACTTTTGTTCTCACCCAATCTCCAGGTCTCAGATCATGCGTTTGCACTTTGTCCTTTGATTGTACTTCAGTTCCCACCTGATTAGACACAGAAGTCACGACGTCAGAAAGCTTCTTACAGTATTCCAAAATTGCACTGTCATTAATGCTCAACAGTTTTCCTACTGGTACAAATGCTTGTCTCATGACCCTGCCCATAAGAATCTCATGAGGACTCAGACCTGTCTTTTTATCTGGTGTACTTCTTAGGGTCATCAGAACAAGTGGAAGAGCATCTGTCCACTTTATACCTGTAGCTAGACACATTTTCCCTATTCTGTTTTTGATTGTTCCATTTATTTGTTCCACCACTCCAGATGCCTCTGGTCTGTATGCACAATGCAACTTCTGCTCAATATGTAAAGCCTCACAAATTAATTTCAACAGTCTGTTATCAAAATGTCCTCCTCTATCACTCTCTATAGTCACAGGGAATCCGTATCTCGGAATAATCTCTCTTGAAAGCAATTTTGCTACAGTAATTGAATCACTGTGACGTGTGGGGAATGCTTCTACCCATCTTGAAAACAAACAGACAATCACCAAAACATATTGCAGCCTGTTGTGTTTGGGCATCTCAATGAAATCCATCTGTAACCTGGTGAAAGGACCACCCTCTCGACCTATGGTTCCCATTCCCACAACCGACTTCCTGTTTGGGTTCATTTGTTGGCAAACCAAACACCTCTGACAGAGTGATTCTGCAATTGTTCTGAACTTGGTATTAAACCAAGTCTCCTTGAAAAGTCTAATCATTGAATCCCTTCCAATATGACCTGGGCCATGATACATTCTGGCCATATCAGCAATCATGCAATTTGGTAAAACTACTCTGCCATCTTTGTAAGTCCAAACTCCGTCCTCATCTCGCTGTCTACATTCTGCTTTCAACCATGTGTCTTTTTCCTCATCATCTGCTTCAACTTGCAAATCTTTGATTTCCTGCCATGTCTCAATTATTGATGTTAGCATTAGTGAATTCAAAACATACTCATTGTTTTTCTCCCGATTAAGTGCAAAATTGTTTCTTGCACAATATTTTGCAATTTCATCTGCATAAGCATTTCCTTTGGTGATAAAATCCTCACCTTTCTTGTGAGCTGCACACTTTACCACAGCAATTTCTTTTGGCAATTGTATGCCATCAATCAATCTTTTGATAAACTTTGCATTTCTGATTGGTGAACCTGCTGATGTCATGTAGCCTCTCTGAGACCAGAGCTGTCCATAATCATGCACAACTCCATACCCATATTGGCTATCAGTGATTATGGTGACTCTCAAATCTTTTGCTATTTCGCAAGCACGAATTAAAGCAATCAATTCAGCCACTTGTGCTGAACGAATTCCCTCAAGACATGATGCTTCTACAACATCTGCGACTGTGCAGACTGAGTAAGCTGCTCTCAAAATGCCTTCTTCCTATCTCAGACAAGAACCATCCACAAAGTAAACACAATCTGACTCAGGCAATGGTACATCTTTAATGTCCTGCCTTGACTTGGTGCAATATTCCATGACATCTAAGCACTCATGCTCCACATCATTTTCATCACCAATTTCAGTATCAGGTAACAGCGTGGAAGGATTTAAATTCACACACCTTGCTATTGACACATTATCTGATCCCAAAATGATTTTCTCATACTTCGTTAGTCTATTGCTTGTCAGATGCTGCGTTTTGCTTCTTGTAAGGAGAATCTCAACTGAATGTGGAACATAAACCTTTACAGGAAATCCCATTATGATTCCTTCACTTTGCTCAAGGCTAACACTAGTTGCTGCAACTGCTTTTAAGCAACCTGGTAAGGCTTTTGCAACTGGATCAAGGACTGCTGAGAAGTAGGCAATAGGGTTTCTCATGTTTCCATGTCTCTGAGTTAACACAGACAAAGCACACTTTCGCTGCAATACAGCTCAAAATCTTTCTCGTAATCTGGCATGCCCAGAGCTGGAGCTTCACACAGACTTCTTTTTAGCTTTTCAAAAGCTTCCAACTCAGTTTCAGTAAGGACAATTGGATCTTTTATGTCTGATTTTGTCAATCTCTGCAGTGGTTTCGCAATTACTGAAAATCCACTAATCCATTGACGACATTAACCAACCATTCCCAGAAACATTCTGACCTGTCTTTGTGTTTTTGGAGGATGCATTCCCTGAATCATTTTAATTCTCTCAATTGTCACTTGTCTCATTCCCTTGGCAATTCTATGTCCAAGATATTTTACTTCTTGTTTACAAAACTGCAATTTTGCAGGAGACACTTTATGTCCTTCATCTGCCAAATGATTCAAAAGAGTAATTGTATCTGTAACACAGTTTTCTCTTGTTTTTGCTGCCACCAAAAGGTTGTCAATATACTGGACTAACGTTGATCGACCTGGCAAATTTAGATCTTCCAAAGATTTCTTTAACAGCTCATTAAAGATAGAAGGACTCTCTGTATACCCTTGAGGAATTCTACACCATGCGAGGGTCCTACTCTGGAACCTAAAAGCAAAGATTTCCTGGCTCTCTGGATGCAATGGAACAGTAAAGAACGCATTGCAAAGATCAATGACAGTATACCATTCTGCATCATGCGGAATCTGGTATAGAATGACTGCTGGGTTTGGAACAACTGGACAACAAGGAACAACAATTTGGTTAACCTTTCTCAAATCCTGAACTATTCTGTACGTTCCATTTGGCTTTTTGATCCCCATAATCGGCGAGTTACAAGGACTGCTCACAATTTCTTTAAAAAAACCTTGCTTAATGAATTTTTCAATTACAGGAATGACACCTTCAATTGTTTCAGCTTTCATTTTGTACTGAGGAATGTTTGGAAATTCTATTCCCTGTATTCACTGTAATTTTGACTGGATCGACATGCTTCATCAGACCCATTTCATTTCCAGTTAAATCCCAAATTTCTGCTTTGACTGTCTCTTTTAATTCTTCTGGTACATTTTCTTTATCAAATGCAGGAAATAATTTTGTTTCTTCTGCTTCAACCAACAACATTGTTAACCTGTACAACCCATCTTCCTCCATGGTTTGTAATTCAATTCCCTCAGGTGAGCAATATATTCTGCAATTCATCTTGCACAATATATCTCTCCCCAGCAAGTTCACAGGACTACTGTTGCAAACCGCAAACCTGTGTTTGTCTTTAAAATTGCCAATCTCTACTTTCACAGGCTCAGTCAGACCTGTTTTAATTTGCTGATTACTTACACCGACTACTTGGATGGTATCCCCAGAGAGAGGTAGGTTTTCAATTTACACTGATCTAACACTGGAACAGGTAGCTCCAGTGTCCACAAGAAAAGTGATTTCTACATCATTCACTTTTCCATTTACATATGGACCAGACTGGTCAACCTCAAGAGTGGCTCCAATTACACGCTCTTCCCCCTCTCTCGGGCACCGTCAGAAGCAGTCATTAGAATCGCTTCCTTGGTTTCCTGTTAACAAAAATTGTCCTGATGCATTTTGTACATTTGATCTTTGAGCTCTTATTACCTGATCACCTCCGCTGAATCCCGTACTTGGATTTTATTTTTGACCACCCCCACAATTAGGAAGTGGAGGTTGTGGAATCTGATTCTGCTGTTGTGCTAACTGTCGCTGTAGCTGTTGCTGAAGACTCAGGTCATTTAATTGTCGCTGTAGCTGTAGCTGTTGCTGCAGATCAACATCATTCTGCATCTGTGAATTTAATGATGTATTTTTAAAATTTCTGGGCGGGTTTTTACACTCGCGCTTCCAGTGTTTAATTTCCCCGCAATTAAAACAAGGCGATTTTTGTTTTAGCTCTTCAATATTAACGTTAAACTTTGGTTTGTTAAAATTATTTTTAAACTTTCCCTGGCCTTGATTCTGGTTCTGATTCTGAACATAATTTACATTTTTATTCTCAAGGCTGGCTATCTGATGTTCAGCCACCTTCACCTGTGCCCACATTGCCTTCTCTTTTAAATTTTTCTTTTTCACTTCCAGTTCATCACTGCAGTATTTTGCTTTTCTCAAAATATCGTCAATTGAATTTGATTGCCATCCGACAATATTATTCCTGATCATTTCTCCAATTTCTGGTCTAAGACCATAAACAAATCTGTAAATAAAGTGGCTCATATCCTTTTCGTCTAATTTTTCATAGCCACTGTACTGCTTAAAAACCAGTAATAACCTTTCATAAAATGAATGAACTGACTCCTTTGGTTCCTGATTTGTTCTGTCTATTTTTACCCAATCAACTTCCTTTGGGGCAATTTTCTTTTTCAACCAGTAAATCACCTTGTCATATAAATCCATGACCTCTGATGCTGGAGCACCTGTCTCTTTAATTCGCTCCGGTTCCACTTTTGGCCAACTTACAGCAATTTTACATTCTGTCCAAAGATCTGATGGGACAACAATGTCGAAAAATCCATCCAGATCAACCCACAGAACTTTTGAAACTTTGATGAATCTGTCTACCTGCCGATACCATTCCACAGGCTTCTCTCTCAGCCGAGGAAAATCATTTGTAAAAAGCAAAATATCCTGTCTTGACCATGGGACATGAACATATCCACCTCCTGCAATTTCCCTCATTGGAAACTGTTTAGACAGTTTATCCAACCTTTCGTCTTCCTTCTTTTTGGTCCATTTCACTCTCCATTTACTCAAGTCACCCAACTTTTTGATGTATACAATCAGTTCCTTTATATGCATAATTCTTCCCATTGTGTTAAAATTCCCAATGTCCTTCTCAGTAAAGTCTAATCTGTAATGCTTTCCCAGATTTTTCTGCCTGCTCAAATCGATTTCTAATTCTGCAGCCAGTTCTTCAGATTGATCATATTTATTTTTTGTTTTCCATTGAATGCTTTTGCTGATGAACAGGAGTTCATCATCTCGATAATACTTCAAACTGTCAGGACCAATTGTGCCAATTATTAACTCTTCCAAGTCTGCCTTTAATTTCGCGACATCAAGTTTTGAATTAGACTCTGTTTTCTCGGGAGTCTCAGCATCTGATTCTGCACCCATTGGTGACTGGTTAAAAGAACCTTGATTAAAAGTTAATTCAGGCATTTTTGTTTTCTCACGATGTATTTCAGATAAATCTGAATACATTTTTTCAGCTACTTTCTGAATTTCTGCATTTAATGGAATTGTCAAACTTGACTGTTTAATTTCCCCCTGATCAAAAACAGGCTGAACAGGACCAATAGTTACTGGAACTGTCACTGCTTCCATCCCTTTTGTTAACTGCCGAATTAATTCCTCTTTTGATCGTAAATATTCTGAAGTATTTGCCACTTCCTCATCTCTGGCAGTTCTCGTTACATTTCTAGGGGCTTCCCTTTCCATTGGAGTTTCAGGGAAATTTCTGTTTTCATTATAAATACTAGAATTAGTTCTTGTTTCGTACCTTTCTGGAGTTTCAAAAGATTCAGAATTATTTGGGTACAATTTGGGTGATTCATTTAATGGAGGTGCACTTGGTGTGGTTCCTGTAGAAACCATCGGGGTAGACCATGAACAAGGCTGTCTAAGTGGGACCTGCTTTTTATTTGTGGTATAAATTTCTTCCAAGACTGCATCTTCTGATTCACTTTCTACAACAACATTATTTTTCTTTTCGGTACTTTTTTCACCTAGCACTCCAGAAACCATTTCTCTTATTACATAAAGACCCTCACACATGTCTGCCTGTCTCCACATACGCATCCTATCCTCATGTGTTTCTCGTTTGTAAATCGATGTTTTAGGAGGTCTAATTAAACCGCTTGCTTCCTTCTTAAGTTGAAACATCTCATCCTCCCATTCAACTAATGCTTCGAATTGTGTCAGTCTAGGCTTTGGAACAAGAGCTGTCATTTTCTCTCTTAAGTTTCTCAAAATCCTCATGTTAAATCAACCATCTTCCGGCCAAGCTAAAACTCCGTCATCTTTAGTGTAATGTTTCCAAACATCAAACCACAGGACAGTATGATAACCATATTCACCTTCCATATATGCTGCAGGTGTTTTGTATTTATGAAGTAATTTACCACTTCGCGTTTCAATTTTCTTATCAAGTGAAATGACATTTTTAAACTCTTGAAATAGCGTAGGCTTTTTCTCAACATTCTTGTAAAAAGAGCTCATTTTTAAATCAAATCCGCTTAGTCAAAAACGTTTGTAAATATTTCCTGGTTGTTCCGCAACAACAGCCAATCCGTGCGCGAAACACACCAACAAACCAAAGAAGTTCGAGCTACGTCACCACCTTGCTCGACCAATAAGAACAGAGCTTTCCGCAAAAGCCAATCAGCATCAAGCTCGTCAAAATCACGTGAGCCAATCAGAGTACTAGCTGTGACGTATGTTACCCAATCACAGCGCGAACGCGTGACGTACACAGCCGCTGCGGTTTCTCGCGTCTCACTCCCAACGCTCACCCCTCCTTCACAAAAACTTTTCACAGCGCCATTTTAAGAACGCTTTTTTCAATGAAATTCAATTATTAACAACAGAAAGAACAAACCATTTGTCTGTTTCGCTAAAATAAAGTGACAGTGTTTACAGACATGCAAGAAATTCTTTGCGTGGAATAGACAACGCTATTCTCACAGAATATACATTCGCCGATAAAGTAAACTTTTACTCTACCCTTCAAACAGGTAATAGCGAACGCATTTCCCTCTGAATGCACATAAAGTAGCAATTCAAAGTTTGACTCGAACGAAATTACAGAATCATTTACGCACTTTCAAACGGAAAGTATCCCTAATCATACATACACGAAATCCTGGCAGGACTTTAACCAGCCACAGATTACCTGAATTGCTAGCAAAATAAACGACGTTACTTTTACCCTTCACTCAAGTTTGAATATAATCTATTACACTTTTCACAGTGAGTTTTAGAACGGGCTCTTTGTCCCTATACTCAAAGCCAAAACTTCATAGACAATCCTCACTATACATACATTCAATCTAGCATACCTAAATCCCTAACACGTGTTGTACGACCACAACACTTGTGATATAAAATAATACCACTATTCTGAAACAGATCAAATGCACTGTGTAACCTCACTCTTGTCACACCACTCTGTACCGGTACAACTAGGATTTTTTACACTGCAGGAAAAAACCTTTCGACTACACGTAACACGAATGAACGAACTCAACATATGTTAAACATCGATCCTATGTAACTACCATGTAGCATGTTGGTTACCATAGCAACCATCAAGTCTGCTACCAGGAAATTGATCCAGCGGCCTATAGGAAATATGTCATAAGCTACGCTACCCAACTCCACAATATTCACCATAAGACAAAAATCAATAACAAGGCCCATAAACTAACATGACATATTTTGACCAACTTAATCATGTGACCTAATTAACCTATTCACAATTTCATCACACTTTACAAATCCTTCAACTAATTAAGTCACTGTGGCGATAAAATCTTGCTAATGGCAACCTATACTCATGAAATAACAAGACCAGCTTGTTTTCCAAAGTAAAATATTTATTAACTATTTATTTAGAAAATGCATTAGAAATCTTTATTAGAGCATTTTTATTAAGGTATTTGCAAATGGTAATGATGGTTTCAAGTAAAATATCAAAACATTATTCAGATAGAAAATAACAGTTTGGCATCATTCAAATCCTAAGTCCCTAACTACACTTGCTATAATAAAGAATAAAGAATAAAAGTCTTTTTGGGTTTCTTAAGTGCTCCAAGAGAAGTCCGTCTGCACGACACACCCATCTAAAGGTCAGCAAGAAGCAGCATTTCTCTTCCACGGGGAAGAGTTTTTATACCTTTCTACACTAAACTAATCTAAGTAAAAGTATATTTTTCTGCTAAAGTCGGAGTCCGATTGGCTGACAAGTGACAGGCCATCGTGTCACCATATTTTTTAGAACATCAGTTCCGTCACTTTCTTAGAGTCCATTGTCTTTAGTTTTCGAATAGCGAGGCTTCCTCCAGTTTGCAACATTTACTGAAAGAAAATCATAACTTCCTCGGTCTGTCAAACTCCTCTGCCGGTTCCTGGCCTTGGCCATGCTTGACTAAAGAACAGTCAGCTCATCACGTTTCATTTTACATCACAACAAAATGTTTCAGCAGAGGAATTTTTCCATGATGGACTCTCACTTTCTCCGAGCAGAATTTTGCCAAACACGAATGCACTAGGCCCAAAACCACTTTACGAAAACTATTATATAAACAAACACAAAAGAATAATTAATGTGAGAAATACAGTTTGTTCTGTTACCCACCCTCCATTGCTAATGATTATCCCATTAGTCTAAATTATCTAGCCGAAGCACACAAATAAAGCAGCATTTATATCTACCATTCTTCATTTAGTTCAGCAGGATTCTCCATACATCTGTAAAAGAATAAAATGACACCACGTAGACAAAAGCATACATAATATAGGCACATGCCATTATTTAAACAGCCGCAATTAGTTTCGACATAACAAATAGACAAGATTAATTTATTATTTTCCACATACATGAAGATGCAACATAATGCACGTTTATGAGCACACATGTTAGTTTCCCACGTGTTTTTGGTGAATGCAACTTTAAACTAGGTTGAATTAATACACACACAGCACAGATCATTAATATTATTAATTCAGTTATGGAAGTGTGACTTCACGAGCTGAAATGCATTTTATTTCTGAAACTCGCTCCATCAAGGGCAGAGGTGAGGTGTTCATCTGAGACCTTGTTCCAGCTTCTGCATGGGAGGGAGCACGTGTGCTTGTGTGCGGTGGGTTTCATAAAGGAGAAATGAATACAATGGTGGTCGGTATAGAGCAGTTCCGTGGTGTGCTGAAACAAATGTTGTTTCCTCTGGCGAAGAGGGGGTTGAGGGTGTGTCCTGCTGTGTGAGAGGGGGTGGAGACAAGTTGCTTCAGTCCTTCAGGTTCTCCAGGACGGCAGTGTAGTTGGGATCGCTGTAGTTGTCCAGGTGGAAGTTCAGGTCTCCGAGTAGTAAGTAGTCCATAGAGGATAGGGCATAGTGAGCGATGTGGTCGGTGATGATATTGGTAAAGGGGGTGCGAGGTCCAGGAGGTCTGTAGGTGAGTGTTCCACAGAGAGTCGTTTTGGAGTTGGGTTTGATCTGGAAGTGGATGTGTTCCATGGGGGGCGAGGTGTAGTCCGAGTTGGTGGTTGTCAATCAGAGGGAACTTTTGAGGATGATGGCGATCCATTGTGGTTAGGGCATATTTTTCTCAGGATCTTATATCCGTCGGGGACGGCAGTTGCTATGTCGGGTGTGGAGCTGGCGTTGGTACAGGTCTCTGTGAGAAAGGCAACGTAGGACGTGCGAGTATTGAGGAGGTTCCAGACTTCTACGGCGTATCTGTGCAGGGAGCGTATGTTGAGGAGGATGCAGCTCAGTGGTTTGTGTGCTGTGGCTTCCGGTGGGTTGGGGGTAGCTGCCCGGATCCAGAGGTAGATGGTGGTGTGTCGGCAGTGTCAGCCGGAGAACAGGTCTTGGGTGTTGTTCTGCGTCAAGAGCTGGCAGTTGTTGTTGCGTCCAGAGTTAAGTGCGTGGAGAATGCTGGGGCCGTAGCGGCGGGTGTCAGGAGGCCAGGGTCCCTGGTGATAGTAACGGTCGGGTCGCAGACAGGCACAGATGGGCTTGCCTTTGGCACGGCCACATAGTGGCCACTATAAAGTAGGCATTATCAAAATGGGGTGACCCAAAATAGTCCTGGACCTGGGTATAGTACAATATCAAAAACAGTGGTCCTTGACCGGAGATAATTTTAGATTTGATCAAGCCTACAATTATGAGTTTCCTAGATGTGAGCGTATCTAATTTACTCAAAATAATTAATACAAATATTTAGACTAAAAATGCAACAACCCAAAATGTCATAGTGGAGAATAGACAACTTTATTCTACCAACTTGCAGTGGTCTATTTTTCTTTTTCAAACATCAATCCTAAACATTTTAGGTACATAGAGAAGATGCTCAAAAGAACATGCAAAGGGAGAGGTGCTCAAGAGTTAAAGAGGTGAGTGAAAAGGATCAAAAGTGCGTGACTTTTTATAAAAAATCATAGAGAAACATAGACTGGTTCACTAATTCCAGTCAGAACTGTGTCTTGGCCACAATACTATTACCACATAGTAAATTTTCATCAAAAGTTTCTTTTTTGGCACGTTTTTACAGATTAAGGTTATGCGTGGTCCAAGGGGGTATGGGGGGCGTCGACTTTTCGACCCGGCTTAGTGCTTGGGGGATAATTGGGAGCCTCAGCTTGCGGGTCTTCTACAGGACGAAGAAGCAACCTCTGTACCAGAATGATGTCAACTTCCCATGTGTCGAGATCAGGGTAGTCAGACGCACAGGTGGACTGTGGTACAGAACATACATCTGTGAGACACCATTAGATGCCTTGTTTGGAATATTAATAACCCTGACTACCCTGATCTCGACACATGGGAAGTTGACATCATTCTGGTACAGAGGTTACTTCTTCCTCCTAAAGAAGACCCGCAAGCTGATGCTCCCAATTATCCCTCAAGCACTAAGCCGGGTCGAAACGTCGACGCCCCCATACCCCTTTGGACCACGCATAACCTTAATCTGTAAAAACGTGCCAAAAAATTAACTTTTGATGAAAATTTACTATGTGGTAATAGTATTGTGGCCAAGACACAGTTCTGACTGGAATTAGTGAACCAGTCTATGTTTCTCTATGATTTTCTATAAAAAGTCAAGCACTTTTGATCCTTTTCACTCACCTCTTTAACTCTTGAGCACCTCTCCCTTTGCACGTTCTTTTAAGCATCCTCTCTATGTACCTAAAATGTTTAGGATTGATGTTTGAAAAAGAAAAATAGACCACTGCAAGTTGGTAGAATAAAGTTGTCTATTCTCCACTATGACATTTTGGGTTGTTGCATTTTTAGTCTAAATATTTGTATTAAATATTTTGAGTAAATTAGATACGCTCACATCTAGGAAACTCATAATTGTAGGCTTGATCAAACACTATAAAGTAGGGGTCAGGGGAAGGGTGTTCAGCTGAGAGGTAGGAGCGACAACCTTGGGGAGAGGGCCTGCAGAGGTGGCATCGGCAGGGAGCTCAGGAAGCAAGGGAAAGGAGGCAAAAAGAGAAAAGGCAAAGAGAAAGAGGCTAGGAAAAAAGGCAAACAAGAGAAAAAGGCAAAAAAGGACACAGAACAGAGTGGAAAGGCAAACAAGAGAAAAAGGCGCAGAATGGAGTGGAATACCAGAAGAGCTGGGTGCTCTTCCATTAGAGTGGAAAAACACACCAGATTCCCCTAGAACAATAAACACTTACACTTCTACTCTTGTAACAGTCAAATAAATCACTCACATGTCTTTCCCCTCATTTTACTAGAGCATTGATTCTTCTTGAAGGGAACCCCCTATAATTAGTATGGAGCCACACAACTAAACCCTCAAATCCAGATGTTGCGCTTACAGATGTATGATTTTATTAAAACCACAAATATATACAATTAACAAAGGGAGCAGTTCTCTATACAATAGCGTTAGCACAAATTCAGACCCTTCCAGCACAGTAATTAAAAACACATAACAGTCATTAGCCTTATACAATTCAATTCAATATAAAAAGCATGAAATCTATACAGTTAAAAACATCAAAATCAGTCTGTATGAGGAAACCGTATGGACACAGGTATGTTTTCTGCTACCTAAATAGATCCAACAATTATATACTCAAGGGGGAAACCTGGTGAGAGCCCTGCTGTTATCCTCGGGGTTCCTTCGTGTTGGATTCTTTTTTTTTTTTATTCTTTTAATTATATCCATTGCAATCAAAGCACATAACATTCCAATTATACACACATACATTGCTATATGTCGGAAAGCAGTTTTGTAACATAGGTATAATGATAATGTTTTGCAACCATTATCCCTAACGTGGCCCAGTCTTGTGCTGGATGCGTACGGTCATTCGGTTCCCAAACATTCAGTAAACATCTTTTGGGTTCAGGCAGTAATGATACCTCCTCCATCTGCGATATTGTCCTCATCACCTTTATCCAGTACTCCATGATTTTGGGGCACTGCCACACGGTATGGTAAAACGTACCCTCCTCCCCACACCGCCTTAGGCAATATGGGTGTGACACTGTACCTATCCTGTGGAGGGTGAGCCTAGTGTAGTAGGATCGATGTAATATTTTGAGCTGCAACAGCCTAAGTCTTGAGGGTATACCCACCTCCCACGGGGAAGCAAGTGCCTCCTGCCAGTCAGTGTCGTCAAGTTCCCCTACATCACCGGACCACTTTTCCTTGATCGCCAAAGTGGGATCCGGCAAGTTATTAACTAGTTTTCTGTAGGTGAGGGAGGTAGCCCGTTTAAACATGCATTCTGTCAGCAGTCTATCTTCTAGGGGCGAGGCTTCTGGGACCTCAGTGCCCGGCGCCTCAGTGCATGTTTTAACTGCATATATCGGAAGATTTCGGAGGGTGCCATTTCATATTGTTGTGTAAGACGTTCAAATGTGAATACCTACCCTTTGCTCCATATGTCGCCCACTGTAGATATGCCAATTGTGTCCCATTGTGCAAATCCCTTACAATTCCTCAGTTTTCACAGTCGCTGCGCATCCCAAAGACGGGTAAGCTGGATTATGACCCCTCGCCAGCCCAATCTAGAAGTCTCTGAATGCCATGTGATGATTGTTTGTTTTGTGGATCCTATTAGCGAAGGGGCCTGCTTTTTGCTATAAAGGGCTACCATCAATCCGCCCCCCCCCCCCAGCCCAGCCCTGTCCGCTTTGAATGCGGGGTCCATCTGTGGGGCATGTATCCATTGGTTAATGATTTTCAACTGAGCTGCCCAATAGTATAGTTGAATATTTGGGAGTGCTATCCCTCCGTCATACCACTCTCTGACTAACTTGGCCTGCGCTATTCGTGCTGGTTTATTACCCCACAGCAGATTGTTTACCTGAGCCGCAATAGTCTTGAATTATTTTGGTGGCACTAGAAATGGTGTATTCTCCAGTGTGTACAAAAATCGAGGGAGCGCCATCATTTTAAAAAGCGCCGCTTTTCCCAGCAGCATCAAGGGTAATGTATCCCTTTTAAGACGCTCCAGGGGAGGCATGAGGTTTCTCTTAATGAAGGTATCTGGGTTTGTTGTGATATATATGCCTAGATATTTAAATGTATCTTCTGTGATCAGCAGTGGGCAGTCGGTTTGGAGTTGAGGTGGCGGGCCATGTAATACAAACAGGATCGATTTTGACCAATTTATGGTATAACCAGACGCCCGACCAAAGAGTTGACATATATTCAGAAGCACCAATATGGAGTCTAGGGGCGGCCATATATATCTTGCATAAAGCGAGATGCGGTCCTCCCACCCAGCCAACCACCTAATTCCTCTTATCATCGGTTCCCACCTAATCCAGGCTGCAAGCGGCTCCAGTACTAAGGCAAAAAGGAGCGGGAACAGAGGGCAGCCCTGGCCCGTGCCACGTGTCAGTGGAAAGTCTTTGGAAATATGACAGTTGGCCATGAAAAGTGCCATCAGTTTAGTGTACAATAGCCGTATCCATGCACAGAATTTAGGGCTAAAGCCCAAGTGATGAAGTACAGCGAACAAGAAGGGCATTCAACCATATCGAACGCCATTCGGGCGTCTAGCGAGAGTACCACAGCTGGTTCCTGAAGATATGGAATACAGGCCATCACACCGTGTAAGCGTCTCAGATTCAAATCAGTGTCCCTACCTGGCATAAAACCGGACTGGTCCTGGTGTATCAGGGTCGTAAGGTGCGGCGTTAGTCTGATTGCCAGGAGTTTCGCAAGTATTTTGGCCTCTGCATTGATTAAAGAAATTGGACGATACAAGGTACATTCCTCACGGTGCTTTCCAGGTTTTGGTATCGCCACTATAGTGGCTAATCGCTGATCTAGAGGGAGTTTGCCCGCCTGCAAACTATCACAATACATATTCAGCAGGTGTGGAGCAATAGACCCAACCATCTTTTTATAGAGTTCAATGGGTATACCATTAGTCCCTACCGCCTTTCCTCATCGCAGTGAGCCTATCGCCATTTGCAGCTCTTCAACCGTCAAATCGGCCTCAAGAGCAAGGGCCGCTTCCGGTGCGAGTTTGGGCATTGCTATATCTTTTATGTAAGTCAGTGCCTCTTCCATAGACATAGTAGAGACTGATGTGTAAACCTGCTGAGAGTGCTGTGCCAGCGCTTGTACTATTGTCTGCGGGTCGGTCGTCACAAGATCTCCTTCCGTTCGGAGCAACCAAATCCATTTTCTCCCCTGCTCCTTCTTATCAAGCCAGGCCAAAAATTTTCCGGCCTTGTCCCCAACTTCATATATCTTATGTTGCGTGGCCGTGAGTCGCAACCTAGTTGCCTCTCTAAGATAATCCCTATATTGTTGTTGCTTTAGACGCAAATATTGGAATGCAGCCGGTGTAGGGTTATTGGTGTGTTGGGCATCAGTGTTATGTAATTCTAACTCTATAGTGTGCAGTTCCTGCTGTTTTTCCCGTTTATGGACCACAATGGAAGCTATGGCCTGTCCCCTGAGAACTGTCTTGTAGGCCTCCCACAGGGTAGCTGGAGAACGGACCGACAGGATATTTTCTTGAAAGTTGTGTTGTGTCACAGTGGTGAGAGTTTTCTTGATCTTGGGGAGCCGCAGGTAACCCGGGTATATGGGATAGACACGCTGCTGCGTCCTGAGGCGATATGTATATGTTAACAGTACTGGAGAGTGATCTGATATACTCCTGGGTCTGATCTCTACGCTTTCAACATTTCTCAAACTATCTGCTGACACAAGAAAATAGTCTATCCTGGACAGGCTATTGTGAACCCCAGAGTGGAAAGTGAATTTTTGCGTTGTGGAGTTATGGCACCTCAATACGTCAGTGAGCCCAAGCGCTTCTAGAAATCCCTCAAGGTGCAATACGCCAGCTGTGTGTAGCCTCGCAGGGTAGCGGTCTAGGGTCCCATCCACAGTAGCATTAAAGTTCCCCCGATCAACAGTCCTCCCTCCATAAGACGCATATTAAAGTCACTAAGAGCTGGGAGCGTCACAGCGTGAAGGGCAGGGGTATGTAGACTGACACTATATTGAGGGATCTCCCCTCCCACTGACCAATGATGGCCGCACCCGTCTATCTTCGTGCTGTGTATTGTTAATGGTGACTGTTTCCTGACTAAAATACCCACTCCCCTCGAGCCAGAAGAGAACTCCAAATGCACTGCCATTCTGAAACCCACCTGTCTAATGCCTTGCAAGTGACCCTCATAAAGTGTGTCTCGTGTAGTAGGACTACCGTCGGGGAGCACAGTTTTAAACTTTGTAACACTAAGCTTCTCGGTCATTGTCTAAAAATGCTACACACATAAGTGCCTTTCTAAAAACTGTAAAAATAGAACAACAAAACCACAGTAACAATCCCAGTCCCTCCACCCACCACCCTGCCTCCCTGCTAGACGGAATCAAAACAGCCCGCACCCCAACTTTGCAGAGCGCATAACACCCAATCCCAAGAACAGTACTTGCGTGTAGGGGGTGAGAAGTCAGCGGAAGACGTAGTCCATCCCCACCCCAAGGACAATTTGTCAACCAAGTTCTACTGCATCTAATTTAGAAAGTCAGCTTCTGTGGCCTTTGGTTCAGCTCCAGGCAGGGGAGGTAAAAACAGGTTCGTCCGATCCCACTTGAGAGTGGGTCCCCTCTACCTGGGCACCCACTCCGGGTACCTGGCTCTCGGAGTCTGGCGAGTCTCAATTAGGTATGATCACCCGTCCTCATTCCTCATCCTCTGAGCGTTGTGCCCTGCCTTCCTCTCATTCTTTTCTGCGGTCTTCAGAGTTATCTTCTTCCCTCCATTGCTGTCGGCGTCTCTGCGAGCTTCAGGACTTCTCCACTCGCCGCCATCCCTTGAGCCAGTCGTGGGCCTCTTCCGGTGTAGTCAATAATTAGGGCACCTCTAATGCCCCAAATCAGTGGCGACAGCTTTTTTTCAAAAGTGCATTTGCTTGTTATTTCATTAAACTTGTGTGTTTTTATCCTCTGTTGTTTATGAATTCATCAAGAATTATTTATCCTTTCATTCTGCATCCTCCTGCGACGTAATGCAATTTCCATAGTTTCTCATCTGTGGTCGGCCTTTCGAACCTTTCTCCCCAAGCACGCACTGAGGCAAAGTTCTTCCAAAGCAGTTTATTCAAACCCAATGCATTTCGAACCCCACCGGGTTCTTCATCTGGGGTAACTGTAAGTGACAATAAGACAATCTTTTTTGTAAAAGTTGATATATGTACATTTCCTCTTTGTCTTCTAATTAAAAATAAAATATACTCGAATTAACATTTCTTTACTAAATCTTTTACCGCCTTATATTTTCAGGAGTGACCCTTCTTAACCTTCTACTACCTTCTTTCTCGCTAACTACTCCCTCCCTTCACCAGCTTCTCTCTTTCCCTCTCTACACACCCCCTCGCTTCAACAACTGAACACAAGGGCGTGTCTGCACTCTAAACTTCTCTACGGGAATGCTTAACTACAATCCGTAGTTCACCCATCTCACTCGCACCAGCTAAAAACCTCCCACTTTAACAATTAGCAATGTTTTACTCTCCAGTTGCCTGATGCCTCTACGATTCGTTTCCTTTCTTCTATCGCTTAGTCACATTACACGTACCTGCTCAAAACTCTATGTGTCTCTCACATCCTTCGTGTAGCACAGATTCCTTTTACTAAACTTCGATGTTTAAACCCTTCTTGCGCCCTCTCTTCTATTCCCGCCCACTCTTTTCACTTTAATTGTTTACACCTGGGCCTCCCGCTCGAAACCCGGGACACTTCAATTCCCATGGTGCAACGTAATATGTCAGAAACGTTAATTAACCTCCTAAGTAAAAAATAAGAGATACTTTACATTTTTAAACTAAAGACTGTACATTTCATTATACACTCAACTCTTATATCTAAGTTTCCGGTCACCATCCGACAAATTTAAAAATAAACGTCTTTAAAGAACAGGATGTTTGGCAGGAGGATGTGGAACACTTCTTCTCCACACAGTTCATCTCAATGGGTGCTAACCCGAAGTGGCTTGCAATCGACGTAGTTCATTATTTAAACGGGTTGCACACCTTTTTTATCAAACTTCAGGTCCAAATTAATCAACAGTATCTTACATGGTAGCGTGCTCACTATTAACGTGCCAAGCCCAAAACTGCACGTGTTGAACCAAACGTAGTCAATAATTAGGGCACCTCTAATGCCCCAAATCAGTGGCGACAGCTTTTTTTCAAAAGTGCATTTGCTTGTTATTTCCTTAAACTCGTGTGTTTTTATCCTCTGTTGTTTATGCATTCATCAAGAATTATTTATCCTTTCATTCTGCATTCTCCTGCGACGTAATGCAATTTCCATAGTTTCTCATGCTGTGGTCGGCCTTTCGAACCTTTCTCCCCAAGCACGCACTGAGGCAAAGTTCTTCCAAAGCAGTTTATTCAAACCCAATGCATTTCGAACCCCACCGGGTTCTTCATCTGGGGTAACTGTAAGTGACAATAAGACAATCTTTTTTGTAAAAGTTGATATATGTACATTTCCTCTTTGTCTTCTAATTAAAAATAAAATATACTCGAATTAACATTTCTTTACTAAATCTTTTACCGCCTTATATTTTCAGGAGTGACCCTTCTTAACCTTCTACTACCTTCTTTCTCGCTAACTACTCCCTCCCTTCACCAGCTTCTCTCTTTCCCTCTCTACACCCCCCCTCGCTTCAACAACTGAACACAAGGGCGTGTCTGCACTCTAAACTTCTCTACGGGAATGCTTAACTACAATCCGTAGTTCACCCATCTCACTCGCACAAGCTAAAAACCTCCCACTTTAACAATTAGCAATGTTTTACTCTCCAGTTGCCTGATGCCTCTACGATTCGTTTCCTTTCTTCTATCGCTTAGTCACATTACATGTACCTGCTCAAAACTCTATGTGTCTCTCACATCCTTCGTGTAGCACAGATTCCTTTTACTAAACTTCGATGTTTAAACCCTTCTTGCGCCCTCTCTTCTATTCCCGCCCACTCTTTTCACTTTGTTTGTTTACACCTGGGCCACCCGCTCGAAACCCGGGACACTTCAATTCCCATGGTGCAACGTGATATGTCAGAAACGTTAATTACTCTCCTAAGTAAAAAATAAGAGATACTTTTACATTTTTAAACTAAAGACTGTACATTTCATTATACACTCAACTCTTATATCTAAGTTTCCGGTCACCATCCGACAAATTTCAAAATAAACGTCTTTAAAGAACCAGGATGTTTGGCAGGAGGATGTGGAACACTTCTTCTCCACACAGTTCATCTCAATGGGTGCTAACCCGAAGTGGCTTGCAATCGACGTAGTTCATTATTTAAACGGGTTGCACACCTTTTTTATCAAACTTCAGGTCCAAATTAATCAACAGTATCTTCCGGTGTATCCGTAAACCATGTCTTTCCATCCGCCACTACTCGCAGTTTCGCCGTAAACAGCATGGAGTACGGGAGTTCCCTTTGTCGAAGTTCTCTCTTCACATCCAGGAAGCTCCTGCGACGTTTAGTGACTGCTGCCGTATAATCCGGGAAGAAGGATATCAGCGAATTTTGAATGCGTAGCAGCGGAGCTACTCTCGCTGTTTCCAATATGGCGTCCCTATTACAGAAGTTTAAGATGCGGGCCAAGACTGGTCTAGGGGGCGCTCCAAGCTTAGGCCTACCCTTCCGGCACTCTGTGTGCTCTCTCCACGGAGAAAAAGGTTGATAGTCCTCTGGGTTGTAGTTTGGTCTTTATAAGATCTTCAACATAAATGTCCATTGCTGGACTCCCTTCACTTTCGGGAATGCCTGTGATTCTAATGTTATTGCGGCGGGAGAGCCCTTCCTCATCGTCCAGCTTCACCGCCATGAGTCTGTTTTCGGTATCCAGTTGACTGACCTTTTTTAGCAGTATAGCAGAGTCTTTAGATAGGGATTTTGTCACTTGCTCCACTTCTGTGACCCTGGCGGTTATCTTCTGAAAGTCGGCCCTCAGAAAGGAGACATCCATGGAGATAGAATCCACCGTTGATTGTACACTTGTAAGAGCAGTCATGATGTCTTCCAGCATCACTTTGCCTGCCCCTTCCCCAACTGGGGTCTTGGCCGTGTCATCCTTACGGTCCAAAAGCGCAGGAAAGTCTTTTTCGTGAGCGAATTTATCCAGCCTTCCCTGAGTGGTCGTGAGTGGACCCCTGCCCCCCATCTTTGGTCAAGTACCGTAGCGCTGGCCGGTAGTTGCCGCGGGCCCTCACTCCACACACAGCCTGTCGGTTTTCCCGCCATGCCAGAAACACAGCGGCAGTTGGGCACTGATCCAGGTGTGTTCGTAAATCCAAGTTGCACTCAATTATCAGGGATCTATAGGCAGCGTATGTATGGCCTGCGAGGCCCATGAAGTTTGTAGTTAAGTGTTCTTTGATTTGAAACAGTCCCAGTCCGGTGGAACGTCGCCCCAACTATGCACCTCCGTTACAGGCACAAGGAATGGGGCAAGTAATGAATTAGTTGGGTCTCCCCTGGGGCATCAATTGCGCTTCCTGTCATATGGCCTGTAGTTGAAGGTCACTTCCCAGGCTCCCTACAGACAGCATTGCGCAAACCCTTTCACCACAATGAAGCTGTCACAATGTGTGGTCAGAAGTTCAGGCACCTTCTCTTCTTAAGCAGGCCTCAGTGCCGGAGGAGGCCTCCACTTCGTGGAGGTGCTCAGACCGCCGTCACCTTCATGGCCCGAAGATCGGCTGTGTCCGTGTTGTGTGGGATGTTGCAGCTCCTCCCGCAGTGTATTGGGCCCGGGAGTTGATCAAGTGTGTCCTAGGCGGGCGCTAGTCACACCGTGCCTCAGCCTCAGTCTATTCACCTGGCCCCGCTCCCCTCCTCCCGCTCCAGGGCGGGCCGCGCAGTCCGCCGGGACCGGATCGTCACTACCGATGTTGCGCTCAAAGTCAGTATGCCTGGCACCGGGGAGCCGAGACTAATGTCGGGCGGCGCCCGTTGTGTATACACGGCGCCCGAGTCCCGATGGCTGTTTCTCCCACTTGTGCCCTTCTCACCGCTCAAGCGTTTGCCGGACATCCTCCGTCTCCGGGCCTTCGGCACAGGCAAGTCCCTGATCGTGGCCACGCGGGCATGCCTCTCCGAGCTGCGCTTCCCTCTTGGCTCGTAGACAGTTGTTTCGAGCCCGAGCTTCAGGCAATCGACACCTTGTTGGTTCCGCTACTTGTGAGCATCCTTGGGACGGCTCTGCTGTATATGGTGGAGCATCTTCGCTCCGTGCTCGATGCGGGACAAACGGCGGCGCTGGTGCTATTAGATCTGAGCGCCGCCTTTGATACCGTATCGCACCCGATCCTTCTGCGTCGCTTAGAGGAAGTTGGCGTCACCGGCATCGCTCTCCAGTGGTTCCGGTCCTTTTTAGCCAATCGGGCCTTTAGCGTGACCGTCCCGCCGTACCAGTCCAAATACCATCCTTTGGGCCTGGGGGTTCCCCAAGGCTCCTCGCTGAGTCCTACGTTGTTCAATCTATACGTAAGGCCGCTAGCTGAGGTTGTCAGGCAATGGGGTATGACAATGGTGTCATACGCCGATGACACCCAGCTAGCGGTTACGATCAGCGGGGATGCCGATGTCGATGCCCCCAGGTTCCAACAAGGACTGCGGGCGGTCGCCGGCTGGATGACGTCCAACTGTCTCCAGCTGAACGCTAGTAAGACCGAGGTCATGATTTTTGGCAAACAACCGGAACTTTGGGGAGAGAGATGGTGGCCTGGGGATCTGGGTCCAACTCCCATCCCAGTTGCCGAGCTCAAAAACCTCGGGGTCTGGCTGGACCCTTCCCTTACGTTTGCCTGTCATACCAAACGTACGGCGGCCTGTTGCTTTGGTATCCTGCGTGGGCTCCGTCCAGTGCTAAAGTTCTTTGATGCCTCCACTAGGCAGCTCATGATCCAAGCTACTGTCATCTCTAGGCTGGATTATGCGAGCTCCCTTTTGGTAGGCCTGAACCAAGCAGAGATCGGACGTCTGCAACGGATCCAGAATGCCGCAGCAAGATCGGTGGTAGGATTACCTAGATCGTGCCCCACCTCTGGTACTCTGCGTTCATTGCACTGGCTCCCGGTGGCCCAGCGGATCCAGTTTAAGGTCCTCTGTGTCGCTTATAAGATTCTGAAGGGGTCCCCAGCTAGGATTCTGGCTACACTTTTGGCCCATTACATTCCAGCCCGAGCTTTAAGATCCGCTGATTTAGAACTGGCTGTTGTCCCTCGCTTCAAGCGAAGCAGAGCTGGTGGGCGCTCCTTTCAAGTTCGTGCGGCGGTGCTCTGGAACTCCCTTCCCCCGGCGATTCGTGCTCTTAGGGATCTGCTTTCCTTTCGCCGTGCGGTGAAAACTTTTTTATTCCCTTAGTTTAAATTTGTCTGACATATTGTTTCGTTGTGCTGTGCAGCTGCCTTGTCGGGCGCCAGGACGCTCCTTGGCTGGAGCATCTGTGCGCCTAATAAAAACGCATAACATAACATAACATAACATTAATTATCGGATAATGTGTCGGATTGACGGGGGATCTACTGTTCCGGCGTAGCTCCTCTAAGTTGTGGCCATCTTGATCGGCTGAAAGCCACGCCCCCCGTGTTGGATTCTTGGAGAAAAAATGTGTTGGCGCGTTTTGGTGGTATAAGTAAAGATAAAAAAACACCTTCTTCAGGACGCAACAATTATAGGAGTTTACTCCTCCATCTAAAGGAAATATATATACACGAGATGTAATGACATCAAACACATGAATAACAATATTTCATTTCTAAACCACCCTTCCCCCATTGGCCATCTCCCACTGGTGTGGTTACATAATTGACTTTAATATGGACCATTTTTAGAACATTAGAGAACAACAGTACATTTCTTTTGATTTTTATAGTCTGAAATCTCATACATATCCCAACGTCCCCATGCCAATTTCTATGTGGTTTGTACAACAAATCCTCTGCGCTACATCTCAATCCATAATCTTAAGGGTGTACCCATCCATAATTACCTAAAAGAAAAAAACAATACTCCAACTAGCTTTCATTCATGCTCAAATGCTGCCTCTTACTTCATCTCTCTCTTGTTTCACTCACCACTTTGTCTTTGTGACGCACAATAGGTCTCCGTTTTCACGCTCGTAAAAACCGTTAAAAAACATGTATATAATTGTTTTCCTGACACTAGAAAAACAAGACAAAATAGAATCCACGAGTACAGGGTATGTTCGTTAAGTCATGCTGCCCTGTCTTTATATTTGTATGGCATGCATGAACCGAAAGTGTGTTGTTACCGTTTCTTTTTGTTAAAGAAGCCAACTTGGGTATTGAAACCTCAAAAATTATCTCGCCGCACTTATATTACTTTTGGCAGCGGCATTTAGATGCTCCAAACTTATCTGTATTGGAAAGATATCTAGTTTTGGTCTAAAAATAAAGAAACAGAAAAAAAGGGGGACCAATGTTAACCCTATTTGGTCTATATAAAGTTTCTCTCAATTCACAATTACCTATATCAATGGGCAACATACAAGCCTCACCTCTTATATTGCGTTGTTCAACCCTCCACCAGGACATTATTTGGGGTTATCAAACAGAAAAAATGTCCACACACTACAGGAGACTCTCTTATGTTAGGTCTTCCTATTAATATTCGTCAGCCTCGGTAAGGTCAGATCAAAATGTGCGCTGGAAAGAAACTAATGTGGTCTTTGAGTCTAAAAACCAGAACATTCTGGTACCACAATCCATACTAATATTATAAAGAGAGAGCCCAAACCTTTGAGGCGGGTAATCTAAGTAACCACAGCACCAATCACAACACCCAATACAGCGTTGGAAAGGGCAGTTGCAGCAGAAGGACATAGGCTATGCAGACGGCCACCATATTTTTAATTTTCTTTTGCAGAATTTTATATAGCGCGAACTTGACCCGAACTGAATCAGGTATCAGAGCGCTTTACATAGCACCAGTTACGTTACATGAGGACACACATTCATTTTTGTTAGGCACGGGGAGATTAAGTGATTTGCCCAGAATCACAGGATGTTTGGCGTTGTTACCAAGACTCGAACCCAGATCCCCAGGTCCGAGGTCGAGCGCCTTAGCCGTTAGGCCAACTCCTCTATACATTTAAAAGGTAAAAGAACTGTTCCAGCAAAGTAGTCCCTTGTGGGCGTGTCTGCGTTGTGCTGTGGGCGTGGGCTGGGGGCGTGACTAACGCTGGGGGCGTGTGGTACGGCCATCACATCGTGGGCTGTGGGCGTGTGCCGGGGGCGTGACAAATGCTGGGGGCGTGTGTCCGCCCTTCATGCCATGTGAGTCGTACATACAAGCGCCAATTATGTTGCTGCGCAGCATCAAGGGGCACGCTGGGGGTATGAGAAACGCTGGGGGCGTGTGTCCGGCCTTTATGCCATGTGCACACAATTGCGCCGCACCAAGGGGCACGCTGGGGGCGTGAGAAACACTGGGGGTGTGTGCTATGTTCCCCCCTTCATGCCATGTGGGTTGTACATTAATCAGAAGATCGTCTGCTGTGGCCGTGTGCTGGGGGCGTTACAAATGCGTTCACCTGGAGGCCTGGTAAGTAACGTGACTGCAGCCGCTCCTGCACGCTGTTACTGAACTCTCTCATTCAATGAAATTACACGCGCCTGCTACCATCAACCAGGGCTCTAGCTGGGCTCAGGCGGCAGATCAGTACACTAATTACACGCGCCTGATAACATCAACCAGGGCTGCAGCTGGGCCTCAAGCGGGGGAACACGCAAATGAGCGTGTCTGCGGGGACAATTACTGCAGCCTCTCCTACTCGCTGTCACTCAACTCTCTCATTCAAAGACATTACACGTGCCTGCTAATATCAACCAGGGCTGTAGCTGGGCTCAGGCGGCGGATCACTACACCAATTACACGCGCCTGCTAACATCAACCAGGGCTTCAGCTGGGCCTTCTCCGTCCCTATTCTAATGAAACAAAAATTTTTGTCTACCACGAGATTTTAAAATAAATTGCCCTTGCCAAATACACACATTAAACACATTCTATTTCATACCCGGACAACGTCGGAACGGGTTACTAGTCTATGATAAAATGTATAGTTTCTGTAACGGAAATATGCAGTAAACATGGCCAGGAGAGTACTATAATTCATGTACTGCATGTATGAATGGACACCCATGAGTATAAGTTATGAATTATAAATGGAGAAGCTTAGTCTCTCTTTATCGGTAACATAATGGGCATTTATGGTTTGTCTTAAGATGTGTCCCTATGATGGTTCTATCGTTATTGAGTGTTTTACTTATAAACCTCACTTGTAATGAAAGAGCCTGTAACGCTATATTTGTACAGGAGTCTGCTTGCTTACATAAAGCTAAAAATCCAAATAGATCTCCGTCATATCTATTGCTAAAAACTAATATTACAGAGGAAAGAATATCAATTCTTACCTATAAATTACATCCTTTAGCCTTCCTTATTAGACGTTCTTTAAGAGCTCTCGGTGTGGCACGCTCTTATTTAACACAAAAATCCAACACGGAGGAACCCCGAGGATAAGAGCAGGTCTCTCACCAGGTTTCCCCCTTGAGTATATAATTGTTGGATCTATTTAGATAACAGAATATATATCTGTGTCCATAGGGTTTCCTCATACAGACTGATTTTGATGTTTTTAACTGTATAGATGTCATGCTTTTTATATTGAATTGAATTGTATAAGGCTAATGACTGTTATGTGTTTTTAATCACTGTGCTGGAAGGGTCTGAATGTGTGCTAACTCTATTGTAGAGAGAGCTGCTCCCTTTTTTAATTGTCTATATTTGTGGTTTTAATAAAATCATACATCTATAAGCGCTACATCTGAATTTGAGGGTTTTGTTGTGTGGCTCCCTACTAATTATAGGGGGTTCCCTTATAGAAGAATAAATGCTCTAGTAAAATGAGGAGAAAGAAATGTGAGTGATGTATTTGACTGTTACAAGAGTAGAAGTGTATGTGTTTATTGTTCTAGGGGAATCTGGTGTGGTTTCCCACTGTAATTGAGTGCTCTGTTCCCTGGGACAGTTGAGCCACCTCTCACCTTTTTTTACATGCTCTTCCACTAGATCACCAGGGATGAGGCGCAGGCAGGAGCCTGCAGGTGGATAAGGGCCTTGAGCACTTACGAGGCAAGGAGCTCAAGCGGTGTGAAGGGCAGAGCCTTAACGGTGGAGCTGCACGGGGAGAGCCGTGACTCTGACCAGGAGGTCATAGGTCTTGCTCTTCTTGCTGCGCAGCAGCCGCCATTAAGTAGGGGTCAGGAGAGGGCAATCAGCTGGGAAGCGGGAGCGACACGCTAGGGGGGCATGGGCCATGAGGGCAGTAGTGGTGGGGAGCATGGGAAGAAAGGGAAAGGAGGAAAACAGAGAAAAGGCAAAGAGAAAGAGGCAAGGAAAAAAGAATACATGAGAAAATGGCAAAAAAGGTAAAAAGGGACACAGAACAGAGCGGAAAGGCATACAGGAGAAAAAGACTAAAAAGGAAACAGAACAGAGCAGAATAGCAGAAGAGCAGGGTGCTCTTCCACTAGGCCACCAGGTATGAGGTGCAGGTAGGAGCCTGTGGGTGAAGGAGGGCCTCAAGCACCTACCAGGCAAGGAGCTCAAGCGGCACTAAGGGCAGAGCCTTAACGGTGCAGCTGTGCGGGGGAGAGCTGTGACTCTGACCAGGAGGTCAGGAGTCTTGCTCTACTTGCCATGAAGCGACCACCATAAAGTAGTGTTCAGAGGAGGGCGACCAGCTGGGTGGCGGGAGCGACATGCTAAGGGGGAGCTGCGGGGGCAGTAGCTGTTGGGAGTGTGGCAAGCAAGGGAAAGGAGGCAAAAAAAGAAAAGGCAAAGAGAAAGGCAAAGAGAAGGAGACGAGGAGAAAATACAAACAAGAGAAAAAGGCAAAAAAGGACAAAGAACAGAGCAGAAAGGCAAACAAGAGAAAAAGGCAAAAAAGGACCCAGAATAGAGCAGAATAGTCCATAATCGACAGAATCTGCCATCTGCTTTGTAAGCTTGATTATCGCAAAATCCGTCACACTGGTTTACACATGTTTTCAGCCCTTAGCCGTTATTCATTATCTGTAGCACACCTTCTCCACTGTTGCTGCTCAATGACTTTTGATTAGGCCAACCATGGCTGAAGTTGCAGTTGAAAGGGCCCCCAGCTTCACTGCAGAGAAGTTGGACATCCTTGAAGAGGAGGCACTAATCAGCTTCAGCCATCTGTATGGACCAGCAGAGAGTCAGGTATACAACATGCATGCATTTTCAATAAATTTATATTTAAATTCTACTAACTTATATTGTGAGTGAAGGGACACTCTGACCCTAATGTGTCAAATGATACATCTGCAATTTTTAAAGTGTTGCAAACCTTATGCTCTGCCATTTGTGCTCTATATACAAGATTCTGCAACAAAAATGATTTGCACTTTCCTGTGCGTCAAACTTTTGAGGTCAGTCACTTTATTTCACTTTTGGCTTAATTTGGAGCATACAAATCACAACGACCAGTGCGACTGCTGAGCTTTCACAAAAGTGCCTGACCAAAGACCTACAGAGTATTGTTTTGTCATACAAATTTGCCTGAGGCACTACTGATTTGAAACCAGACACAAAACAAACATCCGGCCCAGAGTACTTTCCCTTCCAGGTATGTTGATCAGGACAATAACAATCTGGGGCACAAATTAAGGTGTCACACAGCTTGTCATGCTCTGTATTTAATGGTGCAAGAATGGCATTAATGATTTAGGACATGGCACGATCTGAGTCATGGGCGGCATTAGCTGTGGAAGTAAGCATTCCAACAGATAAACCAATTGAGACATTGTCTTTGGAAAGATCACAGTGCACTTAAGTCTAAAGACAGCATTGACTGACTAAATTTGTAGGCAGAGTACTCCATTAACGTCTGGATGGAGCACACTCTCCATAAAATACAAAGACTCTGTAGTTTCAGCTTGGCAGAAGAGTTACTCCATCACAATGTGACAGGTATCACAAATGCCTTATTACAATTACTATAGAATACAATGCACTTGTAAAAGGGCAGTCTTACTGTCCATCACATTGTGATGGAGAAACTTGTCTACCAAGGACAACGTCAGGCCCAGAGTGTTAACGGCATCACTCATCATTGAGTACTTCCCTTCCTAAAATTTAAATAAACATTTGTCAAAAATATTAAATCGCAACAGTGTATGTCAAGTCAAATCCAGATAATATCTATATAATGATTTTCTAAAAACTGTGATGTTGATAAGCACATTTTATTTTGGTGTCTTATCTCCTTCTGTATAGCTCAGCCCCTATCACAAGGTGGGCCATTGCAAAAGGAGTGGACCAGCAGGGGGTCTTCAAAGGCCGTAGCATTCACTGGTGTAGAAGTTGGGAAGACCTTTGGCAGTGGACCCACCTCATGGGAGGTCCTTCCAGAAGAAAAAGCAGGTGTGGCACTCAATGATCCCTATAATAGGCCTTCTGGCAGTTCAGTGACACAATAGCAACACCTAAGATAGCCCCACATCTCAATATCGAGTTGAAAATATTGATGTACAAAAATATCAACATCCTATATTTACAATGGTAAGTTAAAAAATATCGGAAAAAATATCGGTCATACATATAGTTGTGCAAAATATCGTTTTTTATTTATATGTAAAATAATATAATAAATATTAAATATATGACATAATAAAAGTCATTTTACTGACACATTTAGAATCAATGTACTTTTGAACAAATATAACAAATACACTTAACTTCAAGAAAGTTAAACACACATATAATAATTAATATATTTATTTACTTAAAAACAATTATTAAACTAATAATTGAAATATATTTTATAATTGTAAAGTTATATAAAAAATATATATATATATGTATATATATGTAATATATGTATATATATTAATATATACATACATATATATATATATACCAATAATATAAAATCTATAAAAAAAAACATTCTAATGAAATGAACATATGAAACTATTTAAAACTCTTTAAATTTAGTAAAAATAACTTACCAATTAACAAATATTAATAATTAAAAATATTGTCATTTAAAATTAAACAAAACATAATAATATAAATTATAACAATACAAAATTATTATAAATTCGGGACAAGAAAACCGGGGAGAGCACATGGCGGCCGGCTAGAAATGGTGGCGGAGGCTCTCGGAAACGCAAGCACTCCCTTTGTCCACACTAAGGAAAGCATGACAGGTGAGCGGTGAAAACCAAAGCTTGTCTAAAACGACTACCTTTTGCTTTAGCCTCATTTTGCCCATATTAGTGAGTTTTCAGTGGGCCAGTGGCACTGGCGGAGACCGTGGGATCACCCGTCCGGGACTCCTGCTGGGCTCGAGCAGCTCGTGAGCTCAGCAGGGGACAGAGGCCGGTAGCCCAGCGCTCAATCCTGGGTAATTCTGCCAAGTCGGACCCGCAAGGAGCCATTGAGACCTCAGGAACCCCAGGAACCACAGCTCAGAGCCCATGAAGACAATGAGACTTCGGAGACCCCAGAAATCACAGGCCAGAGTCTTAGTAAAGAGGGGGCGCTGTAGGGGGGTCATTTGCAGGGAGGAAAAGTTAAAAAAAAAATACCATTCATATAAAGAAACAGGTACCATCAACCAACAAACAGAGGGTTTTATTGACCGTTAAAGTGATAGCCCAACAGAACACAGTGGTCTCCCAAGCATTAGATAATGCAGAGGAGGCACTGGAAACTAGTATTACTCAGGCCAGATACCAGCTTAGAAGCCTAGCAGTGAGAGGCTTTACTGGGATAGAAACTATAGCACCAAAATCAGGGTATGCAACTACAGAAGACTGGGTTAGTCCCAGAAGGAGGAAACAGAGAAGGAGAAAGGCGGATACACAAAGACAAAATCCTGAATATTAAGCCCTCACTGAGGAATTTTTATAGTGGTGCCAAAAACATCGATATTAGAAAAGCCAGCCTCAGCTACCCCACTGAATTGGTCACTCCTACCAAAAGAAAAAGACATTATAAGTCCCAATAGGTTTCAGGCATTGGCAAGTGCCCCGGATTCTCCAGAAGCAACTGCTTTTAGCTCGTTGAGGTTGGAGAAGGAGAGGAACCCAGTGCCTACCAGAGACATAGACCCCCGTCTCTACAGGTGAGGTTAACATCACATGGCGACTCACCCCCACAGTTCGATCGGGGTGGTGGGACAGCTCAAAAGCTGTTTCCCAATCCCAACCACAACCCCAATCACAGCCCCAATCAGTCTAAGACTTAATCCAGCTAGTAACATCCGAAGTTAGGAGCCGATTCTAAACTTCTGAGACAAATCAAATGGACAGCATGTGACAAGCTGGAAACTTCAGTTAGAGATCTAATGCTTCAATCACAAGCCAATAAAAAGGAGATTCTGCTTCTAAGGGGGAACAAAGTAGTAAAGAAAAACTGGAGTCTTTGGAGAACAACCAAAGAAAGAACAACCTCAGTTTATTTAAAGTTCCAGAGGGGGCGGAGGGGGAGGATGTGACACTAGCAGTAGACGGCATCAACTTTGAGATAGGGTGTGACGGATCTCGGATCATGGCTAACAAGCAATGGGAGCTGGGTAAACTAATTGAACTTGTAAAAAAGTTGGGTACCACAGCGCTGTTGAGATACCCTGCCAGTCTGCGTGTAATGCACAATAACAAGATGCAGAATTTTCGTCGAGTGGAGGAAGCTGAGGAATTTCCTAAATCCTTATCTCAAACTAGGACAAGTTAGTGAGGGTTGAGAGCAATGCCATTTACTTATAACCGCCCTTTTCACCCTTTCCCTTTCTGTTTCTCTTTTTTCGTTTAAGTTATCTACATTGTTTCTTTATCCCATGCTTGTCTATGAGTCGACTTAGTGCAACGGATTGCTATAGCGAGACAAACATTTAGATAGATAGTCTTTTTTTTGCTTGTGACTCTGGGGGGCCTCCTTAGACTTAGGCCATGAAGAAGGAAAAGGAGGGTTCTCCAAGGTGGGGTGTGAAGGATTCACGGGTATGGAAATGGTTAAGTGCACTGGGTGGGGAGCAGTGGGTAAAAAATAGAAATAAAAATGTATCCTCTACTACTAAATTCGGCTCCCTTGTGGCAAGAACCTTCTGGAGTAAGAAATGAGTGCCAGTCAGAATGTACAGATGGAATGGAATGGAATGAAAACGTATATTGCGCGACTTAGCCAAAAGGCATCAGATTGAGTTTTTATCATGTAATGTAAACGGGCTCAGGGTTAGGCATAGGAGAGAGAAGATCCTGCAATATTTGAGACATGCCCCTGCCTAGATCATAATTCTCCAACAGACCCATTTGACCAGTGAGGAGATGAGAAAGATTTTTAAATCCAGAAGGTGGTTACAAAAGGTTGTATGCTCTGAACAACAATTAACCATAAGAGAGGTAGCGATATTAGTAAAGAACAACCCTCAGATCACAATATAGGATAGTCGAGAGGACAAGGCCGGCAGATGGGTTATTGCTAAACTGAGATATTATAATCAGTTCTACATTGTGGTCGGATACTATGGCCCTAACTTAGATGACCCTGTTCCATTCAGTAATCTATTGTCAGAACTCCTAAACTTCACTGAACCCATTAGTCTAGCCGGGGACTTTAATGTGGTGCTCCACGGGAACCTGGAACGCTCTTCTAAAAGTAGAGCTGTAGTAAATAACAAGCTGCGGTCCTTGATAAAAACATCTATCAAGCAACTAGAATGGTGCGAGAAAAATGGTGCTTTAAATAGCTTCACTTTTAATTATAAAAAATATGGTCACCAATCAAAAATCAATCTATTTTTGATCAACCAAACACTAAAAGACCAAGTCCATGAAGTCAGCCACGTAGGTTCGCACCTATCTGATCACTCGGCTATCACTTTAGCGTTGGCTCCTACAAATACTGCGGTACAGAAGAGATGGACCATGGATCGCACTATATTATTAGACGATGTCATAGTTGAGAAGCTTGGTTTGGAATCTTAGGAGTTCTTTGGGGTCAATGTAGATAGCGTACCACTAGGGGTTGTCTGGGATGCACATAAGGCATATAAGGCTGTCCGTCCAATCGCATAAAAGTAAACAACACAGAGCTGAGGTGACGGAAATTGAAAGTAAGATACGGAGGCTGGAACAACAGCAACAAGGGAGTGGACCAGAGCAGGGGTTGCAGCAAACCTCTCTTCAGGTTCTTAAAATGGATCTTGCAGGAGTAGTTGAAGAGAGATAACAAAAAAGTTTGTGAGCAAGTAAACTTGCCCATTTTAACTATGGAGAAGGGTATAGTAAGCTTCTGGCGTAGAAAGTGAGAAACGATCAGGCAAAATGCTTTCTAGAAGAGGTCAAATGCAAGGTTTCTGGAAACCCTATTCTGACAAGGGAGGGCATAGAAGAAGCCTTTTTAAGCCATTTCGAGAAGGTATATCTGGAGGACTTAGTAACAACGGGGGAAGAGGTGGAAGTATGGTTGGGTCAGGATGCTCCATGCTTAGTTTGTGAAGCTCAAAGGGATGTAATTAACAGCGCTATAACAGAAGGTGAGATTAGAAACTCATGCATGGCAGGGAAATCAGGTAAAGCTGCAGGTCCGGATGGCCTCCCTGCTGAGTTATATAAAAAACTGGGGGAATATCTTGTTCTGGTAATGGCAAGGTTGTTTTCAGCTATATTTGAGAATGGAAGGGAGATTCACACTTCTTGGAATGAAGCCACAGTAACTCTGATTCCAAAACCAGATAAACCACCCAATGTCTGCGACTCCTACAGGCCTATTATGCTACTGAATTGCGATTATAACATTTTCAAAAAGATACTTGCAGAAAGGCTGAATGGGGTTGTGGGGGATCTCTTACATGAAGACAAGAAGGACTTTGTGCGAGGAAGGGTGATTAAAGATCTTACATACAACCTAATCGGAGGTATAGATATAGCATCCATTTATAAAGTGCCCCTAGCAGTTATCACCTTAGATGCCATTAAAGCTTTTGACAGGGTGAACTGGTCCTATCTGCAGAAAATTTTAAGGCTATCAAATTTGATTGAAAATTTCTGTAGGTCCATAGAGCTGATTTATAAAAATGCTATAGCCAAAGTTTTGGTAAATGGGAATCTCTCAAGGTCCTTCAATATCTTTAGGTCCATTATCCCCCCTCTTATTTAATCTATATATCGAACCCTTAGCAGTGAAGGTCAGAAAGCATAAAGGGATACTCCCTTTCAATTTCCGGCATTGGGAGAAAAACGTGGGACTGTATGCGGACGACTTAGTGGTATACACTTCTGATATAAGTACTTCCTTGCCTCTAGTATGCAAATTATCATCACAGTTTGGACCCATTTCAGGCTATGAGGTAAATGAGAACAAAACGGCTGTAATGACTTGGAACATCAACTCACAGCAGGAATGCTTTAAAAAGTAAATGAGATACTTAGGTATTAAAATCACTCTGAATGTAGAGGAAATTCCGGAAGTTAATTTTCAGAAGGTTAGTAAGGAATTGGGGAGACTTCTGCTGAGTTGGTCTCACCTCCCCTTGACAATCCATGGTAGGGTAAACCTTGTCAAGATGACAATTCTTCCTAAACTTACTTTTTTATTTCAGAACATCCCCATGGCCTTTAAGGAAGATTGACTTAAAAGGGGACAGTCAAAACTAGCACTTTTACATGGGCCTTGAAGGGGATTTGAATTGCATTGAAGAAGCATAGACAGAAGAATGACAAGGGGGGCTTGCGATTGCCTGATCTATCCTACTATGCTTGGGTCTCTCTGTTAAAAGGAGGGAAGAAGTTATTTAATACACCGGATGAAAACCGGGAAAATGTTCAGGGCAATGCTATCTGCTGTGAAAGAGGCGAACTAGGTTTTATACATAAATTTGGGGACCCCCAGATTTTTATTTAAAGTGCTTCTCAAGACTCTGCAGTGCTTTGCATCCATGTGGTATAAAATTAGGAAATAATTCAAACTCAGCTATTACAGTGGACTGGCACCAATTTGGGGCTCTCCTGGGTCTCTGGAATGGTCTAAGGACAGCCTGGTCCTCCCATTAAGGGAAGCAGGGATATTAACCTGAGGCCCGTTGACTGACAATGGAAATCTGAGACCTTGGAAAATGGGGCAAGAAATTACCAACATCAGGCTGACAAGATTTAAATATCTTCAAATCAAATGTTGGAGTCTCTTTTTTGGAACGGGCATGGGCTCTTCAAATGAACTAGAGTCCCGCATGATTAGCAGTGGTATTAGAAAAAAGGAAGTGGCAAACTGGCACTGGCTTCTGGTGGATCTTTCAGATGGAGTCTTGTAGTATTCTATACTCCTCGGTGCATGCTGAAAAATTAAGGAGGAACCACTTTTTCTGTCTTCAGAGGGTCTATTGGACTATCCAAACTAGGGAAAGGTGCCACGCCGAGATGTCCAAAATGTGGCAAGGAAAAGGGGAATGACATCCACATGTTGGTGGAGTGTCCTGAGATCCAAGGGTTTTGGTTAGATGTGAGTAACTCTATGTCTGTAATACTCGCAGAGACGCTCCATGTATGAATCCCTGCCAATTAACATAAGAAAGCTGGTTTTTCATTTGATAATGCTTGCTCACAGACAGATATGTATGAATTGGATAAAACCTACCCCCGACTAAAACAGATTGGATGACCTATGTAGAATACACTATGTGGTTTAGTAGGGCAACAGAATGTGAGAGAAATGAGTATTGACGTCTATATGAAAATTGGGTAAACTCTTCTGCTCGTATATAATCTGATGATTAGGCCTTTACATTGTATTGCTTTATTATTCTGGCGGTAGTTGCACAGGTGGCTGTGTCAGACTGAGCTATTTACAGTTGGAGAAGTTATAGCAGGGTGTAAAGTGATCCATCCTTGGCTCTAGACAAACATCTCTAGCTGGTGCTATGTCAAGGGAGTCCCGGGAGTATGCTTTTTTGTTCTTTGCTATTCTATCCGAGGCCAATGAGGACAAAAAAAATTATTATTATTATTATATCATTTAATACACATGCTGTTCCCACTACAATTAAAACAAAACTACCAAACTATTAAAGTGGATACATAAACAATTTACCACTCTCATTTAGCACAACACATAAATATTGATACTAGATAAAAATAACAAGAAGAAGTAAAATTAATTAACTCCCCACCTTTTACCCCTCTAAACCTCACAACCTGCACCTAAAATTAATTACACCCTTACCATAATTATCAATTAATTAATTAATATGAATTAACAACAAATTAATAATTAATTAAAAATAAAATACTTCCCACATTATACCCCTATAAACCCCAAAACCCACACAAAAAATATTACAAAAACAAATTAAAAACACAATTAACATTGTGAAATCTCAATTAAATAAACATTAATAAATGAAAATGATTTATCAATTTATTATAATTAAATTAATTCCCACCCTATTCCCCTATAAACCCACAACCTGCTAAGGAACAAAAAAACATAACTTTTTATTTAAATAAAATTAATAACTTCTAAGCATTTAACACATATATTAAAAAGCATAAACAATACTAATTCAAAAAAATACATCAGATACATTTACAAAATATACTAAAATACATAACACTATTTTAAAAAATCGATATTTTAAACAACTATGGGGCATATTAACAAGGGCTTTAAAATCCCAAAAAGCAGAGATGATCTTTTCGCCCTATTTACAAGTGGGTTCTAACATGCATTAGCACATGTTAGCAACCTTTTATCCGACGCCCCCCTTTGCATCTCTAATGAGATGCAAAGTGGGCATCACTGGGCAGTACAACCTTGCAAATATCGCTGATGTGCACATCGCGATATTTACAAGGCTGCCTCAGCATTTAAGCAGATGTTAGTTTTGGAGAAACCGCTGTTTTCGCCAAAAACTAACGTCTACTAAAATGACCAGCCCCTAACATTGGGGGTGGATTATGCTGATACGACCACTGGGTCGTATTCGCAAGGTTATCGCCGTTTTGCAGGGAACATCGCTGGAAAAGCAGCGATGTTCCCTGTAAAACAGTGATTTCCCCGCTATCGATGGAATTTTTATCACCCTGGAGAAACGCATTGTTAACAACGCTCTATCAGGGCGATAAATTAGAGAGATAGACGGCGATAAATAAAAAAGCGCTAAGCGCGCTTTGCATTATTTATCACCGTCCCTTGGTAATATGCCCCTATATTTTTGCATACAATATTAGTGACTTCTATATTTTTTAAATCTATATTTCTTACATTAAATTTGATATTCTTGAACATGATATTCTTGCAGTCGATATTTCTGTCACAAAATTTTAAACTCAATATTTGTGTAAGTCGACATTTCCAACTCGATATTTTGACTGAATACCATTCTCGCAGTTGCCTACCTCCTGTGGAGTTGAAAGTAAGGGAGCAGTGACAAGCTTCATCACCTGAAACATATTTATGTTGCTTTTAACCATTTTTTCAAGTTAGCTGGTTGGTAGAGTGTTAGACCGGCACCATTGGCATGGGTCTCCCCTGCATTTTTTTCCTTTACCTCATGTGTTTTTGCTGTGCTTTGGACTCCGTTTGGCTGGTCTAGATGCTTTGGGCACTTTGCCACTGCTGTTCAGTGCCATAGTGCAAGTGCTCCCTTTGTAAATTACTGTTATTGATTGGTGTTTCCATGACTGGCTCTTTGATTTACTAGTCAGTCTCTAGTACAGTGAACTGTGTGTGCCCAGGGCCTGTAAATCAAATGCTGCTAGTGGACTGCAGCACCCACATAAGCAGATTGTAAATGTAACTCGGGCCTGCCATTGCAGAGCCTGTGTGCAGTCTGGGACTGCCATGTCAACCTGGCAAGTGCACCCACTTGCCAGGCCCTAACTTTATCTTTTCTTACATGTCAGACGCCCAAAAGCACCTACCTTTGCCAACTAGAGACCCCAATATCTAACAAAGAGTATGTCACAAACTTGACAGATATACTGTCATACCCATTACAAGTGCCTATAGTACAATAGACTTTTAAATCAGTGGCTTGGAATATCTTTCACATTAGCCTCTTAGTTATTCAGACACCAACTGGTAATTCAAGCCTATTGCTTTGCATGTTTAATTGTTTGTACATGAATGTTAGTGCTAACACGTGTATGTCTAGGCTCCCTAACAAACATTTTTTCAAAAGAGAAGAAAATGTTACTATATTTTTGATGATGTGATTCTCCATTGCAAATTTAAAGGATAACCCATCTTCTGTATGACAAGTAACATAGGTACTAAAGTGTGTGTAACATATGAGATGGAATATCTGTCACATTATGGAGTACCCCTCCACCAAACTTGAAACCAATCCCATCATCAGGTGGTTCACAAGGGTCACACTCGTCTGGTGCAGGTAAAGTGTTGGTCATGTTCAGAACTCTAATAAACAGATGTGTTGGCACTACTATGCTCATTTAACTACTCTGTGACATGGATACTATCCCTTGTCCATTACTTGAGGGGACATTTGTAGTGGACATCAAGGTCCTTGGCAAGTGTATGAGCACACTATCATCACACGTGGGCTAGGACTTCACGCACACACATGGTTTGTTTGAGGTTAAGTCTACATAGTACAGAAAGAGTGATAGCAAATAACTATAAATGTGAATGCAGGGCATGTGCTAGGAGTCTACACTATACAGGGAACATTACTCTCATCAAAATTTTATAAATAAAAGTTAACAATATGTGCCCAATTCTGAGCTTGATATAAAGGATACTCCTTCACAAGCATAGCAGGACTGATCTCCACTATATTACAAGTACATTAAAGCACATGGCACTTGTAATTTGGTGGACGTGATTTTAGTTACATCTGTGACAAAGTTTTGCATCTGTCAAAGTCTATAGATGGAACACATTGTTACAGAGTAGTAAACAACAATGCATACTTTGTAAATGGAATTTTTGCTTTAAATCTGTACAAAAAAAAGAGATATTGGTCCGGATTTAGAATTTTGTGGATAGATAGTCTGTTCTATGTTATGGGATATAATGCACTTGTAATAATTCAATAAGACAGATGGGATATCCATGATGTTTGTGATGGGGAAATCGGTCTGCCAAATTCTAAATCGGTCTCATATGATGTAAATTGATGGTCTCTATGTGTTTATATATTGTTAATTCACTCTGAACTGTGTCTGCAAAAGACTGCTTTAAGCTTCCTCCGGAGCATGCGACGGAGACACTCACCACACTTCAGGGGATAAGCAGGGAGGCCACTGGGAGTCAGAAGGTGGAGCCACTTTCATTGAAGGATTCAGTGGCACTGAAGTTGGGAATACTGGACAAGAGGCCACTTATGCATCAGGCTCTGGGGACTTCAATTTTGGCCAACCACTCGTTGTGCAGACCTAAACATCACAGATCACAACATCTGATCATGCTGCGGCCACCATCACTGCCACCAGCAATACTCACTTTCCTGTCCCCTGGTACGAAACCAACACCCAGTCTGTAACTGGTGTGCTCCTTTGTCCTGTATGCTTCCACCATTGTTGCATGACATCCAACGCAACTAGCTCGAGTCATTGACATCCTGGATGACATGTGCTCTTCCCTTCTACATGGAGAGGTCCTATCTCATTAGTGGCTCCTCTTACATCAATGCTACCAGCACACCTGACCTATATATACTTTTGCCCTTATTCCAACCCATGACCCTATTCTACCAGCTAACCTCATTCCAATTGTTAGATGCAAAGATGGCTGCTGAGATGGAGCACCAAAGGGAAGTTCTAGGGTTGGGGACACGGATCTGTGAATATCCTGCCTTAATCCCTTCCATCCACCCTTCTGCCACTTAGTATGGCATCAGAAGTCATTCTGGAGTTTTCTAGCAATTGTGGGATTCCTAATTACCGGGATCTGTGGTGATTGCCTATTGAGAGTCACGATCTGCATCCATGCTAGATTCGGATGCAGTCTCAGCTGTTAGTGATCACATTGATAGTGACTCTGGGCAGACTTGGACCAGCATAGGGATCGGACCCTCGGGGTCAGCTAGTTGGAGTGAGAGTTGGGACCGGGAGCCGAGAAGGCCATTTAGGTACTGACGCGGTCTGCTGACCTGGTAATTGACCCCTGACCTTTCCGCAGAGGGTGCATTCTTGGAGCCCAGAGCCCCCCGCCAATTGCCTAAGAGTGGCTGTTCAACTTGCCCCATAGGGCTGCTCTGTATGAGATCAGCCCGGCCGCGTGAGCTTGCCTCATTTGCGGACTCCAATGGTGGCACTGGAATGATCCACCCACGTTGCTTGAGCCCACCGCGTTGACTGTCAGCAATCTGGAGCGCCTTGGCTCTCAGAAATCTGAAGCTCCTAGACTGACCTTGGTGGCACACTGCATAGACCGGGTGAGTGTGACGGTGTCTGCTATACTTGGCGTCTCCTCTTGCCATGGTCACAGAGAGCGAGTATTTGTCACGTGAAACCAGTAGAACTTCACCCGGTGTGCCGTCAAGATCCACAGGAAGGGGCTGCTCACCGCCCCCAACCTGCGAGCATCATGCAAGCTGCAGCAGACGAGACCAAACAAACAGATAGAGTGAGGCTGATTCCAGTCTACAGCTTGATCTTGTGCATGCACCTTTGGGATTGACTGATCATTGTTGATTGTTTTTATTTATTTTGTGAGCCTGGCTCTGTCTCTAGACCGAAAGACTTGTATTTAAGCATAGCACAAATCTCCATTTTGAGAATCTCTTTCTTCAGCCCTGACCTGGGGTCCCTTGATACTAGACGGTGGCATGTCCAGCATGTTTAAAATAAATATAGTACTATCATTCAAGCTCATTCACAAATAGTAAAAAAGGACTCTGGGTATGTTGACTTTGCATGCAAGCATTTACCTGACATTTTCATTGAACCATCCAAAGTCTCCCTGAAGCTTTAAATCATTATTAAATCCCATGCTAAACATGCCCATTCAATGTCAGAATAGACCTCACATTTTGAAATAGAACGTCAGATATTTCAAGACCTAGACTCAATTTATGAATAATGGAATAACAGCTCAGTTTCTACAGGAATCTGGGACAGCTTTCCTTTAATAGACATTGAAATCCCTTACCTATCTAAAAAGTCTACTCATCTTTCTCCTCTGTTTCCCTCTCCACCATGGTTCCAAATATCAATAGCCTCAATGAGGACCTGTTGTCACTAGTGGGTCACAATGCTTATAAATTCTTTACCCCCCCCCCCCAACCTTTCTAAAAATGCTACTACGATCTTCAAACATAATCTACTCAAACTGCACCCAGAAATGCTTGTCTCGAAAGCCTACTTTGGTAGGTCTAAAGGTGTTGGTGTTAACAACCTAATCTTCACTAACAGGAGAGCCCAATGGAATAGAGCCTTAACGTCCATGCTCAGATCTAAACCAATGAGGAGACACCACACGGTTTCCATTTATCCATCATCTTGGCATTTACAATAATGGGAACATTCTTATACAAGCATCAGACCAAAACCTAGAACAGTTTGACAAACTTTTAATGAAGATTTAAAACTTCATTGGCGAACAATGTACCGTCTGTGCTACCAAATCAAGGTCTATCCACTGCATTGAATCCTCAACCCCAGCTATCAGCTCTATCTCCCCCCACCTCTTTCTCATTTACTCAAACTCGGCTTGACCAATACCCTTGCATGAACGTTGAAAGCTTTTTGGTCAAACCAAGGAAGACTACCGGACTACCAACTTATCAAACCTGCCTTCTCCTTCTACACACATGACAGTGAAACGCAATGCTCACCTCCTATAGCTTTTAAGAACAAGTTGGGGAACCTCAGGTCTACCAACCACCTTTCATCTACACCACCTATGCCTCAATGTGAGCCCCGCTCTTCCACCATGAAATCCACATAGCTTACCTGCTCTCACTCCTCTGAGGGATCTTATTTACTTCCTACCCCCAGACCACCCACACATGCTTTAAACCCTCCCTCCCTTGAGGATAAGCTGGCAGACATCAAGAATGATCAGCAACGAGTTAAAGAGGGCCTTCAGAACATATTACACTCCTCTTTAAAGATGGAGAAGTTTTAGGATCTTAACCCCTTGCATGCGGCTGCGATTCTGCGCCTCTGCGGCAAAATCGCAAGTGGGCGAGTTCATGACGGCCCCCAGCCATCATCAGCACACGAGCACCGCGGTGCATGACGGACAGGGGCCGTCATCAGCATGCAAAAGGTTAATATAACCTCTGAAATTAATCAACCCAGCCTTCACACAAGGGTCAAACACTTCCGGAGACAAATCGCATCCATGTAATACTCATTGATTCCAAATTGGAATTCTCTGCTATTTCCTAATCACCTCTCCAGGCCATATAGGGTTACTGAACATTTGATGGATGCTGACATTCAGTCCCTTTTACTATCTTACAACGCCTCACGTATTGACTCATCTCCCTCCACCTTCAGTTGCCAAACTATCCCATCCAACCCATTTAGAGAATCCAGTGTGAACCTCAGATCTATGAATGAGAAAAACGTATTAACTGTCCACATATCTCACCTTGAAACTGTAGTAACCAAATTTCACATTGATGCTTATTAACTCAGATCAGCGGTAAAGCATGCAGCTGATATTGCCAACCTCATACTTACACAAGAACTGGACCTCCTGATATTAACTGAAACTTGGCTCAATGACACTTCTACATCAAGCTTGGACATTTTGGTTGCCCCCGAATATGACATCATTACACTGAATTCACCAGTTAAAATCGGCGGCGGCATTGCTTGCATCCATCATTCTATTTTCTCCCTGAGACATGCAAAATCGACACTGATGTCCTCCTGTGAACACCTGAGCATTGACATCTTGAACAATGATTAGATAGTATGTACACTCCACACGATCTGTCACCCCACTTGTCGCAATCTTCTTTTCATCGAACAAATAATAGGGACCATATCAGCTAACTCTGACCAAATCCCAAGCCATATATTCCTTGGGGATTTCAACTTACACTGGAACGACAAAAATGATCCATTACTAAACACATCAAAGGCTTAACTTCACCTTAACTTCACCCAGCCTTGTAACAGACCTACACATAACAAGTGCTCCACCCTAGATCTAATCATAGCTAAAGATAACATCATACAGCTGGATGCCATATCACTGTGTGACTGGTCGGACCACTTCCTATCTCTTTTCTCATATTGGTAAGGGTGCTGATCAGGCGAGGACAACCTCATAAAACCAAACAATGATCTTGAGATCTGAGGAACATCAATTGTAATAATCTTACGTACATGAGCAACACTCTTCTGCTTCCGCTCCCCCAACTTGACAAATCTGGATGACCTCACTGAACATTACATTAATTTCATGACAGATACATTGGACTCACTTGGCACAATGCATCTCAAAAGGATTCCTAGCAAACATTCAGAACCCTGGTTCAATTGCTCCTTCAAGGAGGAACTACTAAAACTAAGGCTTGCAGAGAGTTCTTGGACAAACTCTCCTTCCATAACAAACCTCAAGCAGTTAAGGATGAGGAGAAATGCTTATAACAAACATATCCGTAGTGCGACTGGGAGGATGCAGATGTGCTGCATGTAGCAAGGATCTACTGTAAATGCTCCAGGGTGTCGGGGAAACTGGTATATGTTATTTAAAATTTAACCACATTGTTTATAGATTAAACCTTCATGACACATTGATATGCCAACAGTTAATGCTTGGAATCTGTACAAGATGACAATGATTGAAATGTCATCTGCTATAATTGCAATAGTTGTACAAAGCTAAGACTCAAATTGAATTCAGTCACAATTGTGTTCAAATGTAATGTGTACTGCAAATATAACAATAATAACAATAAAAACAAAGTTAAACAAAAAAAACATAACTGTGGTGCCAAAACAGATCACTTTAGGTCACAGCTTGACAATGCCAAAAACAGACAATAAAAATATTAGAAATCATCAAACAAAAAGCGAACCATTCTACTAATCAACTCTCTGCACCCAAAGACTTACCCCCTACCGATGAGGAGTTCTCAGCACACTTCATTGAAAAAACAAGAAAGATGGAACTAGAACTGCAACTCTCCTTACCAGACACGCATTATCGGCCCAAGTCCACTCCCTCTGCACGGCTTCCTTTTGCAAGTTCCCCTCTTGATGGCTCAGTGAGTTATACTCCAAAAAGTGGTGCGTCATGGAATGCCTTTATACTACCAATCGATGTCAACTTATTCAACACCCTCTGCACGGCTTCCTCTTGCAAGTTCCCCTCTTGATGGCTCAGTGGATTATACACCAAAAAATGGTGCGTCATGAAATACCTTTATACTACTAATCGATGTCTAGCTATTCAACGCCATATCTTAATTTCAATGATCCTATGCCCACCAAGTTCTTTAAAGAGCTTACTTCTTCCATTTTCCCCCTCTGGTCTAAGATTGTCCATGAATCTCTTGTGCAGGGCTTCATTCCAGATTGCCTCAGGATAGGATAAATCACCCATATCCCAAAGAAGCCAAATGCAAACTAATCTGATCCGAACAACTTCCGACCAATTTTGAAACTCATTTTTTAGACAAACTACTTGAGAAATGTGTATACACACATCTCCGTAAGTACCTTGAACAGTTTCAGCTCCTTGACTAATACCAATCAGGCTTCAGATCTGGACACTGTACTGAATCTACTCTAACACACATGTTTAATGATGCCCTAAGAACACTTCACCAGAACAAACCTTGCCTGCTTATACTACATGATCTCTCTGTGTTTGACACGGTCAAACATGACATCATGATTGATCTTCTTGAAAAAAACGGATGGGGTTATCAGGCCCTGTTTTAAATTGGTTTGCATCGTGCCCTCAAAATAGAACGCAAAGAATCAAAGTCAACCATGACCTTTCCAACAGTAAGTCGGTCTCAATTGAAGTACCTCTCGGATTTGCTCTCTCACCCACACTCTTCAACATAGAACCTCTCACAGTAATTCTGAACAGCACAAGGATACAATATCAAATGTACGCCAATGATACTCTATTGTACATGAAAATGTCTTTACCAAACGACATCAAAACTCTTAACTGTTTACTTCTGAAAACTCAACATTGGTTATCTAACAACCATGTTATGCTAAATACACTCAAGACGGAATTCCTCCTGATTGCCCCCCCCACAATCACTCTGCCCCCATTCAGGATTGGCTCAAACAACTAACTATCCTCAATTACATCCCACATGTTGTTAACTCCAAGGGGTCGAAACGTCGACAACACCCACAAAACACAGACTTCAGTGACATTGCTTGATTTAATTACTTGTCCATCAGAGTTATGTGTTTCGTTGGGAACTCTTGACCTATTTAAGGCGGAAAAGCTTATATAATGAAATATTGATGTATATATGTCACGATTACCTTTTCCCTGTCCCTGCTCCTACACGTTATCACTCAACACTTACCACATTCCTACCTTCCCTTTTGCACCCAGAGCACCGTAATATATTGCACTAAGAATCATATTGAGCAACAGTATTGCCTCTATTTTACTAATGATTTGAATCAAATCGCATTGGGGATTTTTTATCCCTCTTTTCCACTTGAATAAATTGCATTTATGCTCCTATAAATTAGTTGTATTCTTTGCTACTATCATTCATTTTTTTCTCTAAAATAAGTTTTCTACCAAGACCCCCCCCCTTTTTGTACTGTACACTAGATAATTAGGCATAACTTTGGACAAGTTCCTGAATATGTAGGGCCACATCAATGGGATGTATGTGAGTACAACGCGATCTTTTAGATCGCGGTACTTGACAACGCGGGCATTACAACGCAAGTCGCGTTGTAAACCATGTTTACCCATCAATGTAATAATGAGAGGAGCCAATCACCAACTCAACATATTAAGGAAAATCAAACTGTACCTACCATCAGATGACATGAAACTAGCAGTCCAATCCCTAGTTATTTCTCATTTAGCCTACGGAATTGTGGCAAGGCTACCCAAAGCTAAATTGGCTCCTTTAGGGCTACTATGAACACTGCTGCCAGACTTGTCACCGGATCAAGAAAATATGATCACATCCCACCAGATCTAATCCAACTCAACTGGCTCACTCTTGATGCAAGGATCTGGTACAAGATAGCCTGCTTGACACACAATGTGTTGCATCATAACACTCCTACTTACTTGGCAAAAAAATGTGAACTATCTGGTGCGAATCATGCCCTAAGAAGTTCCAACACTCTACTGTTGAACCCACAAAAGTGAAAAAAGAAGAAAACAAGAACCGCGCCTTCTCCGGTCTTGCTTCGAGAATATGGAACACTATGCCTCCCGAAATCAGAACAAACACATTGCCCACCACGTTAAAAAATAGAAGTCAAAGGATTTGCTCCTGAATAGCTACCTGCGTCAATAGACCTGTAACCTTCCAACATAACTTTTATTTCTTGTTTACAGCTATGACCTACCTTCCTACTAAGCAACATGCTTCTTGTGTAACCTCTTTTCTGTTTATTATTTTCTCCTTTACCAGCTTAACCTGTCTACAACGCTCTGATACCCTGATGGGTCTTGTTCATAATATATAAAACCTTTCAAATAAAAAATAAATAATCCTGGCGCATTCAAAAATCTACCCCAATTTCCCCTGTTGACCCAATTCCTCCATCTCCCTCTACAATTCCATCTCTATTTAAATCAATCACACCATACCCCATAACACACCCATACACAGAAACCTCACCATCTCTATAAACATTGCTCCCCAGAAACACAGTAACGTTATCCCCTAAAGAAACATTCTAAAATCCCCAGCCATCCAAACAAGTAGGGTCCCGGACTTCCATATGCTCCAGGAGGCTGGAGAGCCCCCTGAGGAGGACATTGCTGCACATTTTGGGAGGCAAGCACAATGCCTAGAGGCAAATGTACTTGGGCTGTGATAGGACACTACTTTTTCTGGCCCACCAGGATGTTCATTTTTATTCTTTTATTCAAAGGCATGAAATGACCCAGCAGAAGAAGATGTTTGTTATCCCTTTAAAAAAATATATAAAACATTAATATTAAGCATTTCCTGTCTGCTGGTTTCTTGTAGATATTATTTGTTCTTGAAAATGTTATGATGTTTGCTATATGTAATTAGATATTTCAATATGTTGCATATATTTACCATTTACACCGATTTTCAGGTCTTGTGTTTGTCTAGGCGATGCACTGTGAGATGTAGTTTATTCCCTTCCCTATATATACTAAACAAAGTGGGAGTGACTTTGTGAGGAGCTAGTGTGTGATATACTCAGAGCATGGGGTTCGGTGTGACTTTACTTAACTATTTTGATGTTAAAATGTAGAAATAGCTTCAGGTGTTGGGGTTCACATAGATTACGTCATTCATTATGTGACCCTACACCTACCTTGAGTACATGAGTACAATGTCTGTCATGTGATTGTGTGTCCTACATTTCATTTTATGTGCAGTAGTTAAAGACTGTGAGTGGATAGTGGTCCTATCTACCTGGGGTACGTGGTTGAATCATATGATTTTGGAGAGTGAGGTAAGAGTGTAAACTTGGATCAAGTATATCCTCCTAATATTTGTGACTTACTAGCATTCATACATTAAAAAAATAAAACCGTTTAGTTATGGTGCGTTTGTATCGTATGTATGGCTTAGCATGTGTATTTTAAAAATGTGCAGTTTACTGATTCAAGAAGGGTGTTTTACAATTTGTTAGGTGAATAATTTGTGTGGGTAGGTAGTGTGAGCCATGTGGCTAGACAGGGAGGGATAGTTTATTGTTATTCCATATGATTTGGTGAACATAAACTTAAGTTTAGTGGCATTGGTAGTTAACATAGTACATTTCAATTACTTAAACAGTTGCAGTTAGCTTCTCATTTGTTATGTATTGCATGGCTATTCAGCCACCACTGCCAGTTAAAGTCCTAGGGCTTGGAGTAGTAGAAACATGTTGAATTAGAAGGCTACATGGGTGTTTTGGGCATGGTTTGGCCATCTATGATCCTTGTCATCCAAAACATGTGTGGAGGATGAATTGCCATATTTCTGTGAACAGAAATTATACTCTGAATACGGCAGAAGTATTAACTTTCTGTCACTACTCCCACCATGTTTAGGGTATGCTGCAGCCGTCGCACCTTGGCTTGAAAGCGCGGGGGGCCTAAGACAATGCTGCCTCTTCAGTTTTAGGCGTGCCGTCTCCCTTTCACTTGGGTGTGGCTGTGGAACCCGCGACAGTGCTAATCCCACCGGAGCCAGAACACGCTGAGGGCCCTAGAGAGAGGCCTTCTGCGGACCGTGGTTGTGGGACAGCCCGTCTCCCTATACGAAAATAGCAACGCTGGAACCACCCTCCCCATTTTCTATCAGACCCTGCTAGCACCATTGAGCCAGGTACATCTCTCATTCCTGGACCCCAGCTGAGGAGGCCACTAGAGCAGACTGGGGCCTGCATGCTGTAGCGTGGACAAACGCTGGCAGCACAGCCTGCTTGTAATTCTCCATTCTCCTCTTTGCACACCTGGAGACATATTAGCTCAACCCCATCCTCCGGGACTACCCCACTGGACATAAAGACTGGATTTGGCGGCACAGAATTACGACACACGGGAGCAGAAGTTGGAGGAGCATTGCAGGTAACTTCTGGAATTACGAGACCAGAACACGGAACTGAGCTATCAGTTCGAAGACTTAGAAAACAGATTGTGGCGCACCAACATACGTATTAAGGGAGTGCCAGCTCAGGCCATCTCGACTGACCTGGAGGGGTTTCTGATTTGCTTATTTAAGCGAGTGGCACCTTCACTACAAGAGCAAGAAATAATTTTATATCACGTACATCGGGCTGGGAGACCAGCGACTACACCGGGCCAACCTTAGAACATAATAATATATATTATTATAAGCAAAAAAAAACAATAATGTCTGCAACCAGGCATCTGAACTCTATTGACTTCAAAGGCTTCAAAGTCTGGCTATATCAAGGCCTATCCCTGACCACACTACAGCGCCGCAGGGCCTTGAAGCCCCTGACTGAATTCCTATGAGCCCAGGAGATCCGATACAAATGGGGCCATCCTTTCCGTCTGCAGTTCACTTGGAAGGAGGAGGTCTGAACAGTCGGTACTGTAGCTGAGGCAAGCGCATTGCCAGAGATTCCAGACCGTCGGCAGGCTACCCCCTCGAGGTCGCAGACCCGTGAACCATCGGAAGAGGGATGAAGAATGAGGTTCACATCCAGACGGAGGCTCAAAATGCTGCCCAAGCCGACAGAAGCAGACAAGCAAGAGGAACGCACATGACTCCTCCAACATCTCCAAATGAGAGTTCCTCCGGATCCACACCAGGCGACCATTGAAGGATCAAGTTGTATAGTCCCATCATTCATGCGCACTGCCAGCTGGCCCCCCAGACAAGACTAGCAGGCCCTAGACTGAAGACAATGCCCAACACCCCAATAGTAGGGTTTTGCCAGTGGGACCCATCAAGATAATCTCCTCAATGCCAATTTGTATACTTAGCTGCGACATGGTGCTTATACCCACTACTGGGTGGGAGATGGTGTCAGATTTAATATTCTTGTTGTATTGTTTTGGGATTTATGTTTCTTATTCCTGTCCTTCCCCCATTTTCCATGATGTTTATGTCAGTCCATCTCATGGGGGGGACACGGGGTGGCGGGTGGCTGGGTGGGCAGAAAGAGGGGTGTGATTACACTGGGCATGGTAACCATACTTAGCCTCAATGTCTGAGGCCTTAATTCCCCAACGAAAAGGCTGGCTATACTTTCGTTTCTCAAAGATGCCAAATGTGACATCTGTATGCTGCAAGTAACCCATTTGGTTCAGCAGGAATGGCGGCATATGAGCTCTCATCCAGCCTCGGCAAAAAAGCGGGTGTTGCTATCCTGCTTACCACACACTTTGCGGGGAAAGTAGAAGATGCCTTTTTGGATGCACCGGGACACTTTCTAGCACTGCATATACAAATTCAGGGAATTAGATACACAGTGGTTAATGTCTAAGTCCCTATTGACAAACAGGAACCATTCCTTAGGGACATCTTGGGACTCCTAATCTCTACCCCAGACAGGGAGATGGTGGTGGGGTGACTTTAATGTTTTAATGGACGGGCAATGGGACAGATCCCATCCCGGACTGGGTCAGGATAGGATTCTTACCACGGGCATCAAGGGTTGGCTGTCCGAGCAGGCCTAGTTGATGCCTGGCGACACATACACCCTACAGAAGTAGACTATAGATACTTTTCAGCAGTACATCAAACATACAAATGGATTGACTACTTCCTTACCACACCGGAGATAACAAGGGCAACAATAACTTCTAACATCGGGGCAGCCGCCCTTTTTGACCATTCCCCTATCACCCTGCATTTTTGTCCCACTAGATCACCACCACACTCTAACCTCTGGTGACTTAACACAAAACATCTTACTCATGAGAAGGTCAGCACGGCTACACTGGAGGCATTGACTATCTTGGTAGAATACGACACCACCAACACAGCTATAGACACACTATGGCAGACGCTAAAGGTGGTCCTGAGGAGTCACTTTATTGGTGTCACTTCGGGATATAAAAAAGAGCAACGAGACAAGCTAAATCAGTTAGAAAGCCAGTCTAAAGAGCTGGAGATGGCGCATCCCCGATCGGGGTCGGTAGTGGTGCGTCGACAGCTGACTTCCGCCCGTAAACAGCTACTTGCTATAGATATCGGAAGGGCAGGATATGCCCTCTAAGACTGCTTCAGACATACTATGAAGGAGACAATAAGGCGGGACGCATGTTAGTGCACCGCCTTCAGGCACAGAAGTGTAGAAAGAGGTAACAGAAGTGCAGAAAGAGGCAACGGAGGAGAAGAAACAGGCAGGAGATTTGCAGAAAGAGGGAACAGGGGTGCATAAAGAGGCAAGAGAGGTACAGAAAGAGGGAAGAGGGGTACAGAAAGAGGCAAGAGGGGTACAGAAAGAGGCAAGCGAAGTGCTGAAAGAAGCAACAGAGGTGTATAAAGAAGCAAGAGAAGTGATGAAAGAGACATAAGAGTTGCAGAAAGAAACAAGAGAGGTGCATAAAAAAGCAAGAGAAGTGCAGAAAGAAGCAAGTGAGGTGCAGAAAGAGGCAAGAGAAGTGCAGAAAGAGGTAAGAGAGGTGTAGAAAGAGGCAAGTGAGGTACAGAAACAGGCAAGAGGGGTAAATAAAGAGGCAAGAGAAGTGCAGAAGAAGCAACAGAGGTGCAGAAAAAGGCAAGAGAAGGGCAGAAAGAGGCAAGAGAGGTGCAGAAACTAGCTGGAGAGGTGCAGAAAGAGGGAACGGGGTACAGAAAAAGGCAAGAGAGGAACAGAAAGAGGGAAGAGGGTGCGGAAAGAGGCAAGAGAGGTGCAGAAAGAATCAAGTGAGGTACAGAAACAGTCAAGAGAAGTACAGAAAGAAGCAACAGACGTGCATTAAGAGGTAACAGAAGTGCAGAAAGAGGCAACAGAGGAGAAGAAACAGGCAGGAGATTTGCTGAAAGAGGGAACGGGGTGCAGAAGCAGGCAAGAGAAGTGGAGAGAGAGGAAAGAGAAGTGCTGAAAGAAGCAACAAAGGTGTAGAAAGAAGTAAGAGAAGTGATGAAAGAGACGAGAGTGGCAGAAAGAAACAAAAGAGGTACAACAAAAAGCAGGAGAAGTGCAGAAAGAACCAACGGAGGTGCAGAAAGAGGCAAGAGAAGTGCAGAAAGAAGCAATGGAGGTGCAATAAGAGGCAAAAGGGGTATAAAAGAAGCAAGTGAGGTGCAGAAATAAGGAAGGGAAGTACAGAAAGAAGCAAGTGAGGTGTAGACAGAGGCAAGAGAAGTGCAGAAAGAGGTAAGAGAGGTGCAGAAAGACACAAGAGAGGTACAGAAGAGGGAAGAGGGTACAGAAAGAGATAAGAGAAGTACAGAAAGAGGCAACAGAGGTGCAGAAACAGGCAAGAGAGGTTCAGAAGAAAGAAGCAAGAGAGGTGCAGAAAGAAACAAGAGAGGTACAGAAAGATGGGAGGGCAGAAACCAAAAGAGATGTGCAGAAAGAAGCAAGAGAACTAAAGAAAGAGGCAAGAAAGGCACACAAAGGAGCTAGAGTAGTTAGCGCACAATTAGTACCGATTTATCACCCACATTTAGCAATAAGTAACAGGTGACCATTCCAGGTTTGCAAAGGGCCTTCCACCATGCTGTAACACTTGTCGGTGCATTTTTTGTAACTTTTTTTGTTCAAATCTGCAGATTATGCAGCAAGTAATGGAGTATGTGGCAAATGTGGAAAATGTCTAATTATGCGAAAATCGGTGCAGCCCAACATTCACATAATTCCAGTGGCCTTGCTCTTACCTCCGACAAGATCCAGTAGTGCTCCTCAGGGGGTCCTTCTTTTTTTGTCTCATTGAGTTTATAGTTTAGCTTCTATGTAAAGGAGGAAGACTAAACCTGAGGTTACCGCTCCACAGCACAGACTACCATACCACATAATTACTCCCCATAACACATAATCCCACTCTACATCATTCCTATACACTAAATACCACATACTTTCTATCCACATAATTCCACTCAATACAATGTACATCCACTCCACTCCCTAAAACATTAGTAAAAAACTTTTACATCTACAATGCCAATAGCCCTAACTATTACATTGCAAATGCTTCTTTAACAGAGTGGTGGAGAAAGGGGGCTGGGCCTCCAACCAGCGCTGCATAGCACTACAGGACGTACCAGGAGGGCTTCATGGCTCCCAAAGTCCTTCATCAATAAGGGGGACTTCAATCCCTATCCAAGAGCGTGCCAGAGAGCGCCTTTCAGATTGGTGGGAAAAGTGGCGTGACCTCCGAAAAAGTCTTAGCAATCCCACTGTTTTGGACTTACTGGAGGTAACATGAGGGGTAGTTGGCCCCCGAGTACATCTTTGCGGGCCAACTACCCTTGCTATTACCTCTACTAAGTCCCACACAGCAGGAATGCTAAGTTCTCATAGCAGCCCGTGCCCCCTTTTCCCACCACTCTCCAAACGGTTTCCTTTGTTTTTTTCTTTTTGGAAGGGGGCTGTGTAGCCATATTTCAAAATATATATATCTATTTAAAAGGGAGGGGGGGCAGCCCCCGCATGCCCATTTCGGCCCTGGGGACCCCAGTCCCCCGAGGCCAGGCAAAAACTTCATTTATGAAAGGGGGTCCATGTGGCACCCCTTACCTGGGCCACTTTTGGCCCTGGGTACCCCATTCCTCTGGGCCTGCCCAGTCTTTTTTATTAATTAAAAAAGGGAGGGGGCCAAGTGGCCCTGCTAACATGCAGCTCCCTTTGCCCAAAAGCAATTCTGCTTCGCTTCATGGAAGCAACAGCAGTTTTACTTGCTCTCGCTTCCATGAAGCTAAGCAGATGTTTGCAATGGCAGGGCAGAAGCAGTACTCCCACCCTGCCATAGCAAACTGCAATGTCCCGTGGATGGGCAGGCGGGGACATTGCTGGAGCTGGCCCTGGGGGGTGGCAGTAACCAGGGCCATGGAAGGCTCCTGGAGGGGAGATGCACGGCCCTCCTCCCGTCAAGTTTGAAGCTCCGGGGAGGTGGTGGTCCCCGGGCAGTGTGGGAGGGCAGCAGCACCATACACCTTTTTAATTTAAACAAAGCCCTGGGGAGGTGGTGGTCACCTTGGCTTGCCCCGCATTTAAAGTTGAGAGCCCCGGGGAGGAGACGGGGTCCGTGGCAGCATGGGGGCAGGAGCCCCCCCAATGCTTTTTTTTTAAACAAAGCCCCAGGGAGTTGGCAGTCCCAGAGGCTGCGGGGGCCCCCACAGACCCCACACCATAATTAAACATTGCCCCCAGGACCTGGCCCCCACCCGGGTTTCAAGAAAACAAAATGCGGGAGACCGCACTTTGTCTTTTTTTTAAATTTTCAGCCGGATTCCCAGGACCCTACTCAAATGCTGCAAAAAATCTTTAAATACATTTTTGGGGGAGCCCTCTGGGTGCCCGTGGGAACCCCAAAGCAGCCCTAGGGGGTCGGGGTGTTCCTACTCTGCCCCCTTTTCTTCTTTTTTCATCTTTTTTCTTGCGACTTGGTTCAACTAAGTCACAAGATGGCTGTTAACACTTCCTCCTTTGAAGTGTTGGCAGCCAATCAGAGTCAAGCTTGTGATCTGGAGGGTTTGCGGATCCACCGCGGTCACTAGATACTAGTATTTTTTTTAATATGAATTTCTTGGGAACTACTGAATGGATTTACACCACTTAAAGCGAAGAGTGCACTCTTGACCAAGAGTAAATCCATTCAGCATTTAGGGCTGTAGCTACGACAAACATTTCCTATGGAAATGAACATGGAGAAAACGTGTTTTGGGACCCCCTTTTTTCTCGCCCCCCGCTTGACGAATTTCCCGAATCTTTCAATACAGGAGCTGACCTGAGCAGGGCATTAGTTTTGAAAATTTCGCGAAGATTCGTCAAACGGTGCGAAAGACATTAGCAAAAGAAAAAACGCTTTTTGAATTGAAACAAGGTCCTAACTATAACTACTTACTGGTGACTACCAGTAGGTAATACACACACACACACACACACACACACACACTTATATTGAAGATATGGGGTAGATTCTGGAGACAGTATTTTTGTAGTTGGTTATAATAAAGAAAAAAAATGCAATTTTGACATCTGACCCTATTCCTCAATCCATCCCAAATCGTGCCCTAAATTGTGCCTCTGCAATCTGCATACGCAATGCTCACTTACTCTGATGCTGGTCCCCTCAGGCAGGTAATCTATGCCTATCTATACCCCTATCATTAATACATCTATTCCCTGCATGTTACCTCACCACCCTCTTTATACGCTGACCCTCGTCCACACTACATAAATACCCAAATATAATACAATAAATGATCTCACATGTCCTCCCAGCACCTGTCAGCGATGTCCCTGGAACACTAGAAGTAAACAAATTATAAGTGTTGTCGTCAACACAATGATCCGAAAGTGTTTAGTAACCATTTGCTAATGTTTTGTTGCAACTTTCTGAACCTTTCACATTGAACTTTAAGTCAGGATCAAGAAAGTACCTGATATTAGCGTGTTTTTATGTCTCTTGTGATGGTTACATCCCTGGCTATATCTTGCTGGAACTTTATATTTCCTTTCAGGGGCTCTGCACATTTCCTACTGCCGTGCCTCTGTCAGGGACATTAAATCCGCTCAGCGGTGAGATTAATAACACAGCTCTTGCCTCCTGCCCCTCTCAGGATGTTCTTTCATTCTGAGCGGCATTTCAAAGGCAGGGGCTCTCGTCGCTCAATGCCACTGGCCACGGTAAGATGTTACAGCACCCTCGGGCTGTGGTAAATGAACAGACTATTCTCACCTTTTTAATATGGTTAGAGGCAGCCATCAAACCGTGTGTTGTGTCAGCACATTAAGCACCAGAGTAATAAAGCATGGCGCCCGAGGCGTCGCTGCTGGCAGCGTCAGTAGCTGATGTCTCTGACTAAATACTCACCGCGTGGACGAGAGTAGTTCATTTTGCGCTGTTCGTCGTCCATTGGATAGTCAGATGCCCTGAAGAATTACAAGCTGAGATTCATTTGTTCATCTATAAAACAGCGCTCACATGAAGTAGGTGTGCTCTCAAAGCACTAATAAACCAGCACGTTTCAGCTTTCTCTGCTGTGGCAATATCACAATAAGGCATCACTGAAGGAAAACTGTGAACATATGCTTGTGTAATGCAAGAAACAAATTATCAATAATATTTTTTTCGCAAGATGGGCTATATATATATATATTTTTACAACTAGTTTGGCAAATTCATTTGGCCTCAAGGAATTAAGAGTTCATTTTTTTACCTTCAGAGGCTGTAAGATGAACTGTGCCTGTGAAATGCTGGCTTCCACATCTCTTTTTGTGCAGATACTGCCACAGTTCTGTCGGTTATATGCACATAATCATTAACCCTGGGCGTAGTTCGCGGAGCCGCACTCCGCGGAGCTACGCGAAGACGCACTTGCACTCCGCGAACTACGCGTAGCTCCGCGGACATGCGTAGTTGCTTGCTAGACCCATTCGCGCGCCGTTTTTCGTCTTCGGGAGCGCGGTGCGAGTGTTCGGGGCGCTGCCTGCATGCTCGGGATGGCTAGCGCGCTAAGTTACCCAAGAGGTTTGTCCCGCCCGCTTGCGTTCCCTTATTTCCTGTTCCGGGTCACAAGTAACGTGTTCGGGTTGTGCAAGACATGTTCGGGAACTCATCTTCTCGTTCGCACTACAAAAGTGCGTGATCGCGCTAAATATTGCGCGAACCTACATGGTGGCACACGCGACCGGGAAAAAGCGAACGCAGAACCAAGGTAAGCCATTGCCGCGCACGCGATAATGTTATTCAGCGCGCGAGAACTACGCTACGCACCGGATCGCGGAGTAATCGACAGCTACGCGTTCTCCGCGGAACGCGGAGTTGCCAAAACTCCGCAAGCTCCGCGAACGGAGCGTAGTTCTTCGCCCAGGGTTAATAATCATCCGTTTTCACACACGCCATCTTAGGGTCAGGCCATTCACAGAACTGTGCCTGTATCATGATGGGCATTTTTGGTGCAGTGCAGATTCGAGTGCCTGTTTTATGCACCTGCTGGGTGTAAAGTGAATTCATTTAACCTGTATTGATTCGAGTTAGTACTTTATTTTCAGACAGCACAGTCCGAAACAGGAGACAAACTCTACCTAACCCTGCCCATTTAGTGCCTTGTGGGGGCTCCTGCTCTACTCAAAAAGCATGTCTGGCCTGTAGCCGCCAACACGGGCTGTCTCCTCATGCCCATCGAGTTGAGATTAGCATTCCCTGATTGGCGATCTGCTACTCTTTATCAGTCACTCACCTGAGACACACATCCCTAGCACGCAATGTCTGCACGAACAGGTGGCATAAAAAAGTTGGTTTTCTTTCTCCCTGCAAAAAAAAAAAAAAAATGAACAAGATCAGATGATAAAGAAAACTATATAAAAATAATATTTTTATTCCTTTCCATGGCTTTGGTGGAGCAAGGACTTTAATAAATATTTGGTTTACGATTCAGAATATATGTCTCAGCATCTCTGAAAGAAAAGTCCAGAGGCTCTAACTGGACTCCAGACCATAGCAGTAGGTAAAGAATTAATCAGGAAATGCCAATCATAATTTGATTTACACATCACAATTGAATGACCAATTCTTGGAATTCAATGATGAGATTTGATGTGAGTTTAAAGGGTTTTATTCAAATCTCTTAGTTAAGTATTTCCAGCGGCGGCTCCTCCGCTGTGGCAGAAGAGCGGCGCCTCACCTGCCAGCAGCCCAAAAATTTAAAATGACACGATAATAAACCCTTGTTAATTATTGTTTTATTTTTTTTCTCGGAGCCGAAGTTTGGGGGCGAGGCCAGGGGAATGACAAGCTGGTGGAGGAGTAGTTTGCACTGCTATTCAGTGTGCATGACTGTTGTAGTGTTGCTGCCAGTGGGGCGTACCACTGCAGCACACGCCCCCTCCCACCGATTCCTGTGTGTTCCCCCCCTGGGACGTGCAGGGTCTTGGTTTCCCCCTTACGTGAGCGCGGTAGCGCGCCTGTGTTGAATAAATAGCCCAGAGCCCTGGGCGTGGTCAGTGCGTAACTAACCACCACCTTGAATACGTGTGTCCCTGTGCCTCTGTCCAGCAGGCCCACTCTGGGACACTACATTGGCGACGAGGGGGTCTGTCCCCGAACTATCGCGTGCCCGGCTGCTCTGTGACCCTGCCGGTCACCCTTGCCCGCCCGCAGCCTCAGCGACGCCTCCATCCCTCGCCCTGCCCGCCCATTCCTCGGCGGAGGAGGATTCAGCGCTCCCGTCGCCTTCCCTGGCGACATCCTACCTGCCGGCTGCCGGCGCTGCCTTCCGGTGCCTCCACGTGGCCATCTCTTCACCTTCGAGGTACGGGCTGCTGCTTGCCGCTCCACACGGCTGCCCCACGCCCTGCCTCAGTCTCACTCCCTCTGCCTGGGGCCCGCGCTCCGCTCCGTGCACGCCGCCGGACCCGCACGTCGGCCCAGCAGTCCCGCGCATGCGCGGTTCACACGGGAGCAATACCTCACGCATCTAGCGTGTCTTCGGGACTTCGAGGCTGCAATTCCTCACGCATCTAGCGGAAAGAGGCCTGCCTGTGCCCCAGGGGTGCCTGCTCCTGCCTGCTGTGCCTGGGTGGCCCGAGAAGACCTGCATCTGCCCGCCAGTGCTGTGGGTATCCCACGCCTAGTTTTCCTACTGCCAACATGGCTAATGTGCCCCCCCTGGAGCCATTTTCCGTCACCGGCGCGCCACCCTCCCAAGCGTCTCGGTGGAAAAAGTGGGTAGAACGTTTGGAGACCTACTTTATTGCAGCGGACATCGCAGTGGGAAGACGCCGAGCAATGCTCCTGCACCTAGGAGGAGAGGCTATCCACGACATCTCTAAAGACATCACGGAAGGCGACCCGCCACACACGTACGCCACCCTGCGTGATGCCATCACCAGGTATTTCGAACCTTTCACCAGCGCAGACTACGAACGCTTCCTGCTCCGACAAGCGCGCCAACTCCCGGAGGAGTCTGTCGATGTGTTCTACGCGCATCTGAAGAAATTGGCGAGCACGTGTACACTCCCGGACGCGGAAGACGAAATTCGCGCCCAGTTCATTCAAGGGTGCGCATCTCTGAAACTGAGAGAGAGAGTCCTCGAAACAGATGCCATGCCCATGCGCGACATCCTCACTCTAGGACGGTCCAAGGAGCTCTCCAAAGCCCGAGCAGCCCACATGGAGCCAGGTCCTGCTGTCAAGATCAAATCAGAACCTGTGTGCGCACTCAAGACACAACGACAAGATAGCAGGCCGAGGCCTCAGAAGCCCGCTCAGTCCCATCAATCACAGTCCACCCGGGATCGACCCTGCATGTGGTGTGGTGGCGCCACTCCGCACAAAGGAGCCTGCCCTGCTCAAGGTAAAATCTGCAGTGCGTGCGGCAAAGCCAACCACTTTGCGAGTGTTTGTATGTCGTCTCAACGGAAGAAGCCCAGTGGCCCACCCAGGAGGGCGCGACAGGTGGCGCCGCTCCCAGACACGTCACCCAGCAGCGACATGGACGACGACGAAGAAGATGCCGCGTCTGTCCACGTGGTGCGCATGCTCAACACCCTGACTGCCGCATCATCATCCGAGCCGATGTGCACTGTCCAAGTCCATGACCAAGCAATCAGAGCCCTCATCGACACCGGTGCGACGATAAACCTCATGGCGGCCAGCGTGTACCGGGACCTAGTGGACGCTCCCGCCCTTCACCCCACCAGAGTGCAGGTGTTTGCCTATGGGACTCGGCGGCCCCTACGCCTGTGCGGGGTATTCAGAACAACCATCTCCCACGACGCCAGGCAACTACAGACGAAAGTCTATGTGTCCCAAGAAGGGTCTGGATTCCTCCTTGGCTGCAAGACGGCACGTGAACTCGGACTCATCCACTTTGCCCTTACCGTGCAAGCCCAAAGCCTAGATCATCTGGTCACTGAACACTCCTCGCTGTTCGAGGGCATCGGATGCCTCCGTGGGCCTCCTGTCCAGCTCCACATTGACCAATCCGTAGCCCCTGTTGCTCTGCGACACAGGCGGATCGCGTTCCACCTCAGACCCAAGGTAGAAGCCGAGCTGAGAATGTTAGAACAAGCAGGAATCATCGAACGAGTGACTGGGCCCACCCCGTGGGTGTCCCCCATCGTGGTGGCGAAGAAGCCGAAGCAGCCCGATGCAGTACGGATATGTGTGGATATGCGACTTCCCAACCTGGCCATCAAGAGGGAACGTCACCTGACGCCGACCATTGACGACATCATTGGGGAGCTCGCCGGGTCCAAGTGGTTCTCCAAAATGGACCTGAGATCAGGATACCACCAGATCCCGCTTCACCCAGACTCGCGCCCAATCACAACGTTCTCCACACATGCTGGCCTGTGGAGGTACACGAGGCTCAATTTCGGCATCTCAAGCGCCGCCGAAGTGTTTCAGAATATTATCCACAATGTCCTTCAAGGCCTCGACGGGGTGCTAAACGTGAGCGACGACATCCTGGTGCATGCCCCAACTTTAGATGAGCACATCCGGCGCGTCCACGCAGTATTCGACCGCCTGAAGGAGAGAGGACTGACTCTTCACAAAGACAAGTGCGAGTTCCTGCGGAGAGACATAAGCTTCTTCGGGTATAAGTTCTCCGATCAAGGAGTAGGCCCGGACCCGGAGAAAGTACAAGACATCCATAACGCGCCCGCACCCACCTCAGTAACCGCAGTCCGCAGTTTCTTAGGCATGGTGACCTACTGCGGGCGTTTCATAAAGGACCTGTCTGACCTAACTGGACCACTCCGGGATCTCACGAAATCCAACACTGCCTGGACGTGGGGTCCGGACCAACAGGAGTCGTTTGTGAACACGAAAGCAGCTCTCTCGGCCGACACGACGCTGGTATACTTCAACCCTCAGAATGAGTCCCAACTGCTTGTAGACGCCAGCCCCACCGGCCTGGGCGCCGTCCTATCACAGCGTCAACCATGCGGGGAGTGGGCCCCCGTTGCATACGCCAGCCGCACCCTCACACCCACCGAACAACGCTACTCCCAAATAGAGCGGGAGGCCATCGCAATCCTGTGGGGGTGCCGCCATTTCCACATTTACCTCTATGGACATCCCTTTTCAGTAGTCACTGATCACAAGCCTCTGATACCCCTCTTCCAAGGCTCTTCCTCTCGCCCTCCCCCACGGATCGAGAAGTGGGTGCTGCAGTTGCAGGAGTTCCAATTCACAGTGGAGTACCGGCCAGGCTCGCGCAATCCTGCGGACTACTTGTCGAGACATGCCCGACCTGTTTCTGAGGCAGAGGCAGCTGAAGCAGCAGACACCGAGGAATACGTCCGACTGATCGTCGAAAGGTCAAGACCACGTCCCATGTCTCTGGACGAGGTGTCAAGTGCCACCAAGGACGATGATTGCCTCCAGATCGCGATCCATGCCATAGAGAGTGGAGACTGGAAAGCGCTCCAGAGCCCAGCATCATTCCGCACATCGGATGCCCAAGCCGTCCTGAAGGCCCTGTACCAAGTTCGGCATGAACTGTCCGTATCCACAGAAGGGTGCCTCCTGCGAGGCCCTCGCCTAGTGCTGCCCAGCAGTTTGACCCAACAAGCCGCGGTCCTAGCACACGGATCGCACCAAGGCATCGTCAAGTCCAAGAACAGGCTCCGAAGCAAAGTGTGGTTTCCGGGGCTAGACAAAGCGGTGGAAGAAGTGATCCACAGGTGTCCAGTGTGTCTAGCGACGAGCCTCCCAAACCCTCCGGCGCCAATAGTGACCGAGGATGGCCCCACGTCCCCGTGGGTGCGAGTGAGTGCGGACTTCGGTAGCCTCCCTGGGGGCAAGTACATGCTCGTAGTGGTGGATGACTTCTCCCGATACCCGGAAGTAGAGATTGTGTCGTCAACCGCAACGTGGGAAGTGATACCAAAATTCGAAAAGATACTGGCCACCCATGGGCTCGTGAAAGAAATCCGCACCGATAATGGACCACCCTTTAACGGCAGCGAGTTCACGGAATACCTCCAAGGCCAAGGCATCAAGCACAGACGGATCACGCCCAGGTGGCCTCAGGCTAATGGAGAGGTCGAACGCCTAATGAGGACTTTGAACAAGACTATACAAATTGCGGTCGCAGACGGCCAATGTCTGGAGCTAGCAATCTACCAGTTCCTCAGAGAGTACCGTTTGACCCCACATTGCACTACAGGAGTCTCTCCAAGCCGACTCTCTTTCAATAGAGTCGTAGTAGACACCATCCCGCACCACCCTGCGTGGGAACGTGCCCCGCACCCAAAGAACCGGTCCATGGAACAGCGCACCAAAACCAATCAAGAAGCGTCCCGACGAAGGCGAGCAACGGACAGTCCAATTCAAGTCGGAGATAGGGTCCTGGTGAAAGACCGTCACCCCGGAGGGAAATTCCGCATGCCTTTTGAACTAGACCCATGGACAATGACGGAAGTAAATGGAACTATGATCACAGCTACCAGGAACGGCGAGTCTGTCACCAGAAATGTCTCGTTTTTCAAGCAAGTGCCTGAGGAGAACATAGACTATGACCAGGATGAGTGGTACCCGACCACTCCTCAGCGGCCCTCAAGTTCCGAGGATATCAGCACTGCAGCAAGCCAAGTAGAGGACAATGCCCCGGGCATCCAGGTCACGTAGAGACCCGTGGAGGACTCCACTGCTCAGGAAACCAGAGACTCGGAAGGATCACCTGCAGCCTCCGGGGAGAGTCGAAGCCAGACAAGATACAGCCTACGTCCGTGCCCAAAGCCTTCCCAGAGGTATCGCGACTTCGTGGCACAGTGCTGGCGCTGAGGTGATCGAGATGGCTGACCCCGCCGAGATCTGAAGTAAGACTGTTCTGTTTTTGTAGTTAAAGTGTTATATCATGTTGCCTGTTGATCAGAGACTGAACCAGAGACAGTTGGTGAACTATCACATGGATGTCATCACCCCCATGCCTCAACACGGTCGCTGACCGGATAGACTTTGGAGAGATAGACTTTGAGCATCGGAATGTTTTGCATATTCCTGTTTTTCATCCCTAGGTAAAGGAGGAATGTAGTGTTGCTGCCAGTGGGGCGTACCACTGCAGCACACGCCCCCTCCCACCGATTCCTGTGTGTTCCCCCCCTGGGACGTGCAGGGTCTTGGTTTCCCCCTTACGTGAGCGCGGTAGCGCGCCTGTGTTGAATAAATAGCCCAGAGCCCTGGGCGTGGTCAGTGCGTAACTAACCACCACCTTGAATACGTGTGTCCCTGTGCCTCTGTCCAGCAGGCCCACTCTGGGACACTACAACTGTCAGGCCGGCCAAACCGCCACTCGCACTGTAACTCTCGTCAACCCAGGATGCGTTGCCGGGTTAGAGAGTGCAGCCACAGGCTCCCAGTCTAAAATGGGTGCGCAAATCAGAGCTCAGGCCAACCCTGATGCTAACTTCAGCAGCATGAAAGCAGTGTCAGGATTGGCCGCAGCGCAGCCTGGGACCCTGTACCTGCAAAAGAGAGGGGCACGATGCAACGAGGCAGGTAAGTGTTTTTCAAATGTATTTATATACGTCTGTCTCCTGCCTCTCCACTCAAGCTACACACCAGCCGCTACTGAATATTTATTTATTAATCATCAAATGGTTCCTTTCAACAGAATACAGAACATAAAGCATAAAGCGCAGTCCTATAAGTAAAACCCCTATTCTAAATCTTATGACAAGAAAGATATCTTGAACTCTTAAACAGTTCAAAATCAAGAGGGGTGTCGCGTCTTAGCCCGCCCAAATAATACACTGGAGTCAGAGCTGCTTTCTATGCATCCATCTTTATTCCCTGCCAGGACGTGACTGGCTTACAGACTAGATCGGGGTTCCTGTTCCTGTTTCCTGCTGCTTCCGCTTCCTGCCTGCCTGCTCCGTCCCTAGGCAGAGTCAGGCATGGCGACACGACATCTCCCCTTTTTGTACGAAGTCCTGCTGCTCCCTACATTTCTTCAACGAGTCGCCTGGGTCTCCTCACTTGACGTCTGGGACGAACCTCTCGATCCGGCGTTTGGCTGCGTCGATCGGGGCCGCTGGTGATTCTTGGAGAGTTATGACGGTGGGGGTCGTTGCTATCGCTTTGACTGGCGGGGTCACTTGATGTCTGACCCGAGGATGTTTCTCGCCCGTTTGAGGGAGTGTACCTCTTGAAGTGCGATATGTTTCTTGTTATTTGCTTGTGATCAGCTTTTGCTGTAATCATTGTTCCTTTCCTCTTGTGGACCTGCAGTGGAATGTCCATGTATCGGCTATCTGCTTTTGTTCGCCGGTCACCTCGTACTATGACCCAGTCTCCTTCTTGGATGTCGACATCTTTGGCGTGTCGGCGTCGGTCTGCATATGTCTTCATCTTCTGCTTCTTTTTCCTGTCAATTTCAACCAGCGTGTTGTGCTCAACAGTGATGGTTGAGATGTCATGCTTATTGTGGGTAATCGCGTTCTGGGCGCTCTTCCCAGCATTATTGTGGCTGGGCACTGATTTGTGGTGTTGTGCGGAGTGGTCCGGTAGGCCCTCAGCACCTCGTTCAGGGTTTGCTGGATATCTCTGCGCGTTAGTTCCGCTTGCTGGATCGCCCTCTTTAGTGTCCCCATGAATCGCTCCACCATGCCGTTGGCTTGTGGCCATAGGGGAGTGATTTTCTGGTGTTTAAAATCAAGATGTTTCGCGAAGTCTGTGAACTCATGGCCGTTGAACGGGGGTCCATTGTCAGATTTGACTCTTGAGGGGACGCCCCATGCTGCGAAGATGTCATCCAGTATGGGGATGACTGCTGTTGCTCTGGTGGATGGTATCATGTGTGCAAAAGGAAATTTTGAGTACTCATCCATGACGACCATGATGTATTGTCCTGACTGCAGTGGTCCAAAGAAGTCAACTGCGATTTGTTGCCACACTCCGTCTGGGAGTTCGGACATTTGAAGTGGGGCTGGGGGTTCTTCGCGACTAACCAGTTGGCAAGTCATGCAGTCTTTTAGGGTTGACTCTACCATCAGGTCGAGAGACCAGACCAGACTCGTTCTCTCAAGGTCTTCTTTGTGGCGTTTATGCCTCTGTGGCCTTCGTGGGCCAGGTTGATAATTCCTTGGCGTAGTTTGTGTGGGATCACAATTCTCCCCCCTCTCAGGAGAAGTCCATTGTCACTGATGGAGAGTTCATCATGAATACGTTGAAACGCCGTGAGGTCACTGAGGTGTGCTGCTGAGCTTGGGGGTGTAATCTTGACGTGTCGCCAGGAGTTTGCACGTATGTGGGTCATGACTGCTTGAATGAGGGGGTCCGAAGCGGATGCTTCTTGAATGGCCTCAAGGGGGACCGTAGGAGGGCACGCTGCGTCAATGACGAAATGAATGTAGTCGTCCGCTAGTGATTGCGCATTCGTGGCGCTGGGTAAGGGGTGTCGAGACATATAGTCAGCTGGATTCTCAGCCTTGCCAGGCTTGTGGACAATTGTGTATATGTAGTCTTGGAGGCGCAGCCCCCACCACTCAATGCGTGGCGGCATCTTGGCGTTGGGATTGCCAAATATGGTGATTAATGCCTGGTGGTCAGTGATGATGGTGAAGTGTTTGCCATACACGAATAGGTGGAAGTGCTCACACGCCCATACTACGGCCAAGCTTTCTTTTTCCGGCTGGGAGTATGCTTTCTCCGTGTCCGTGAGGCTGCGGCTGGCGTATGCGATGATATGGCGTTGGTCAGAGTGTTCACGATACTGAGCTAGGATGGCGCCTAGGCCCACTGGACTGGCATCGACAGTGATCTCTGTTCTCCTGTTTGTGTCAAAATAGGCAAGGTTAATGGCTGAACCAACGGCTTGTTTGATTTCCATGAAGGCTTGTTCACATGCTTGTGACCACTCGAAAGGCTGACCTTGACGCGTTAGTTCTCGAAGTGGGTTGCTGATGGTGGCGTAGTCACGGATATAGCGTGCACAGTAGCTCGCCATTCCGAGGAAAGAGCGGAGATCACTCACGTCTTGGGGCGTCAGGGTGTCAGCGAGCGCGGCCACCTTGTCAGGATCTGGTTTCCTCCCTTCACTTGAGAAGGTGTGTCCATAAAATTTCAGGGTGTTTTTGTGGAACTCGCACTTGGTGGCATTTAGCGTCAGGTTTGCCTTCAGTAAGGCGTGACATACCCTGTCCAGTGCAGTGTCGTGCTCAACCCGATCCTTACCAAATACTAGTAGGTCGTCACTGTAGTTAAATGAGTTTGGAATTCCTTGAATGATTCTCCGGATGGCTTCTTGGAAGATTTTGGCGGCTGATGAAATGCCGAAGTTTAAACGTTTATAACGGAATAAGCCCTGGTGCGTGGTGAATGTTGTAATGTACCTTAATTGTTCATGGAGCTCTAGCTGGTGATATCCTTTATTAAGGTCAAGTTTGGAAAATATTGTAGCGCCATTGAGTCTTGTGATCATGTCACTTATGTGTGGCCCTGGGTGGCGTTCTCGCTCGATGGCGGTGTTGGGTGCTCGCATGTCCACACATAATCTGACTTTGTTGTCCTGTCCTTTCTTTGGGACTACCACGACTGGGGATACCCAGGGGGTGGGTCCTGACGTGCGTTCAATGATGTCTGTTTGTAAGAGGTCTTGGAGCTCGTCATCAACAGCTTGTTGTAGGTGAAAGGGCACCTTTCTGTGATGCTGGGCAACAGGTGTTACACTTTCGTTGATATGTAGCTTCACCTTGAAGTGATTTAACTTTCCCAGGCCCTTGAAGAGTTTTGGGAATTTCGCCACGATGTCGGGGGCGTCTTCAGTCATATACAGCAGCTCCACTAGTTTTAGTCTTTCAGCTGTTGGCAAGCTGAGCAGGCAGTCGGCAACATCAGGTCCCTCTACCACATGGACGTATGCTGGAATTTTCCTATCTTTGAAAGTCAGTGTGGTGTGAAACCGACCTAGACATGGTAAGGGTTTCCGAGACATCCATGTGAATATACGAACCGCTGCTGGCTCCAGTTTGGGTCGAGTTTTCAAGTTGTAGTACTCCAGCGCACAGATATAATTTAGCGAGGCTCCTGAGTCCAGGACGAACTTTGCTGGGTGATCCCCTATCATGATATCTAGCTTGGGGTATCGTTTCAGCCGGTCTGGGTCAGACACCATGCAAATGTACTCGTCACTGTCTTGCGACACAGGCGTGTGTGACGATGAGTCGCTAGATGTGGATCTATGCGCTCGACGTGATCTCGTTGTATGATGTCGAGAGTAATGCGTGCTCGTGGATCTGCTTCGTGGTTGGTAAGAGCTTGTCGATTGGTTGCTTGATCTCGAGGAGCTGGATGAGTGTCTCTCTCTTCTCGTTACAGCACGTGCGTGATGTCGGGTGCTAGATCGCGGGGCGGGAGACTGGCGTGTTGGTTGTCTGGCTTGGCATGCTACCTCAAAGTGGTTATCTTTCCCGCAGCGATGACACCGCTGGCCAATTGCTGGGCATTGTCCCGAGTGCGGATAGTCTTGGCCACATCGATAGCACGCAGGTGCGGATCTGGTGGACTTGGTGTGTCGTGATTCTCGTCTGGGTGACGTTTTCCGGGAGCTGTGGTGGTGTTTGCTCGCTCTATGTGCGCTCGGCACGGGTCGAGTGGTCTTGCGTGCTTGTACTCGGAGGGCGTGATCTTTATGATCGGGCTTGTGAGTTTCTATTCGCTTGGCATGATCTTCTGCTTGATCATTGATTCTTGTTAGTTCTTCAATTTGTTCTAAGGTGTATGTTTTTTTTAGGAGTCGCCTGCGTAGTGATTCAGATCGGCATCCATCGATGATGCGAAGTCGCAGTGCGTCTTCCGTTTTGAAATTTTCAAAATCGCAGTGTTGCGTCATTCTTTTGATACGCGTGATGAAGTCGCCCATGCACTCTCCTTTTTCTTGAGAGGCTAGGTTGAATACATAACGTTCATAGTCTACGTTGCGCTTGTGTAGAAATCGTCTATCAAGGGCAGCTTTCACTTCGTCATATGTGGCGGTTGCTGCATCGGGCATTTCTTTGATTATTTGTGCTATCTCTTGGCCTGCTAGATTTCGCAGTGCAACCAGCTTACGTTTGGAGTCTTGTACCAGAGAGCCCTCCATGTAATCTTCAAAATCCTCGCTCCAGGTCTTCCACGCGGGCCCCATGGTGTTGCCAGGCGTCAGCACCAGCGGCTGTGGTTGTCGCATGAAGGGTGCTCCCACGGACGCTGCTTGAGGCATCATGGTTGCGTTGGTTTGTGCTGGTGTGCCCCCACTTGTAGAGGTGCTGTGAGCGTCGGTGTCAGACATGTTATTTCTCCTTGCTTCTGACGTTGTTTGTAATATTCTGCACTCTTTGTTATTTCTCCTTGCTTCTGGTTGTGGTGAGTATTCGTGTTCCCGCACTTTTTTTTCTCAGTCTTGTGGCTTGGAGTGGTTGTGCCTGACTCCAAGATGGCCGCCGTGATTGAAACGTGGGTTGTGTAAAGGGCCGGCGCCTGACCTAAAGATGGCCGCCAAATGGGACGCTGTCTTCTTGGCCCAGACACTCTCTGTCCACGCGCTCATGCAGCTGCCACACGCTTTCCTTGCTTGACTGTCACTTTAAATACGGCGGGACTCACCCTCGCGTCCACCGTGGCGCTGCTCAGCAGGGTTCCTCGCTTATTCGGCGCTGCGCGAGCACTTCACTCGCTTCATATCTGCGCGATGTCGTCTGGCCAGGTCGGAGTTCTTGGCAGTCTCGGGTGCCGGTTTTATTTTATTTATTTTTTCTTCCTCTTCGCGCCCTTTTCTTTTCGTTTTGGGCTGCCGACAGGAGGACTGCTGACTCGTCGTTGGGGCCGCACATTCAGCTGGGCTGCGCGATTTTACTTGTGGGGTAGATGCATCCCACCCTCGTCGCCATTGTCGCGTCTTAGCCCGCCCAAATAATACACTGGAGTCAGAGCTGCTTTCTATGCATCCATCTTTATTCCCTGCCAGGACGTGACTGGCTTACAGACTAGATCGGGGTTCCTGTTCCTGTTTCCTGCTGCTTCCGCTTCCTGCCTGCCTGCTCCGTCCCTAGGCAGAGTCAGGCATGGCGACACGACAAGGGGAAAGCACAAAGCATTAAGCAATTCAAATAGCACTTCTCATGAAGAGAAGTTCATAACGTACGTGGAGTCTCAGAAATATATTATAGACTCTGGCAAGGGGAAATGAATGGGTCTCAGTAAGTAGCTCAGCACAAAAGAGCTTCAAAAAGGTCTGCTCAGAGCTTCAGAGTGCAGAGAGTCCGGGTCTTCAAAGGGAATATCTATTCTTATTTCCCAAGAACTGCCACAGTGTAGTTGCATTAAGAAATAATGGCTATGTCAGATCTTAATCCACTCCTTCTGGAGGTTCCTCTATTAGATAGCTCAGGACAAATATGTTGCTGGTCTTTCAAACAAGCTCTTCTGTTCGACGTGGTATATTTTAGTCACATACTGGAGTAGATTCCCATCTTTATGTCCAAAAAAATCTAGGCAGTGCTCGCATTGGGATAATTTGGACGGTTTCAAGGCAGGGATAAGAGGGGAGACTGCCCAGTACAGTTGGGCCCACCAATAAAAAGAGAAGCAATACCTGGAGGAGCTGTACAAAGGGCTGTCACTTGCAGAGACTAAGCTGATAGATACTGTGGCCAGGGGCACAAAGATTCAGACACCAAAAATGAGGGTGGTAGCTGCAAAGTATCTCGACAAAGAAAGCCGTAGATTAATTCATAGTAAACACAAGGAGATGATGAATGGAGCGCTTACATTTTTCAGATATTTACCCCCAGTCACAGATCTGTGCTGAATCAATCATCGTTTTTTAGCTCACTTCCCCACCCCAGTTCAGACCCAGCTATATGCAAATCAGTCTTGACCCTGTGTCTCATGGGAACAGTCCAGTCCAAACTGCCAAGCCAGATCTTCCCTGGACTGTAAACAAGCATACTGGACTGGTTTCAGGGTAACACCCCTTATCAGCCAGGCTAGCTTGAATCCAGTGGCAAAGTGAGCAAGAGGCCCACATCTGGGCATACCCTGCCAACTTAAGGCGACCAAAGAAAACACAAGGAGATTATGGGTGGGGCGCTGAATCTTTTCGGACATTCACCCCAATCGCAGATCTGGGTTGGATCCATCATCGTTCTTTAGTTCACTTCGCCACCCCAGTTCAGACCCAGCTATATGCAAATCAGTCTTGACCCTGTGCCTCATGGGAACAGTCCAGCCCGAACTGCCAAGCCAGGTCTTCCCTGCACCGGGAGCAAACATCCTGGGACTTGTTTTGGGGTAACACCCCTCATCAGCCAGGCTTGCTTGAATCCTGTGGCAAAGTGAGTAAGGGACCAACGTCTGGGCATACCATGCCAACTTAGGGCGAACAAAGCAAACAGAAGGAAATGATGGCCGGAGCGCTGAAACTCTTCAGACACTCACCCCCAGTCACAGATCTGGGTTGAATCCATCATCATTCTTTAGATAACTTCACCCCACCACCCTCCACCCCTAGTTTAGACCCAGCTATATAAAAATCAGTCTTGACCCTGTGCGTCATGGGTCTTCCCCGGAGTAGAAACAAGCATCATGGGACCAGTTTTAGGGTAACACCCCACATCAGCCGGCTAGCTTGAATCCATTGGCAAAATGAACAAGGGACACACGTCTGAGCCTACCCATCCCACTCGGGGTGACAAATGCAAAAAGAACACTTGATGGGCAAAATGCTGATCAATGTCAAACATTCACCCCAGTACAGAGATCTGGGTCTAACTTAATAGTTTTTTTGCTCTCCGTGCCATTCCAGTTTAAACCCAGCCATATGCAAATCAGTCTTTACCCTCTTCCCGAGGAGAACAGTCCAGCCTGAACTGCCAGGCCAGGTCTTCCCTGGACCGGGAACAAAGATCCTGGAATCTGGTGCAGGGCATCACCCCGCATCAGCCAGGCTAGCTTGACTCCAGTGGCATGGAGAGCATGGGACTCACTTCTGGGCATACCCGTCCCACTCGGGGTGACAAATACAAACAGAACAATTGATGGATAGAATGCTGATCAATGTCAAACATTCACCCCAGTACAGAGATCTGGGCCTAAATCCATCGTTGTTTTTCTCCCCATGCACTTTTCGTCCTCAGTAGGATGGGTATGCCCAGATGTGGGTTCATTGCTCACTGTGCCACTGGAGTTCACGCTAGCCTGGCTGATGTGAGGTAATACCCTGAAACCAGTCCCAGTATGCTTGTTTCCGGTCCAGGGAAGACCTGGCTTGGCAGTTGGGCTGGACTGTTCCCATAAGGAACAGTGTCAAGACTGATTTGCATATGGTGGGGTCTAAACTGGGGTGGCTGGTGAGCAAAAAGTGAAGGATTTAACCAAGGTCTCTTGACGGGGGTGAATGTATAACTTATTCAGCATTCTGCCTATCATTTGCTTGTGAAGCACTTTTCGCCCTAATTGGGATGGGTATGCCCAGAAGTGGGTCCCTTGCTCAATGTGCCACTGGATTCAAGCTAGCTTGGCTGATGAGGGGTAATACCTCGAAACCAGTCCCAGTGATGCTTGTTTCCAGTCCAGGGAGGATCTGGTTTGGCAGTTCTGGTTAGACTGTTCCCATAAGGAACAGGGTCAAGACTGATTTGTATATGGCTGGGTCTTAACTGGGGTGGCATGGTGAGCAGAAAATGATGGATTTAACCCAGATCTCTTGACTGGGGGTGAATGTGTGATTTTTTCACCATTCCATCTATCATTTGTTTGCATAACTGTAAATATAGTCACTTTCATTTGGCTGTTAAATGGCATGCCCTGGTAAGGGCAATCAATTCTGCAACTTATGCTGAGGTTATACTTTGAAGCAAGGAAGCTTCAATATTTTCTTAGATTGTACAGACACCATATGCTGCTCTCAGGAAACCATCATTTGTTCTCAAACATAAGCATCAACAAGCAGTACATAATCAGGTCTTATTAAAGGATTTTTTTTATGTCAAGCCTTGGCTTGGTGCATAATTCCGTGACAACTGGACAGTAATGTTGAAACTCATCAGAGTTTTCAGGTGTGGGCATCAAAGTACTGGAATTCAATATCTGACACCTATTAAACTGTACAGAATCATCCACGACAGCTTCAACTCCGACGCCCCCGCACCCACCACTGACCACCACCCGCATCAGTCGCCTAACCGCTTGGTCCAACGTCAGCGACGAAGACACTATCAAAACCATGAACTCCATCCACTCCGGATCCCCATCCGACCCCTGCCCTCACCACGTCTTCAACAAAGCCAGCACAACCATCGCACCCCACCTCCGGAAAATAATCAACAGTTCCTTCGAGACAGCAACCTTCCCGGAAATCTGGAAGCACGCTGAGATCGATGCCCTTCTGAAGAAGCCCAAGGCAGACCCCAAGGACCTCAAGAACTTCCGGCCCATCTCCCTGCTCCCGTTCCTGGCAAAAGTGACAGAGAAGATCATCAAAAAACAGCTAACCCGCTACCTCGAAGACAACAACATCCTGGACCCCTCCCAATCCGGTTTCCGCAGCAACCACAGCACCGAGACCGCCCTCATCGCCGCCACTGGACGACTTCAGGATCCTGATGGACAAAGGAGAAACAGCCGCCCTCATCCTCCTGGACCTATCAGCAGCCTTTGACACAGTCTGCCACCGCACCCTATCAGCCTGCCTCCATGACGCCAGAATCCAACAGAAGGACCTGGCCTGGACCACTTCCTTCCTCTCCGGCAGAACCCAGAGTGTCCGCCTCCCTCCCTTCCGCTCGAAAACCACGGAGATCATCTGCGGCGTACCACAGGGATCCTCCCTCAGCCCGACGCTGTTCAACATCTACATGGCACCACTCGCCCACTTCGCACGACAACATAACCTCAACATCATCTCCTACGCCGATGACACACAGCTGATCATATCCCTCACCGAAGACCCCCACACTGCCAAAGCCAACCTCCACAGAGGAATGAAGGCTGTCGACGACTGGATGAAGGACAGCAGACTGAAGCTGAATTCAGTCAAGACAGAGGTCCTCATGCTCGGACCCTCCCCATCAGCCTGGGACGACTCTTGGTGGCTCACATCGATAGGCACACCCCCAGAACCCACAGACCACGCACACAACCTGGGGGTCATCCTCGACTCCACCCTCTCCATGACCAGGCAAGTCAACGCCGTCTCCGCGTCCTGCTTCAACACCCTCTGAATTCTCCCCAGGATCTTCAAATGGATCCCTCCCGACATGAGAAAAACCGTCACCCATGCCCTCATCACCAGCAGACTCGACTACGGGAACGCCCTCTACTCAGGAACAACAACCAAGCTCCTGAGACGACTACAACGAATCCAGAACGCCTCGGCACGACTTATCCTCAACGTCCCCCGATGCAGCCACATCACACCCCACCTGAGAGGCCTGCACTGGATCCCCGTCAACAAGAGGATCACCTTCAAGCTCCTCATCGACGCACACAAAGCACTACACAACACCGGACCTACATACCTCAACAACCGTCTCAGCTTCCACACCCCCACCCGCAGCCTCCGCTCTCGCCACGGTTCCCTGTATCCAGAAAACCACCGCCGGTGGCAGATCCTTCTCCTACCTCGCCACCAAGACCTGGAACGCTCTCCCTACCAGCCTACGACAGACTCAGGACCTGCTGGCCTTCAGAAGACTTCTCAAGACCTGGCTCTTCGATCAACAGCGCCCCCACCCCCAGCGCCTTGAGACCCTCACGGGTATGTAGTGCGCTTTAGAAATGCAGTGATTGATTGACTGATTGATTGAATCAGGAGTGAGCATTTATTGCTCATATCTGGTCAACCTCGCGTTGGTCATGTATTGGTTTTTAGATCTGGTATGTAATATCTGGACTGAATGAGGTATCATAACAAGTTATGGATGTGCCATCACTATGCTTTCACATCTCTCAAAGCTGAGATTCATGGCTGCAACTGATTTCAACCAGGCAGCCCTGCAGCTACGGTTCAAAGGTAATTGAAAAATTGGCCATGGGCCTTCTTCCTTCACCATGCGTTTGTATAAGCACCTAGAGAGAGCAGCCCCCCCTCTCACTGCAAAGCAAAGTAAATCTCTTGGTATAATCTAACATTCCTAGTGCTGGGGCATGACAGAGACCTTCTCATAGCTCTCGGAAAGCTTTCATGCATTCGCTGTGCCGTGGAAGCAGACCAGGCACATCTGTGGGCCAGCCCTAGCAAAAGCTTTGCCCCCAGGAAAACGTTTGGTATCCACTGTCTACAGTAGCCAACCATTCCCAAAAACATTCTGACATCTTTTGGCATTTTAGGAGGATCCATTCTTTAAATTGCTTCCACTCTCTCTCGTGACACTTTTCTCATTCCTTTTTCAATGATATGTCCCAAATATTGGACTTCTTTTTGACAGTATTTTAATTAACTTGGGGACACTCTGTCCATTTTTAGCAAGATGATTTAAAAGTGCAACCGATCTTGTTTGATGACCTCTTTTGTTTCTGAAACCATAAGTGGGTTATTAATGTACAGAACAAGGATTAAAGCACAAGGCAATATTTCCAGATTCTTCTTCAGTATCTTGTTGAAAATCGAAAGACTCTTAGTATTCCCTTGTGGGACACCATGCCAAATACTCTCTCTTGAAGCATGAATGAGAACAGAAATTGGCTGTCTTCATGTGAGGTAATCAAGAAGAAAGCTCGACAGAGGTCCACAACAGTGAACCATTCTGCTGTGCACAGTATCTGGTATATGGTGGCTTGATTCAGTACCACAGGACAACACAGGATTACAATTTCATAAATTTTTCTCAAATCTTGAGTTATTCTACATTTTCCAGTAGGTTTCTGTAATTCCATAATCAGTGAGTTGCATGGACACCTGATTTTATGGCACGGCACGGAGGCCTTATTATGCAAATCTTCTTTATTACCACAACTCAGTAGCAACAAGTGAAGAATACAGAACTTCAATGAACATTCTGAGTAAGAATAAAGTTCCTTAGAAACCATCTCTCATCCTTCTTTGTTGCTGCTGCTCAGAAAGATAAGTAGCTCATAATTACTCTCTGACTTATTCATTGATTACTACCTACATATTAACTTAAGACTATATTTTTTAATAATATGGGATATTACTAATGAGGGAACTTGCCTCTACATGATGTTAAAGATGTAACTATCGATTTTTTAATGCATGTTTAATATTTATGTCTAAACTGGACTGAATCCCCTGTGGTATGCCTGTGATATGACAATAGTATCTCAATCTGATATTCTGTTGTGTTTATTAATACACTTTTTCAGAATTGCCCCTCTCCGGTCCTATTTCGGACCGGTTTCACCGCTAATTTTCTTTTAAACGCGTGCACGCGCATTGCATCTAAACGCTCGTCTCATGCATCTAAACGCTCGTCTCGTGCATCTAAACGCTCGTCTCGTCGTTTTAAATTTCTAACTTTAGACGCGTTTGGAGTTTAAATGAGATTTACCTCTAGCCCGAGTAGTTATGCCTCGCGTCCCACATTCGGCAAAAATCTTCCGGCCACCCGATAACTTGAATCAGAAGGGGCCGGATTAGAGGAATTGTACTAGGCGACGGTCGCGCACGCATTTTACGTGCGTAGCGGCCATTTTAACAAATTGGGAACCCTACATTAATTATAATGGAGCGGCCATTTTAAGACTCCGGGATAACTTTATTATCTCAATCTCGATCCAGATGACAGTTTATTCATAAACGATCGAGTTTTACTTTTATCAACAGCGTTTTTACAGCGTTTTGACAGAGACTAGTAAGAAATTATAAAACTCAGGAAGTTTGAGATTTACAATATAATTAATAATTTACTCAGGAAAAATAGACATTAAAATGTCAGAACCTACTCAAAATATTGAGGGACTGTTAGACCTGTCTGCTTCTGAGAGTCCCCTCACACTATGATTTATTTTGTTCCCCCGTGCCTCCTAAAATTTGACGCTTTTTCTTTGTCTACCAGGACCTTTTTGTGTGTTGTCCCATGGGGCTAGATGCTCTTTGATGCCCAGTTGCTCACCAAGTTCCTGGCACCTATATACAAGGCGCCTGACGGAACCGGTGGCATAACCAACTGGGGTTGTTGTTGTATAGTTATTTCTATATTCTCTTCCTTCCCCTGCTCCCTGTGTGGAATGTTATATATGTCATAAGAATGTTAGATAAGTGTTCAGATTCAGTTGGTGACTGAAGGCTGAGCTGCCAGGAGGACAGCTCCTGGTGGGGCATATTTACAAGGATACTTATTGGCCTACTTTACATCCTGGCTTTAACATCACCTTGTATCTCAATAAATACCTACCGGTTCACCACTCCTTATGTGGAAGGAGTGTGGAGTGACCTACTGGTTCACCACTCCTTATCACTCACAGGCCAATGGCCTTGTGGAAAGATTCAACAAGACGTTGAAGGGTATGATCAGAAGTCTACCCGAAAGCCTGCGGAGGAAATGGGACGTCCTCCTACCCTGTTTACTTTTTTCTTACAGGGAAGTGCCGCAGAAGGGAGTGGGCTTCAGCCCCTTCGAGCTTTTGTACGGGCACCCTGTACGTGGACCTCTCAGCCTGGTGAGGGACTCCTGGGAAAAGTCTCCCCGGAAAGTTCCCCAGGATGTGGTGAGCTACATGCTGGCCTTCCGGAGCCAAATGGCTAAGTTGTGGAAGCAAGCTTCTGACAACTTGGAAGCCAGCCAGGCAGTGATGAAAGCGTGGTACGACCACAACGCTCGCCCAGTGGAGCTGGAGCCTGGACAGAAGGTGTGGGTGATGGAGCCGGGAGAGCTGAGCGCTCTTTAGGACCGTTGGACAGGCCCCTATGAGGTATTGGAAAAGATGGGCAAGTCTACCTACCTGGTGGACGTCAAGACCCCACGGCATCCCCATAGGGTGCTGCATGCCAATCGCCTCAAGCCCCACTATGAGAGGCCCGAAGTCATGTTAATCATGGTGACTGATGGATCGGAGGAAGAGGACACTGAGCCTCTCCCCGACCTGTTTGCGTCTCAAGAGAAGGATGGGTCAGTGGGGGGAGTGAAACTCTCACCATCCCTAACTCTGGAGCAGCAGGAGGAATGTCGCCAGGTCTTGGGGTCATTCTCTCCTCTGTTTTCCCTTGTCCCGGGTAAGACCCATCTGTGTGTTCATGACGTGGACACCGGTGACAGCCCACCTGTGAAGTCTAAGTCTTACCGGCTGTCGGACAAGGTGAAGGCCAGCATCCGAAGCGAAGTAGCTAAGATGCTGGAGCTCGGAGTCATTGAACCTTCGAATAGCCCTTGGTCTAGCCCGGTGGTTTTAGTTCCCAAAGCTGCACCACCTGGCACCACGCCAGAATTGCGATTCTGCGTGGACTATCAAGGACTCAATTCGGTCACGAAGACCGATGCTCATCCGATCCCTCGGGCGGATGAACTAATTGACCGGTTGGGAGCTGCCCAATATCTGAGTACCATTGACCTCACAGCAGGGTACTGGCAGATTCCCATGACTGATGGAGCAAAGGAAAGGTCAGCCTTCTCCACACCTGATGGACACTACCAGTTCTGTGTGATGCCCTTTGGGCTCAAGAACGCTCCTGCAACATTCCAGCGACTGGTGAACACGATCCTCACTGGGAAGGAATCCTTCTCTGCTGCTTACCTGGACGACATTGCCGTCTTCAGGAGCAGGTGGGAGGATCACTTGCAGCACCTGCAAGACGTTCTCCAGGCCCTGGAACAAGCTGGTCTGACGATCAAGGCCAGCAAGTGTCAGATTGGGCAGGGGTCGGTGGTGTACTTAGGTCACTTGGTGGGCCGGGGAACGGTGCAACCCCTTCAGGCAAAGATTGAGGCAATCGTGGCCTGGGAACCCCCCAAGACCCAGACTGAGGTCCGAGCCTTCCTGGGCCTCACAGGTTACTACAGACGGTTCGTGAAGGGGTATGGCACTATCGTGGCTCCCCTTACTGAACTCACGGCCAAGAAGCAACCCAGGAGAGTCATCTGGACCGAGGCTTGCCAACGAGCCTTCGACACCCTGAAACAAGCATTGTGCAACGCTCCAATTTTGAAGGCTCCAGATTTCTCAAAGGAATTCATTGTCCAGACAGACGCATCCGACATTGGCATTGGGGCGGTGCTATCGCAACTCAATGAAGAGGGTCTGGATCAACCCGTGGTCTTCCTGTCACGGAGACTACTTCCCCGGTAACAGAGATGGAGTACCATTGAGCGGGAAGCCTTTGCGGTGGTCTGGGCACTGAAGAAGCTGCGACCATACCTGTTTGGTTTGCACTTCCTGGTTCAGACAGACCACCGACCCCTTCGTTGGCTCATGCAGATGAAGGGGGAAAACCCAAAACTGTTGAGGTGGTCTATCTCCCTACAGGGAATGGACTTTCGGGTGGAACATCGGCCCGGAGCTGGCCACGCCAATGCAGACGGTCTCTCCAGGTATTTCCGCCTTAGTGTTGAGAACTCCCAAGGGGTTGGGTAGCTCTCCCCACTTTCAGCTGGGGGGGACGCGTGTTAGACCTGTCTGCTTCTGAGAGTCCCCTCACACTATGATTTATTTTGTTCCCCCGTGCCTCCTAAAATTTGTCGCTTTTTCTTTGTCTACCAGGACCTTTTTGTGTGTTGTCCCATGGGGATAGATGCTCTTTGATGCCCAGTTGCTCACCAAGTTCCTGGCACCTATGTACAAGGCGCCAGATGGAACCGGTGGCATAACCAACTGGGGTTGTCAACCCTAAAATGGTGGACACCATTGTCCCCTATGAGAGTGACTCCCATTGGAGCCCCTCTGACCTCTGACCCTTTGAAGGTTTTGGCGCACTTTGTGTAACCTGCAAACCTGACATGAATCCCCTCAGGAGTTACAAGTACACAAAATGGCTGCCTTAGGAAGCCCAGTACGGTGGCTCCTAATGACCAAAAAGATACCTTGAAAGGGCCATGTCATTGACATAGCCAGGGAAGGTTCTAGAACCTTCTGGCTCGTGCTGGCATCCTAGGGCACTGGCTATAAAAGGCCCAGTCCCTGGCGGCCATTAAAAATATAGAAGAATGATCAAAGAACACCAGAAGAAGAGGACTTGACCCCAGATTGACACCTGCCCTGTTAACCCCCTGAGGCAGCTGATAGCGCAGGCAGAAGAGCAGCAGAGGTTGCTGGCGTGGACCCTGACTGGCGTTCCAGTCAGAAGCGTGAGCAGTGACCTCTAGCCTTCAGCGCCTGGTCAGCGAGTGCCCAATTGCCCCTCAGAGACTTTGGCCATAGTTAGAGCCTCCCCGCCCCCCAGTGGTGAGATTGCAACTGCAACTCTTAAAAGTGCCACCTTCAACTTAAGTGCCTCCTGGCGGGCGTTCGGACGTCTCCGAACCCACCGCCGTCGACGCGCTGTTTGTGGATAGAAGGTGAGGTGCTGCGCTGGGGTGGGGAAAGGCTGGCCTTCATTTGGGCAAGGTTACTGTCTCTGCCCTGCCCGAGTGACTTGGGAGCTGGTGTGTGGGCGGGAACCCCCCCCGTGAGTGAGCTCGGAGGGAGGATCGCGGAGCCCCTGGAACCCCCCTTCGCCCTTGGGAGAAGTGCCATACTGACTGGAGCGCTTACCGGCGCCGCCGAAGTGACGTGGGCCGTCTCTACCCCTGAAGTTGCCGCGTTGTTGTGGAACTGTGATGCGGTCTCATTTTGAACTGTGCGCGCAGGTGTTTTGGCCCCTCCGGCAGCCCGTTCGACGGTCCCAAGACTCGTGAACTGGAGCCGCCTTCGGAAACCCCGCCTGCGCTGACAGAAGCGCACAGACTCCTCCGGCAGCAGTAGCATTGAACTGGCTGGCCGCGGAGTGTAATTGCCGTAGTCATTTTATGCCTTTATCTTCCAGATATACGCGCAATGAGTTGTGAGTGCAACTAAGGGATTATCACGCGTATCTTGTGCCCAGAGAGCCCGAACCCGTGAACACTTCAAAAACTGTAGGAGCACGCATTCCGCATTGAATGACAAACGTAATGTGTTTACCCTGAAAGTGATTAATTGGTGGCAGCGATACCAGAATGACCCTGTGATATTTATGTGAAACGATCAGTATCTAACCTGCTAGGAAACTGTCCAGTCATTGCTGATATTTATTCCAGTCATTGCTGATATTTATTCCAGTCATTGCTGATATTTATTCCAGTCATTGCTGATATTTATTCCAGTCATTGCTGATATTTATTCTAATGTATTGAATCCTGATATTTATCCAGTATATTTATTTATTAGAGTCCAACTATTTATTCCTGAGAAACCAGTACACAGCTAATCAAACCCATGTAAGAAATGTGAATGTGATTACCTAAGTGAACTTCCTTCAAACCCAGAGAACTTTTACATAAACGAAACGTATTTTTCCATAACAGTGGTGTGGTGTCCTTCTTTTTGTGTGGTGTGCAGGGAGATATTATTTGGTCATAGCCGGCTTAACACAACAGCCTTCTACCGCCTTGTCACTCAAGCCAAGCTACCCCCCTTTGTGCTGGGCTTGCCTATCGCAGGTCCAACAGGGACATTTAGAAAAATTAGTCAATAAGGCATTTGAGAAAGTACTCGATTCCATTGATGAGTATATTAATAAGAGATTTGAAGCCTTGACATCCCCACGCCCATCCACTAGTGGAAATCAATCAGGAGCAGTTAAGGCTCCCCAAAAGAGGGCAATTGGAGGAAAAGAACGTAAAGATTCAAAAGCCAAAACTACCTCCGCCCCTTCTCACCCTCGGGGCGGAGACAAGAATGGTGCCTTGGGCACCCCATTCGGGCAAGATAAAGGCCCAGACCCCCCTATCAACATTGATACTGAAGATAGTTCAGATCAAGAGATAGATCTATCTTATTTGTCCGAATTTAATACTGACGAGGATGAGGCGCAGGAAAGGGGAACAGGGATCTCAGATGGGACATCTAAGGTCCTAGAGAAAAATATGGGCCTATTAGACCCTTTTGAAGATCCTATGTTCGACCCACTCTTAATTAAACACCCTCTGTCCCCTGAGTGGGCTCCCTCCCAACATGTAGGAGATTACCTCTCATTCTGGCTACGAAGGGAGATCCCACAAGAGGTCAGGGCTAGGCTTCGATCAGAATGTCCCAGACCCTCCCTCCCTAATAAAATAACCACAACGCCCGAACTTGACCCTAAAGTGGTAGCATTTATTTCTAAGACCTCTCGAGACCCTAGAAAGGGATTAGATAAAGGCCTTAGGTCCTGCCAAGACCGCCTACTAGACACAATTGACCCAATAACAAACATTTTTGAGATGGCGGAAACAGCATATCTGAAGGACCGACAAGTCGACCCTAAAGAATTAAGAGAGTGGGTCCAAAGGGGTATATGTCTAATTGGTAACGCCAATACCGCCTTATCTATAGAAAGAAGAAAAGGGGTCTTATTTAAGATAGACCCTAAATTAATTGAGCTGGCAAAAAACGACGGGGGCCAAAATACTCAGGGTTTTCTTATTGGAGAAGAATTCATAAAAGATATGGCCAGATATGTCAGAGCATTTAGCGCTATACAAAAGTCACAGAAAGATATAAAGAGAGTTCCAAGATCGTGTTTTTTACATGGGCCGGGAGAATGCGGGGTAGTTTTTCCCAGGCGGGGAAACTCAAACTCAAGACCCTTCATGTCTCCTGGAGGTGGTAGATTCAACACCAACAACTCCGGCAACTTTGGACAATTTTATCCCCAGAGACAAAGGTCCCGTGGAAGAAACTTCAGAGGCGAGAGAAGACAACGCTCCTTCTCTGCAGGTAAGAACCTTGTCAGACCCTTCAGATACCCCTCCAAAGGTGGGAGGGAGACTACTCCAGTTTGCTGGGAACTGGAATTTGGTAACCAAAGACCCGTGGGTACTCAATACGGTAAAGGGTTACAAAATAGATTTTATAGACACTCCCTTTCAGAGGAAAACCCAAGAGAAATCACCTTCTCTGGCAAGGACAAGACGTTAGTTTCTCAAGAAGTTCAAGAACTCTTAAAAAAAGGCGCAATCGCCAAGAGCTCTTCTGTGGGTATCCTCAGCAATATATTCTTGGTGGAAAAGAAAAACAAAGAGCAAAGACCGGTGATAAATTTGAAAGACTAAACCAATGGGTGGTCTACCAGCATTTCAAAATGGAGGGAATTCACCTCCTAAGAGACGTACTAAGAAAAGGGGACTGGTTGACTGGTTTACAAGACTCGATCTAAAGGACGCATACCTGACGATGCCTATCTGGAAACCCCATCAAAAGGTTTCTTCAATTTACATGGGAAGGCCATTTATATCAATTTTGCAGCCTCCCTTTCGCCTTTCATCTGCCCCCTGGTGTTTCACCAAAGTACTTCGACCCGTCGCGACTTGGTTGAGACAAAGGGGAGTGAGGATGATTATTTACCTCGACGATATCCTTATAATGGGCCAGTCAAAAAAGACTGTCTTGTTTCATACGGATATCGCGATACGCCTTTTGCAACACCTGGGTTTTGTTATAAATCTAAAAAAGTCATGTATAATTCCTTCTCAACAGACCCAATTCCTAGGTTTCTTGGTAGACACTGTCAAGACAGAACTCCGTTTTCCGAACGACAAAGTGAGGAAAGTGAGAAAAGAACTGAGGAAAACACTCCTTATGAAAGTTTTTCCCCTGAGATATCTGGAGAAAATCCTGGGCCTTCTTTCCTCCAGGATTCAGGCGATATTTCCAGGACCCCTACATTATCGAGCACTACAGAGACTGAAAGCGAGACACTTGAGATCCAACGGATCGTACTCCCAACTAATCTCATTAGACCAAGAATCGAAAACCGAACTACTTTGGTGGCTCAAGAATTTAGAGGCATGGAATGGGAAAGCCATTTTCGGAGAACTACCGGATTTAATAATAGAATCAGATGCAAGTTTAGAAGGCTGGGGTGCAAGATGTGGGAACTTGTCAACAGGGGGTCGCTGGACCCAACAAGAAAAAGAATTGCATATCAACTGCTTAGAGTTACTAGCAGGTTCATTTGCGGTTCGTTGTTTCACTCAAGATTCAATTAAATGCTGCCTAACTTTACGAACGGACAATGTGTCCGCAGTTCGCTATGTCAGCAAACTGGGCGGCCCTCACTCCAAAGATTTGACAGACTTAGCGAAGGGCCTATGGAACTATTGTTTGAACAAAGGTATCTCAGTTGTAGCGGAACATATTCCCGGACTGAAAAACGAAGTTGTAGATTGGTACTCCAGAAATTTCAGGGACTCCAGCAACTGGAGACTGAGCAGAGATGTGTTTCTAACCATCCATTCGAGATGGGGCCCATTCAAAACAGACCTGTTTGCAGACCGTATAAAAACCCATCTGAAAGAGTTCTTCAGTTGGAGACCAGACCCTCAGGCCATGAAAGTAGATGCCTTTTTACAAGGCTGGACAAACCTAGCACCTTATGCCTTTTCCCCCCTTTTCAATGCTCCCTCGCCTTCTCCTTCATGCTCGACGTTACAAACAGAGCATGGTCGTGATAACTCCCCTTTGGAGATCCCCGGCGTGGTTTCCGATCATTCTGCAAATGAGCATAGATTTTCCAAGTTTAATTCCTTCCTTCAAGGAAATCCTCCTAGATCCAGAGGGTCATACACATCCCCTTGTAGAGCAGGGCCTTCTAACTCTGACGGCATGGAAGATTTCAGGAGACAATGGAGAGTCCCTGGACTTTCATCAAATGCTTTCAGACTCATTTCAGAATCATGGGCATCTGGCACAAGGAAAGCTTATAGATTGGCATGGAACAAATGGGTTCGCTGGTGCATTCAACGATGTTACGATCCCATTTCAACTGATCTAGTCAAAGTTATCAATTATCTTTCGGATCTTTTTACTTCAGGTCTGTCTTACAGAACTGTTAATGTTTATAGATCCGCGATCTCAGCCGGTCATTCCTTAATTAATGGAATATCAGTTGGAAAAAATCTTCTAACTAAAAAGATAATGAGAAGCATGAGGGTTATAAACCCCCCTGGCCCAAAATATATCACACTGTGGGACGTTACTCTTGTACTTAGGACTTTATCGTCATGGGGAAATAATTCTTCTCTCTCGCTTAAACGCATCTCTTTTAAAATTACTGTTTTATTATGTCTTGTATCTTTTCGAAGAACTTCAGACGTTAAGGCTTTAGACATTTCAAGTAGGGCTTTTCAACCCGAAGGAGTTTGCTTTTACCTAAAGAAAAGAACGAAGACCTTGTCCTCTTCTATTTTCTATCCCTTTTTCTCTGCAAATGATAGACTCTGTGTGGTCAAGTGTTTGAAAGAGTATGAGAAAAGGATGAAACATCTAAGGATGAATGAATCACAACTGTTAATTTCTTATAGATCTCCTCATAAAGGAGTCTCTTCCCCAACCCTAGCCAGGTGGGTTAAAAACGTTATGCATGAAAGTGGTGTTGATGTATCCATTTTTGGTGCTCATTCCATAAGAGGTGCTTCAGCCTCAAAAGCCTTTTGTTTAGGAGGAGGGTTACAAGACATCCTTAGGGCTGCAGATTGGTCTAATGATAGTATGTTTAGAGCGTGTTATTTCAGACCAATACCTAATGTGATTGATAATGTTCTTAGTGCACTTTAAACTTGCATAATATGGCCTCCCTGTCGTGCCATAAAATTTAGATTTTTCACAGCCTGCTGGGCAAAAAATCTGGATTTTATTAAGGACACGGAGGCTAATATTATCCCACCTCTTTTTTCTCAAACCCTCCCAATTGATTGATTTTACGATGTTTACTTTTTTCTTTCAGAATGATTTCGTTTGCTTACTTCTGGATTTTGGTTATGGAGTTTGGATCTTCAACTTTTGATCCTCAAGTTTATCTCACGTTGATCTTTCTTCGCAGTTGGACAAAGAAGGATGAGAGATGGTTTCTAAGGAACTTTATTCTTACTCAGAATGTTCATTGAAGTTCTGTATTCTTCAATTGTTGCTACTGAGCTGTGGTAATAAAGGAGATTTGCATAATATTAGCCTCCGTGTCCTTAATAAAATCCAGAATTTTTGCCCAGCAGGCTGTGAAAAATCTAAATTATTTCTTTCAAAATCTGTTTTTGTAACATTGTTAATTCATTGTGTTATTCCTGCTACTATCTCTGATGTCATGTGATAAGGTGGTGTTCATAGAAAAATTGCATTGGGTTTAACTATGATTCGGACTGGTTCTACACCTTTAATTAGTAAGATGCTTTTTCCTATAAGATCCCAAACTCCTGGATCTGCAGTCTTTTAAGTCTGGGTTAAACTTTCCAATGGTTCTCAGTGGGTAAAGCTCTACACCATTTTGCTGTGCCAATTTAAACTCTATGTCCTCATCTGATGTTAGAACTCAACTCCTTTAGGGTTACAGTGAATTGTGCAACTTAACTTGCACAATCAATCACATCCTAATAGGTTTACAGGACTCGAATCACACACAACAAACTGGTCATTTTCTTCAAACGAACCTATCTTTACAGGCAATTCACTCGAAATAAGATTTGTAACTTGCTTGTTTCTGACTCCTATAACTTGAATCTTCTTTTCCTGAGAGTGGAAGGTCTGGGAACTCTGCTGTTATAGCAGTGGAATGAGTAGCACGGGTGTCGAAGAGAAATTACACTTGGTTGCCTTTAACCTCACCTGCTACAAATGGTCCACCCTGGTCTACCTTCAAGACTGTGCGAAGTTTGCATTCTGCCTCCACCCTGAGGTACAGTCATTGTGCCAAATGTGCATCATAATCTTCATTCTCAATCATAGGAAATTGCTGACATGCATTCTGGTTCTGAGTCTGACATGCATTTCTCCTTACGCTGGGCATTTGATCAAAAGGCAATTTTGTGTTACCAATGTTCTGTGGACTATAGGGGCCTTGGAATGGCATCCTTGGAATCTGTGTTCGCATGGGAACTTTCATTTGCAGGACAGGAGAGTTTTGCATTTGAACCTGATTTCCTCCCTATTTTTGATTAACACCATTAATTCTACCTGGACTAAGCTTACACCCGCATTTCCAATGCCTGGTTTTGTTACAAAGTTCACATGGAATAATTTTCTTCAACGTTGCAATATCTACACCTGTACCTGGATCAATCGGAACTCCTCCACATCTTTCATGAACACCTACCATACCTCCTTGTACACCTTGGCGCCTAACACCCTGCATCTCATTCTGGAAAACAACATTCAGTATTGCACTAATGTTTCCTGCAAAAGACTGATTTTGGAAACCTTTCTGTGCAAAGTTCATTTGTGCCAACATTAATTTCTCTTTAATTTTTCTCTGCTTCATTTCTTGTTTATCACTACAGTACTTTGCATACTTTAGGGACTCATCTAACAACTTAGTCTGCCAACAAATTGCATTCTGCTGTATTTGTTGACTAATCTCTAGTCTCAGACCGAGCACAAACTGTGAAATAAAGAATACTATATCAGTAGATTCAAGATGCGTCTGACTTAAATGCTGCTGAAATGCCTTTAATAATCTTTAATTTTAAAAAAAAGTATTTTATTGGTTTATGACAGAGTGAACTAGCAGTACATAGCAAGGAATTACATCAGCATATCCATCTTCTCCAGTTCTTGGAATAGCTAGACATAGTGAAGAATAAACAACTACTATACATTCTGTGGAATCATCACTTCTTTCATGTACAATTCTAATGTCACTGAACGACCAAAACAAGAAAAAATCTAGAGTGTCGATCAGTCCGGAAATCTCTAAACAGTAAAGCAGCTTGATGTTCAGAAATATTAAAAACACTTACATTCTGGTGTTGTGCACTTGTTCTCATGGTGCCCCTACCTTTTAGTTTTCATGTATTATTAAGAGGGAGGCCGGTCGCACCTGGAGTGGAGCGGGCACTGTCTACAGGGCTCACATATTCATGTGTGTGAACACCTATCACTCAACCATCCCCTCCACATTCCTGTTAATCACTGTGAGCATGAGAGGAATCCCAACATAGGGTGACCCGGGGGTACTGACCATAGCACCCGTGGGCAGTCAATGAAGTGTACACTGGGTTTAGGGAGGGCGTTCATAATTCTTTGCTTCTATCTTCTGAATGTAGGCATCCCAACATCCCCTGTCCACTGTGATCATTCCCTCAGAGTAGTACCCCTGCTAGCACCTCTGACTCAAGCCCATGTAAGGAGTGTCCTTAACCACCCCTTAATGTCTGAAGCTGTGGGTGCCTTCCACATCATAGCAATTAATGAAAGCCTTTATACCATTTTCACATATGTCAATGCACAACAAGAATTACTTTGTGATTTTTTTTACACTGATATCAATAAAAAGATGTCTTAAAAAAAATACAATGAAACCTAAGTCTATAAGCGTATGCATATATTTGTCCCCTTTCGCTTTAGGGATACATCCCCAACACACAAGGTTCAGGGGTGGGTAAAAGAGTGTGAACCACAATCCAGGTTGTGATTTAAGTTACCTCCCCCCAAGTGCCTTGAAACACTGCACAATCCCAGATCATGTGGTAGAAGCCGGCGTCCTTTGGTCCTGCACCTGGGGAAGTCCGAGTAGGCCCTTGGATATATGTGCTGAATGCAGTGTGGGATGAGGTATGTTTGGTGTACAAAGTTAAACTCTGTAAACCGAAATCTCTGGTTGCAGGACACCTCCTTGATGTGCTGTAGTGTCAGACCCCATTGTTTGTCTGTCAGTGGCTGGGATGATACTGTGTTCCACCTGTCCCATGCTCCCCTGGACCTCCCCTGTGGTGTGCACTGTAGAGCATTATAAAGGGCTGTAATGTCATGCCGCGTGCCTCCATAGGATAACAGGGCATGTAGCCGCAGGGTTTGGGGTGGCCTTATTCACTCGGCTACCCAGATAATGTGTATTACATGCTGGATCGCATGGTGAGCCACACCTGCCCTGCTGCCATCCCATAGGTATCCATAACATCCTGAACATACTTGAGACTCTCTCCTAATAAAGGTCCCCAAGGGCTAGTATATCAGCAGCCTTCCATGGCAACAAGTCGAAGTGTGGTATTACCTCTTTCATGTAATCCAAATCAGGATGAGAGGGGAATACGGCGATGGTCTCACTGACCCTTTATATAGCGACCCCTTCATAATCAGGCAAGCCTCATCTAATGTGACTGCTCCTGTGGCAGGGCTCCTAGGGTCAATAGCCATGTTTATATTTAGAACTCTCCCAGGGTTCTTGTAACTGACACCCTCTCAAACAGGCCTCCGTGCCCAGCTACCACATCTGCCACTGTTATTGCACTGCAGCATAGTACCACTCATATTCAGGAGCACCTTCAATTTGCAGTCTATGCAGCACATTTCAATCAATCAATCAGAGCATTTGTAGAGCGCACTACTCACCCTTGAGGGTCTCAAGGTGCTAAGGGGAGGGGGGGTGCTACTACTGCTCGAACAGCCAGGTGTTGAGAAGGTCCTGGGTCTGTCGCAGGTGGATGGGGAGGGTTTTCCTTGTCTTGGAGGGGAGGTTGGAGAATGATCTGCAGCCGGTTTTAACACCACAATGTTTAACACCACTTGTCATATCCCTGCCCACCATGTGTGTCCCAACAATACCCCATGGAGTTCCCTAAAAAAGGTTCTGGGAAGGTACAGTGGGAAGGTGTCGAATAAATACCAGAGCAGCATCAACATTTTAGAAATTGTCACACGCCATACCAAGGACAGCAGTAAAGACGTTTGAAAAGGAAGGGACCTACATACCACAGAAAGAGCTTTATTAATATTCCCTCTGTGAGGTCATCGAGATCATGATACATTTGCACACCCATGTATTTAAATGAGGTCGAGCACCAATGCAGCAGGCATCCGATGAGGGCCTCTCAATTGAGTGCAGGGGCTGGAGCCAGCAGATACAAGCATGATTCGGCCCAATTTGCCTTGACGCCAAGCCTCACGAAAGTCTTCCAACAGTGACATCAGGGGGCAAGGAGGCTGTATCTTGCAAATATATTAGCGCATTGTCTGCATGAAGGGATGCAACGTGATGTTCTCCCTGAGCCGGTATCCTCCACTGTTGTGCTTGTAGCCACAAACTACAGGCCAAAGGTTCCATGGCCAGAGCGAATATCAGTGGTGATGGGGGCAGCCCTGCCTGCTGCCCCTTTGGGTATCAAAGCTATTAGAAACCATTAGGCGTGTGCAGTCAGGGTTGCCATACATGACACAGATCCATCCCATATAGTTCAGCCCCAATCCCATTCGCTCAGGAGAAGCCAATAAATAATCCCACACCAATGTGTCAAAGGCCTTTTCTATGTCCAATTACACCGTACCCTTCCCCCCAAGCCTCAGGTGGAGTAAGCTGCACCATGTGGAGCAACCTACGGAAGCAGCCTATAGACTAACACCTTCCCTTTCACCTTACAGTAAAGGTTTCTAAAGGAAAATGGAAGGTAGGACCGGACAGCTAAGAGATCACGTCTGGGCTTAAGGAAGACAACAATCAATGCTCCTGGAGGGATTGTGGTATCTGTCCCAGCTGTCTGACTTTGTTAAAGACCTCTTGAAGTTTTCAGGGCAAGGTGTGTGGTTTATGCAGTGTAGTACTCATTCGGCAGCCCATCTGTGCCTGGAATTTTGTACCTGGAAATCTGAGTAGTATCCAGTATGATCTTCTCCAATTGGAGGGAATCCTCCAGCTCAGCCTGGTGTACTGGCATCAGGTGGGGTAGCGGTAGAAACTAATGTATTCTCTTGGGAGAGGGAGCATTCACGGCCATTTATACAGTAAAGTGAAAATAATCCATTAAGGCAGTATTAATGGCAGCTTAAGTGTTGACATAGGGCAAGTGAATGGCTCCAATTAGTGGGCCTAATTGCACACGCCAGGCTAATAATCTGCCAGATCTATCCCCCTCCACATACAGGACGACAAGACGGTGTCTTTAGTCATGTTTCCACAACCGTGCCTCCAATTCCCTGTGCTTGTTACATAAGCAACTTAAGTGTTCTAACTCACCAGGTTGATGGACCAACTCGGCTTCGTGTCCACATCTTCTGCTCAAGTGTGAGCAATTGCCTAAGCCTATTGCGGATCCCCCATATTGCTCCCATGCAGTACCCTTGTACTACTACTTTGTGGGTGTCCCATTCCTTTGCCCTAGTTAGCGCAGTTTGTCTATTCAGCTCAAAATAAGAGGTTATCTGATTCAACAGTGCCTCTTTAAATGGAGGCTTCACTAGAGTCTCTGTTTGGAGCCTCCAAGTGGGGATCTGGGGTCTAGTGGTTCATAACCAGCAATGGACAATGAACCAAAAATGTGCATGCTAGATATTCTGCTCCTGCAATTCGCCCACTTAGTGAGTCACTGCAAAGGAAAAGGTAAATTTGAGTGTGAATATCATGGACCGGGAAATAAAAGGAGTACTCACCATCCGTGGGGTGGAGCAGATGCCACTCATCATGTAGACAGCTGCAGGCCACCCATTCCATAAAAAGCTGTGCTGTACGAACACAAGTGGCTAACTGAAGGGAAGGAATAAAACGGTCCCTGTCTACATCAGGCACACAATTATAATCACTGCCTTACATCCCAGGTGTCTGTGGATCTCATACCAGGGCTGGGGTAAGGACACGCAAGAAGGTCAACTGATTTCAGCTGGGGCATAGACACCCACCACTGTGAGCAGCAATCCATCTATGTGGCCTTCCAAGATCACAAATCGACCTCCTTCATCAACCATGTGGAAGTCCACCACATGGGGCTAGCCGTTTCAGCACCCCCTCACATAGGCTGATGATACAGTACAGCATACTTGTCCCCTCTACTCCTCCCTCACCTTGCCTTATTTCCTTTGCATGAGGTGTGTTTCTTGTAAGATAGCAATATGGGTGTGATGGTGCTTAATATATGCAGGTATTGTATAGAACTTAGAGGGGCTGGCCATGCCTTGCACGTTCTATTTTATCTGTTTATAGCGGGGGACAGCGTCAGGATTTGGAGTGCCCATGTGATATTATGAAGAGAACCGATAACACTCTGATCCTCACAACATCCCTGTGGGTATGCCACATGGAGAGCCTTCACCAGCTATCCAGTGAGCAGAAGCAGCCCACTGTAAACAGTTCCCGCCGTCATAAAGTCGCACAATCGATTTTACTAGTAATACAACAAGAGGAAAATATAGTAGATAGACAAAAAGGGACAAGAAATATCATAACAATCCCAACCCCTCCCTTGCCAGTATGACTACATGTCCCCGAGCTATGTCATCCAAACAATTATCAACAATAAAGACAAAAGAATAACCCATACATCAAACCCAGCCAGTATCTGAAGCCCTATGGGGCATGGCACACATATGGCTACAGGCCTCCAGCAATGGTGCCCACCGAGTTGCTCATGCTATCTGACCTGAATCCAACAGGACAGGAGCAGTTGGTCAGGCAACAGGTATGAGTCAAAGTATGAAAAGTCACCATGGCCATCAGATTAAGTCATCCGCCACTCTGGGCGTTACACCTGGACCTCTAGTTGTTGTTTCCAAAGAAGTCCCAAACCTTCTCGCTTCTGAACTTGTGTCTGAGGGCAGCACCTCAAAGGGGTGTGTCCCAAGGTGTAAGACCTCCATCACAGCTTGTGCTTGTTCCCAGGCCACCTGTTCCAGAGTGAGACGATGCTTCATCTTCTTCCACCTCCTGCAGCAAGGTTGGCTGGCACCCCTGTACTTCGTCAAACCTTTGGGTTGAAGCCAAGTCCACACATCCTCAGGTTAGCAGAAGAACTGAGTGAGTCATCATTGATGACTTTGAGCTTTGCCGGGTAGAGCACTGCATATTTCAGGGGCAGGTCATACAGCTTTTGCTTAACCACAGCATTAAAGTTGCATTTGTGCTGTACCTCCGCCATGAAATCCTGGTAGGTCGTTATGTTAGCACTCTCGTACCTCCAGGGGCCTTTGGATCAAAACAGGTGCAAGATCAGGTCTCTGTCCCTATAATACAGAAGACGAGGTACTACTGGTCACTGAAGGGGCTCTGGGAGGTGGCGATCTACCTGGTATGCAGTGTGCCTGTTCCACAGAATATGATTTTGGTGCACTGCCTTCCAGTACATTTTTCATCAGCCAGTTCTCCAAGAACAGTTCTACATTGGGCCCTTCGAAATATTTGGGGAAACAAAGGAAGCATACATTGTTCTGATGTGAGCAGCCTTCCACATCTTCCTCTTGTGATGAAGGGAAGTTACCTTTCCATCTACAGGTTCTGTATCTGGCACTGGAGGGTTTGCAGTGTGGGCTGCATGGAGGTCAGAGTTGATTCGGCGTCAGGTACCCACTCTACTGGCTTTTGATGATCCACCCAGAGCAGGTTGAATTCAAGCAAAAATGTCAATCTTGGCCTCTAAGGTGGATTCCGTTTTAAGGATGGCTTGTTGTACCTTTTTGAACTGGGCAAGATGACCGGGGAGGGTGGCATCGAGGTGTGCCAGCGTGCCCAGATTCTGATCGGAGGGTATCATTGAAGTTCAGCATCCATGGGGTCCATGTTCTGGCCCGTGGCAATCTTGAGTCTCACCATGATGTTGTCCGGGCTGGGCAATGGGTAAAAGGGGCTACTCCCGTCCAGCATATGGGCCTGGTAGGCCCCAGGAAGTCCCAGAGGTCACTGTGCGGCCACAGCCGGTCAGCTAAATGGGGAAGGTCCTCTGCCAGGCCACCAGCCTAGCCTAAAGTCAATCACACAATTTCCTGTGCTCACCTTGAGACCCAGGGTGAGTAGACCGCAGCCAGAGGTATTACCGGTCGTACAAGGCAGGGGGATAGGCCTACAAAATAAGATCATATCTATTATAAAACATCGTTTTACTGGACTAAATACTCCCAATAAAAAAGCATTGCAAACGTGCAAAAGTGTTGAGTGACCTTAAACATAAAGCCATAGATTCGAGTCATGAATGTATTCCTTTGTATGTGTGCTTTTCAAAGAGGTTCAGGATCTGAAAAACTGTTTGGAAAGTATTTGGAATACACCATTGAATACATAAATTGCTGAGTGCCTATTGTGAAGTTTTAAGGAAGATGAGTATTGTGTTTTCCTGTTTTCCTTCTGTCCATTGTTGTCCAATGAAACAAACAGTTGGATGGCTTTAATTGTCACCCACATACACACAATAGACATTGTGGGTGAATGGCAATGACTTCATACATTGGAGACAATTAAACCCACAAGAGTAAGATGGAAGGCATGTCACCCATATCCTACCAAAGGAGATGGTAACATCCTGTGCTGCCGATGGCACCTGATTTAATTCAAGTCTCTGTGCTCGACAATATTGATATGTCCTCAGTAGAGCAAGGTAAATTTATTGGCGGGGGCTCCGCATATATTTGTTTAATTCTTCTGAAGTATAAGTTTGTTATTTTTTTTTAAAGCAGACATTTCTAATAGAAAGGTGGCAATGAAGCACAAAGGCCAATATGTTGGTATTAAGAGGGGTATTGAGAATCTGCTTTAGAATAAATACTAAACCATCAGGGAAAATTTGTTGATTTTGGGAACACATGATTCGTAGGGAATTGTGAATCTAGGACCTAATTTACGGGGATTTAGCATAGGGCAGCGCAGCAAGTCACCTTGCTACGCTGAACCATGCCTAAGTAAATTAGCAGGAATGCACCACACTTAGAACGAGAAAAAAACAAGGAGAAATAAAGATATTTCACCTCATTATGCCTCACCTCAGGAGGTGTAAGGATTTGGCGCTTCCCCAAGTTTACATGATCTTTTAAATCTGGTTCAGCCTCAAAATCAGGGGTGGCTCCTCCACTAGTGCGGAGGAGCGTCGCCCCACTGCTTTCTCGCAGTGTGAGAAGCAGAAACATCTGCTTCTCGCACTTCGAGAAAGCAAAAGGGTTTGATGGCAGGTGTTGCTGTTCTGTTAGCAGGGGAGGAGCGGGGTGCCCACCCCTGAGGGCGCAATGACTGTTTGGTCGGCCTCCTTTGGCCTTCCAAACCAGTCATGCGCACTCTGCCATTTCTCCATACAGACAGAAATGCAGCCTACAAGGAGAAAATGGCCTCCCTGTAAGCACCTGGCTGGGTGGCGTCCCGACCAATCACAACGCTGCCATTGCAGTGTTGTGATTGGCTTAGGGGAGGGTATGGAGGCTGCCTATTTCCAGCCACGGCTCGTGCAGGGCGTTACACCGGGCGGTGACGTCAGGCAGAGGAGGGGCAGGGTGGGGGGTTGTAAAATGCGGGATATAGACGATGTCAGGTAAGTACCGAAAAATTAAATAAAACGAATTTCGTTGCGAGCGCTACATCACATTTGGCGATGCAGCGCGGGTAACGAAATTCGTTTTATGTATTTTTTTCGGTACTTACCTGACAATGTCCATATCCCGCATTTTACAACCCCCCACCCTGCCCCTCCTCTGCCTGACGTCACTGCCCGGTGTACCGACCTGCGCAAGCCGTGGCTGCTTATTTCCTGTTACTGAGCAGGAGCTGAGAAAGCGCAATTTCCGGCCTTCGTACATGTACGTTTCTTTTTTTATTAATAAATTAACCACCCCCCCTCCCCCAGCGTGACCCTCTCCTCACTACCCCCCCGCCCACCCACCCATAATTAATGCCGGCTGCGGCTGCTCAAAGTCCATGAGTTTTGCATGGGAAAACCCATTGCAATGCCCATGGAATGTCTGGCGAGAATAGAGTAAGGCAACACAGCGATTTGAACTGCCTTGCCTTACTCCATATCTAAGAGGCCATCCAAAGGCACGCATAGTGGCTTTGCATGGCCTCAAAGATAGGAATTTGTCATTTGCGCCGTCGAAGCATCTCAAAAAGTGATGAACTGAATAAGCCCCCCTAGAGACCCCAGGTACAGCCTCATGAAGAAACTTGACTCAGAATGGCACCGATTGATCCCAGAAATCTTTGCCTTTCTTGAAGGTTTCTTAAACTTACATTACAGACCCATATTTTACAAAAATCATCCTGTGTACTTAAGAAGCGAGGGGAGTCACTGACAAAAATACGATCTAATCTAATGGTATATCTCTCAACTTCTCTTACCTACAATTGCCTCTATGGTTATGACTGATCATAGGTCTGTTGTCACTCAGTCAGCTACAATAGATTCCCATTTGATAGATAAACAAATTAAGACTGTGTCATAAGGTTTGATAATAATAACGCTTTGATATGAATAAATGTGCCACAGCAGCTTCCTAAAAAGGTATCCAGACTAGCCCTTGGTCACAGGGAACTATTTAAGATGGAATCTGTCCTCCTTGAAAGTGACTCATTTTGAATATAAATGCTCTCATAATCTCCCCTCGTGATGAAAAGGCAAAATTTGTTGCAAGGTCTATATATGTTTATTATCGATTTGTTAGTTTTTGCACAATTGTGAACAGCATTAAATAAGTATAGTATTCACATACTGCAAGCAAGAATATTATGCGATTATATATGTGTATTTATAATCAAATGTAGCCCAAAATGTCCAGTCCACCCTTATAACCTTATATGTAGCCTTGAATGCTGGGGTACAGGAGCATGTGCCTTTAAGGCTGTTTACCTTAAGGTGTAACCTCAAACACATAATACTGCTTTCTCATGCACAAGCATAGCCTCTAGTGCCCGGAGTAATCGCTCCACGTGGAGGATTAGCATCACATGCCCAGTGCAGCCTCCCATCCATGGGCGTCCGCAGGGGGGGTAAGAGGGGGCGCTTGCCCCCCCCCCCCCGGATCTCCAGTGCAGGCCCAGTCAGGGGGCCCTCTCCTGGGCCGGGCTGCCATGAGCTGAAACGGCAACATGACACTGCATCCCTTTGAGGTGCTGCAGACTGGGCAGGGCAGGGTTTGTGGCCGTGATTAGCTTTGCCTGCATCTCTTTCTCTTAGCTTAATCGCTGCATCTGCATGATAACAGCGTTAGGCAGACACTAGTGGTGTGAGGTGTGAAGTAAGCCCTACCCCGGATGAATGAAACGCAGAGCATCCTGCAGGGCTCACAAAAAAAAAAAGAAAAAACAGAGTGACCTCACATGACAATGAGCTCTGCTCACTCCCAAAGAAGGGAAAGGGAGAAGAGCAGAAAACGGAGAGAGAGGTGGTTATTATTATTATTTTTTTTTACAATTCTGTTTTGTTTACTCCAGAATCTTTTGTTGTCTGGGGGTGGATTCTGGAACCCTGCCCGGGTTGGGCCCCTTTACCTAAAAGTGAAATATACAAATTCGTTTCTTAACCTCTCAAGGGCCTCATTATAGTAAGGAGGCATCCAATCAAACCAAAGGCAGGCAGGAGGAACTTCAAGCAGAGAGACAAGCTTGCATTTCCTCTTATGTTATTTTAACAGGGGAGAGGTTTTACTTTGGTTTCTTTGTTCAGTGCAGCAGGGCCTGTGTCTGATTTATCCTAGGAGCAGCACTACTATGGTGCATGAATGTGCCAGACAACGTTGGATGGATCTAGTCATTACCCGTCCTTACGCCACAGGTCATGGCAATTCTAAAGGCATCATTCACACACACCAAAGCCGGATGGCACGTCTCTGGCCACACAATGGACGATTACCGATTTAGTTTTTTGGTTGTGTTCGAAGCTCACAGACACAGTAGGTAACCATTTTTGCTGCGGTGGGGAGCAGGCAAAAAAGAAATAAATCTAGGTGTTCCCTTCCGACTCAGAAAACAGATTAACTCCTATGATTGACAACATTAAATATTTGAAGAGAGAAACAACACCATAATCGTCAGCCACAACCAATGTAGAGCTACAGTTAAAATATCTGAAGATGCTTATGAACAAACAGCCCACACAAGTGGTGGTAGTGGCAGACTGGACACTAACAAACGTTTGGGGACAGGGACTTTTTTTCTTTTTTACAAATTAATCTCTGAACTGGATATAATGTTCCCCTTTCATACGCCTCTACGCGGGGAGATTCGGTTCAAATTAGAATATTTCCTAACTTGGCAGTGGCAGAAAGGAAACTAAAAGAGAGGTCATCATGTTAAAATAATTACAGCAGTTTGCCAGAAAAGGGTGCCTGATATTTAACAGTCTGCGTCGGAAAACATACTAAATGATGACAAACGAAAAACATATGAAGGGGTTCTACTGTTAATTTTCCTACTAAAATCTTTCATGTTTTATGGGATTGGTTCATCAATTCCTGCATCCACATTTCCAGTACCACTGACTGTTCCCACGGTTGTTTCTCATTATGTAAGAACCTACACTCCTCTAGGACCGGTGCTTAATTTGTAAGTAGAAGCCCCGGGGCTCACAGTTTTCCTCAGAAGGAGCTGCTGTATTTCAGCAAACCATGGCTGCATAGTCTTGATTCCGCTGCCTGTTTCCTTGTTCCACAACCTCCTGTCCCGTTCTCTCACTCTTGCATGTTCTTGCTTTGAACCTTCGTCACTTTTTTCGGCCTTTTTCTTCCTCCTTTGCTCCTTGTGTGTTTTCCACTCTCTTGCTTTGGATAAAAATCTGACAAAGAAATATAAGTACTGATCCCCAAAAATGAGTGCCGGTGCGCACCCCCTCACCCACTGGCTCAAATGAAGCAATGTCTAGAACCTATCACTTGCACATGTATAAATTAATTCAATTCTTCGACCTTGGTTCTGAGGTTTCTACAAGGTCTCCCTCTTCATCTCACATCTATTCTTTCACACTTGCTCTTAAGACGCATTTTAACTCTCCTTTTCGGTCAAATCTTTGGATAATTTATCTGACAACTTCGTAAAACAAGGGTCCCTTTACTGCCAGCAGGCCTCCAGATAATAGTGCGATCTATAAAGGTTTTCATAACATAATGTAATATAACAAAACATTTTGGCAGGGGAAGCAGGCTCTAACAACTTCCCCACTGCAGAATGAAATGAGTTAAGGATGGAAGCCACCAATTAACCTCAACCTTGTCTACCAGGGGGAAGCAAGTAGGCCGGTGAAGACGGAGGCCACAAGGGCACGCAGTGACACAGCGATACATTGAAGAGTCCTTCAGACTAACAGGCCATGGTGACCCATGAAGACTCATGAAGAAAGAATGAAGCCTTCCAGACTATCTCAACTTATGGGTGGAAAGTTATTTTTAATTGCCCTCCATCGATTTCCCAGGTCCCCTCAGATACATTTCATGGCAGTGAACAGGTTCTTTTCAAAGGACATACAGGCCACTCAATTGATCTGGATATATAAAAATCTTGAACAGGAGAGCATATCCGTTCTGTGTCTAAATGCCTAGTGCAAGATGTTACAAACTGCTGTATGTTGTACAAAAGTGTCCCCTATGGAAACCCTGTAGACCCAGTTATAGTAATTCACTAGAATATCCATTGCATAAAGGTGCAGTAAAGGAAGAGCTATCAACCAATCTCAAGCCTGTATACCTCTCAGGAGGCACCCATAATAGGGAACTCTCATCCCGTGCACCAAAATCGCATTCCCGACCATACCCCTGACTGTGTGAACTGGTCAATCATGTGGGCATGACAAACTGTCTACTTCCAAGAACAATAAGCATTGGCATAGCCAATAGGTCTCGCCTTTGGGACCTTATAAGTGTTTATCCATGCAACAGTTGTTGTTGTTGCACCACGGATATTGTGCTGCATAACTAAATTCTAATAAGGTCCAAAAAGCGAGACCTATTGGCTATGCTAATGCTCGTTATTAAGTGACCTCAAAACACGGTTTCTTCCCTAGAATGGGCAAGGCCCCTGAATAACGTAAAATAGGGCTACGCTTGTCCTCCATTTTCTTGCCCCCCTACTCCTAGCTGAATGTAACTCTCAAGTCTCTCAGAACTCCATCTCACCAAACCCATGAACTCCATTCTGTCCATCCTTATTGTTTGCCTTTTGGTCTCTGCCTCTGTTCTAAAGAGATGTGCATTGGAGCACATGTAGCCCTGCCACTTCCATGTTTAATGACGTGCAGAGTAGACCTAAAACCTACCAATTTATCAGTCCCCTGTTTTCCTTGTTTCAGTTTTCCTGTACCTGACCTTTACTTCTGCACTGAGATTTCCCTCTCTTGCTTTTCCACTGACCATATATAGAATGTATGCATTCTTCTGTCCATGTTGAAACCTGGCTTTCTCAATGACTTGTGCTGTGTGAGAATAATACAAGGAATATCTACTGCCAGTGTTTAGGAAATTGCCAATATTATCAATGCATTATTCACAGCTGGACTTGTCCCCAAAGTTTGGAAATCCAGTGTTGTTAGCTCTCTGCCTTCAAGAGATGGTTTGGGTGTTCCAAATGTTTATAACTCTGATCTAATGGTGCTGTTACCCACTTTTGAAAAAAAGACAAAGCAAATAAGGTCTGAACGAATGTCTGACAAAATATCGACATTCACAATATCGACGTACCAAAATATCGGAGCAAAAATATCGAAATCAAATATATCGGCTTCCTATATTTAACTAGATATATACACAAATATTGATTTTTTAATATCGATATACAAAAACATCGTTTACTTTTATATCGACTACATTAACATCGGAAAACAAAAATATCGCTATCTACAAAAAATAATGACATTAACTATAATATCGACATCAAAAATATCGTGCACTTCAATATCGGATTATCAGCTATATCGACTTTTTATATGCATCTGTTTGCATAATTAATTAACGTTTTATATGTTTTCACATCTAAATAAACACACAATACTTAAATTAATACTATAGACACACTATTAATTTGTCAAAAATATCCTATTGGTATAATTATATCACCTACACATATAAAAATATTCTATACTACTATAATACCCCTTTACCCAAAAACTGAAAACTGACCCTGAACCCTAAAAATACCCCTTTACCCAAAAACCCAAAACTGACCCTGAACCCTAAAAATACCCCTTTACCCAAAAACTGAAAACTGACCCTGAACCCAAAAAATACCCCTTTACCCAAAAACTGAAAACTGACCCTGAACCCTAAAAATACCCCTTTACCCAAAAACCCAAAACTGACCCTGAACCCTAAAAATACCCCTTTACCCAAAAACTGAAAACTGACCCTGAACCCAAAAAATACCCCTTTACCCAAAAACCCAAAACTGACCCTGAACCCTAAAAATACCCCTTTACCCAAAAACGGAAAACTGACCCTGAACCCAAAAAATACCCCTTTACCCAAAAACTGAAAACTGACCCAAAACCCTAAAAATACCCCTTTACCCAAAAACCCAAAACTGACCCTGAACCCTAAAAATACCCCTTTACCCAAAAACTGAAAACTGACCCTGAACCCAAAAAATACCCCTTTACCCAAAAACTGAAAACTGACCCTGAACCCTAAAAATACCCCTTTACCCAAAAACCCAAAACTGACCCTGAACCCTAAAAATACCCCTTTACCCAAAAACTGAAAACTGACCCAGAACCCAAAAAATACCCCTTTACCCAAAAACTGACCCTGAACCCTAAAAATACCCCTTTACCCAAAAACCCAAAACTGACCCTGAACCCTAAAAATACCCCTTTACCCAAAAACTGAAAACTGACCCTGAACCCAAAAAATACCCCTTTACCCAAAAACCCAAAACTGACCCTGAACCCTAAAAATACCCCTTTACCCAAAAACTGAAAACTGACCCTGAACCCAAAAAATACCCCTTTACCCAAAAACTGAAAACTGACCCTGAACCCTAAAAATACCCCTTTACCCAAAAAACCAAAACTGACCCTGAACCCTAAAAATACCCCTTTACCCAAAAACTGAAAACTGACCCTGAACCCAAAAAATACCCCTTTACCCAAAAACTGAAAACTGACCCTGAACTCTAACAATACTCCTTTACCCAAAAATAATTATTATTATGTAATTACAAATTAATTATTAATTAACAATAACAATAAAGTAAATATATTAGCACATTAGCTGTAAATAAATAAATTTAATTATTAATATTATTTTTTCCAAATTAATTTACAATAAGTAAAAAATATATATTTAACTAAATGAAGCTAATTAATATAATTAACTAATTAATATTAATTAATTACCAATTAATTATTATTTAAAATTATGTAAAAATTTATATTAATTAATTAACTAATTATTAATAAATAATTACCAATTAATTATTATTTAAAATTATGTACAAATTTATATTAATTAATTAACTAATTCATATTAATTAATTACCAATTAATTATTATTATTTAATTACCAATTATTTATTATTTAAAATGATGTCCAAATTATAATTAGTAATTAAATAATTAATATTCATTAATTACAAATTAATTATTATATAAAATAATGTACAACATTATATTTATTAATTAATTAACTAATTAATATTAATTATTTACCAATTAATTATTAATAAAAAAAATTACAAACATATATTAATTTATTAATTATTTTTAAATTACTTCCCACCCTTATCCCCTATAAACCCAATAACCCGCTCCTAAAACTTGATATCTATTATTATTTATTAATATTATTAATTTAAATATTATTTTAAAATGTATCTTTTTTTTCATATTTTTTATTATTTTATGTATTTTTACATACATTTTAATACACTCCCCACCCTTATCCCCATAAACCCAATTACCCGCTCCTAAAACTAGATGTTTTTTTAAAATATTTTTTTATTAAATATATTTTAATTTTTTAATATAGACCTTTTTATCAATTTTTTATGTACAATTATTATATTTTTTCCTATACTATTTATTTTTTCCATTACTACACGATATTTTGTATTGTCGATATTTTGTCATACGATATTATTATTATCGATATTTATACTTACTTACCTATTACGATATTTTTGTATCCGATATTTTTGCTTCCCAATATTTTTTACCTTCGATATTTTAACTTCGATATTTTGTCTTTACGATATTTTATTTTCGATATTTTGTCTGAGTACCGGTCTGAACAACTTACCGGCCATCTTGAAGAATTCAATGCTCTGTACACTCCTCTGTGAGTTTCTGTCCAAGTAGATAGATGGAATCAGTCATGGCTTTGGTACTTAATGAGTTTTTCATTAATGTTGTTTGATACAATGTGGCTTAGTGAGGCTGATCCTACTAGCTCTTCAATTTGGCACAATCGTCCACTGTACCATCATTGAAAGGTTTGCTGATGTGGTTCTCTCTAGAACCACATCAACCTGATTTAGAATTCTTTTGTTTTTTTCCGGCCATTTTTAGCTTTTCCCTTTGTTTCATTGTAGTTGCCAGGTCATCTGCTGTGGCGCCTCACAAGATTTTTCTCTTCCCCAAATGGGTTTCTTTGTTTATTTAAGCTCTTTGTCTTATTAGATGTTTTAAAAATGTATTTAATACTTGTGCTCAATCATGTCGGAGGATGGTAATGAAGTTAAAAATGTGCCCCCCCCCTGGAAACATTTTTGCGGACGCCCATGCTCCCATGCATACTTTATGATTCCCAATTTTTCCTCTCTCATACATGCCCAATGCAGGCTTACCATAGACATGATTAACCAAAAATCCTCAATGCCTGCTTACCATGCACAGGATTAGCCTCTAATGCTCAATGACAATTTTTGCAGTTACATGACATTACAATGACAACCCCTTAACACCGGCAAAGTAATTACACCAAACTCCCATTACTTCACCCTGTCAGATTCTATTCTATTCTAACTTGTAACAGTCCTTACAGTAGAATGTTGTTTTCATGGTCATGTCAAAGTTACTTTTTATGTGACTGTCTATCACCATACCAGTTGTCTATATAATAAAGATGCCCCCTCCAATGTCCAGCTTAGCCCCCACGTGGAGCCTTAGCCTCAAGTAACAAATTGCACCTCTTCAGGCTCAAGTGTACCCTCAAATTCGGTGTGCATTTCATACAGGAATATCCTTCAGTCCTCAGTGTAGCCTTCTGATTCGTTGGTATGACTTTGAATGTGCAGGGAAGGCTCCCTGTAAACAGGTTTAGCTTCAGAAACCGAGAATAGCCTGTAACATGTTCTAGTACAGACTCTGATGCCAAATGCAGCCATTTCCTCCACAGGTTAAGTTCCAGATCAGCCTCCTTATTGTACAAGTATGGTCTAAAGTGCCAATTGCAGCCTCCTGGGCGCAGGTTCAGCCTAAATGTCCAGTTCCACATCCAAGTAGAAGAATATGACCTTAATGACCCTGTGCATATAACACATACAAATATTCGACATTGCATCCTCATTCTGAAGGATTGGCAGCTCATATTGAGTGTTGTCATCCCAAACTCTCATTTAGTCTATCACTCCTCAAACACAGACTGCTTCATGTCTATGGTGCTGCAACCTACATCCTAGCAGAACCATGAACAATGATTTAAAAACCTGTGGATGATGAAAAGTACATATCAGCACTACCTTTCCTGCATCCCAGACAGACCCTGCATTAGGACAGCCCCTGGCATTACATGTTTCCTCTAGTGAGGCCCTCCACGTGGGCATTTTATTTACTTCTTCCTGTTTTTGACATATCATTGAGAAAAAGCTCACATCCCATGCTTCCTCTCAGGCCCCTCCACCATATATGAAGCTTTTGATTAGCCTCTCTGCTGTCACCTGTTTACAGCTAAGAAGCCTATGCTGGGAGGAACTAGATGTGGGAAGTACCAAAGGACTTTGAGAACACTGTTTGCCTTCCGATCCTGGATATGCCTTTCAAACCTCTAAGTTCAGAGATCGTAGAGACAGTGCAAAGGGCACTAAAATAAAAACTAGTAGAAGCAGTACCCTCCCACACACCCCTCTACCACAACCTTTAAATAACATATATGGGCTCAGAGCATGGCATTCTGTTCCTTTTTTTAAACAATCCCTAGCCCAATCCAAGTCCCGTGTATTCATACATGGACATTCTTGGGCTTGAGTGGGCAGCAACCAATCACAAAACCGCGATTCCTAGCGTAGTTAACACTCCAGTCCAACTCCTTTTCCCCCTAGCAAAACAGGTACAAGAATAGGGGTGGGCGGAATATTTCACTCCACTGGCGGCATTGGCAGAATTTTGGTCACTCCTTGTTACTCTTTAATAAAGAGTTCTGGCCAAATGCCGTGGTGGTCGCGGTCGGAGGGCTTTGCTGCTGCTTGAGTAGATTTTCTTCTCGAGCGGAAGCAAAATCAACTTGAATGACCACACGCCCCTGTGCAATGCATGGTGGCGATCATACTGATTTGCAGCACTGCTCGCGCTGTCAGTGCTAAATTGCAGCACAAGCTGCATATTTTCCACCCGTTGGCGGAACTCAATGGAATCTCGCAGAGTTTCTATGTAACTCTGCGGAATTCCAGGGAGTGAAACTCTGTGAGTTCCACCCACTCGTAAAAAAGAGTCCTAGGACATTTAGGTGAAATAGAGATGTATCAAATAATGGAATGGAGCCTGCTTTATGCTTCTTGAAAGTACTATACTCGCAATTTTTAGTAAAGCTCTTCATATTAATGAGTATCCCGCTCCTAAGGAATCTTAGTGTGCTTAGCGAGGGACGCTGTACGTGCCCAGGCATTGGCCTCGATTCCAGTCCCTATTAGATAGCTTAAGATTGTTATGGAAGGCTTGCCACCTTAGATGATGGATTGGAAGCAGACCTGTGATTGGTGCAAAAATAATTGACGATGGTCTGAATTTACAGGTGACGCCTTTCTCTAGGCAGAATGGTGAAAAGAACTCTATACAAGGCTGATTGGCAATTTAACATTACTGAAGAAACTACTTCTGCAGAAAGATGAAGAAAACCTCATGGCCATATTTACCACCTTAAATAGGTTGCTTGTCACAGGACAATTAAAGGCACATATGACAGGAAATGTGGCACACAACTAAAGTAAACAACGTAACGTAATACTTTAATATGTACAAAGCTACAAAACAACACAAAATATAACAGAGCAAAACGCAATAAAACAGTCAAACACTCAAACTGAACTCTACACACAGCCACAGTATAAGACAACAGCATACTGAAATATTGTGACACAAAAAATCAGATCAACACAACTAACAACAGAACATATAACCACGGCAACAACATGCCACACAATAAATATGAAGGTATATTTTTGTCCCATATTCCCACTCCCAGAAATGTGTGTTTGCAGTAAGCACTGCCTCAACTTTATAGCGAGGACATGAAATAGCGCGCCAGTCAAATATGTTTCCTGATCTGGCCTAAGGTGCCCTTGCCTTAGAGAAAGACGTTTCCTGTGGGAGTTAAGTACGTCAAATCATTCAACCAAGACTTCACTTTCTGTCTGTGTTAGGGCTTTCAAAATTGCAGTATTGTTTTTTAGAAATAAACAAGGAAGAAAAGACACAATTCGGCTTTTCTGCAGAGAGGAAATACACACCCAAAGTAGCTGAGCTACAGAACAGAACCCTTAAGATCCAAATTAGGTTGAAGACTCAAATTGCCAACTACATCCCTCCAAAAAATCAGAAATACCACATCATATGACCGATTGAAACAGATTTGCACGGACCACTATTTCATAACAATTTAATTCCCAGTGTTGAACAAAAAAGACCAAATACAATATTAAATGTAGGATACATCACATCGTATGGCGTACCATCATTAACCCACAGTCCCACAGAACGCTGTTAAATTACCAACAATTCACAACTACTCGCTTTAATTGTGGTTATATCGTTCGAGAACCAGGATTTTCAACTGATTTAAGGTCATCTTCACGGAAGTCTGTGCAGAGGAGAGGCACAAAAAGCCGGTCTGGGTTCTTTCTAGACTTTTCCAAACATTATGATTTGAATGATTAAAGTCTGTTTATTTTTAGGTCTTGCAGGAATGATTCAAGTCAAATAAATGAAATCTTTAAAAGATAAAAGGTAGGAAAATACGCTTGGCATCAAAATATCTTTCATCCTGAAAACATAAATATTCATTTACTTTCTTCCTGTGTCTGCATTTGAGATAAAACTGAAGGCCTGCCAGGTAATTACAGAGCAGGCCAAAATAATGCAAGCAGCTTTATTGGGCAAGGGATGCTTCATAAGAGCACCAAAAGAGATAATGGGAACTCATTATAAACTCAGACGGTCAATGAGCAACAAGAAATGAAACACCGGTTCATGAAATTTATAGTCTTGGACTCCTTGCCTAAAATCGTTTTCAACCTTCAAAAACATAAATGAACCAGCCTCTGATATCTACACACTTTTTCCTCGCACTCACAATCTGGGGTTCGACAGCGGAAGGCTCTTTGAAGCCCCATATCATGAACAACAGCGCTGCACGGAGCACCACTGTGCGTCAGTTTTTTTTTGCCGTTAGAGTGACTGTCTAAAATTCATACCTATACATCAGAAATTCTTTTTCGACAGCCGGGAATAGAGAGAGGCAATCCCTTCTCACTGTTTCTGACTTCTGCTGTCTGTATTTCATGCATCAATTCAGAGAAATTATCAGCAATGTGTATTAGCATTGAAACTGCATAGCTCTCTGAAATACCACCTAGTGTCTTTGTCACAGCCCCCCTCCCCCCACGAAATGTTGGAGCATATTTACAACGAAGTGTTGGGGTGCTGCATTAAACTTCATGGCTTAACGCCGCACTCCGCCACTTCAGAAAACGCAGGCTGCACCATATTTTCAACAATATGGTCCAGCCCTGCGTTTCCACCTGCACTGGCGCCAAAGTGAGCAGCCTAGTGCCAACGAAGGCACCCTTGTACCATAGTGTAAGGATATCTGCATTGAGAGGAAGATTGCTTATGTGCAGGAAGGTCTCTCTTCCTGCACATAAACAATCAATGGCAATTTGCTGTTTCTGTGTGTGCTGCACAATGCAGCACACATGGAAACAGCAAAAACGAGGAGAATTAAAGGATTCCTTCTTGTTTCGCCTGTTTGAGACTAGGTTTTCCCTGGTCCTAATTTTGGTGCTGCCTCCTATTTATGCCACTCTTGTAAATGGGGGCAGCGTCAAAATCAATGGGTGTTGCGGTGGAACGCCCACCGCAACACCTGTTGTCCTCCCCTTTCACGCTAAGTACAGCGTGAAAGGGTGCCTTTATTTACAAGGCAGCTATAATCCACGTTAAGTGGCTTAAGGCTGCCTTGTAAATAACAATTAACAAATCGAGACGCCAGTACTGCACCTTTCTTTGACCATTTCATAGATGGGAAAAAGAATCAAACAAGTACAATCTTAACCACTTTTTCAGTTTGATTTAATCTACTTTATTTATGCCAATTTCAAGCTATTTATTCAAACGGAACAGTTTATAAAAACTTGATTATCATAGCAAAAAACACAAAAACACTTTTACCCCCCCCCCCCCCCAGATTTCCCTTTGGAAACCCATTTGGCATTTCACTTTGCACACACTCTCATCTACAGTCTCCCTACAAATCATGCACTCTGTGACTGACTCATACTCATATTCAGCTGATTACCACATTCATACTGCCATACTTTCTTTATTCAAACGGAACCTACCCTGGGTGCCTTAACAAAATCTTTTCTTGGAAAGACACAACATTTCTACAATTCAATGAAAAGCAAAGCAATAAATTTGATAGTTTGCGTTTCAACCTACTGCTCAGCGTTCAATTGGCTTAAAAACCAAATTAATCAAAACTGGCATCTGGTAAAAAAACTTAGACCATAAATTGAAGGATTTTATATGCAAACAATGGTTCTGTTGGAATTCAAAGCAATGTCTTAGTTCAGTTAAATTATACTTAGTACTCTTTGTATATTTCACATTGTTAATCATGGAAACATTTTCATATGAAGAACACACACCACAAATTATATTTTTAACAAGGTTGCTATTATTTTGTCACCTTGCAAGTCTTACTTCAAGTATAAAAAATCTGTTGTCCACAAACAACTGAAAATGTAATAGCAGTGAAAAGTGCTGAGGTGAGTGAAGGTGATCAGTGATTAAAGTGACTGTATAGTGACACGGTTTCATGTAAATACAAACGGAAACATGGGACCAAAGTTTTACATCAATACTCTACAACAGTATAATTATTCCTAGTTTTCTGTTGAGACACGGTATGGACCAATTGGTGGAGTAACGTCAACGTTTCGACCCTGTAGTAAGGTGCAGATTTATTAGCAACCGTTTCGGATCTTCATCAGGACATAAGGAAGGGACAACCTTATATTTAGATGGATTTGAGGCGTCTTCTCGTAGCCATTTTCAGTTGTTTGTGGACAACAGATCTTTTATACTTGAAGTAAGACTTGCAAGGTCACAAAATAATAGCAACCTTGTTAAAACTATAATTTGTGGTGTGTGTTCTTCATATGAAAATGTTTCCATGATTAACAGTGTGAAATGTACAAAGAGTACTAAGTATATTTTAACTGAACTAAGAAATTGCTTTGAATTCCGACAGAACCATTGTTTGCATATAAAATCCTTCAATTTATGGTCTAAGTTTTTTTTACCAGATGCCAGTTTTGATTAATTTGGTTTGTAAGCCAATTGAACGCTAAGCAGTAGGTTGAAACGCAAACTATCAAATGTATTGCTTTGCTTTCATTGAATTGTAGAAATTTTGTGTCTTTCCAAGATAAGATTTTGTTAAGGCAACCCAGGGTAAGTTCTGTGTGAATAAAGAAAGTATGGCGGTATGAATGTGGTAATCAGCTGAATATGAGTATGAGTTAGTCACAGAGTGCGTGATTTGTAGGGAGACTGTAGATGAGAGTGTGTGCAAAGTGGAACGCCAAATGGGTTTCTAATACCTCTTGCATACCTCTTGCATTGAGTCCGCTGCAGGATTCTGTGTCCTGAAAGCACAGCCGAGAGCAACGCCTTGCTTCGCAACGAAATCCTGGTCTCACGGACTCCGTCAACAACCGCTGCTTGCACCGTGTCCTGAGAGCACCGCACTCCGCAACACTTTGCTACACGCTGCAAGGATGTCACCGACTCCGTCGCTGCCTGCCTCAAACATCAACTGGCTCCGTCGCCGCACCATGACCCGCTAGCACCGCAGCGAGCACTGTCTCACCCTTCAACGCAAGCCCTGACCTCACCGACTCCAACAAGCCGTTGCCTGCACTGCATCGTGAGGACATCGCCTGCCGCAATGCTCCGCTTCATAATGTGACTACGACATTTGCCCCGACTCTCACCGACGTGTTTGTCGCAGCAAGAAAGGTACTGTGTCCGAGTCTGTTGAGTCTTTAGCTGTCCCGTATCGACAGGGCCGGCTGGAATTGGTAGACTCTGTCGTATTCAGTATCGCGGTAGCCCCAGGAGGAGCTACCGAGTCGGAAGAGCTGTGTTTTATTGATTTGCCTACAATTTAAAGTACTAGTATTGTATGTTGGATTTTTATCGTATTTGGTCTTGTTGGTTTAGATAAAGATTTTCTATTGTTCTAAACTGATGTGGTGTTCTTTTCTAGTGTTTTCACTGTATTACTGTATGTGGTCGCAAATGCATTACACACTGCCTCTGAGATAAGCATGTCTGCTCGTGCCAAGCTACCAAGGAGTGAGCAGGGGTTATTTTAGGATTGTATCTCCTTTACCCTGACTAGAAGCAAGGGTCCCTATTTGGAAAAAGGTGCCTACCTCTGGCAACTAGAGACCCCCATTTCTAACAACATTGTTGTATGAATCTTTGTGCTGTGCGACCAGGCATCATGTGTAAGTTTACACTTGCTAATGTTTACATGTTGCAAGAGGTAGGCAGCCTTTTTCCAGACCTGCACACGAAATAGTTGACATTTTTGGCAATCAGCATGTAATTGATGTTTAGAGATAGTATAACTAGTTTAAAAATAGAGTATGCGCAACATATTCCAATTTTTAAACAAAAGCCATACCCCACGAGTAATAAAGCCCATACAACTTGGCCTTTGTGGCTGGTAGTTTTTTTAATTATCTTCTTAATCTCTTGACTTTGGATTTATAAAAAAAGGTATATATAGGTTTACATATAGTAATGTGTAGTCCAGTTTCAAAACAACAGTCTACTACAATAGTATTTGTTGCTGATGTGGAAAGAGGAAGAGAAGTAGGGTTCATAGTAGGTACAGTATATAGCAGCTATCAACAAGTAGTTGTTTAGGGAAAGAAAAAATATCCTCTTAGATTGGAAGACCAAAGGAAAAAGTTCTACAATAACTTTTACAAGTTGTAATAACAAAATTAATTTAAAAAAATCAGTTTCAGTATTGTTCATACACATTGTCACTCTTTCAGTATGGATCATTGTGGTCCAGATGCATGTCATGATACATAAGTACATTTACCAGGTTGCACAGGAGGTTGATTTAGAGTTGGGTGGTAATGGTAAATCCTCTGATTTCTGGAGTAAAGGCTCAGTCCAGAAGAGGATTCCACGATAGGCATATTAGGATGGAAGAAATGCTGCAGGTAATTTCTCCTTTTTCTTCTGCTAGGTTTAGCTCTTCTTCCAGAAACTGGAGGACTTACTCTTACCACCCAAATTTAAATCCAACCTGAAAAATATTTGGTTTCTCAAATCTAATATATTTTGTTTCTTATGTGCTTGAGTCCATTGCATGTAGGTGGATGGAGAACTCAAATGCAAGCACCCTTTGCACGTTAACACCAAGGAACCGTAGAACAATCAAAAGTCTATTAGGAGCAGCTAATACTCTTGTGTAACATAATTTTGGGATGGATGTTGATGAGAAAGGAATAACAAGCATTTGCAAAGCCAATCGTTCGGGCTTTGGAAGCTAGCCTTTTGACAATTCTTATTTTGCTTTGTCATGGTTTTTTCAGAGCTTTATTGTTTGGGAAGCTGCTGAGCCCTCATCAATCTAATGAAACATTGGCTAGAGTCAGAAATGTGGTTTTGATCTTAAAAAGGCTGACTTTGCTATAGTGAAGGGAGCAAGGGAACTACTGTGAAAGGTCAGCAAGCTGTTAAATCGCAGTGAAATCAGTCAATGGCTGAAGAGGGCTGCGTTGTTACCTCTTGATTCATTCAGGCATGGGTGGAAGAAATGCGCCAATGACATAACCATAGACTAATAAATGAAGTGTGGTGAAAATACCTGTTAGACCTGGCATATTTAGCATGATTTTCCCCAGTCTTTTTTGCTTCTGACTTCCTGTTTTTTGGACTGTATGCTGGACTTCCCTTTTGCTGGTTTGTGTACTCTGGGCATATTGCCACTGCTGATCAGTGCTAATGTCCAAGTGCCCCCTGTTCAAAATGTGATTATGATTGGTTATCCATGATTGGCACATTTGATTAACTGGTAAGTCCCAAGTAAAGTGCCCTATGTGTGACCAGGGCCTGTAAACCAAACTCTACTAGTGGGCCTGCAGCACTTATTGCGTCCCGAAAGCATGTCTCAGGCCTGCCACTGCTGTGTCTGCAGATGCAGTTTTAAACTGCCATGTCGACCTGGCAAGTGCGCCCACGTGCCAGGCTCTAACCTTCCATTTTACTACATGTAAGGAACTCCTGTTGTAGGCCCTAGTCAGCCCAATGGGCAGAGTGCAGTTTATGTGAAAGGTAGGACATGTACTGGTGTGTTTTTCATGTCCGGATAGTGAAATACTGCCAATTTCATTTTTCACTACTGCAAGAACATTCTCTCCCATAGGTTATCATTAGAGCTGCTTTGTAATGTCTAACACATGTAACTTTAAATTGGGAAGGGATAGAGATTTGGAGTTTGGGTTCCTAGAACTCAGAATTTAAAAATATATCTTTTAGTGAAGTTGGTTTTTCAATTGGGTGTTTGAAAATACCACTTTTGTGAAGTGGGCGTTTTCTTGCTTTGCCATCCTGTGCCTCTGCCTGCCTGTGGAATCAACATCTGGTTTAGATTGACACCCTGGTTGTTTGTGCTTTCACTCTTGACAGTCAGACAAAGGAAGCTGAGGTGTACCCTGTATATCCTGATTGCCCATCACCAGGCTGATGGGCCTTCCTGAGCTGAAGTGGTGGGAGGAGTTGTCACTGACACCTGAATTCAATCACCTTCCCTGATGACTGAAAACACATCGAGATCAACCCCTTGCTGAAGAAACCGTCATCTGACCCGACAGATCTCAAGAACTTCAGAGTTCTCTGAGTTCATCGAAGCCAACTGCATCCTGTACTCCTCTCAATCTGGCTTCCATAGCAACCACAGCAGTGAGACCATCCTACTCTATGCCACCGACAACATCTGCTCCCTCCTTGACTGGGAAGAAACATCAGCCCTCATGCTCCTCGACCTCTAGGCCACCTTCAACACTGTCTCTCACCGCACCCTAATCATGAGACTTCACGAAACCGGCATCCACAACCAAGCCCTGGAATGGATCTGTTCCTTCCTCACCGGTAGAGCACATCGAGTCAGACTTCCCTCATTCCTCTCGGAACCCACAGAGATCAGCTGGGGAGTGCCTCAGGGCTCCTCCTTCAGCCCCGTGCTTTTCAACATCTACATGGCCCCACTCACAGCCATCGTCAGGAGCCATGGACTCCACATCATTTCCTACGTCCATAACACCCAGTTGATTGTCTCCCTCACCAACGAACCCACATCACAAGAATCAACTTTCACAATGGGATGAATGCCGTTGCCACCTGGATGAGAGACAGCTGCCTCAAGCTCAACTCGGACAAGATCGAAGTCCTCATCCTTGGATGAACACTTCCGCTTGAGAAGTCTCCTGGTGGCCAGCTGAGCTAGGATCACCCACTGACCACACACAAAACCTCCGAATCATACCGAACTCTTTGCTTACCATGAACCACCAGGTCAACGTCGTCACCTCATCATGCTTCCACACTCTTTGCCTGCTTTAGAAGGCCTTCAGATGGATCCCCGCTTAGGCCAGGAAGACGGTCACCCATGCACTCATCAGAAGCAGACTCAACTTCGACGATGCTCTCTACGCAGGTGCCACCCAGAAACTCCTCAGGAACCTTCAGAATGTGTAGAATGCCACAGCCAGACTGGTCCTCAACATCCCCCACCACAGCCACATCTCAAAACACCTAAAAGAACTCCACTTTCTCCCAGTCAACAAAAGAGTTTCATTCAGGCTCCTCACACACGCCTACAAAGCCCTCCATGATGCCGGACCAGCATACTCGAACCACTGCCTCTCATTCAATGTATCCACCAGAAACCTCCGCTCTGCCCAACTGGCCCTCACCACCCTCCCTCTGATCTAAAACACCAGGGTCTGAGGAAGATCCTTCTCCCTCCTTTCTCCCAAATCCTTTAATGCCATGCCTTTCCACCTCAAGCTCTCCCAGTCACTGATACAATTCTGGAAGGCTCTCTAAACCTGGCTCTTCGAATTAACCACAGCGCTCAGTCGGACCTGCATTACCCCCTCTTCTCCCCTCCCCCAGCACCTTGAGACCCTCACGGCTGAGTATCTGCACTCAACAAGTACTGATTGATTGATTAAATAGGGCTGTGCCTGGCTTCTTGCAATTCTTTCTCCACCCCCTCTAGTGTGTCTGCACCTAAGACAGGGCAAGGCAGAATCTGTGCACTACAAAGATTATCCAAATTGTTTGAATGATGATGGAGTCAAGCTGACTCCATCATCGCTCCCCAACTCCGCGATGTCATCAACTGCTCCTTCAACTCCGCCACCTTTCCAGAAATATGGAAACACGCCGAACTCAGCGCCCTTCTGAAAAAACCAACAGCAGACCCCTCAGAACTGAAAAACTACCGACCCATTTCCCTCCTCCCTTTCCCAGCCAAAGTCATCGAGAAAGCCGTCAATAGCCAACTTGCAGCCTTCCTTGAATCCAACAACTCCCTGGATCCCTCACAGAACGGCTTTCGAGCCAAACACAGCACCGAAACCGCCCTCATTGCGGCGACCGACGACATCCGAGCACTCCTGGACAATGGTGAAACAGTGGCCCTCATTCTACTCGACCTCTCCGCCGCCTTCGACACTGTCTGTCATAACACCCTAATACAACGCCTCTACAACATCGACATTCAAGGAAAAGCCTTGGACTGGATCATCTCGTTCCTAACTGGGAGAACCCAGAGAGTCCGACTCCCCCCATTCTACTCAGAGCCCACCGAAGTCATCTGCGGCGTTCCTCAAGGTTCCTCTCTCAGTCCCACCCTCTTCAACGTCTACATGAGTCCCCTCGCCTCCATCGCACGTCAACACAACCTCAACATCATCTCCTACGCCGACGACACCCAGCTGATCCTTTCCCTCACCAAAGACCCCAACACCGCCAAAAACAACCTTCACGAAGGTATGAAAGAAGTAGCCGAATGGATGAAACAGAGCCGCTTAAAACTCAACTCAGACAAAACGGAAGTGCTCATCCTAGGATCCTCCCCCTCAGCTTGGGACGACTCCTGGTGGCCTTCCGCTTTGGGATCAGCGCCCACACCCACAGACCATGCACGCAACCTTGGCTTCATTCTAGACTCCTCTCTTTCAATGTCCAGACAAGTCAACGCCGTATCGTCCTCCTGCTTCGACGTCCTTCGCATTATCAAAAAGATCTTCCGCTGGATCCCCCTCGAAACAAGAAAAACTGTCACCCATGCACTGGTCACGAGTCGACTGGATTATGGCAACACACTCTACGCCGGAATTACAACAAAATTGCAGAAAAAGCTCCAGCGCATCCAAAACGCATCAGCGAGACTCATATTAGACATCCCGCGCCAAGAGCACATCACCGGTCACTTAAAAAACCTCCACTGGCTTCCCGTCAACAAAAGAATTACTTTCCGCCTTCTTACCCACGCACACAAGGCCCTTTATAATCTAGGACCCGAATGCCTCAACACCCGATTGTCCTTCTACTATCCCACCCGCCAACTAAGATCTTCCAATCAAGCCCTCGCCGCAGTCCCGCGCATCCGAAAAACCACCATGGGTGGCAGATCCTTCTCCTTCCTGGCTGCCAAGACCTGGAACTCACTCCCCACCCACCTCCGCCTTACTCAGAATCACATCTCCTTCAGAAAAGAACTGAAAACATGGCTATTCGACAAACAGTGAACCCCTCCCTCTAGCGCCTTGAGACCCTCTGGGTGAGTAGTGCGCTTTATAAATGCCTGAACTTGAACTTGAACTTTGAACACTTCTAGTTCAAGAGGAAACTTTGCCAAGAGAAGGAGCTGAAAAGCTGTCAGGAGGGGTACTGCCCCATTGCTGTGTTTGGTTTGCTGGGTTGTCCTACAGTTGCTGCTTCTGTCTTGGAGAGACTAAAGACTGGACGTTTGCTTTGCTAACCTGCTTGAGAAGATTCTTCAAGGGCTTCTGTATGCTTGCCCCTGTTAAGAAGTCTCAGGGATATGAAATACTTCATTTGTAGCCCCTGAACTCCTCTGATGGGAGTTCTGACCTGCAAAGTGATGCCAACTCCAGTCCTGAGCCCTTGGAAGCGGCTTCTGCTGCAATAAGGGCTAAAAATTCACGCATCGCCCTTCAGCACCGTTTTTCCAGTCGCAAGCTTGCCATGCGGTTAAAAAACCAACATGTCACCACGGTGTGGCAGAAAGGATTGAAGCAGCGGCTGGTCATGGCCAGAAGAACCATTGCAGCCCGAGTCCTGAGCACAATGTCTCTAACGTCCAAGACCCCCGCTCTGACTCTGGCCTTGCTGTGTGGCAGAAGGAATCAATGCATCACCTGCTTGCGGCTTGAAGAATCGACGCAGCACCTGTTTTGCCGCTGCCGTATTGACTCCAGCGTGTTTCAATTTTCCATGCATTCCACCTGTGCACCAAGTCTACATCAATGCTGGGCTTTAGTAAGGAACAGAGGCAGAGTGTCTAGAGAATCGACCCATCACCTCCAAGGCCGGACCGGCCAGCCGGGCAAGCGGGCAATTCCCCGGGAGGCTGAAGCCCCAGGAGGCCGGTATTGACACTTGGAGGCGGGTTTCAGCCTCCTGGAATGCACGTGCTTATTTCCGATCGCGGCCGCAACTTGAAAGAGTTGCTCTTGTTCTAGTGCGCATTAGTTACAGTTCAGTAAATTCGGTATAATCTGCAGCGCATTGTACGACTTCCCTGTTCAAAATCCAGTGGTTCTGCCCGATTATCTCAGTCTTGGGCGCGCCTCCCGTGTCAGTTATAGTACCCTTTACATACAAAGCTGCTTGACACATTTGCTCCACTTGTGTATACTGGGTACACCTATTTCACTGTTTGCCTTTTTCTGACCCTGAAAAGGAGTAAAAAAAAGAAAGTAAAAGATTTAAAAAAAGCTTTAATATTGTTGAATGCAAAATAGAAAAATAATTTACATAGCACACAGCTATCCGAAGGCTACTTGGTACTAGCCACCACTAATCCCAAAAGGACAAAGAGGGATTTTAGCCACACAAATCTGAATTTTGCTGCTGAAGGATACCTTTGGAAGAAATTTAATTCTAATTTTAATTCTCAGAAAATGTCATGAGTAGTTCTAGAAAATTACAGCAGCTGCGGATTGCCCAGAATAGTTCTGGAATTCTCGCTGAATTCCAAGTTACTCAGCTGCCTGTGTAAATTTGCACATGTGTAAATGTGCCTTGCAAATGCGGCAGTGCTGACAATGGTTTCTATTTGTTTTCTCTGAGATTAATAGTATCCCTCTCTCTCTCGCTCTCTCTCTTTCACACACTCATACACAAACTCTCTCTCTCTCTGATTTCAAGGCATAAACAAATAGGCCTTTGGCCCAGAGCTCCACCCTTCAGAGGGGTCCGTTGCCTTTGCTGCAGAAAGTGCACCTCTGCTGATGCCTGGACCCTGGCTGTCCAGAGTGTAATGATATAAATGATGCTATAAAAGAAGGGTTGTCTTTCATCATTGTTGACCAGATGAACAAAAGCATTTTGCACACCAAAAATAAAGGTATAATGCCTGAGTAGCTAGACAACCACAAACGTACCTGCATTCACAGTGTTTGCTCAGCCCATTACAATCCTGGATAAAGCCATAGGCCTTTTACTCCACTGGGCATTTCTTCAGTGGGCTGGAGCCATTGGAAGCCGGCCTTGAAAGCCAATGGCTAATGTGGGTGCCTCTGTCCCCGAAATAAAAAGCAGCAAACACAGGGCTGCTTCAAGAGGGCGAGAGGGATGGAGAGAGAGCGAGAACTGAGAGAGGAGAGAGTGGGTGAATAGAAAGCGGGAAAAGTGAGGACAGGAATGGAGAACGGATGGTGTGACCAGTTTTGCCAGAAGTGCTCTTGGTTTCCCAGTCTGGCCCTGACAACCTGTGTAACCTGAGAACTAGCCTTCTCTGAAGCTTGTCTCAGAGTGTTTTTCATCCTCTGCAACTTGAGGAATGGGTTTGATTTACAAAGCCTATGGGATGTGTGTAACATTGGGGATAACCCTGCTGGATGAAATCTCAGCCTGTACAACCTCTGTAACCAGACTGACCGCTCCAAACCTACCAGATCTCTGTAACCTGAGTCTAACTACCAGAGGTTATAACATATGGATAATTTAAGGGATAGCTTTGCTACTCAATTCCTTAGCCTCCGGTTTCAGCGGTACACAAACTATACTTCTTCATAAGACCAAATTTAGTATAATTTGATTCACCTGTGGAATAGGTGAGTTGTAGAACCTGAGAAACATGTGTAGTATGTGGAAAGCTCTCCTGTAAGAAATATAAGCCTGTGCAGTCAGGGATAGCTGCCTGAGGTTGTGATCTTGTGTAGACTAAGAAGCAGTGCTTCTGTACTGAATTTGAACACGCGAGGTCAGTGCAGCCTCATGAATAGCTCTTCTGTTCGAGAGCTTCTTATGTAAAACCTCTAACCTGCAAAAAAAGCTCAAAGATCTGTGCAACATTGGAAAGTACAAAAATCTGAGAATATATAATCTCTATACCACGAATAGGAGCTCTCAGGCCTGAATTTACAAGATTTCTATACCCTGACAGATCACTGCCTGAGCTTTTAAGAAAAGTGTACAGGGCCGGACTGGTCGTGGCAGGCATCCGACGTTTCACCGGGAGGCAGGAAGGGTGGGGGCAGTTTTGCAACGGTGGGGGCTAATTTTGTTACAGAGGGCTGGTTATGCAGCAGCGCTGCAATATCAGCTCCCAGTAGCAAAAGCAGCAATGCTTCACACTTCAACACTACCGCCCCCCCCCCCCCCCCGGGGGCTGGTCCGACAAAATTGCCAAGGCTGCTTTGGGTTCCCAGTCAGGCCCTGATCACCTCCCCTCACAGCAAGAAACCAACCCATCACCTCCTCTCTCAGTAAGGAACCAATGCGTCACCTCCCCTGCGTAGCAGAAGAAACCGACACATCACCTCCCCTTGAGCAAGGAAAAGATGCATCACCTTCCCTGAGGTAAGGAACAGATGCATCACTTTACTTTTCAAAAAACACAAAGGGCCTTGACTCAAAACTCAGCAAGGCTGAGCCAACTTTGAATAAACTAAACAACAACAACTGCCAGTGCTGAGAGCCTACCTAAACTGATTTTAATCTGAAACAAAAATGGTTATTATGAATATAACAAACAACCTGCTTTATAAATTGCAACTGAGTATTTTATTTCCTTTTCAATGTTTGAACCATATACTTTTTTTATGCATGGAAATACAAAAATGTTTATATACACAATATACAACACAGTGAATAAACGCCACACTTAGACAAAACAATTTAACCGTTTATGCAAAATTACACACTCTTGGCCAATCAATCATACTCCATTCAACAAAACACACATACTATGATCTCGATGTCAATGTCTCTTTAAACTTAACAAACAACTAAATGTTTCTTGTGGTAATGAATTCTATGTACAATTCTTTCGTGGTTCATCAAGTTAACAGTGAGACTTTTCACTCTATCTTTAACACAAACTTTTTTTATAAGAAGAGAAAAAAATATTTGAAAGACCCGAGATCAGGTTGGTCTACGCGTTTCAAACCCCGTTAGTTCCCGGGGTTCTCCTCAGGACCAAAATTGTCACTTGTGAGCCAGTGCTCCCCTTGCAACTTAGTTTGAAGATCCAACGTTAAAAAGCACTACGGGGCCGCTGTTGGCTGGCGGTGTCTCCGTCTGATAAAGTCTGTATAAACAATCCTCTAGACCGGTGCTAATTTAGGGCCATTTGGTGTGGCGGGACCGCGGTAAAATCCGCTAGTTGGACCTTACTGAAGGGGACTGGATGCTTCTCCTTCGCGCATTCAATGCCAAGCATTGCCAAGCATTGCCAAGCATTGAATGCGCGAAGGAGAAGCATCCAGTCCCCTTCAGTAAGGTCCAACTAGCGGATTTTACCGCGGTCCCGCCACACCAAATGACCCTAAATTAGCACCGGTCTAGAGGATTGTTTATACAGACTTTATCAGACGGAGACACCGCCAGCCAACAGCGGCCCCGTAGTGCTTTTTAACGTTGGATCTTCAAACTAAGTTGCAAGGGGAGCACTGGCTCACAAGTGACAATTTTGGTCCTGAGGAGAACCCCGGGAACTAACGGGGTTTGAAACGCGTAGACCAACCTGATCTCGGGTCTTTCAAATATTTTTTTCTCTTCTTATAAAAAAAGTTTGTGTTAAAGATAGAGTGAAAAGTCTCACTGTTAACTTGATGAACCACGAAAGAATTGTACATAGAATTCATTACCACAAGAAACATTTAGTTGTTTGTTAAGTTTAAAGAGACATTGACATCGAGATCATAGTATGTGTGTTTTGTTGAATGGAGTATGATTGATTGGCCAAGAGTGTGTGATTTTGCATAAACGGTTAAATTGTTTTGTCTAAGTGTGGCGTTTATTCACTGTGTTGTATATTGTGTATATAAACATTTTTGTATTTCCATGCATAAAAAAAGTATATGGTTCAAACATTGAAAAGGAAATAAAATACTCAGTTGCAATTTATAAAGCAGGTTGTTTGTTATATTCATAATAACCATTTTTGTTTCAGATTAAAATCAGTTTAGGTAGGCTCTCAGCACTGGCAGTTGTTGTTGTTTAGTTTATTCACTTTACTTTTCAGCACCTCACCTCCCCAGCACCTGTTTTCGTCTTGTGATTTTGACATCTCCCAGGTACTTTGCACAAAAAGTGACGCATGCATCGTTTTAGGTGGACTGGACTGATTTAAACCATTTCAAAGTGCCGGGTCTGGTGGCTCAGTGGCAGGGCCGGTCTGGCTACCGGGCAGTTAGGAATGCTGCTGAGCTGGGGGCTGATTTCGTTAATGGGGACCTGTGTGAGCTAAGCAAAATTCGTGTTGCTTTCAGTATTTCGAAGCACACGCAGGTTTCCATGGACGAAATCAGCCCCCACTGCAGTAAAATCAGGCAGCAGCTCGGCAGCATTCCAAACTGCCCGGTAGCCAGTCCGGCCCTGCTCAGTGGACTAATGCGTCCACTTCAGAGGCCTGTGTTCAACCTCATGATCACAGGTTCAAATCCCGGGGGGTCCACTCAGCATTTCATCCATCTGAAGTCGATAAAATTAGTACCATTAAGTTGGGTAAAAATAAACATCTGTTATTCCGTGCCAAGATACCTCTGGGTGAACGTGTGCTTTACAAATACACATTATGTTATATCTTGATCTATGTATGTTGGATTTTTGGTGTTTTCGTCATGTTTGGTTTAGATAAAGACAGTTTATTTTTCTAAACTGGTGTGGTGTCCATTTGTACTATTTTCACTGTTACTGGGCATTTATGTACAAAGGTTTTACACATTGCCCCTGAGATAAGCCTAACTGTTTGTGCCAAGCTACTTAGGGGGGAGAGCAGGGGTTGTCTTGGGTGTGTAATTCCCTTATCCTGACAAGAATGAAGGGTCCCTATTTGGACAGGGTGAAAGGTAGGCCAACTATATACCCCCCTTTTCTAACAATACCTTTATTTAACTATGTTATAAACATAATTTTTGTAAAATCAAAAGGTCTTGGCTAAAACAGGCTTAAAAACGCCAAAACGTATGGCATTGTCTGTCAGCCAAGAAAGAAAAAAAGGAAGGAAGGAAGAGGAAGGCAAGAAAGAAAGTAGAAACAAGAATGAATACAAATAGATGAAGGCAAGAAAGAATAAAAAAAATAGATGAAAGCAAGAACGAGAGAGAAAGGCAAGAAAGAAAGATAGAAAGAAAGAGAGAAAGAGGGAGGAAAGGACCAAAGAAAGAAGAATGAATTAAAGGAAGAAAGAAAGACAAACAAACCGAGAAAGAAAGAAACAAAAAAACAAAGAGAAAAGAAAGGAAAACAAATAAAGAAGAGGAATGCAATAAAGAAAGAAGAAAGAAACAAAGAAGCAAAGAAAGAAAGGGAAAGAAATAAAGAAGGAGAAAAGAAATAAGAAGGAAATATGGGAGGAATGAAGGAAAGAAAGAGGGAATGACAGTCCGACATGACTGCAATGATAAAGCACCTTTGTGAGGTTATATTTGGAGTTCAAGTGAGCCACTGGAATGGTGTGAAAAAGACACAGTCAGATAGACAAAGCCCACTGCCAAAGAAATTTACATCAGAGAAAGCTCAAATGTGCTATGTAATTTCATTTGGTAGAAATTGTCCTGCTATAAAATCAGGCACTGCAAACAAAGGCAACAGTAAGTATTAATACTGGAGGTAACTACCTTGAATGCAGATGTGCTCTTGAGGAAGGGCTAAATGCAGTCACTCAAAATTAAGTTAACCAGTAGTGGCTGAAGTAAGCTGACCTATTACTACCATTTTGTATGCTGTGGTGGGTGAAAGCAACATATGCTACAGTCTAATGGATAAAGAGAGGTGGCTGAAAGACCATTTAAGTACATGTATTATACATGTAATTTCAGTAAATTTGAAAGTTCTTGGCTAACACCAGATTTAAAAAAGGCTGGACGATGTGGTCCTAAACAACTGCAGCTGAATAACAGAATAAATCTTGAAGTCTCCGGCCCCTTCTGACTTCAAAAAACATCCTCCCTTTCTTGTATCCCCGTATATGGTCAGCAGATGTGATGGCATCAGGCAGTGATCATATCCATTAAAGATCCAGGTTGAGATAGCATTTCTCAATCTTAGAAAGAAGAGAATATATCAGTCTCTCAGTCTGATTAGTTTCTGTGATGACACCTGGATATCACAGAAAGGGCATGCTCCCCTCGTCTTCTGGAGTTAAGCAATAAGCTTGTTAGCGGCCAACCCCTCAGGCACCTCAACTCACCTCTTCCATTTCCATTATTAACTATCAGCCACATGCATCAAGCTAAAAACTGGTCGCAAACGGGCTGCGACCAGTATTTTTGCATTTGGGATGCATCATCCCAAATGCAAAATCGCAATTTAAGGAATCTCTAAATTGAGATTCTTTAAATTACGATTGCATTTAAGGAATCCCAGATTCCTTAAATGCAATGCATCAAAGTAAAAAAAATGTGCGATTTCGCTAATAGGGGTAGCAGATTACCATGAAGTTGGACTTTATGATAATTTGCAAAAACTTTGAAAAATGCACTTTTGTGCATTTTTCAGAGTTTCATGTTGCCCACACACATACCCTTAGGGCATGTGTGTGGGTAACATATGTGCATGGATCAATTTCAGGGGTGCAACAGGGTGTCCTTTTGACACCCTAGCACCCTTGAAATTGCATTCTCAATTTGCGATTCTCTAATTGAGATTCGCAAATTGAGAATGTCTTCCCATTCATTCCTATGGGCCTCTAGGCCCATATGATTGATTGGGAAGGTATTCCTTAATTGCGACTCGCAAATTGCGAGTCGCAATTAAGGAATGTTTAGAAATCGCAACTTTTTTAGCAATTTCTACATGCATAGGGTTTTCAGATTCTTTAATTGCGATTCCTTAAAAATCGCAATTAAGGAATTGTAAATGTAAATGTACTATACTTGCATAGCGCACAAATCGACCCCAGCTGGGGTATCTCGGCGCTGGTACGAATACCACTGTGGAACCCTTCCTCGCTTTTCCCTGTGAAGTTGCCACTCCTGGGCACCCCAAGGTGAAGCCAGGCATCCTAGCGTTGTGGGGGCCGTTGTAGAGATTAAGCAAACTATTGCCCAGGGTTGCAGAGTGGGACCCATGATTAGAATGGGCACCGAGGCAAAAATGATCAGGTCCAAGGAAATTGAGCCCAAGACCCGCCGAGGCGGGAATTGAACCCTGGTCCCAGGCTAGACCTCTGCATCAGGGTCTGCCGCTCTAACCATTGAGCCACACTTCTCCACTTGGCAAAAGCCAACAATGATGCATGTGCCTGTAAGTCCTTAACCACATCCCTACATAGGCCTGAGAGCAGTGTGTTGACCTGCTTGGAATAGCCTAGGTAGATATAGAGATAGTTTTAGTGAAATTGGATGACCCCATAGATCAGTTCAAAGGTAGACATTTGGCAATTATAGGGAAGATTTTGGATTGCTTTACTAATGCAGTTTGGATCTTTTTTTTGGATGTGTTTTTTTCCTCATCATATTTTTCCACTTTCCTATATGTTTAGTTCTAGAATATCTTTTGTTATTTATAATAACTGAAAATATTTATGGGCTTCATAAATTTTCCCATTTTTCAATGACCAACCTCTACGACGCATATGAGGCATTTAGTTTTCATTACCCTCTATCTTAACTCTCCTTCATCCTGTGTAGTATTTCTATATAGTGCGTTTCCCCAACCTATCCTTCTCTGTGCTTCCCAATGAACCTTCCTTTTGTTTCTTACACATATACAGATGTCCATTTGTTCATGCCATGTTTTTTTTTTATCATGGTACTAATGTTGAATGACCCTGCATGACACTGATGGACAGGATTTCCCACTCTACAGCATATTACAAGTATTTGTCGACCACGCTCTCTGTCATTTAATGGTGGCAGAACCTTCTTTTGCATACTTCTCTAGTATATGAAGGGTAACATTTTGGTTTGTCAGGAATGCAGATGGATTTCTTGCTTTGATATGCAGTGTTTCAGTGAAGGCCTTTTGGGGTTTATGTTTGGCCTGACAATGTACCTATAAATGTCATTTTATGTTCTGTATCCAGATGTCAGCTGACTCACACGTTACTGTCTCTACTGTTGACTTTCCAGCATGTTCGCTCCATAATTCTCTTTAAGTGAATGTTGTCCAGTGTTGGTTCCTTGGTGCATGCTCTTTATCACACATGCCTTTAGAACAAAATTTGTTGTAAAGGCATGCGTGGTAAAGGCATGCATGGGAAAGATGCCGTCATGGTTCAGAGCATGTGTTTAGGCATGCGTGGTTGTATCATACAGCCATATACAAGTAGTGTAACACAAATTACATTGAAATAGTACATAATAAAAATGTCATCAAAATTAGAAAACAAATAAACCAGAATTTCTACAATAATGAAAAGATACTACTTAAGAGTGTGTTTAAAATCATGAAAACCTATTTTTTAATACTTTTTCAGATTTGAAAAGAAGGGGAGGAAACAGGAAAAAGGAGAAGGGGAAGAAACCCCAAGTATTTGGTACTAAAGAAATATGTAAGCCACTGCCTTAAATGTATCCCATAATAGCAGTGGGGAAACTTCAGGAGTCCATTGGACTAAAAACATTCAGAAGTGAAGGAATTAAAGGAAAAAGAATAATGTGACTCTTGAAGCAAAGAGTTATTAAATCCCTACCTGTCTAGTAGTAGATGGAATCAGATCTAAATCAGTTATCAATGGAGCGTGACCTGAAAGCACAATGGGGTCAACACTTGCAGTGGTCAGGTATTGGGATCATTCTCTGCTCAAGAAAATATGATTCAGCCTGGAGAGTGATCCATGAACAAGAGAATAAAATGTGTAATCCCTGGTGGTAGGGTGACATAATCTGCAAGAATCAAGTAGAGCTCCATTTGGTATAGAAGAACAGAATTGTCTATGCATTTTGTTAGGTACAAATCTAACTGAGGACTGTCGATCAAGGAATGGGTCCATTATCTGACTGCAATCACCCCCCAAAATAAAATAGGAATCATCGCTTTGAAGACAAATATTTTTTGCATGGCAAGCCAAAATTTATAATCATCTTGAGTAGGACCTTAAACTTTAAATACATTTTTGGGGAATTTATTGATAAGTAAGCAAACAACAAGGGGACTTGGCTTGGACGCATGGCGAGCTGGACACGGAGTAGAGCAGCTCCTGCCCACACACGTTGAAATCCTTCCAAATCCTGGCAGACTGGTGATTATTCCCCCAGAAGAGGGGGTCAGAACCCCCGCTGGTCCCGTGAGTTAGGACTGTAGGCGGAGCGGCCTGCTCAGCGGACCTGAAAACCGGTCTTTCTCCCTGAAGGTGCTGGCGGCCGCCCCGTGGACAACATGGTGGCGCTGCCGAGATCGGCCTGAATCCCTGCTGCTGGCCGCCTGTGCTGGTCCGGCCCCCTGCTGTGTAATCTGGTGCGGCGGGGCTACCGGCGGCTCGACGATCATGACTTGCTGTAAAAAAAGCCCTTTGGGACCGCATAGGTGGAGGTCGGACCCTGCTTAGGCCTGGAAATAGCGGCCTGGAGAGGTCCCCGGGGCCGGATCCTATGCGACCCTGGGGCTTCAGTGGGCCATGGTAGGCCCAGGTAGTAGATTTCCTTCTGGTGCCATCAGGACCCGCGGCTAGAGAGGCTCCCCAGACCTGACTGCACTCTTGGCAGCCCCCTTGTTGGAGACCTCTGTGAGGAGAAGTGACGACCTTGTGCCTGGAGGCCCTCCGGATCAGGTTCAGACGGAGGTACCGGCGCTGGGGGAGTGTGTGGCAGTCGGTGCCCGGGGATGTGCTAATTGGGGTCAAGGTCGATTATACTCCCGATATGACTGATATGGTGGGCTATATAAGTTGCATCAAGTGGCACTATGAACAATGATTTATGGTCTAGTTTGCCACACGGGCCAATTTGTCATCATGGGGGGCTAATATAGGGCGTATATTTAATGTGCCCTAGCCGCCAGGTGGGGCAACTTATTATATAGGGGATTGACATAGAGCGATTTACGCATGTTTCGTTTTCCTGCTGATGCCTACTGCATGCATTTTTACCGAGGGTACCTCACCTCATCACCACCCATGTCTTCTCGCTTTCTCCTTGGGGAGGACGAATGTAGACGGGTGGGCAATTCAGTTACGGTGTCTTCGGGGGTTATATATGCCCCGTTGTGTATTAAGGTAAGCATATGAATACGATGCCTGTCAGTGATGAGTTTTTGCCTTTTTGAATTCCCAGGCGCTTTTCTTATGCTAGCTCTATGCTTTTGTCTACATCTCAGTAGGACGTACGACCGTTATTCCGGTTGTCATCCTTTCTAGTTGTGGCAGTGGGTTATATATGCCTATTTTGATTAATAAGGGGAGTGTTTTTGTTGCTGGGCAGACAGTGTTGGATACGTTTGCATATTGGGTTTTTAACCTTACGACTGCTGAAAGGTCTTGCCTCGGTCTGTCTCTTCCCCATTTTTGTATTAGAATTATGGGCCCACTACGTTCCTAATATTGGAATTGACTGAGTTCTAATGTGAAACATACGACATTTCCAAATGTTTTAAAGAATATAGAGGTATGATTTTGATGCCAGTATTCCACATAGGCTATTTTTTTACCAATAATCATACTGCCGGGCAAACCTGCTCTCTTTGTTGATTTATTCCCCTTTCATTCCTAGTACCCTTACCTAGGTCAAGTCTACGTGTCACTGTAACCACCTCTGATCTTGGAAGAATAAGGTTGCTAGATTTTGTCCTTACGAAGACTGTACATAAGGTGAGACTGTCCTCTAAGAAAGGCGGCGGGTGTTAAAGGGAAATTTAGTCCTTGATTCTCCTGGTATTAGGGTTATATGGATGATATTGACAACCAATTCTGTTAATTGTCTTTTTGACTATTGAGTCCTGTGATTTGGTTAAGGGAACTTGCCAGATATTGGGCTTACTGGTGCTTACATTGATTTGTTTAATTTTATACTTCCCCAACATAGATATCTTGCTTTAGGTACGCAAGCAAAGACGTTGGACCATAAGATTTTGATCTGATCTTTGAGACATTTTCATGTTGTCGTAAATGTAAAAGGACCTTCCCATGAGGTGAGATTTATCCATAAGACAATATGTCTTGTGGACTAGGGGGCCATTTCCTTGTTTCCCCTGGGCCCGGGCGCAATAAAAACGTATTCAATTACGTCAAGCTAGCCTTCATTCTTGTGGGCAATACCTGATACTGGCATCACTCTGTAGACATATCCTGTGACTACATAAACTTAATATTTAGATAAGTCTGTTTGTATTGGAAGTTTGATATCTCTGTACTTATGGGATATAGGATCTTGTTGCTTTATTTAGAACGGAACTTAAAACACTTGGATTACTTTTTTCCTGACCTTTGTGCTGGAACCACAAGAGATTACCGAGGTGAGATTATTTGTAGTTCTTGGTACTTTGTGTTGGTTTCCAGGCGTAGGGTCTCATGTTTTGTTTGGATTATTGACACAGAGACATTCCATTTTAGCTATTACCCGTGAGTTTTTATAAAACGTAATATTTGCTACACAATGAACATGCAAAAATCTATCTGTAGACGCTTTGTAGCTTTGTCTGCACAATCAGTCTATAGATAACTTAGTCTCTCTTCTTTTTTCATTTCACCTTTTTCAGCCCCCTTTTTTCATCGCGTTCATTGAATGAAAAAGACTGTTTATACTTTTCTCCCCATAAATACGTGTAAATAATTGATAGGGTGTGTAATTGTGATTATGAATATATCTTTTTGACCTCATATTTAGTAAATGGGCATAATGTTGCTCATTAGATTTTTGGGTGTTCTTGTGTATATGTATATATATGTTACCCCCTTCCTGCTATGTGTCATTTCATTAGGTATGTACTATATCCAAGCAATGCGTCCATTATGGCTACTCTGTCCTAATAGACCTGTTAGACCTAACGGGATTATACATATTTACACATGTATAGTCAATGTAAAATCTGTCTAGTGGGATAGGGCTGGGTTTATTCTTTTTGTTTATATATATATATATATTGAAAACAAGTTGCCACAGCATTGAAAAGGTCACACGACAGCGCCCCGACCTTCTGGTCTGTTAAGCCTCGCTGCAACCTGCATTTCACCCACCACAGATTCTTTTCATGTAGCTGACGCGTTTCGAGGCCAAGTCGCCTCTTCTTCATGAGCTTGAAAAGAGCCAGGCATCGAGTGTTCACTTCAACAAGTATGTTTTTATTCAATGACATCCTTAGTAGGTTGGGCTTACAGCCCCTTTGCATTGTAGGATTCGTAGTCCCATGAAGTGAATAATTAATAACTTTTAGTAAGTTCGTGTCCTGGTTTTAAAATAATAAGCATTGTTTCACCTTCGTAGGTAGGCAGGTTCCCAGCAGGTTCTGTGTGCAGAAGGACGCTGTGCCGGATAGAAAGAACACGTTCTTTCTCACAGCCTTTCACCACGGAAATGGTGCTCCTTTTCCACGGCGGGCGGCCGTGTTGATTAGGTTGAAAACAAGTTGCCACAGCATTGAAAAGGTCACACGACAGCGCCCCGACCTTCTGGTCTGTTAAGCCTCGCTGCAACCTGCATTTCACCCACCACAGATTCTTTTCATGTAGCTGACGCGTTTCGAGGCCAAGTCGCCTCTTCTTCATGAGCTTGAAAAGAGCCAGGCATCGAGTGTTCACTTCAACAAGTATGTTTTTATTCAATGACATCCTTAGTAGGTTGGGCTTACAGCCCCTTTGCATTGTAGGATTCGTAGTCCCATGAAGTGAATAATTAATAACTTTTAGTAAGTTCGTGTCCTGGTTTTAAAATAATAAGCATTGTTTCACCTTCGTAGGTAGGCAGGTTCCCAGCAGGTTCTGTGTGCAGAAGGACGCTGTGCCGGATAGAAAGAACACGTTCTTTCTCACAGCCTTTCACCACGGAAATGGTGCTCCTTTTCCACGGCGGGCGGCCGTGTTGATTAGGTTGAAAACAAGTTGCCACAGCATTGAAAAGGTCACACGACAGCGCCCCGACCTTCTGGTCTGTTAAGCCTCGCTGCAACCTGCATTTCACCCACCACAGATTCTTTTCATGTAGCTGACGCGTTTCGAGGCCAAGTCGCCTCTTCTTCATGAGCTTGAAAAGAGCCAGGCATCGAGTGTTCACTTCAACAAGTATGTTTTTATTCAATGACATCCTTAGTAGGTTGGGCTTACAGCCCCTTTGCATTGTAGGATTCGTAGTCCCATGAAGTGAATAATTAATAACTTTTAGTAAGTTCGTGTCCTGGTTTTAAAATAATAAGCATTGTTTCACCTTCGTAGGTAGGCAGGTTCCCAGCAGGTTCTGTGTGCAGAAGGACGCTGTGCCGGATAGAAAGAACACGTTCTTTCTCACAGCCTTTCACCACGGAAATGGTGCTCCTTTTCCACGGCGGGCGGCCGTGTTGATTAGGTTGAAAACAAGTTGCCACAGCATTGAAAAGGTCACACGACAGCGCCCCGACCTTCTGGTCTGTTAAGCCTCGCTGCAACCTGCATTTCACCCACCACAGATTCTTTTCATGTAGCTGACGCGTTTCGAGGCCAAGTCGCCTCTTCTTCATGAGCTTGAAAAGAGCCAGGCATCGAGTGTTCACTTCAACAAGTATGTTTTTATTCAATGACATCCTTAGTAGGTTGGGCTTACAGCCCCTTTGCATTGTAGGATTCGTAGTCCCATGAAGTGAATAATTAATAACTTTTAGTAAGTTCGTGTCCTGGTTTTAAAATAATAAGCATTGATTCACCTTCGTAGGTAGGCAGGTTCCCAGCAGGTTCTGTGTGCAGAAGGACGCTGTGCCGGATAGAAAGAACACGTTCTTTCTCACAGCCTTTCACCACGGAAATGGTGCTCCTTTTCCACGGCGGGCGGCCGTGTTGATTAGGTTGAAAACAAGTTGCCACAGCATTGAAAAGGCCACACGACAGCGCCCCGACCTTCTGGTCTGTTAAGCCTCGCTGCAACCTGCATTTCACCCACCACAGATTCTTTTCATGTAGCTGACGCGTTTCGAGGCCAAGTCGCCTCTTCTTCATGAGCTTGAAAAGAGCCAGGCATCGAGTGTTCACTTCAACAAGTATGTTTTTATTCAATGACATCCTTAGTAGGTTGGGCTTACAGCCCCTTTGCATTGTAGGATTCGTAGTCCCATGAAGTGAATAATTAATAACTTTTAGTAAGTTCGTGTCCTGGTTTTAAAATAATAAGCATTGTTTCACCTTCGTAGGTAGGCAGGTTCCCAGCAGGTTCTGTGTGCAGAAGGACGCTGTGCCGGATAGAAAGAACACGTTCTTTCTCACAGCCTTTCACCACGGAAATGGTGCTCCTTTTCCACGGCGGGCGGCCGTGTTGATTAGGTTGAAAACAAGTTGCCACAGCATTGAAAAGGTCACACGACAGCGCCCCGACCTTCTGGTCTGTTAAGCCTCGCTGCAACCTGCATTTCACCCACCACAGATTCTTTTCATGTAGCTGACGCGTTTCGAGGCCAAGTCGCCTCTTCTTCATGAGCTTGCGAATCCTACAATGGGACTACGAATCCTACAATGCAAAGGGGCTGTAAGCCCAACCTACTAAGGATGTCATTGAATAAAAACATACTTGTTGAAGTGAACACTCGATGCCTGGCTCTTTTCAAGCTCATGAAGAAGAGGCGACTTGGCCTCGAAACGCGTCAGCTACATGAAAAGAATCTGTGGTGGGTGAAATGCAGGTTGCAGCGAGGCTTAACAGACCAGAAGGTCGGGGCGCTGTCGTGTGACCTTTTCAATGCTGTGGCAACTTGTTTTCAACCTAATCAACACGGCCGCCCGCCGTGGAAAAGGAGCACCATTTCCGTGGTGAAAGGCTGTGAGAAAGAACGTGTTCTTTCTATCCGGCACAGCGTCCTTCTGCACACAGAACCTGCTGGGAACCTGCCTACCTACGAAGGTGAAACAATGCTTATTATTTTAAAACCAGGACACGAACTTACTAAAAGTTATTAATTATTCACTTCATGGGACTACGAATCCTACAATGCAAAGGGGCTGTAAGCCCAACCTACTAAGGATGTCATTGAATAAAAACATACTTGTTGAAGTGAACACTCGATGCCTGGCTCTTTTCAAGCTCATGAAGAAGAGGCGACTTGGCCTCGAAACGCGTCAGCTACATGAAAAGAATCTGTGGTGGGTGAAATGCAGGTTGCAGCGAGGCTTAACAGACCAGAAGGTCGGGGCGCTGTCGTGTGACCTTTTCAATGCTGTGGCAACTTGTTTTCAACCTAATCAACACGGCCGCCCGCCGTGGAAAAGGAGCACCATTTCCGTGGTGAAAGGCTGTGAGAAAGAACGTGTTCTTTCTATCCGGCACAGCGTCCTTCTGCACACAGAACCTGCTGGGAACCTGCCTACCTACGAAGGTGAAACAATGCTTATTATTTTAAAACCAGGACACGAACTTACTAAAAGTTATTAATTATTCACTTCATGGGACTACGAATCCTACAATGCAAAGGGGCTGTAAGCCCAACCTACTAAGGATGTCATTGAATAAAAACATACTTGTTGAAGTGAACACTCGATGCCTGGCTCTTTTCAAGCTCATGAAGAAGAGGCGACTTGGCCTCGAAACGCGTCAGCTACATGAAAAGAATCTGTGGTGGGTGAAATGCAGGTTGCAGCGAGGCTTAACAGACCAGAAGGTCGGGGCGCTGTCGTGTGACCTTTTCAATGCTGTGGCAACTTGTTTTCAACCTAATCAACACGGCCGCCCGCCGTGGAAAAGGAGCACCATTTCCGTGGTGAAAGGCTGTGAGAAAGAACGTGTTCTTTCTATCCGGCACAGCGTCCTTCTGCACACAGAACCTGCTGGGAACCTGCCTACCTACGAAGGTGAAACAATGCTTATTATTTTAAAACCAGGACACGAACTTACTAAAAGTTATTAATTATTCACTTCATGGGACTACGAATCCTACAATGCAAAGGGGCTGTAAGCCCAACCTACTAAGGATGTCATTGAATAAAAACATACTTGTTGAAGTGAACACTCGATGCCTGGCTCTTTTCAAGCTCATGAAGAAGAGGCGACTTGGCCTCGAAACGCGTCAGCTACATGAAAAGAATCTGTGGTGGGTGAAATGCAGGTTGCAGCGAGGCTTAACAGACCAGAAGGTCGGGGCGCTGTCGTGTGACCTTTTCAATGCTGTGGCAACTTGTTTTCAATATATATATATATATATATATATAATTACCTACTGGCGGTCGCCAGTAGGTAGTTATAGTTAGGATCGTTTTCCATAGGAAATCCGCAACATTCTATTGGGAATAACTTTGGCGCCAAATGAGGGATCTGCCTGTAATTTTCCTTAACTTTGCCTCGCTGCGCTCCGCTCCTTCCCTGAAAGTTTCGGGGGGATCCGTCAAGCGGGGGCCGAGATAAAAGGGGGGCCCCAAAACGTGTTTTCCCCATGTTAATTTCCATAGGGCGGTTGGACTCACTTTTAGCCCGAACGGCTGAATGGATTTCCACCAAACTTGGCAAAATTGTAGGGACTGGTACCCCGATGTGCCTTTGCTATGTCTCAAGATATATGCTCCAGTGGTTTTTACGAAAATTAACTTTGAAAAAAAATATATTGGGCTACATTGGGCTATATATATGTTAGAGCCCAAATGTAGCCAAATGTAGCCCCATGTAGCCCAAAGATGGCCACCAGAGACAAAAAAACAAATGTAGCCCAAATATCAGCCAGATGTAGCCCAACTATAGCCCAATGACAGAATGTCCCAGAGTGTTCTAAAGAACAACTAGAGCGCTAACAGTCTTACTTATGACAAAGGTATGGCACACCTGAAGTCATCTTGATTGGAATAAAGTGTTAACACTTAAAACATTTAATTTGCAAAGGAACAAAATGAGGGGGTTCATTTTGCCATAGAAATTATGATTAGTGCTGAAGAAAGAAAAATTAGGGCACATTTTGAGTGACTTCTCAAATCCTCTTATATTTCATGAAAAAAATTCTGATATGCAGTCTCCCAAGATGGCCACCAGAGACAAAAGAGCCCAAATAAAGCCCAAATATCAGCCAGATGTAGCCCAACTATAGCCCAATGACAGAATGTCCCAGAGTGTTCTAAAGAACAACTAGAACGCTAACAGTCTTACTTATGACAAAAGTATGGCACACCTGCACACCTGAAGTCATCTTGATTGGAATAAAGTGTTAACACTTAATACATTTAATTTGAAAACGAACAAAATGAGGGGTTTCATTTTGCCATAGAAATTTTATATATATACATATACATATATATATATATATATATATATATATATATATTCACTGAAAAAACCATAGGTTTCACACCAGTTATAGTTAGGTGGAAATTTTACTCGCATAAAACCATTGAAATTCCCACGTTATAGTTAGTTGGACTCACTATAACTTGCGCATGCAATGCACTGCTGATGACGTCACATATTACATCACTCATGACATGGTCAGTGACATCACTCATGACATCACTGATGACATCTCAAATGACATCACTGATGACATCATCCAGTGAATGTGTATCTTTCTGAAAAATAAATATTTTTTATATATGTATATCTAAAGGTTGATGGAAGAATAAATGGGTAAATAAATGTCTAAATGGATGTTTTTTTGTGTAAAATTGATTGGTTAACTGACTTATTAAATGTATCTTAGTGAATACATAGATTAGCGCGTAATATTTAAATATTTAAATATCTGTATCTACATGAGTGTGTATATGGGTTATTAGTTGTTTTTTTGAGTATCAGTATCAGTGTCTGTATGGTTCGGTGGGGGATATTACTTAGAGCACAGATGCATGAATGAGTGACTCACTATTTGTATGTATTTTGAAGACCGCATGTGTGCAAGACTTTATGGGTGGATGATTGTGTGTATGGGTGGGTTAGTGAGTATGTGATTTATAATTGATTGTTTAAGAGAGTAAATATGTTTCCGTTTCTGTAGAAGTATGTGTAGTGGTGTGTATATAGCAGTATAATCAAGTAAATGTTTTTTTGATAATTTATTTGCATGTGTGAATTTGTGTGTGAGTAACTATATGGATGAGTATTAGTGTGTAACAGGATGTATAGGTGTATGAGTACATATGATGAGTAAGTACATGCATGAGTGACTATATAGAACTGTTGGTGAATGAGTGGATGTGTATGTAGATGTTGGAATTACCTAATACGTTGTTGTAATTGGTATTGGTTTCTCCTTTTGTAAGAAAATGTTAATTTCTGTTTTTGAATGTGTGTGTCAAAGGTTATTTTATGCTGATAGGAGGTCTGCCACTTTGTCACAAGGATGTTGTCATCAGTGATGTCATTTAAGATGCCAATAGTGATGTCATGAGTGATGTCACTGACCATGTCATGAGTGATGTAATATGTGACGTCATCAGCAGTGCATTGCACGCGCAAGTTATAGTGAGTCCAACTAACTATAACGTGGGAATTTCAATGGTTTTATGCAAGTAAAATTTCCACCTAACTATAACTGGTGTGAAACCTATGGTTTTTTCAGTGAATATATATATATATATATAATTTTTTTGTGTGCTCCATCTTCTTTGATTGTGCTTTTTAAACAGCCTGTTGATTCGTTTTATTTTGTTATATTTTAAATGTTGTCTAATAATGTTTTTTGTATATATATGTGTAGTATGTATTATATATTTGTGTTGTATGTCTGCATATTTAGGGCTAGATGTGGGTGGGCAAATACCGGTCGGTAACGCCGAAATTCGGTAAATTTCAGTGTTACTGACCGGTATTTAGCCATGTGCGATGTAGGTATTAACGATCTGCATCGGTAATAAAGATTCGGTAAAAATAAGGAAAACCAGTTACCGATTCCTTATTTACCGATTGGCAGATAAAAATACTGAATCGGTAAATAAGGAATCAGTAAAAATTCGGTAATGCGATGTACCAAAAATCGGTAATACCGAATTTGCTTAAAATCGGTATTTAAGAATCTGTAATTAGCACTGACTCAAAGCAGGTGGTAATCAGGTGCACTGCATAAAAACAGCCCCAAAATGCAACTGTGTGAACACAATGGCGGCCCTCTACGTGATAGCAAGGCGTCTACGTTTGCGAGCAGCAGGACTGAGGATCTGGAGACGGGAGGAGTGTGTGTACAGAGTGCGTATCACACACTTTCAACTGACTGAGGCTGAAATCCATGAGAGGTAGAGGCTACACCCAAACACCATCCTGGACCTGATACGGGACCTGGACCCACTCCTGGAGCACCAGACACCAAGGGCTCACGCAATACCCACTCGTGTACAGGTACTCTGTTGCCTGCACCTCCTGGCATCTGGCAGTTATCAAGGGGTAATAACTGTGGCAGGTGGAGTCTCACAGAGTTGCCTGTCGTGTTTCTTCAGGAAATTGGTGGAAGCCATGTTGCAAAGGATGGCACACTTCATCAAATTCCCCAGCACACAGGCAGAACTGCTGGAGACCAAGTTGGACTTTTATCAGAAGGCCCTGTTTCCCCACGTCATTGGTTGCATTGAAGGGACACATATACCAATCTGCCCACCCACATGACTGAGTACATCTACCGCAATCGCAAGTCCACACATTCCATAAATGTACAGGTCGTATGTGATGCGTCTAACATTATCACGGACATAGTCGCAAAATTTCCAGGGAGCACCCATGATTCATACATATTCAGGAACAGTGGGATCTATACCCATCTCGTTGCTGGTGAATTTGGAGAAGGCTACCTGCTAGGTAAAAACATGTGACACCCCCTGAAGTATACACCTGTTGCTGCGATTGTAGACTGTTAATTACTTACTTCTCACACATAGGTGACAGTGCCTATGCGGTTCGCTCTTTCATCCTGACTCCGTACCTGCACCCATCCACCCCAAGTGAAAGGAGGTACAATGTTGCACATAGAACGACACGCAGTGTGGTTGAGCGAACATTTGGACTCCTCAAAATCCGGTTCCACTGCCTGCACAAAAGTGGAGGTGCACAGCAGTACAAGCCCCTGGTGTGTTGCAAAATAATAGCTGGATGTGTCATGCTGCATAACCTTGCCACTAAGAAGGGTACACCTGTGGAAATGTGTGATTCTGAAGAAGAGGATGAGGATGAGGATGGTACACAGCCACAGCACAGCTCAGCAGGCGGTGCTGCAGCAGCAGATGGGAGACAGAGACGATCAGAGATCACACTAAATTATTTCTGAGTAAGTAATGAGACAAAGCCAGGTGATGCATTTGTGTCAGGGGGTTTAATATACCTTACACCAGGCAATTGTTCAGCACACCGTAACACCAGCTATGAGTCCAAAAGGGTTACTTCACCCACAACAGTGCTGCATCCTACATGCAAACTCTCCTCAGCAGCACTGTGTCCTGCAGCAGACCCATGCCTCACACTGCGTCTCCTGCTCTCTGGCAAGAGGGGTGTTCAGGGCTATGACTGATTGCCTCCTCACTCTCCTAAACATCCCCTGAACCAGTGGCAGCAATTTGGTTAGTCTGCATCACCTCTACGGCACTGGTGACTGTAACCAGACCCTGGGTTACCTCACGGCTGCACTTTGCCATCTCAAGTTGCATGGCCACAGATTTCCTACTCCGCACATGGGTCGCATTGCAGAGCCTGTTCACGGACTTGGTGAAGCCTGCAGTCACCTACCTGTCTCTCCGCTTGCAGCGCGCTCCCCATCCATCCTGCCACTTAGCTCTCTCACTGCCTCCGATACCGACTTAAGTCCCTCATCAACAGTTTTGTTGAGGCAATAGATGGACTCCTTTATGTTGTCCACCTTCCTGTTGTTTGCCACTATCTGTCTCTGAATGGCCCTCATTGCCTTCCCCTGCAGGTGCTGGACTTTCAGCATTTGGCCCTCCAGTCCTGAGAAGACACTTCCTTCTGCATCAGGAGTCTGTGACTGCCGACGCCGTCTACTGGCACCTGTGATGCTTTCCACCACGGGGGACTGTGCCCCAGATGGCTGTGTGTCTTTGCCCGGTGTTGCCTGTTGGGCTTCCTGCCTGTCCTCCTCTGTGGCATCAATCTCCTTGAGTGGAGCCACTGTGTATCTCTTTGACCGTGGTGGTGGTGGTGGTGGTGATGGGGTTGTTGGTGCAATGTCTGGAGGTGGCATGACTTCCTCCTCACTTCTGTGTTCCTCCCTGGGGGCATCTGCAGTCTCCCCCTCTGCAGCCTGTGGCGCTGTTCCGCCTGTGGATACAGAATGTAGTATTACTCACTTTTCTTGCAGCAACTGTGTGCTAATAAATTTCACAACACACATTTTCGATGTCTGTCCTCTGCTATCTCATCTATTGATGTGTGCGACTTGCCTATGCTTATTAGGCAGTGGATGATTTGCTACTCCTTCATGGGAACTACATTTCCCATGATGCATTGCTGGTGTTACATAATACATGGATGGAGTGGGATTGTTGCAGGGGGATTAGGGTTAGGGAGGGGAGACAGCATGCTGTGCATATGACTTACCTTTTCTCTTGGATGGTGTGGCAGAGCTGTCCACATCCCCAATGCCACTGACGCTCTCTGGCTGGAGGGTGGATTCTACAAGTTGGTCCAGGGCAGTAGGAGCAGGCGCTGTCGCAGGGATTCTGCTCCTACACAGAACTGTGCAAAGTGACTTAGAACCTTAGTGAATTAGGGTGTACCAAAACTCACCTCAGTATCCAAAATCCCCTACCAGACTAGCAATCAGTGTCTCATTGGTTCTTCCATACCCCCAATGATTAGACAACCCAGAACATGGACTTAGAACACCTCAGGTAACGTGGAATACATGGACACTCTTTCGTTATACTAACATACCAATCTAAAACGAGGAGTAAATGAAGACACGTGCAAGTTTGAAATGTTTATTTCTAATGCTGTGTTCTCAGGCGCAGTATCTTAGTTAATACAAGCAAAAATATTATAAGCAACAAGGTTATCAGCATAGTTACATGGTTACTAGTCCATAAAATACAAAGGGAGAAAGCATGTTAAAATGCTAAAGGGAAGAATGCTAAATGGCACCTCAGTCTTACCCTCCCTTCCTAGTATATTATATTATATCTAAAGAAGGTCTCTTTGGGTTTTAGAAGGTCGGCCCCATACCTCTGGTCTCAGTAGAAAGGGATCACATCATCTTCTACCCCAGCTCTCTGAATGCGAATATTCATCAAGTGTGTGTGCATGCTCTGCGCAGTGCATTATTAAACGCGCAAAAACCAGAGTTGGCCACAGCTGCATATTTGTTATGTCTAGGACGTGCGCTGATCAGACCGAACAACCACTGTGTTGAAATAACCTTGAAGGCCTCTGCACTCACTGTTCAGACATAGTTTACCAAGCAAAGCTGATACAATAGTAAAACATATTATTCTCGTGTAAAGCAAAATATTCTACTAGGCTCAAAGCATTAATAACAATATGTGCCGTGTGCAGAAGCAGCAGAAAGGAAAAATGGCGTTTAAACTTCTAATAAGCTGATGCTAACTTAACACAGTGTGAAGGCAAAGCCCATGACACCCTCCCTTGATCCAAGCACGGATAAGATAAGATAAGGGGCAAATTTTAGGAATGCAGAGTTCAAGACCGACAGTCAGCTCAAATTTGCACAAGGTAAAAAAGAAAAAGAAAAAATGTCGTCTTTAAAAATCCTCATAGTCAAAGAAGAATGTGAATCCAATAAATTTAGTCATTGGCCTTAGCAAAGTCAATAGGCCTGGGGCAGAGAAAAAAAACTTTGTAGAGGCTTGAAAAAATAAAAAATGTTCGATGTCCAATAACTGACCTCAGTTATGGGAGAGAGAAGCGATGACATATCTCATCCTAACAATGAATTTGCAAAATATGCAGCAACAGCCTCCAACAGGAAGTCACTGTTCTCATCCGAAAATAGTTCAGCCATCCAATTTAGCAATGGGAAAGAACATACATGTTCTTCAATTACCGGAACCTCTAGCACCATCAGAGGACAACTCGGTGGGTTTTCAATGAAGCTGTGTGCCAAGAAATCCTGCGCCGCTGCGAACACATTCCAACGACCCAGAACTCCATGCATCGCTGCAAAGGCCATAATCCCTCCGTCAGAAGAAAGCAATTCATGAGCAACTAAGGGGCTCATAAGCTGATTATAATCCACATCGGGAGACACTGTATTGCAGAGACACAAATCCAGGGCCCCGTCGAAATCGCAACTCAGGCAATGAAAGACAGGCTGGATGCATGTAAAATAGGAAAATCGAAACGATAATCCATAAGCCGCACTCAAAGTAGCAAGAGGCAGCGCTCCATAGTCCTCAAGCATTCGGTTGTGAAACAGCGCCAGTCGTGACAGCTCATCTCGAAACACAGGACGTGCATCCACTTTGAATTAAACAAAACAGTAAAAGAACGCCTGCAGCTAGAGCCAGCAGTAAAGGAAATCCACCAAATAGGCTGGAAAAAAATGAATGAAAGAAAGTAGGGAAGACACCGAATATAGTTTGAAAAGAAGTTACAAGGCCACTGCTTATTACTTTAAGAAAGTGGGCCAGCCCCGTTGTGGAGGATGCATTAAAGATAGTGTGAATTAATTCACCGAAATGCAAAGGCAAGTCAGTATTTAATCAAGCATGCACCTCTGTGCGGGTGTTAGCCACATGAAGGACAAATGTCTCACGAGCAGATGTGAGGGCAATTTCTTTCTGGGACAATAGAGCTCTTATGCGACTCATCTTATTGAACTCTGCTTTCAAGGTCGGAATCGTGGGCCAGATGGAAACATCAAGCTTCCCATGCGGGGTGGATACATTACATTCCTACAGCAAACCACACGTTCACTGACGGTAACTACATAAGCAATTCCTTTTATTAGCCCACAGCAATCTTCATTGTTTAAAAGTAAATAACTCCCGTTTGCCAGTAATGTGAATGTGGGCACAATAGCAGGAACAGATGTACCTTTCAAAATACAGGCTAAATTTGGTTAATTCTGGAGAGCCATGTAATTGGATATGTCTACACATCAATGAGTGATCTGGTGTTTCAGTGCAATCTTCACCATTCAAATAAACTTCCTTACCCTCCCTAAGGCATCTATAGGTAAATGGAAGCGACCAAGCTTCATGGACATAAGCACTTCCAAGAGGTTCATATCTACCAATTGCAAAGTACTTCATACACCCCTCGAACTTGAATAGAGGGAACGGGAGAGTTATTAACCCGTGGATAAGCCACGTTGCTGAATTGGTCTCCGCCACAGAAAACGGTAATGGTTCTAACCTTTCAATGTGTAACATAGAAAAGGATGCATCTTTCATTGACAGTAAACGCTGATTATCAGTCAAATTAAACGGGGCAAACAATGATGACGTGTTCATGCACTGCCACTGCACTTTGCCAGCTTTCAAGGTTTGTAAAGTCCATGCAAACTGCATAATGGAACGCAATTGATTTTGACCATGGTACAAAACAGACACTTCATCCTGCACAATAGCAACAACAGACGATACAATATTGTCCAACGTGTAAATGCGAGAAGAAAGCGTATTAATGCTGGTATCTACAACTGCTAGCACTTTCTCTAAATTAGCCTGATCTATAGCTTTAATGCGGGTAGCCGCCTCAATCTGGGACGTTTTCCAGACTTTGTTGTAAATAGCATATATCCATCTTTTAGATCTACTGTTAGCCGGGCCCTTTATAAAATCATTCAGATCAACATCGTCAGTCAGTTTAGATAAATATAGTTTAACCGACGTCAAAATGGAATGTTTGAGCCAATTCTGACATAATTTGCCTACAGAATAGGTAGTAACAGAATGGCCACTTTCAAAACGTGGATCCACCTTGACCTGTGTAAAGCCTTGAGCCAAACCCAGAAAATGATGCCGGCAAGAATCAGTACTTCTGTGCCAGAGCAACCAACCCTTAGGATCCAAACTGGATATGTTAAAGGAAGAATTTAGCAACAGAGTTTGTAACTCTCTGATCGAAAATTTAGTGGCATTATTCCAACCAGAATATTCTTCTAATTCAGGAAAAGAAGGAGCATTTAATTTTTTAGTAGTAGCAAATCTAAAGCACGTTGTCTGTGAAATTGTAGAATTCAAGAACAACATATGGTTCGGGATGAGGCATGCACGGTGCAAAGCCTCAGTGCCTTGCACTTGCCAGCTTTTAGAACCCCAAACTGATTTAAGGTCAATTGTAGCATTCCACAACTCGTAGCCACCTACAGCTAACTGGTCTAGAAAGGACTTTGAATACAATAATTTAGTGTCGGTAAGTCTAACTTTGGATGTGGACTTTTCCGTCATCTTAAAATAAAATGCATTGGGATTTGACTGATTACAATTGGTAAAATAAGTGAACCTTTTCAAAAAGGAAGCAGAAATGCCTTGTTTAGGAGCTGGACAATGCTCCCATTGTGTATAATGTACAGTGTTCCTCCTGGGTTTAGTTTTATGCAGGTAGTGATTGCCAAAATGTTGGTAACAATATAAATCACCGTAATTAGCAGATTCTAAATACAAATCTTCAGCTTCAAAGGCAGCATAATATTTCAAATCAGAAAACAAAGCTTCTACGGCCTGAACATCCCAATCATCAGAACATATATTTTGTATAATTACATCCCCCATAGAAACTCTAAGCACATTAGGGACATTTATAACTTCAGTGGGCCCATGAATTTGAAAACGAACAGCATCCCATACAATCCCATCTAAAACAGGCCAAGCAGTGATGTTAACAAAAGCCAAGTCTCTCTTCAATCTGTGTGATGAGGAATGGGGAGCCAATGTTCCATTGATATGTAAAATGCATGTTCTCTCTTCGACATAGTGTCCATTGACAAGTCGAAAAAAATACACCACTAAGCCAATTGTCATGAAAAGGTAATTTGAAAAAAGCACCAACCAAATGTAGGTCCAAGGGGGAATCAAAAATGTTTTTTAAACAATTTAGCTAAAACAGAGATTTTCGAAGGTTTCCTCGATGTATGTGAATCAGTGTCAAATGAAAATCTGGATTCTGTAGGCAAGCGAGTTTGCAAATCAGGCATCGATAAGTCAGTTGGGTAAGTGTAGTCAGTTTCATCAAGTTGAGTACCAGGCAGTGTACTCAATAAAGGACTAGAAATTACAGGCATCTCGAGGGCAATATCAGGCACTGGATCAGAAGTCGGGGCCAAAACAGAATTTCTCAAAATCGAAGGAAATGAGACTGCCGGTGTCATACTAAGAAGAATCGGCCACTCTGTGTATCTTGACATTGTCAATGGAGATATACCGGTTTTCCTTACGACATGGAAGTGGTGGTAAAATGACTGTTCTTGTGCCCTTCACACCAAGCACCAGAACTGGAACTCGATAAGAGGGACCAAATTCTTTCTTGTTTTCGATCTTCTCCCGAACCAGTTCTCCAACTTGGGGTAGCCAGACAACTACCGGGATCTGCAACGCATCATCCGAGGTGGAGGGCAAGTGTTCCTTTGCAAGACTGTCTCTCGTCTCTTGTAGATTCTGCAAAACATGGCAATGTTCATCTACGTCAAAGGAGGCAGTAACAGCCGCCTGGTCTAGACCGTCAAGGTCTGGCACAAACATCTTGATACCAAATAGCATTTCGTATGGGGTCCACCTACCCAGAGACCTTCTAGGGAGATTATTTAGAGCACGCTGCACGCTATTGAGGTGGGCCAGCCAGTTCCTGCCAGTGCCTATAACTCTAGCTGTCAAAGACTGCTTTAAATCTCGGTTCATTCATTCCACAACACTATTACCCTCAGGTCTGTTTGGAGACGAAAACTTGACTTGGACCCCCAACGAAGTCATGGCATCCTTATACGCCTTAGAGGTAAAAGCCGGATCCTGATCCGAATGGAAGGTACCACAGTCAAAAATCCCTACAAAGACACGCAAGTCTCTTATGACAGTTCGTGAATCAGCGCTGCGGTGTGGCCACACCCACACAAAGTGTGTGCATTAATCAACTTCTACTAAGATATACTTATACGCAGTATAAGAAAAAGGACCGCAGTGATCTAAATAAACACAACCAAGTGGTTTATTAGAAATGTACAACTGTGTCTGGGGCAGACGCGCAGCAGTTGAAGGCTTAATCTGCTGGCAAATGTCACATTGAAGGACATAATCACACGTCTGTTTGTACAGTCCCAGCCACCAGAAACGTTGCGGTAACTGAGCTACATTAGCCGAAACGCCCGCATGCGCAGACGCAACACCTTCATGGGCTGCAGTAATCAGCGCTGGCCTGCGGTCCACGTTGGGAATCAATCTTTCACCAACGTCTGGTATTTTCACATAAGGAACGTTATCAGGACTTAAGTGGTATGAATACCTCAAAGGGAACCCCTTAGGATATTTACTTCCCTTCTCAGTCGCAGCAACAGCTGCCAAGATATCATCATCAATCTTACTTTTGGAACGTGTAACTGCTGCAACCAAATATGTCAATACTGCTGATTTTGCGGCCTCATCGGCCAATGAATTGCCAACAGCGTGAACTCCTACGCGCTGATGACCGAGAGTATGAATTACAAACACGAGTGGCAACTGCTCTTTAAGCTCAGCCACTCGGACCCAGATCATTTTATGTTTTATTGTGCTTCCCTTGGAATCACGAAAATCATTCTGAATCCAAAAGAACAGGTTCTCGTTGTAAGACTGGACACAGTAGTAAGAATCACTCACAATAAGAGTCGTCACGCTAGGATCAGCATACTCCAATGCAAGCATTAGAGCACGAAGCTCTGCCAATTGTGCGGTGCAGTCCCCTAAGGTCTGCGTGTGCACGACCCTGGACTTGAACTCAGCATTCATCATGGCACCTACCACAATGGCGCAAGCTGAAACGTATGCGTGCTTAGACCCATACGCAACTTGCGCTGAACCATCAGTGTATATGATGCAATGAAAATCCTCCAAAGGCCCCATAATCAAAGGCGCAGGATGAACAAATTCAAAAACTCCTGTGACTGTAGGGAGGCATCAAAAATAAATGTGACATCCGGAGACGTCAATGATGCTGCCCATTGTATCCACCGAGGGTGCAAAGCTTTAGAATTCGGTACACTGGCTCTTGTCACTGCCTCTAGTGCAGGATACGGGGTAACAACCAACATGCGTTTTCCCTGCGACAGTGCATGTTCCTTTAGAATCGCCATCTGCACTGCTGTCAAAACTTTTTACACAGTGGAAAACCGCATTTCAGCCGAAGTGTACAAGTGTGTCTTGTAAGCAATAGGTACTGTGTCTCCTTCGTTAAAAGTAAGGTACGTGAAACCCACCGCCCCAGGGATGATTCTTATCACCAGGTTGGTGTGGTTATCACGAGTCAGTAAGAATTTAGATTCTAGAAGATCAGCCTGCAAAGATTGCAAAATAGCTGAATGTTCCGGCAGCCAGCAAGATTTGGTAAAAGTAGGTTGTATCAAAGCATACAAAGGCTTGATACGCTGGGCATATTCCGGAATATAGGTACGCCCGAAATTTTAAAATCCCAGTAAGGACTGTAATTTTTGTAGTTGTAGGAGCGCGCAGTTGTCCGCATTTCTCCAAGAAGTGAGGAGCCAATCCTCAACCTTCATTGTTGAGCTCATAGCCCAGGAACAACACTGTGTACTCTACAATGTGAGACTTTGCAAAGTTGAATTTGTAACCAAAGTCCGCAAAGTTACAAATTATGCGGTCAACGCGACACAGATGCGCCCAAAGCTCGTCGTCTGTGAGATGGATGTCATCCACATACGAACACGCATCCGTGTCCACTCTCTCTAAGAGAGAGAGACAATGCGGGCAGCAAACACGCCTGGACTATTCTTATAGCCCATTGGTAAACGTTTGTATTGGCGCTGTTTGACACCACTTGTAAAACTGGTCCATTGGGAACTAAGACTATCTAAATTGTGGGCAAAAAAACGTTGGAAATGTCAAGTGTGGTTTTAAACCGTTTTCGCACAAGACCATCCACTAAAGCAGAGCCGTGTGTATTCTGTACTGCACAGGTACGACAATGCGAGGTCAAATGCCGGTAATCCAATACCAAACTGAAGGAGCCGTCTGGCTTGGTCACAGTAAAAAGAGGGTTATTCATCGGTGACACACAAGTTTCAATTACACCTTGATATTCCAATTGTTCAAGGATTTCAGCAATGGAAGCCTTAGCTTCGCGTCGGATGAGATATTGAGTTTGAGGCTGTGGCATAGACCGTAAGGGAATCTCGTGGTGTGGGGAAAATGTATCCCAACCACAGTGTGTACGGTAGAGAGCCGGCCCAAGGGCTTTAGCCCACTCTTCTGCAAAATTAAGCGCGTGCTCCTTTGAGACAGTGTGCGCGAAACTAGGGAGGATCACCTCCTCCCCTCTCGGAGCTGCGTGGACAAAAGGTGGGGCCAGTCAGCCTCCGCTAACAAAATGTCATAGGTAGTTGTAAGATTTTCCCAAAATACCCCTTTTATGGTACGTTGTATGTCACCTTCAATTAAAAGGACAATGTTATAAAGTCTATCAGGGGGAGCTACTCTGGTATCAGCTGTCTCCACAACAACATACTGGTCAGTCGCTGTCACCTTCAGTAGTGGACGTAGGGCCTCTCGCACTACGGTAATCTCCGCCGCGCTGTCCAGCAAGGTCAGAGCCCATGTCAGATTCCGAAGCTGCGTTCTCACTATCTGTGGCATATCTCGCTGTTAAAGCGGCAACTTTCTTTTTCTGAAACTGGGGTCTTTTCGGTGTTGAATCGTCCTGCTTGCCTTTACTGTCTTTCGGGCGGGGCTGGTCGCAACCCTGCAAGCCACCCCGACCTCTGCCGCCTCCTCCAACACCGGTCGATGAGTCCTGAAAAAAACGAGGAGAACGTTGTTCAGAAACCTGAAAACGATCAGGAGATTTTATCTTTGCACGATCGCGCAAGTCAGAAACACGGTCTGTAGGTGCAGGCACCGGTGATGCAGGACGTGACCCCTGTTTCTGTTGCTGTTGTTTACCCTGTTTTTGTTTTTTTGGCCAATTTTGCTTCTTAGCCTTGGGCTGGGCATCTGTTTCCGACTTCTGCCCTTGGGTTGCTTTTTCTCTTTAGGAGAGAAACGCTTAACACCCAAACTATTACAGCCCATGGTCTTATAAGCCGCCGTAATATTTCTCGGTAACTGGTGGGGTTTATCAGCATCGGGCACCGCTTGCAAAGCATTAGACATCTGAAAGCTTACCGCTTCACCCTTGATATTCGCAAGTACGAGATCGGAAACTATGTCAAAACTGCCGCAGAGCCGAATACCCAATTCAACCGCTGCCTCAGGTTCGTGCTCATCTTGAACACATTTAATGACCGAGGGAAGGACGGTCATTGACGGAGTGCCGAAGCACCTCGTGTACATGGCCGCAAAAATCTTACCCCAAGACTCACAGTCACCTGCCTCTGGTATCAAATCTTTAGGCAAACTAATTGTCAGAATCCTGTGTTTCTCAACAGGAGTCGTGTTAGGAAATACTGCTTCCAGCTGGTCAAACTTCTCGGCAAGCCATATCATCCTTATCCTGGGGGCGCTTGCCCATCACTGCATTAACCATCACAGGTCTGAGCTTCATACCGCTCGGTCGGGCTGGAAGCGCCGCAGCACCTGGGGCCCCGCCCGGGAGGTTGCGGGTAATGTATTACACTAATGACCGAATTACACTAATTGCGACTGTACGTAGCAGCCGTAAATCTGCAATGGGAACCCCTCCATGTCTAGGATGCGGTGTAAATCCAGCCAAAACAGGCCAGGTAGCGCCTGGAATGGACAAAGGACCTAACCCTGAGCCTAACAAAGTGTGGGGTAGGGCGCCACTAAATCAAACTCGATGCTGCCAAGCATTAATCTGAACTTCCTGTGTCCTATATGGAACATATTCCTAAGGCACAACAGTAGCAGTATAAGTGCCGAACACATTAGTATTTGCGTTCACAGCCGGGAAGGTCACCCACGAATAGAAAATTTCATACGGGTAAGCTACTTCCGCACTCACTACCATTATAACTGCCATGCCCTCTAATCCGGCGTTATAAGCCTGCAAATGATTGTGAACCGCAATTCGACTATGTTGCGGTATGTCAACGTCAGCCATAGTGACACAGTAAGAAAGAGGTACAACAAAAAACTACGTAGCACAACTGGGTAGTAATTCAAAAGGAAACCATTTGAAGATTCAAGCTTGAAAAGACCTATGTAACTATAGGTAGGTTTGTCCGACACCACTGTCTTCCGGAACAATAGTGAAGGAGGTTAAGGACTGATATAAGCACTACTCAAGTGTCACGTAATAAGACCACCAGCGGTTGGGCGCCATGTCGCAGGGATTCTGCTCCTACACAGAACTGTGCATAGAGACTTAGAACCTCAGTGAATTAGGGTGTACCAAAACTCACCTCAGTATCCAAAATCCCCTACCAGTCTAGCATTCCGTGTCTCATTGGTTCTTCCATACCCCCAATGATTAAACAACCCCGAACATGGACTTAGAACACCTCAGGTAACGTGGAACACATGAACACTCTTTCGTTATACTAACATACCAATCCAAAACGAGGAGTAAATGAAGACACGTGCTAATTTGAAATGTTTATTTCTAATGCCGCGTTCTCAGGCGCAGTATCTTAGCTAATACAAGCAAACATATTATAAGCAACAAGGTTATCAGCATAGTTACTAGTCCATAAAATTCAAAGGGAGAAAGCATGTTAAAATGCTAAAGTGAAGAAGGCTAAATGGCACCTCTGTCTCACCCTCCCTTGCTAGTATATTATATTATATCTAAAGAAGGTCTCTTTGGGTTTTAGAAGGGCGGCCCCAAACCTCTGGTCTCAGTAGAAAGGGATCACATCATCTTCTACCCCAGCTCTCTGCATGCGAATATTCATCAAGTGTGTGTGCATGCTCTGCGCAGTGCATTATCAAACGTGTCAAAACCAGAGTTGGCCACAGCTGCATATATGTTATGTCTAGGACGTGGGCTGATGAGATCGAACAACAACCACTGTGTTGAAATAACCTTGAAGGCCTCCGCACTCACTGTTCAGACATAGTTTACCAAGCAAAGCTGATACAATAGTAAAACATATTATTCTCGTGTGAAGCAAAATATTCTACTAGGCTCAAAGCATTAATAACAATAAGTGCCGTGTGCAGAAGCAGCAGAAAGGAAAAATGGCGTTTAAACTTCTAATAAGCTCATGCTAACTTAACACAGTGTAAAGGCAAAGCCCATCTCCATGAGAGCGCTGTGGATCTTCCCCCACCTGTCTTCTCCGCTTGTATTTTTTGCTCAGCCATCCTCTCCTTGGCACGTCCCCTCAGGTCATACCATCGCTTTTTTAAATCTTCCGTTGAGCGTTGTGTGACCCCAATTGCATTTATTTTCTCCTGGATTGCCATCCAAATGCTCCTTTTCTGGGACTCTGGGACGTTTAGTGATCTCTTCCCAAAGAGCTCGTCATGGTCTTTAACTACTTCCTCAATGAGGATGTCCAACTCCTTTTCACTAAACTTGTGCTTCCTTTTTCTCCCAGCAGCATCCTTCCCTTTCTCAGGTGTGGCCATGGTGCAATTACTCTGTGTGAGCTGGGTGTTGGCTGTGCAGCTCCTCTGCTGTTGTTCCTACTCCTTGTCTCTCCAACAGCTACAGATTCAGTGCACCTGCATGGGTGTGGCCACTTCCTGGTTGGGAGGCCATGTGCTTGCTCAGGATTGGCTGATTCGACAAAATCAGGATTTTTGAATTACCGAGTCGGTTTTTACCGATTCGTTATTGGATTTTCTGTAATGTTTTACCGATTTCAATGGAATCGCTATTTTTTATCGATTGTTACTGAATTGGTAATTTTTACCGAATTTTTACCTACATAGCAAATACCGATTCCTTAATACTGAATCGGTAAAATTCAGTATTAAGGAATCGGTATTTGGAAATTACTTACATCTAGCCCTTAGTGTGTTTTTTTAATTTGTACTTTTTCAGCCCTGACAAAGTTCCAATGGAACGAAACGCGTTGGCTGAGGCTTTTTAAAGACTGAAAAAAATAAAGGACTTAATTTTGGCAAAACTGGAAACTCTTTGAACATTGTTCCTTGGTGCACAATCCTTGTTTTCAAAAGTTTGTATCTGTTTCTACAGTGGAGCATATGTGTGGCGAGCTCCGGATGTGTCGTGCACAAACCAAGTACTGATTAGTTTACTTTGAAACTGAGGTGCCTAACCATGGTCAGCCACACTGTTTGTTTTTAAGAAAAGAGCCTTGAGCAGGCTGTCTCTGACCGAAGGTGATAGAAGGCTCGCTGAGGGAGGACGGCAGGCAGCCCGGCTATTGATTGAAAGTCATTGGCCTCGGAGGGTGGAGGAGCTGCTGGAAAGGGCTGATCCTGTGCTCCTGAGATAGGCAAGGCGATCAGATGCTGCCTTTGAGGCAGCTGTGAGGACCGCTATAGGGGCACGCGGAGGAGTCGCGGGGGACATAGCTAGACCTCCTGCGGGATGATAACTCTTGCGGCGGCCCTGGGTGGCCTAGAGGCCTGAGAGGACGGGCCCCGTGGATCTTCCTATTCTTGACACCGGCAGATTGCCTGGGGGCTGAAAGTGGTGAGCGGCCCACATAAAGACTTCCCGGCTCTGTCCTGGCGCACGGTAGAGCTCACTGCCTGGGACAGCGGTGTGGAATAACTCTGATGACGGCTTCTGTCAGGCCTGCGCTGACGATGGGGAGGGACAGACCCCTTCGTGGAGTGCAAACAAATAAAATTATGCAATACACAATACCAGGACCACCATCTATGGAGCGCAGCAGGCCACACCCTGAGCAGGGACCGTCGCAGGGAGCCGCGGCCCAAGATAAGGCTGACATCCTGGAGGCCATCAGGGACTCACGAGTGGCACTACAATCGAAAATGGACGGCATGGCGATGGACATAAACCACCTAGGCCAGGATCTACGTAAGGTGGCAGACCAGGTCACTACCACAGAGGGAGATCTGGCCTCCCTGCGGACGGAGGTACAACACCTGCAAGCGACGGTGTCCGCACTACAAGAGCATACCTCTCGTCTTGAGGATAGGGCAGAAGATGCGGAGGGGCGCTCACGGAGGAACAACCTCCGCTTCTTGGGTTTTCCAGAGAAGACGGAGGGACCGGCGGAAGACTTATTTCTGGAGGAGTGGATCCGCACCGCTCTCCCGGGCCTTCGACTCTCTAAGATGTTTACGATAGAACGGGCCCACCGATCCCTGGGTCCCCCCCCCCCCGACACCTGGGGCGCCGCCTAGGACCCTAATCGCAGGCTTGTTCAGTTTCAGGGATCGAGATGTGATCCTGCAGTTCATCCGCAAGAATGGCCGCCCCGAGGTTCGAAAACCAAGAGATTCACATCTACCCGGATTACACCAAAAAAGTCCAAGACTTACGAAACGACTTTCTGAGCATTAAGCGGAGGCTACGAGAGCTCAATATCAAATATAGCCTAATTTTCCCGGCTCGGCTCCGAGTACAATACACTGACAAGGTCCACTTTTTCAATACCCCGCAGGAGGCCGTGGAATGGATGGACTTGTTAGGTCTGGGGGGGCAGGATATACAACACGGATGGCAGGAGCAGAGGAGACGGAGTGGCAGACAGTGTAATCGGACTCGTCGCACTGGAGAACACCGTCTTGAGTCACGGGGAGTCGGACCAAGGTCGCATCCTGGTAGGGCCGGATGACACCCTGAGGGAGGAGTTGGGGAGCATCCCAACTCAAAATCAGTTCTCCTCACTGTGCCTCGTCCAGGAAACTCAATCGGAACCGGAAGGCACTGCTGACTCTACTTCTGTTGGTGCGGTCGGCCAACTGTGGGATGATGGGTCGACAAGACTATATAAGCCACTGTGAGTATGGACCCCATCGGGGATTGGCCCGAACTTGTTGTGTGATGGCAGGAGGAGATCCTCATCTGTCGGGACCGTAAGAGGGGGTTGGGACCATTGGGGGGTGAGATGCTAATCCGCCATTATGCAGTCTAGACACTTCGACTGCAGTGTGCTGTGGCTAGGCCGCTGGTCGGGCGGGGCTACACGGTACCAGGCAGTTTGGCTGTACGACGTAGACTGGGTAGTACATTCGACTGACTGTTAGTGTTGACTACATGGTTGTGTGGGGGTTCAGGAGAGGGTGGCGGCTATAGGGTGGAGTCCTGCGTCTACAGGCCATGGTTGGACTGTGAGAATGAGGTTCTACTGCCTAGGGGTGGGAGGGAATTGTTTCCACTGTTTTGTATTATTGTTATTATTGGGGATGTTTTTATGCCGGGTCACCAGAGGTCATGAGAGCTTTCGGGGGGATGCGAGGGACCCCCGACTATAGGCCTCCCAGTACATTCCCTGTCTACCCCGGGGGCCACGGGTGCCTAGTAATCACTACTTATGGCAGGCGAACATCAGGCATACAAGCTTATAACATGGAATGTTAGGGGGCTTAACAATAGAATTAAGAGGATTTTGATTGCGACCTATCTCCGGCGATGCAAGATAAGTGTGGCCTTTTTACAGGAGACACATCCCTGGAGGGATTGCCTGAAGTATGTTCAAAGGAGATGGAGAGGCCAGTTTTTTGCATCCTCCTATTCAGGGTTCGTCAGGGGGGCACTTGTTTGGGAGGCACCGGCGGTCCCCTTCAAAATGTTGAAATGCTATCCGGATTCAGAAGGTCAATACGTGGTGGTGGAGGGGACATTGGATGGGAGACACTTGTGCCTAGTAAATGTTTATGCTCCAAACGCCGATGATGGGGAATTTTTGGGAAAGGTCCGGGGCAAACTGGATTTGGCGCCTGATGTAGCACTAATTGTGGCCGGGGACTTTAACTGTGCCATTGATGGGGATTGTGACAGACACCCTCCAAGACCAGACGCTAAACCCAAGACTTGCGCGGCCATGCAGCAAATGCTTAATAATTATCACTTGCTGGACATATGGCGAGACCGCCACCCGGATAGCTGGGTGTGTTCTTGTTATACCCCGGCGGCTAATATGTACAACAGATTAGATTATTGTTTCATACCAGAAGCGGCAGCCGGTCGGATTTTAGAAACGCAGTACCTGGCCAGCTATCTGTCTGATCACTCTCCCCTGCTGGTGGCCTATACTTTGGGCCACCCACGCTCAAAAATACAGTTTTGGAGACTTAATACAGAAGTGTTGACAGACCCGGTATTTAAGGAAACACTCACGACAGGGCTGGACGGCTACTTTGAGGAAAACTGTAACACGGCTAGTTTGAGGGCGTTTGAATGGGACGCAATGAAAGTGGTGTTACAGGGAATATGTGTGGCCACGGAAGTGGGAGTGAGGAGAGTGTTGGAGCGAGACCTAGCACATCAGGAGGACCGCTTAAAGGTTCTGGAGGCGGCCCTCCCCACAGACCCAGAGGGACCGACTAAGTGGACGGAACAACGACAGAAGATAGGCGAACTCTGGGAAGCACTTGGCAAATATAACAGGTCCACTAGCAGACGTCGATGGTATACTGAGAGGGAGAAAGCAGGGCACCTACTGGCATGCCTGATTAGGGAGGAGGCTCAGCCCACCCCAATACTAGCCCTTAGGTCCGCTCAGGGTCGGGTGGTCTACACCCAACAGGAGATAAACACGGTCTTTGCCACACACCTCAAGAAAATATATTCTGAGCCCGCTACCGCCCTGCTATCTACAGAGGCCCATCTTGCCAAAGTAGACTTGCCCTGCCTGGACCCGGAAAGCCAGGAGTCCCTAGAGGTGCCTTTCTGGGGAGAAGAGGTGAAGGCGGCGATCGCACACTTGAAAATGGCTAAGTCCCCTGGTGCGGATGGCCTAGCGGTGGAACTTTATAAGGAGTTTGGGGAGACCCTGGTTCCTCAGCTCCTGAAAGTAGTCCTGGAGGCTGAGGAGACAGGTGTGCTGCCCACCTCCATGTGTGAGGCACTGATTGTGATGATCTCCAAGCCGGGGAAGGATCCCTTGCTCCCGGCCTCTTATAGGCCGATATCTATGCTTAATGTCGACCTGAAGATTATTAGCCAGGTTTTGGCGAACAGACTGCTTCTGTATCTTCGACAACTGGTGCATGACGACCAGTCTGGTTTTATCCCAGGCAGGAACACGCATCGGAATATCCGTCGCCTGGCCCACGTCATGCAGTCTCTGGGAGTGGGGGGGGGGATCGGGGGGGGGCTGGGCAGGGCACCCTGGTATTCCTCAACATCGAACAGGCGTTCGATTAGCTCCGGTGGGAATATCTATGGCAGGTGCTGTTAAAAATGGGGCTGGGTGAGGGGTTTGTGAACTGGGTGAAACGCCTTTTTTCTAGGCCGAAGGCTAGGGTCCTTACAGGGCGTTATGTCTCAGATGCCATTTCTATAGCTCGGGAGACTCAGCAGGGGTGTCCACTTTCCCCCTTGCTGTTCGCCCTCGCGATGGAGCCATTGGCAAGCCATCTTTGTGGGGTTTTACAGGGAGTGGTGTCCCGGTGGGAACTGTGGAACATGTAATATCACTGTACACGGACGACGCGCTGGTATACCTGCAGGAGCCAACGCATTCACTTCCTCTATTGATGACGGCGTTGGGCCACTTCGCCGAGGTCTCTGGACTGTATGTCAACAAAACCAAATCCCAAATATGCCTGGTGGGGTCTGAGACTGAGCAGGGCAAAGTATGGCTCCCCGAGATGGGGATCCCCTGGGTGCCCGATGTGTTGCGCTATCTTGGGATTTGGATAAGCAGGCACAGAGGTATTTTTTATCAACATAATATGGGGAGGATCCTCAGGGGTCTCAGGGGCAGTATTGAGTTCTGGAACACGCTTCCACTCTCGCTGATGGGGACGATTGCCTTATTAAAATGGTGGTATTGCCACGATGTCTTTACACAATGCAAGGCTCCTTCTTCGAAATCCCGCACCAGGTTTTCAAAGATCTTGATTTGCTGCTCCTAGGCCTACTTTGGAATGGCAAACGCTGTCGGGTAAGCCTGGAGGTCATGAAATGCACCTGGGGTAAAGGTGGCCTAGAAATCCCTGATCTGGAACTTTATTATTTTGCGTCCCTTTACAGCATGCAGTGGCTTGGCTTGACACAGACCCCTCGTGGGAACGTTTCCTCCTAGCCGACACTTACGGGGACCGACAGCTGGGCGCACTTTTGTGGTTCTCGGATGGTCACCAGAAGTAGGGCCTCCCATTAGGTGGATTATTGGCGGCCGTCTGGGCCAGGGTGATTAAACGAATTATCAAAGTGAAACCGTTCGCCCCGGAGGCGGATTTTTGGTTGATGCCACCTTTCACAAGTATTGAACGCGTAATGTCCGTAGACAACTGGAAGGCAGGAGGCTGTCTTATGCTGATGGATCTCTACCCAGTACAGCGGTTCATTATGTACCAGGAAGCAGTGGAATCCTTTGAGTTGGGCCCATGGCAATTCCTACAGTACGCCAAGATAGCAGCAACGGCACGGCAGCTATGGCCTACGTTCCCAGACGCCCCAGAGCGCACACACATATCCTGGTCACGTTGACTACCATGGTGGGCGGGTGGAAGCTTGTCACGCACCTGTATAGATCTCTTAGGGAGGACAGGAAAGGTGCACCTCTTAGGGTGGAAGGTAGATGGCAGGAAGTGAGCCACCAGGAGATAACGCCACGGGACTGGGAGAAAGTTCATGAGGGAGTCCGAAAGGTGGCGGTGTCCGATAGATTTAAACAGATTGAATACAATATGATCCACATGACGTATCTATCACCTAAACGCCTACACACCATTGACAGTTCAAGGACCTTGTGTTGCCCCAGATGCCACTATGGCCTGGCAGATTTCGCACATATGGTATGGTCATGTCTGACGATCCAGGGATTTTGGTAACAATCCTAGAGGACCTGCACAGGATCATGGGTTGGAGGGTGGCTCTGGAGGTATGCACCTGTATCCTGGGACTAATCCCCCGAGACCCTAAACGCAAAACCAGTAGAAAGTTCCTAGTATTAGGACTGGTGACGGCCGACGGCGAAGAGCAATACACTGGTTGACACAGCAGGGGCCACTACCAGCACGCTGGAAAGCGAATCTGAAGGAATGGGCACTGGCGGAGGAGGGGCACATGCGTAGTACTAGGAGGGATGCTAAACTCCCGGAGGTGTTACAGGCATGGGGGTTAATGGTCCAGGAGATAGAGGGCGGTGCCCCCAACTCTACACAGGTGATGACCACAGGAGATAGTCTGGATGGAGCAGAGTCCCCCAGACACTGGGAAAGACGGGAGGATACCCCGACCTGAATGTTTGTTCACTGGACCTTGGGATGGGTGAACCCAGTGGGGGGAGGAGGAGGGAAGTTTTAGGTGTGGGGGGGAGTTTGCTTACAAGTTATCAAATTACCAACGTGACTCATGTTGATGATGCTTTCGCTGATTGACGGTTTGATGGACGCTTCAGTGGACACCCGAATTGATTCATTAACCCCGGACCGGGGACTGTCTTGCTCACTGTATGAGGTGGTACATGTGATGAAATTATTTCCATTTGTCAAGTATGCCAAGACAATTGCAATAAAGAAATAAAAAATAACAAAAAAGTAAGCAAACAACAATAATCCTGCCCTCAGTGTCCACCTCCTGAGACAATACAGTCAAATTGAAAAATTTATGACATAAGATAACCACTCCATTTTTCTTATTCACTGAAGGGGAAGCCAAAACAGTACCTGCCTAACATCGTTGAAGCTGTAAGGCCTCACTTTCAATAAATGGAGAAACAATCCATTGAAATTGTTGAACATACAGATGTGGAAGTTGCAGGCTTCATACATAATATCAGTTTTTTCGAGCTCCTCATATAGAGTTACCACCAATAGGAAGAATTATCCAAATAAAATCGGGAAAAAAGCTCATGCAGAGAAGGGAGTGCACTTAAAAAACTGCTTGTTAAAGAAAGAATGGCTTGACTATACCTCTGAAAAATGATTTTGGTAGTGTATCTGCTACCTATTGTGTAGTCTTTAAGAGAGGCACAAACATTCGTATTTGACTAGGATTCACCACCTAGGTTCCTGAGCACACCACAGAAACATAGAGAAAACTGCCGAAAATGGCTACTGCTCCACTCACATAACTTAGGAACAGGCAGCAGCACAGGAAAAACACAGTGGCAGCCAAAGACATTGGAGAAAGTATCCCTCTCACCTCTGATATTGGCCCTAAGTAAGTCTTCCAATATTTATTGAAGAGAAGCCTCGACTGCTATGGGCAAGGAAATGGCCATACGACGTGGCACAGAGCTCCACGTTTAGACGGCCATCCTCTCCGGCACGAAAGTTATGCCCCACGTAGCTAATGATATGAAGGTGCATGCTACTGAGGGGACTATTGTATCTTTATGTGACAAACCTACATAATCGGTCCGCTTAATGCCGACACCATCAGCCTGCCCTACATGTAATGTCCCAAACGACAATAGCATTCTGGAGTTATAGATTTCATATGGCAGTTGTCATATATGAGTACTGCAGCCTGTCATCAAATTATGACTAACATTCCTAAGCATACTGCGAATCACGATATATGGCTTAAAATACCATGCTGCCGTACATTACAGTGCTATTTCAAGTTACAGAAGAGTTCCATGTCCATATAGAGGAATGAGGCCTATGGCAGAGTTTCATTTTATAAGGGAAAGGAACTCCAAGGCGACTTGAAATATCCTTATCAAGTACAGCAGGGGGTTATTTTTCCTTATAATTCAAAGTCACACCCTCACCTTTCCCACAAACCACTTACATGCTTGGTGAATAACTTTTTCATATGAAAGAGAGGGCATGTTTGCAAACATGAAGTATAAAAATAGAATCTCTAGTGCAAAATTAAACACATCAAAAAGCTGTAAGATATTTGTGGCAAAAAGATATAGAGCCGAGGAGGAGCTGACGCCGTCCGTTGCTGGATCCGAGACTTGACTGTGCCGCGGGAGCGGCCCCTGTGCAAGAAAACGGGGTGAGTTCCGGGGACCAGGCCTAGAAACTATCTGAGTTGACCGGTAGGCCCCATTCCCTAATTCCGTGTGCTGGGTGGCAGGAGCCCTGCCTCCTGAAGCGGTTACCGGCGAGGGACCGCGGTGGGACACAGGCTACACGCATACTTGGGGCCAGGTATGTAAAGTGTGGGCCCGGTTGGGCAGCACTGGGGGGCTTGGTGCGGGTGCACTGGAGGTGCCAGTTTGGGGCAGGGTATAACACCCTTGGTGAGGCCTTGCTCACGTCACCTCTGTGGTTGTTGCGCTATGTTCTTCCCCTTGGGGGCATTACTCTGGCAACCCCGCTCTGTTCCCTTGAGTGCTGTCTGTCTAAATATTGTGGCCACGTGGATGCCTATTCCTGCGGACATTTACTCCTGCGTCAGGGATCCAGTGGGGCCCCAGAGTGTTCCACGGCGAAAGGCTGGCAGGCCGCTTACACATCTCGTCATGGGGAAAAAGACCCCAAACAATCTAAACTGCCTTTTGAAAACAAGCGTACAACCCACGCTGGAGACGCAGGCCCTGAGTCTGAAGGATAACCCTCTTAGGCTGGCGACAAACAGGAAGACAATTTACGCACCATCATGTTGGAGGTGCCCTCCAATCTCAGATCTATGGACTCCAAACTTGACACTATAACGGCAGGTCTCAATACAGTAAGGCGCCAAGTTAATGCTCATGAATCTCGGTTAGACGCCTTGGAGAATCGCGTGGAAGAAGCCCATGAATATCAAGTGGAATCAAAGAAGCACCTCCTAAACATGGAACGGGTCCTAACACTAATAAAGGCAAAAAACGAGGACTTGGAAGTGTGTTCCCGGCGGAAAAATCTGTACATCTCCGGAATTCCAGAGACTACAGCAATTCCCAAAATGGAGCCCTATGTCGCAACCTTACTCCGTAAGCTCTTTCCAATGGCTCCCTCTGCAGTCCTTGTAATTGAACGTGCGCACCGCTCGTTAGGCCCTAAACCGCCTGTCGGTGGTACACCCAGACCCATCATCGCGAGAGTACTAAACTACCACAACAGAGGCTCAATTTTGAAAGTGGACAGAGAACACAGCCCCATAATGCACCAGGGAAACCATATACCTGTCTCACCGGACTTTACTCCCACGGTCCAGGCCACACGTAAGGAGTTCTTACCTGCAAAACACCTTCTTCAATGCGCAGAAATACCTTATGCAATGCTCTATCCAGTGAAGCTAAAAATATCCCATGACGGCCAAGCACACTTTTTCGCTGATGCTAATTCAGCGCTTAAATTCGCGAAAGATATTTGCCCGGGTCTGAGCTCCCCCCGGACGCCCCTGGCCGCGGAGGTGAGAGATAGACTAAGTGACAACAATTGAGCTTGGGACCACAGTCTCTGGACACATTGCACTTTTGTACTCTATCCAATTGCACAGCTGTCGCTATTATCTGCGTTTCCGTAGCCTATTCCCCGTCATCAATATAATGATTATTCCTGTTTTGCACTCTTCAACCGTCCTCCTGTACTGATAAGTATGCCCGGCCACCCTGCCTTTAATGCAGGGCAGTTTGCCGGCAACTCATGCCCCGGCAGGGAGATCTCCCGGGGCTTATTTGGTCCTTTCTTGATTTGGGTTTGTGTGGGAGGGGGAGGTAGTGGGTACTCAACCAAGTTGGGGGGGTTGGAGTGGGAGGGGGGAGGTGCTTGAGTTTAAGCATTTTAAGTTGGCAAGTTACAGGCACTATTAGGCCATTCACTTTTTACGCTTCCACGTGTACTATGAGACACAGCTTTTACTACCATCTGCGACGCACAGATTTAAAAGCTGTGCTACATTCACTTTACTTCGCAGACCATGTACCATATAATAGTGGTTACCTCGGAACACTTTACGTCACATTACATGGCTGAAGTATCATTCCTAACCTGGAACATATGAGGTCTAAATAACCACAACAAGGCAAGACTCACTCACGCTTGTTTGATTAGGCACAAAATAGATATCTGACACACATCTCAGGCAGACCGCAGACCCCAAGCTGCGAGACAGGTACTGGGGGGGAGATACATTCCGCCACATATTCCAACTACGCCAGAGGCACTACAATATTGATTTGTCGATAACTTTACTTGGTGATTACACAATTATCTGGGGGTGAGAATTTAATGCAGTCATGACTCAATAGACCGCGTAGGCACATCTAGGCAGCTGCACCCGCAAACCACCGAAGTACTCAACACCATAGCAGTGGAACATAGCCTCATAGATATCTGGCATCATGACACCCAGATACCCACAAGGGTACGTGTATCTCTTCCTGTCACAATTCCTGGTCTCTGCTGGATTTCTGGCTTGTCAACCAGGACGTAGCCTCCTGGACCATTAACATCAAACACACACCATGTACCCTATCTGACCACTCCCCTGTTCAGCTAACCTGTACCATACCGCTATCTAGGCCGCGTGCCTTTAGCTGGAGCCTACCACCACACGCATTACGCCACACAGTATTCCGTGAGGAGGTCCGTGAGGAACTTCAGCAATATTTCACTACCAAAGTCAAATCCGTTGATTCCCCTTCCACACTCTGGGTAGCCTTTAAAGCTGTTATACGGGGGTCTGCATTTCCAAACAATCAGGGGTGTTGAAGTCCATTCGATCCACTCTGGAACGGATGGAGAGGGAAATACAACAGGCGGAAATGTTTTACTTCCAAACAGGCCGAAAGTCACAACTCGCCACTATTCATAGTACAATCTCGAAGTACAATGACGAAGTGGTCCGTGAAACAAATTTCCTTGGTAGAAATGCCAAAGCCTGCGCATACGGGGAGGAGGACCGCCCGGGCAAAGCCATGGCCTGCACACTCAAACAATACCGTGCCTCTGCTTATATTACTGAGCTCTTGGAGGATGACTCCCGCTCTGCACATGGACAGTCGACCACCCAAGACAGAATGAAAAGACTCTACGAATCCATATACACTGCGACGCAAACCGGCCTGCATGCGGAATTGCAGTTCTACCTGGATTCCATCGAGTTGATCTGGCTGAGCAACACCCATCGTGAGTACCTAGACGTGCCATTTACCATAGAGGACATCATTCAGGTCATTAACAGCCTTCCTAGGGACAAATCTCCCGGCCTAGATGGCCTTTCAGACCCTTTTTTATAAATCCTAAGCTACAGAGCTAGCCCCTCATTTATTAGAAGTAGATCAAGAGTCCCTCGAAATTGGCCACCTCCCTCCGATGATGCGTGAGGCTGTGATCGTGATAATCCTAAAGCCAGATAAACCAGCTAACAGGTGCGATTCCTATCGCCCACTTTCCCTTATTAACATTGACGCGAAAATTCTGGCCGAATTGATTGCAAACAGAGTACAGCCACTATTGCCCATCATCGCTAGACAGGATCAATCCGGCTTTATTCTTGGTAGATCCACCTCCCACAACCTGTGTACTTTTTTCTCTATAGTTTATCAGTTAGACCCTAATCTGCCAGTGATCTCTGTGTTTTTAGATGCTACGAAAGCATTTGATTCCCTTGAGTTCCCTTGAGTATTTTAACTATACTCCCCAGGATTGGCATTAGCCCTATTTTTTTTAAACTCATCCACCTATTATATACTAACCTGACTGCAAGACTTAAGGTGCACGATTTGCTGTCGGAGCCCTTTCCCGAGGCACTAGGCAGGGATGCCCTTTGTCCCCCTTATTATTCACAATTGCTATGCAGCCAGGATGCGCCAACACCACACTGCCAGGGGACTTCACCTCACAGATAGGGGCTTGCTCATATCAACATATGCTAATGACATCACATAATACATCAGGGAGCCTGCCACCAATCTTAACCCTGCGCTCCGGGAAATCCTTCTATTCGGTGGCATTTCAGGTGTACAGGTCAACTGGTCCAAATTGACCCTCCTCGCCTTAACACTGGCTCCAATTGAATTAGATCTTGACTTCCCGCTCACTTGGGCGGACCGGGCAGTCAAATACCTTGGGGTATGGCTGTCTAGAGAGATTCAGGATATTTGGCGCCTAAACTACGGCCTCCTTATCACCTGGCTGGAGGGTAGGATTTCCTTTTGGACCAAACTACTGCTGTCGCTTGCTGGCAGAATAGCAATTACTAAAATGATCATATTGCTCAAGTTCCTAAATCTCTTTGCCACCATTCTCATCCTCTTCAAACAGGCCTTTTTCAAACAATTACACTCTCTCTTAATCTCTCTGGTCTGGGCGGGTAAACACCCCCGCATCTCCTGGGAGGTACTGACACTACCATTAAAACAATGAGGTCTGGGGCGCCGGACTTCGAACTCTACTCTATGAGCGCCCAGTCCCAATACCTCCACTACTGGGTCCATCCTGTCCCGTTTCAACCCCATGTGACGGTGGAGATGGATGTTGCTTTCCCAGCTTCTCTACCACCTGCTATCTATTACACCTACAAAAGGCCCAATGCTGAAATCAATACAGTTGAAAATGTACGCTGGGCTTGGGATGGACTTCGACGTCGGGCGAAATTACCACAGCTTTGCGCCTCATCCATGCCCCTAGCCAACCATCCAAGCTTTTCCCCAATGCAGGACACTGGCTCTATACAAAGAGCCCGACATATGGGGTTATCCACTTTTGCGGACTGTACCCGGCAGAGTTTTTGCCTCGGCCACAAAACCTGGAAGGCGTGCGTGCCCCCCGCTTGGAACTCCTACTCTACCTCCAACTCAGGGCTAACTGCCGACAAATACACAGTTTCTTTCCCACTGCACCTACACCCCTATTCCATTGGAAAACATATTAGCAAACCCCTCGCCCAAGAAGCTTGTAACCCGCATTTATAACATTACACAGCAGACCAGCCTGATCCCGATGCCCAACGCGCTGGCACAGTGGTCCTCGGACCTGGACCCACCACCCACAGACAAACAATGGCCTATTGCTGCGCTCAACTCAAACCACCCCAAAAAATCTGCATATGTATCTGTCAACATTGGAGTCATATCTGCTGCAAACTCCCTAATGTCCCCCTGGTAGAACACTTTATTGCTGAAAACTGTACAGGCAAAGACATAATATGAAATGTGATCAGTGCTATAAAATTACCTGAAAGAGGTGGCAATTTGCAGCAGAAACTCAATAAGGAGGACCGTGAGGACCAGTCTGAACTAGCAGGAAAAATGGACTAATTTGATTTGAACAATACTCAATGTGTGACGATCAGCACCTTCACTGTGGACCCTTTAATTATATTAATATCAGTTCTGGATGTTCAACTTGACTGCTTCAGAATCCGTAATTTTTTCGCCCTTGATTTTGCCTTGTATTTGATGACTGGCACCACTTTAATATACTTCTGTACTGATTAAGCAACTTAACCTGGCTTTTCCCTGCATTCTTCATGTATACTATATTGTTATGTTACACATAAACTCAATTGATTTCTTTTGCATGACAATACATGTGTTTCTAATCTGTTGTTCTAGCTATTTTTCCTATTCTTGTTTCCTGTGACCATTCCATAGGACAGTTTGTGTTCTCCCAACATGGCGGCCACTTATTCCTTTTTTCCTCTGATTCCATCTTTGCCATCCACTACTCTCCCATGGTATTGTTACTTTTCCTACTGAGCATGTGCAGTGAGAGACGCTTCTCTAGACATGCAAGCACAACTCTCCGTTAGTTGGAATTTGCCGGACAGGCGTGCAGACCTGCTGTTCACAGAAGATTGTCTGGGAATCCCCTTATATTTTCTGAGCTTGGTGAAGCTCTCTATTCTCTTATGCACTGTGATACAGTGCAATACTACTGTGCCTGTGTATGCTCGGCTTCTTTCTCCCTTCCCGCAGAACGAAATAAGGACTTTGGAACCCCATATTACCTCTGATATCAAGGAATCTGTAGTATTTCCTGCCCGTTATAATTTTCCTTCTGGAAAACCTGAAAGGTATGGTCTTTTTCACTGTATACGTTTTTTTATGCACATTTCTTCCCTCAGGGCACTTGAAGATCTTTTCCTTCCTTTTAATAAGTGTCTTTTCGGCCATACTCCAGTGGGACAGACATCACATTTGCACTATTGTTACCTGTTAATTTGATCTGCTGCTGCACCATCATCCACCTCCGTACCCCAGCAGTATCCCCCAGCCATCAGGACTTCACCGCTCACAAACCACTCAACTGCTCCTTTGACACCGCCACCTTCCCCGACGACTGGAAACATGCTGAAGTCAACCCCCTCTTGAAGAGACCCTCCACAGACCTGACGGACCTCAAAAACTTCAGGCCCTTCTCCCTGCTTTCATTTGCAGCCAAGGTCATCGAAAAGGCCCTCAACACCCAGCTAGCAAACTTCATTGAAGCTACCAATGTCCTGGACATCTCCCAATCTGAATTCTGCAGCAACGAAAGCACCGAGACCGCCCTACTCACCACCACCAACAACATCTGCTCCCTCCTCGATGACGAAGCATCAGCCCTCATCCTCCTGGACCTCTCTGCTGCCTTCAGCACCATCTCCCACCGCACCCTAGCCAACAGACTCCACGACGCCAGCATCCGTGGCAAGGCCCTAGACTGGCCCACGACTGGATAAGCTCATTGCTCACCAGTTGGACTCAACGGGTCAGACTCCCTCCCCACCTCTCGGAGCCAACAGAGGCGAACTGTGGAGTGCCCCAGTGCTCTTTCCTCAGCCCCACCCTCTTCAACATCTACATGGCCCCATCACAACTATCATCAGGAACTACGGGCTCAACATCATCTCCTATGCCGATGACACCCAGCTTATCCTCACCCTCACCAACAAACCCAACATCAGCAAACACAACTTCCAAGAAGGGATGAAAGCCGTTGCCACCTGGATGAAGAACAGCTGCCTAAAACTTAACTCCGAGAAAACAGAAGTCCTCATCCTTGGCTCCACCCCCTCTGTTTGGGATGATTACTGGTGGACCCCACCCTTGCAAAACCCTCCACCCCGACTGACAACGCAGGAAGCCTACGCATCATACTAGACTCATCACTCTCAATGAACCGCCAGATCAACACAATAGCCTTGACCTGCTTCAACACCCTCCTCATGGTTCGAAAGATGTGCAGATGGATCCCACCCGGATCCAGAAAAACTGACACGCACACCATCATCAGCAGCAGACTGGACTACGGCAACGCTGTCAATGCCAGAATCAACAAAAAACTCCTTTGCAAACTCCAGACTGTCCAGAACACCGCAGCCAGACTAATCCTCGACATCCCCCAACGCAGTCGCATCATACAACACCTCTGTGATCTCCACTGGCTCCCAGTTGAAAGAAGAATAACCTTCAAACTCCTCATCCATGCATACAAGGTGCTTCACAACACCGGATCAATGTACCTGAACAGATGCCTCTGCTTCCGTGCACCCAAAAGACAACTCTGATCAGCTGACCTCTCGTTCGCCACCATCCCATGCATCTACAAGACCAGAACAGGAGGAAATTCCTACCTCGCAGCCAAAGCCTGGAATGACTTCCCCCTCCACCTCTGGCAAGCTCCCACACTGCCACATTTCAGGGAGAACCTCGACCTAGCTTTGTGGGGGACCCCAGCACTCAACAGAGCCGCCCCTCCCTCCCCAGCACCTTTAGACCTTCACAAGTGAGTAGTTGTGCTTTACCAACCCTGGTAGATTTATTGATTGATTTGATCAACCAGGATTCAGGTAGAGTTTGTTCTCCTCACTTCTGCAACTTTTGTTTTTATTGGACAGCCTACTGGCTATATATTGAACTCTGACCTCTTATTTTAGAGGCAAACGTCTTTCTTCCCCATAGCAGCTGTCAGTCCACACTCTGTGAATATACACTCTCTAATAAAGGCTTACACCTCGCACTGTAACATTGCCCTTTCTAAGCTAAGTACATAATTCTTTCTTTCAACCCTCATTCTCCTTGTTTCAGGCTCCTCTCTATCTTATGTGTCCTGATGATGGTCCTCTCATCTCCTGAAGGATCAAAATGTCATTGACTACCACTATGGACCTTAGAAAGATTATATTATATACAAATAGGTTGTGTTGTTCTTGATTTTAATATACACAATTTTGATCACTGAGTTTGTTCATGCATGTATCAATTTAATGAGAGCACAAAGCACATTTCTCACTACTCACCCACTGCACTGACACAAAGTCACTACTTACCCAATGCACTGACACAAAGTAAAAGTTTTTTTCATAAAAGCTCTTTATATATGATTTTTTATAACTATTGATTAAAATAACTGTTTTGCTCATTTGTATTGATTGTATTGTTTTCAACTATGAGACCAGTTTTTCTTGTACATGTACTTACCCAATGTCCACAGTGTTCCTCGGGTTCCCTTGTTAATTGCAACTCTAATTTCAAAGGACAGCACAGGCACTTTACCACTTGTTAGCAGGAGTAAAGTGTATAGAGCCCTAAAAGCCAAGAATACGGAGTTCAGAAAAAGGAGACAAGAATCTCGGGTGACTCTGCAGAGAGGGCCCAGTCCAACACCCATGCATATGAGCACCTACCAGCTTGTCGCAGTATGGCTGGAGCACATCTGATCCTCAACCAGCAGACCCAACCTCCCATGCAGGCCAAAGTGCACTGCTTGCATAGCACTGGCATTTGTCATTAGGGCTTCTCCTGCTAACCCACTCTTCCAGTATCTTGCTTTTTGAATGTACCTTTCTTCCTGGAAACCGTCTACTCATCTTCTTCCCCTTTCTGCTTCAGAAAGGAGCTGCATGTTGTTTGGCATGCATCACCATTGAAAGCTATGTTTTTCTTTAATTTTGACGGGTTCCCAGTCATCTGCTTCCTTTTGTAATTTTATGGGGGGGGGTGCTTTTTAATTGTATTCTTTGCCTTTGCTGCAGTTTCTAATCCCATGGTGCGGTGCAGGTGGGAAATATTTGGAGAGAAGAGCACGGCAAACAGACCCTATATATCCAACTAACACCATCCACATCAACCATTCACTTCGACGGCCCCCAGGAAACTGATACGAGTTGGAGCTTATCGCAGCCTTATCAGTGGCCTGAAGGGCTATATAAATTTTACAATACAATACCTCTCAGTTTATCTTCCACAGCATAATTTTCTGGGCGTGCAGAAAATAAACATGTTGCCATAAATATCTCCTTTTTCTTATCATTGTTCATCTAGAAAAACAGACCAGAAGGAGGAAAAATTATGTTTTGTTTTTTTCTTTTAAACTACAGTCTTGATTTTGCTTCGTATTAAAACCTACTGATAGGTATTTTGTTATAGGAATCTCACAGATTACCATAGAAAGCAATGTTTTGGTGCTGGATAGCCTCTCTGACAAACCGTGGCTATAGAAGATTTGCAGTCAGAATATTTGATCGTAAGTCAGACCTATTGGTATGGCCAATGCTTGTTTTTCCTGTCTCATAAAGTTATGCAAGTGGAAGGTTTTTATTGCTCTCCAAATGTCAAACTGGTTGTTGATTACTTTTATTCTGGACACAGTTTAGTCCCAAAGCTTGGTCATTCAGGGTAAAGACAAAGGAAAGATTTATGAAGCCCTTATGTTGCTCCCGCTTCACGCAAGGCAGCACAGGGCAATGCAAGTCTTAAGTGAGATATACTAAGCCTCATAAAGCCACCTTGCTCAGTCAGTCCAGAGTAACGATTGGAAGCGCAAATTGCTGCCTTGCATTACTTTGCGCCGGGAAATCGTTCTATAGGCAGAGCATGGGTTTTGACACAATCCCAGATTTAATAAGTGTAGTAAACCTGGAGTTTCCTCAAAATGGTATGGCTTCCCAACAGAGGCGTTACGAGGAGAAATATCTTCATTTCTCCTCGTAATTCTTTTTTAATGCTGCACACATTAAAAGAGGAAATTGCCTCTAAGAATTGCTTTTGTGCAGGAAGGCTCCCCTTGGTGCCAGGGTGCCTCATTGGCACTAGGCAGTACTCAGTGCGCCAGTGCAGGGAGAGAGAAGGGATGTGTCAAACCTTAGTAGATATTGGGGCATTGCTGCTTTCTCCTGGTCACGCAGTGCAACAAGTTGTCTTGTTGTGTTACTATGCGGTACATTTTGTTAAATCTGGCCCTGAGTTTCTACAAGTATGAGACTTTTGAAGGAAGGGATAATCTAGAGTGGGGTCAACCTAAGCATAAAAGATTGTATTTGTTATGGGCTAAATCATTTCTCTTCCATTGCACTTCATAAAAAACTGCACATGCAGTACAGGTGCGGATTCGTTGAGTTATATGGAGAGAGAACAGTGTGCCCCTGAGGCACCGAGAGTAGGCTAACAAGGCTGAAGTCCTGCAGAGATCAAGCAAGGGCTGAGAAAATCAATACCAGCAGCAGGGAGTCAGGAGACCTTTCACCTGCTTTACAAGGGGAGACGATCATTTCCCTTGACGTGTTTCTGGAAGTATTCCTCCTCTAGTAATGCCAGCATTAAAATATAGAGCGATTTCAGCCTCCCAAGAGGCCTCCACATTCATTACTTGTCCAGACATTAAATTAATAACCTCGGCATTTGCCACATGTACGTTCATAAGCCTGTGATCGAAGTTCACTGCCTTTATAAAAAGTTAATGCATGTATAACCTGACTTCGTCTTCAAGATCATTTACAGTATTCAAACTAGTATAACAATAGCAAAGAGAGATATGTTTATTTGCAATAAAGCAAAATCAGCCTGCGCCTTCCAAGGTACACATTAGGGGGCTTTTACTCCCAGATTCATCAAAGTCATGTTTTGCGAGTCCTTAAAAGCGAATTTTAAGGATTCGCTATTAAAGACTCGCAAAACGGGATGCATGTAGGAATCGCAATATTTTTTGCAATTTCTACTGATTCCTTATTTGCGATTCGCTAATTTCTAATCGCAAATAAGGAATGGCTTTCCCATTCATTCCTATGGGCCGAATGAATGGGGAGTCATTCCTTATTTGCGATTAGCAATTAGCGAATCGCAAATAAGGAAGCAATTTCAAGGGTGCCATGGTGTCCAAAGGACACCCTGTTGCACCCCTGAAATTGTAATGTTCACTGGTGTTGCACACACACATGTCCCAAGGACATGTGTGTGTGTAACATACAACTTAGAAAAATGCACTAAAGTGCATATTTCTAAGTTCTTGCTATTTACCAACGTAGTTAGACTTCGCGGTAAATAGCGGCTCCAGATTGCGAATTCGCAATCTTGGAATGGTTCATGCATTGCATTTAAGGAATCGCAAATTGCGATTCCTTAAATGCAATCGCAATTTGAGAACTCGCAATTATTTGCGAATTCTTAAATTGCGAGTGCATGAACCCTTGATGCATCTCAAATGCCATTTTTGTGGGCGCAAACGGCCGAATTTTGCGATTCGCACCGTTTGCGCTCGCAAAAATGCTTGATGCATCTACCTGTAATTTACACGCCCTTTGCGCGGCCAGTACGTCACTTTTTCCCATATTAAAAGTGACGACCGGCGGCGCAAGGGGCTTGTAAATAAGCCCCTAGGAATCCATCGTGGCTCTCGTGCTTGAGAATGTTATACAAAATGTCGCTCTTCATTTGCAATTCAAGTCCTTTTACTGCAGATGCGTGAAACAGTTCTCTTCTAATAATACAGACCCAGCCTGGCTGCAATTTTCACTTCTCAATCTGATTAAAAAGACATATGATTAATTTGCACGTGCCTGCTGTTTGCATATGACTGCAACATGTAAACGGAACGTTGATGCCTGTATCAGTGATGAGACAGCAGTGAGACAAGAAAAGGGGGCAGGATTTAAATGCTGGCAAAGCATGATGGGTTACATTGTAGAATAAGGATTAATTCACGTTCTGAACGTGGATGTTCCACTTGCGTTTACTTTTTAGTGTCTGTACAGTTCAATAACCGTTTTAATCACTGTGTCCTAGAACGCTTTTGATGTGTTGGCAGTCGTTATAGTCTTATACTAGATACTGACTGCTTTACTAGGTGAAAAAAAATCTTTCCTCAAAATGGATCTCCATCGCAAGATACTGAGAGCACCATCTGAGGGCACCACTAACAAATGCACTCCCTTTGCTTGCCTCAAACCTTATCGGCTTGATTGACCCTCGCAACTGAGATCCTAATTTTAAATGATTTTTCAACCCCTTAAGTACCACAGTGCCTGCGCGGTCCAGGGTCAAACCATTTTTCCTCCTTTTAACATTTATTTACTTCAAGAATGTGCACCTCCTTACTTTGACGTGAACCTAGCCAACATCTATGATGCCTTCCTTTTGGGTGCAAACAACCAGGCATTTCCATTGGTGAATTATATTCATCTAGTGGCAAATGACTGCCCATAAAATTAGATGCACCCCATTTGACATATAACCGAAATAGTGTAGAGCAGAGGCAACTAATGCACCGGGGTAGGTCGACCCCCTTGTTGATATTTCGAGGGAGTCATTCCTTTGCCAGTCCAACAATTAGACTTCTAATGGGCACTGTTGCCAACGAGAGCTATCACAATGACAATTATATACCAGACAGGCTCAACCTATTCAAATTCCACCCGGAATGCCTCGAATACTCTCTTAAGTAGTTACAGCTGTCACTATCTCCTCAATCTTTGAGTTTCTTTCTCATTTTCACTTCTTTTCCTACATAACCTCCTTTTCTAAATATGGCACACCTCAGTTTTTCCAGTATCTCCTGCCCTGAATCACAACTAGTTTTAAAACGTGTCTCTCTGTTACCCTCTATTGTCTCTAATTACTATTTTTGCCACACGTTTTAGTCTCCCTCTTTGCAAGTTACTCACTGCTCGTCTAACATGTTCTCCCTTACCCTCATTCCGTTCATTCGCTGATATTGTTATGTCTCAGTTCAACCTTTACACCCCCTTATCTGCCTTGGTGTCTCCTTTGAATGCTTTTTTTTTATTTTCACCCTTCTTTGTTTTAATCTCTTTCTCTTTCTTTCTTTCTTTCTTTCTTTCTTTCTTTCTTTCTTTCTTTCTTTCTTTCTTTCATTCTTTGTTTGTTTGTTTGTTTGTTTCTTTCTTTCTTTCTTTCTTTCTTTCTTTCTTTCTTTCACATAGTCTGTCATGTGCGGATAATGGATGTTTATGTGCTGTGCCACCTCCCCCTCATGTTGACAGGAGGTGGCTGGCTTTTCAGGGAGGGAGACACTGGTCGATGTTACACCATGCAAGGTATTTTAACCGGGCAGCAGAGGGCGCACTCGGGCAGCAGAGGGCGCACTTAGGGTGGTGAATGACAGCTTGGACAATAAAATATGATAAGGCTTATAAGGCTAGGATGATGGGCAGGATGTGAGTGGAATAGAGGGAAGAAAACTAGGACAGTGGGCATATTGATCCCCAATGACATCCCTGCAGGATGCTCCTTCTTGGTGAGGTGCAGGTTTTGTGACTTTGTGTATACCTTTCAAGTGATGATAGTGAATGTATGAGGGAAGGGAAAATGAATATCATTTGGGGATTTTTTTAGGACAAGGAACTCATGGTGAGTTTAAAGTACTAGAGGGACACGTCTGTTTCTAAAGCAGATGTGTTTCACTATTAATTTGTACATGTTCACACTGTGGTTGATACTGCTACTCAGTGTATTCTTTTTCTTTACACCTCCAAGGCCAATCATTGAAGATCAGGTCCTTGGCACAGGCCAGTGCACCACACTACCGCCTCAAGTGCTTCTGCAGATGGTACCTCATATTTATTTAGTCTTCCTTGATTTTACAGTTATTCATTTTCCTGTTTCTTATAAAAAAAACATAGGTTTCAGGGACATTATAGTTAGTTGGACATTTCCCTCATACAAAACCATAGAAATTCCCCTGTTATAGTTAGTTCAGTAACTATAACTCGCGTGCCCGCAATGCACTGCTGATGATGTCACATATTACATCATTCATGACATGGTCAGTGACATCACTGATGACATCTCAAATGACATTACTGATGACATCACTGATGACATCATCCAGTGACTGTCTTTTTCTTTAAAGTTTAAATGTGTATATTATATATGCCAAGGCGTATTGAAGAATGAGTGGGTGTATCAGTGTCTGGATGGAGGATTTGGTAGGTGCGTGACTGAGAGCATGTGTTAGTGACTAAACCGTATGAATGTCTGTATCAGTCTGTCTGTTGTTCTATAAGCTGCTGCATGGGTTGGACAGTAGCTACATGAGTGTCTATATGGGATATCAATTGGTTGCCTGAGTATTTGTATGGGTGCCTGAGTGTGTGGGTGGGTGGGACGTGTGTGACTCTGTGCATAGATGTTTAAGTGGTTGATCCAATGTGTGTATGGGTTCAAGAGTGCATGTGGAAGCAGCTGCATGGGTGGGTGAGTGTGTGTATGGGTGTGTTGGTGAGTAAATGGATGTCTCCATGGTACATGTCCAAGTAACTACTATGTAAAAGGCAGTGTATGTGAGAGTTTGAAGTATATAAATGACTATACGTGAGAGTCAGTAATTGTGAGAGTGGCTGGATGGATGAGTGTGTACTTGTATCTATGATTGTATAAGAGAGTAAGTATACATTTGTTTGTGTTTGAATAAGTGATGTGGTGTGTGTATAACTGTATAGGTCAGTAAATGGAAGTGTGATAGATTCTTTGCATGACTGACTAGGTGTGTGAGTAACTCTGGATGAGTGGTGGTGTGCGAGTGTCTGTATAGGTGTATGAGTGCTTATGATAGTGTTGTATTGATGAGTGACTGCATGTATGAGTGATTGTATGGGTGAATTAGTGGATGTGTGGAGCCCTAGGAATCAGTGAGTGCGTATGTAGTAAGTGGTATTGGTGTGTCGATGGTTTCGAAAATGGTATTTTACAGTGGGCGTGTCAAATATTATATTAGAGTGTGAGGATGTGCATCAGATTTTCACGTGGATGATGTCTTCAGTGATGTCATTTGAGATGTCATCAGTGATGTCATCAGCGATGTCACTAACCATGTCATGAATGATGTAATATGTTATGTCATCAGCAGTGCACTGCAGGTGCGCGAGTTATAGCTAGCTGAAATGACTATAACAGGGGAATTTCTATGCTTGAATACAAAAGAAATGTCAAACTAACTATAACGTCCCTGAAACCTATGGTTTTTTAAATGCTAATTTCTAACTATAACGTGCCTAAAACCTATGTTTTTTCAAGTGAATTTCAATGCTTTTTTAAATGCTAATTTCTAACTATAACATAGCAGTCACGTTTGCAGAGTGGTGGAGAAAGGTGAGCATGGCCTTCAAACACCTCTTAGCAATCCCACTGTGTGGGATTAATTGGAGGTAACAGGAGGAATAGTTCGCCCCCAACGTCAACCTTGGGGCCAACTACCCCTTTTATTACCACGAGTAAGTACCACACAGCAGATTGCTAATTTCTTATATCAGCCGCCGCCCCCACCCTGCACCACTGTGCAAACAGGTCCCCTAGCACGTTGTAAGTTGGGGGATTAAGTCCCCTTGAATCCTGAGGGTCCCTGTGGTCCAATTAGCCCACCAGTTACCTCCAGTAAGCCCCACAGAGCTGCTTTGCAGAGAGGTGGTCCAAGGCCACACCCCTCTCTGCAACACAGATCTGTAGCACTTTCTGGAGATACCTGGTATGCTATTTGGAACTCAGGGACCCTCAGTAATCAAGGGGAGTTAATCCCCCAACTTACAACACGCCAGAGGGCCCGTTTGCACAGTGGTGAAGGGAGGGGGTGGTACCTGATTTGACAAGTGTGCAAACGCACCTGTGGTGAGTTTTAAGTTTGGGGATTACGTTCCCTTGAATCCAGAGGTCCCTGGGGGCCAACTAGCCCACCAGGTACCTCCAGTAAGTGCCACAGAGCTGCATTGTAGAGAGGTGGTCCAAGGCCATGCCCATTTTGACATCTCTCTGCAGCGCAGCTCTGTGACACTTACTGGATATACCTGGTGGGCTAGTTGGCCCCCAGGGACCCTTAGGATTCATGGGGACTTAATCCCCCAACTTAAAATGCGCAACGGAGCGTGTTTGCACACTTGTCACATCAGGCCCCGCCCCCTGCCTTCACCACTGTGGAAACACGCCCTGTGGCACATTTTAATTTGGGGTCGGCATGTCCATTTTTATTTTTTACTTTTTTTTTTAAGGGGAGGGGGCATGCGTGGCCCCCCTCCCAGGCCATTTCTGGCCCCGGGGGCCCCATCCCTGGGGCCTGGCATCTCATTTGGGGACCATGGGGGGAGCCCCAATGCCCCCACGATCCCGCCGACTCCCGGCCTCCTGCGGGAGCCGGCATTGCTTTTCCACAAGGGGAGCTGCTGACATGCAGCTCCCATTGTGGAAAATCAATCCTGCTTTGCTTCATTGAAGCGAGAGTAGGTTTCCCTGCTCTCGCCTCAATGAAGCAAAGCAGAGTTTGCTATGGCAGGGTGGAGCCGCACAGCAGTGTCCCGGGGGTGGGCACTGCAGGAGCCAGGGGGTGGCTGTCCCCAGGGCCATCTAGGGCTCCAGGAGGGGGGCCGTGCGGCCCGCCTCCCTACCAGTGCAAAGCCCCAGGGAGGTGGTGGTCCCCGGGGCTCGGGGGTCTGTAACGGACCCCCGCATTTTCATATTTAGTGCCCCTGGAAGGTGGTGGTCCCCGGGGTGTATGGGGGGCTCAAGCCCTCCCACACAGGTTTAAAAAAAAAAATAGAGCCCGGGGGAGGTGGTCGTCCCTGGGGCTGCCGGGGGAGATGCATGCACCCGCGGTTGTTTATGAAAGCCCTGTGGAGGTAACAGTCCCCTGGGCAGCATGGGGACACCCCACGCATTTTTTTCACAGCCCCGGGAGGTGGTGGTCCCCGGGGCAGTGGTGGCCCCCAGAGGCCCCTGCTAATTAATTGGCAGTGCCCCTGGGACCTGGCCCACCGGGGGCTTTTTGAAGACAAAGCATGGGGGCCCGCACTTCATTTTTTAAAATCATTTCGGCGGAATTCGCGACCCCAACGCAAATTCTGCGTTTTTTTAATGCTTTTTTTGGCACTTGGGGTCCTTGTGCGACCACCTAAACAGGCCTAGGGGATCAGGGTGTTTCTACCCTGCCCCCTTTTCTTCAGTTTACACTTTGTTTCACTGTTTTCTTGTGACTCGGTTCTATTGAGTCGCAAAAGGGCTGCCAACAGTTCCTGGTTTGGAATGTTGGCAGCTAATCACAGTGAAGCTCATGCTCAGGACGGTTTGTGAACCCACCGATGCCCAGATATCGAAACTTTTTCCTTTTCTAATTTCTGAGGAACTACTGAACTGATTTACACCATTTAACAAAAAGGTCTCATTCGGAAACAAGGGCTCTCTTTTTGCCAAATTTGGTGTAATTCCGTTCAGCAGTTCGGGCTGTAGCTTTGTCTAAAGTTTCCTATGGAAATTAGCATGGGGAAAATGCGTTTGGGACCCCCTTATTTTCTTGGCCCCCGCTTGATGAATCACCCCGAAGCTTTCAAGACAGGAGCTGACCGGAGCGGGCCACTAGATTTGAAAATTTCGTGAAGATTCGTCAATCAGCGCCAAAGTTATTGGGAAAAGAAAACACTCTTTTTGAATAGAAATGACGTCACCAGTAGGTAGTTATATTTAGAACCTAGGGGCATGTTAGCAAGAACCCTATTAAAATTATGTCCGCTATAGCGTCAGGAAACTGCCGCTAAAATGACGATAATGGGCTTGCTAATATGCGTTATTCTAAAATTTTAACGAGGTTCTTGCTAATATGCCCCCTAATTTCCATAGGAAAAGCATTTTTTGATTTGCTAATAACTTTGGCGTCATTTGACGAATCTTCCTGAAATTCTCCCAAAAAAGTCTATCCAGGTCAGCTCCTATCCTGAAAGTTTGGAGGTGATTCGTCAAGCGAGGGCTGAGATAAAAGGGGGGTCCCAAAACTTGTTTTTTTCCATGATAATTTCCATAGGAAATTTTGTGACGAGCTACAGCTCGAACTGCTGAACGGAATTACCCCAAATTTGGTTCAAAGGTAGAGCTTGGTTCGGAAAGCGACCTTTTTTTAAATGGTGTAAATCCGTTCAGCAGTTTTTGAGAAATTCAAAAAATAAGAGTGAAGAAATCAATTTCCCATAGGAAACTTTGTGCAAGGCTATAGCCAAAAGTACTGAACGGAATTACTCCAAATTTGACAGAAAGGTAGTGCTTGGGTCGGAAGCAACCTTTTTAAAAATGGTGTAAATCTGTTCAGTAGTTGCTGAGAAATTAGAAAAATAAAAGTTTCAATATCTGGACGGAACCTAAGTCACGTGCGCGAGCTTCACTGTGATTGGCTGCTAGCACTCCAAACCAGGAGGTGTTGGCAACCATCTCGTGGTTCGGTAGAAGCGAGTCACCCGAAAACGGAGAAACAAAGGTAGAAAACAAGAGAAGGGGGCAGGATAGAAACACCCTGACCCCCTAGGCCTGCTCAGAATTTGCGCTGGGATCCCGCGTTTTAATTTAATGAGGCGCTTGGGTTGGCTACGTTCCGGGGGCATTTCATGAAAAATAATAGCAGGGCCTCGCAGGGGTTGCGGTGGCCCGCTGGAGTTCGCACAGCTCCGGGGCTTCAGTCATGTTGGGAGGTGGGTTGCGCGGCGCCCCTCCTGGAGGCCTGTATGTGCCTATAACTTTGGTATTGTTTAACGAATCTTTATGAAATTATCCAAAAAGTTTCTCTTCTTTTGATTAGATCCTATATTGAAAGTTTGGGGGTAAATGGTGTAGAAGGGGCTGAGAAAAAAGGGGGTCCCAAATCATTTTTTCTCCATGCAGTTTCAATATGAAACTTTACAGAAGACTACAGGTGAAAGTGCTGAATGGAATTACGGCATATTTCGGAGGGAGAAAGGTGATGGTCTAGAAAGCATGCTTTTGTTTAAAAGATGTAAATCTGTTCAGTAGTTTTATAAGAAATATAAAATTTTAAAGATATTGATATTTGAGAATTCTGATGTGATTGGCTGAGGGGCTACAAGCACGAGTGTGCGGATCATTGGCTGGGAACTGTTGAAACCAGGAAGTGTTGGCAACCGTTTTGTGATTTACCCCGTTAGCTCGCATGCCTCCATGAAGAAGCCATCGGGTTCACAGTTTTACCTCTGCGAGGCAACACTGGCATCTATGTGAGATATGGCTTTCATGCTGCCTCTCCTCAGATCATTAGGTCGCGGCTATGGCTTTAGAACCCGTTCGTTGGCTCCCACCTCTTTATGTTTGCAAGCTAGTATGTTGCTGTGGGGCGCAGGTGTCCCTTTGCTAGACTGGGTGTGAACTGTTGATACGTCACACTATATGAGCATTGAAAAGCCATTTTGTGATTGAGTCCGTCAGCTCGCATCTGTCCGAGGCAACTCTGAAAACATACCGGAGTTCTGTCTGTGAGAGATACCCCTTTCACGCTGCTTCTCCCCACATCAGTAGGTAACACACCCTGTTCCCATATCTCCAGCACACCCCCAACAACCTTATTGGGCCCGCAAGTCTGCCTCTGCGAAATAGCGGTGGGCTCGCAGCTGTCCCGGTGGGACTTCTTGGGGCTGCAGTTGTATCTATGAAGTCAAGACTGGAAATATACGTCAGGTCTCTCTTTGAAAGATACCCTCTTCAAGCTACCTCATCCCAACATCACCACTTTGCAGCTATGCCTTTAGAAGCCAGTTCGTTTGCTTGCAGCTCTGTAACTTTGCGAGCTACTACGCTGCTATGCCTCTAACTCTGCGAGCTACCATGCTGCTGTTCCTTTGGGAGTGGACGGCCCGTAGTTCTCCCTCTGCGAGTTGAGTCCACAGGCTGCAGCTGTCCCTCTGCGATCCTGGGTACGAACTTTCCATAAGTCATACTACATGAGTATTGAAAAACCTTTTTGTGATTCAGTCCGTCAGCTGGCATCTGTCCGAGGCATTTCTGAACACATGCCGGAGTTCTTTCTCCGAGAGATACCCCTTTCCCATGGCATCTCCCCACATTAGCAGGTAACACACCCTCTTCCCACATCACCAGCATAGCCCCAACAAACTTCTTGGACCCGGAAGTGTCCCTGTGCGGTTATACAAATAAGAATCTTAGTCATGTATAGATCTACATATAAAACATTTTATTTAAACAAAACAACAACAAATAAAACTATGTACAGCCGTGGCGTGTTATCACTGGTCCATTTGTGAATCACAGCTTCCAAGAGAAAAAGAAAGATAAGATGGTGCGTCATGCGTCCAGGAAAGGAGATAGAGAGAGAGAAAGAGTGAGAGAGAGCAAGATAGAGAAAGAGTGAGGGAGAGAAAGAGTAGATACAAGGAAGAAAGGAAGAGAAATAGTGTGAGAGAGAGGAAGACAGAGAGAGAAATAGTGTGAGAGAGGAAGAGAGAGGGAAAGAGTGAGAGAGAGAGAGAGGAAGAGAGTAGTGAGGTACAAGGAAGAGAGAAATAGTGTGAGAGAGAGGAGGACAGGGAAAGAGAGAAAAAGAGTGAGATACGACGACGAGAGAAAGAGAGACTCAGTGTGAGAGGAAGAGAGAGAAAGAGTGAGAAAGTAGAGAGAAGGAAAGAGTGAGAGAGGAAGAGAGAGAAAGAGAGAGAGGAAGAGAGAGAGAAAGAGTGAGAGAGAATGAGTGAAAGAGAGAAAGAGGAAGAGAGAGGAAGAGAGAGAGAAAGAGTGAGAGGAAGAGCGAAAGAGAGAGAGAGGAAGACAGAGAATGAGTGAGAGAGAGAAAGAAAGAAATAGTAAGATACAAGAAAGAGAGCGTGAAAGAGAGAGAGGAAGACAGGCAAAGAAACAGTAAGAGAGAGTAAGAGAGAAAGAGTGAGCTACAAGGAAGAGAGAGACAGTGTGAGAGAGAGAAAGAAAGAGAAAGAGAGAACAAGTGAGATACAAGGAAGAGAGAAAGAGGGAATCAGTGTGAGAGAGAGGAAGACGGGAGAGAAAGAGTGAGATAGAGGAAGAGAGAGAGAGAAAGAGTGTGAGAGGAAGAGAGAAAGAGTGAGAGAGAGGAAGCTAGCTAAAGAGGGAAAGAGTGCGACAGAGAGGAAGACAACAAGAGAAACAGTGTGAGAGATAGGAAGAGAGAGATAAAGAGAGAAACAGTGTGAGAGAGAGGAAGAGAGAGGGATAAAGAGTGAGATAGAGGAAGAGAGAGAAATAATGAGACAGAGAAAAAGAGAAAGTGTGAGAGACAGAAAGAAAGAGATGGAGAGGTAGTGCTGACACTGGAGAAAATCTTCGCAGCTCTTCTTTGTGCCACCGGTGTGTCTCCAACCACGTGCCGGGAGATAGTGCAACCCTCAAGTTTAGTGATCTGAAAGATAGTATAGAATTAGTAATTGCAGAGTACATACAACTGTATACACTTAATTCTTTGTTTCGCTAATGCTCAAAGAGGCTGGTGCATCCCAGGCATTCCCACTGGTCGGAGGTTTCTGTGCGCTCTTGTGTGCCCAGACTGCTGTACACTATCCACTGCCACTGCCCAGAGGTGACTGCCTGCTGCTGCAGAAAGAAGTCTCTCTGCCCACCTTGTGCCATCGGCGTATGTGTAAGAGCATCCACGACGTGCTGAAGCAACTTTGTTGTGCGTTCAGGATGGCCACGCATCATCGCAGATCTTACGTGCGTTCAGCTTTGGTGTTGTTTAGTGAACGTCAATTCATGATTCACAGCCTGTTAGATAAAAAGCAAGATAAGATTGTGCATCATGCGTCCATCAAAGGAGAGAGGTAGAGAGAGAACGAAAGAAAGGGTGAGCAGAAGACAGAGAGAAACAGTGAGAGTGAGAGAAAGCGAAAGAGTGAAAAAGAAAGAAAGTGAGAAGAAGACAGAGAGAAAGAGTGAGAAAGACGAAGAGAGAGAGAGAAAGAATGAGAGAGAAAGAGAGAGAGAGTGAAAAAGAAAGAAAGTGAGAAGAAGACAGAGAGAAAGAGTGAGAAAGACGTAGAGGAAGAGAGAGAAAGAGGAACAGAAAAAAGAGGAAGAGTGAGAGAGAGAGACACAGAGAGATAGAGGCAAGAGAGACAGAGAACAAGAAAAACCGTGTAAGAGGAAGAGGGAGATAGAAAGAGTGTGAGGGAGAGAAAGGAAGAGATGAGGGGGGACACTGAGTGCCCACACTGTGTACAAAACTGTCACAGCTTACCTTTACGCCACCGCGCTGTCTCCGAACCACTAGCCACGACCTAGTGTAAATCTCAAGCTTCCACATCTGAAAGATAGTACAGAGTTAGTAATGGAAGAGCAGGTTGGATTAGGATTCAAAATCGGGCCGGGCACGCTAAAAAAAAAGTCGACCACATTTGGATATTGCCTTTCCTCAAAACACTGCTTCGGCAAAATTTTATTTAAAAAAGGGGAGGTGGGGAGATACAAAAAAATGCACGGATTTGTGTACACTGGTGTCTTAAAAACAAGTGAGGCCACTTCTGCTTAGGCCCCCTGTCCTGCTAGGTATGCATACATTAATGGACGGCCCTGCGAGAGAAAGAAAGTTATACTTCTGCCTGTTGTTAAAAGTGAGGTTATGAAGCCCATCTGCCTCCAGAAAGGCCATTCAGACACCCACTGGGCTGCTGGCTGTATCCAAACAACAGCGACATCGCTCAAATCTGCACCTCAGACTGTTCCAAAAAGCAGCCGACAGTTAGAACTCAGCACCGGCCCCTCGGGCATTGCACCAGTGCTCGCGTTACCAATCCGAAACTGTGGCAGAGTATATATGAGTGCATACGCCTTAATCGCTCTGCCATCTTTCTGCATTCAGGCTGCTGTACCCCATCCATTCCCGCCACCCAGAGGTATCTGCCCAACGCTGCGCACCAAGGCCTCACTGCTCACCTTTTCGCGATCACGGCACACTCTACATCATGCAGCTCCGTTCTGCAAGCTAACAGGTTTCACATTTGAAAATGAGTCTTGATATCGCCATGGCAGAGGACATACTAGTGCACTTATCATAGCAGGTTCTACACCCGCTCAGTGCTCGTGGTGCTACTAACTCAGTGAGAAGTGAGGCCACGCACTCTAAACTTTAAAATGGCGTAGAGCACGTGCGCCTGTTTTTTATATTAGTAGGGTCACATGTCCTGTGACGCCTTTGCTGGATGGGTGTGGTGTGGGTGTATACCAGCTGTTGGAACTGGCCTTTCTTGCAGGGTCATCCTCAAACTTTTTGTTTCTTCCTCCCTTATTTTTCCTGACCCGTGGCTGTTGGCAATAGGACTCTACGCACTTTACCACTGCTGATCAGTGCTAAAGTGCATATGCTCCCTATGTAAAGTATTATTCTGATTGGATATACATGTTTGGCGTATTTGTATCACCATGAAGTCCCTAGTAAAGTGCACTGGGTGTGCCAGGGCTGGTGATGACAAATGCTACTAGTGGGCCTGCAGCACTGATTGTGCCACGCACAGGAGTAGCTCTAAAATTGTGTCTCAGGCCTGCCACTGCAGTGCCTATGGGCAGTTTAGAACTGCCATGTCCTCCTGGTCAGTGTACCCACTGACCAGGCCTAACCCTTCCCTTTTTGTGCACATCAGTCACCCCTATGGAAGGCCTAAGGTACCCCCCTGGGCAGAGTGCAGTGTATATGAAAGGTAGAGCATGTACTGGTGCAGGTAACATGTTCTGGTAGTGAATTACAGCCATTTTCGTTTTTCACTATTGTAAGGCTATCTTGCTCCATAGATTAACATGGGGGATGCTGGCTACAGTGGTTAACAGCATTTCTTCCCATAGGAACAAGATAGGACATAAGTATCTAGTATCCCTGAACTCAGAATTTAATAACACATCTTTTAGGAAAGGTTGTTTTTAAATCCTGGGTTTGAGAACAGCACTTATAGAAAGTTGCTGTTCTCTTGTCTAACCCTTCTGTGTGCCTGGGCCTGTTTGTGTATTGACTGTCTGGTTTGTGAGTGACAGGGGCTGGGGAATTCCCCAGCAGGATGGATGAGTCAGCACTAGGCTGAATGACTGCAGTTGCAACTGGAGTGGTGGGAGGAGTTAGCACCTGGGCTGAATAGGGCTGTGCCTGCCTTCCACAATGCTGGCTCCACCCCCCTGCTGGGCGGCTGAGGACCCTGCCCCTCACTCTGAAAGGAAAGATGCAGCCAGCAAAACAAAGTGCTCAGGATCCACCCAGAACTGGTTCAGACCGGGCTCAGGGCCCACATGCACAGAGATAACAAAGACTTTAGGGGTATAAGTACAGGACCCCTGACAACAGAAAATTAGATGATCCTGGAAATCAAGAAGGAACCTCTGCCAAGGAGAAAGCTGAAACTGAAGAAGGAAGATTGTCCTGCTGTTGCTCTGCTGGACTGACCTGTTGCTTTGCTGCCAAGGAGAGGGGAAGGACTTTGCTGTGTGCTGTGTCCCCTGTCTTGAAGGAATCTCCAAGGGCCTGAGAAGAGCTGGCTCCCTGTTTTGAAGTCCCAGGAACAAAAGGACTTCACCCCCAGCTTCCCTGAACTCTGCTGAGAGAGTTCTGTCCCTCCTAGAGTGCTTGATCCAGTTGTGGGGCCTCTGGAGGTTGGACCTGTGCTGGGAAGCTTGAGACTAAGCTTGAGTGACTTTTGAATCTGAAAAGTGTCGCATCGCTCGCTTGCGGAGCGCATCCCCGACAGTGCGAGAAGTTTCCCGCCGCTACGGAGGTCGAGATCGTCGCAGCGCCTGACGCCGCTGCCAGAGACGTCGCATCCTTCGTTTGCGGGACGCACCAGACCGGTGCGGGAAATCGAACATCGCTGCGAGTATCGTCGCAGAGCCTGTCGTCGCTGGGTGAGAACGCCGCACCGCTTGCTTGCGGACCGCATCACGTCGCTGCGAGTGTCATCGCAGAATCATCGCATCGAGGAGCTACGAGAGAAAGGATCGCCGCTGGACCGCGCATCGTCGCCCCGGAGATCGTCGCAGCACCTACGAGATCATCGCATCGTGCCTTTGCGAGAACAGACTTCCTACGGAACCTACGCACCGGAATCCATACAAGTGGCCTTCCTCCCCATACAGACCGGATTCGTCGCAACACGCCCGCTGCTGCAGCGGGGCTGTCGCATCGCCTCCCCAGGGTCTCAGGAGCAACGCTTTGCTTGTTTTCCACCGCACCAGCTTCTGCTTTTGGAACTTTGTTGCAACTAAAGGTACTGTGAGTAAACGTGACGCAACTGTGAACTTTTCACGCATCTGTGGTTTATTTTACCGCAACTTGAAGAATTTTTAACGCAACCTTAAGAACTCTTTTTGAAACCATATTCTTGAACTATGTATGTTGGATTTTTGTCATTTTGGTCTTGTGTAGTTTAGATTAAAAATACCTTTATTTTTCTAAACTGTTGTGGAGTCAGTTTGTGGTGTTTTCACTGTGTTACTGTGAGTGTTGGTACAAATACTTTACGCATTGCCTCTGGTTAGCCTAGACTGCTCGTGCCAAGCTACCTAGAGGGTGAGCAGGGGTTATCTCAGAGGGTTATCTCCTTGCCCTGACTAGAAGCAAGGGTCCCTATTTGGACAGTGGTACCTACCTCTGCCAACTAGAGACCCCCAGATCTAACATTGGTGGTCAGGCGGTGGGATTTGAACTTGTATTTGTACTTGACCCACAGTAATTGGTGTACATCACTAGTGAGTGCAGACCACTACGCAACCACATACTGTTTGTTTTTCCGGTGTCCTCCTGGAAGTATTTTTGGATATTGAGACTCTGGCTAGTGTTGCACCTGTGAAGTCCTGCCAAAATGGAAGTCAACTTTTTCCACCTGTATATCTACACAGTGGAGGAGATAAAAGCCTTTTGCAAAGAGAGGGGGCTGCCCGTGGAGAGAGGTTCCACAAGGGGGGATCTTGAGGCATGCCTGTATTCCCATGAGGTCAGAATTTGGGAAGCAACACTAACAGATGATTCTGAGGAGGAGGACTTCTCTGACAGTGAGGAGGAGAAAGATGAGTGGCTCCTTGCTGCTGAGCAAAGGTGCAGAGAATTAGACCGGCTAAGCAAGGAAGGCATGATCCGTTGGGCCTTAGCCCAGAAAGAAAAATGGGATGCTCAAGGAAAGAGCTTTGCTGAGTTGGAGGTTGAGTCCAGCTCAGATGGTGGCAGCAAGATTATAGTTTCCAGTGCTGAGAGAAAGGTACAAACACTCAGAGATGTGGCGCCTGACTTGAGGCAGGGGGTCGGCATACACCAGGTGGTTCAGGTTTATGATGTAGTTCCAGTCGAGTGCAGTGTCCCTGAAGTAGATTGGGGGACTGGCACAGGGGACCATATTCCTAGTGGTGGGAGGGACACTCTACTGACTCTAGATGAGAGGTACAGGGAGAGGGGTTCCCCCATGGTAGAAACCTTGGTGTGTGTGTGTGAGGACCAGCCAGAAGAGTGTGGGTTGTGTGACAGAGACAGTCAGATACTGTCTTGCCAGTCTCAGGAGAGTGGTGTGGGGTACTTGTGTGAGGCACTGGAGGGTGAGGCAAAGGGTAGCTTGGTTAACAACTGTGGGGGGCTGTGTGATTCATTTGTTGGAGAGCATATTTTAAGTCCCTGTTTTCCAGAGCTATGCCAACACCCGGTGGAGTGTGAGTTCTCTGACCCCAGAGAGCTTGCATTGGAGGCAGACCCCTTGGTGGATTCCAAAGGGTCTGAAGAGGCATTGGGGAGTGATCCCAAAAGGAGTGGCTTAGATATCTTCCAGACCTGTGAGGTGGAAGAGGTTCAGTGTAGCCCAGTTAGGTCCCAGTGTAGTGGGAGGGGTGTAGGGGCTCATGTCCGGTCTCAGTGGAGAAGGAGTGAGTGTGGGACGGTGTGTCTCACGGTGCCCGAAACCCAGTCTCAGGGCCTGGAGGGTTCCTTAAGGGAACACCAGGTTGGGGACCTAGACTGTACTTGTAGGCCATTTGAGGAGGATCTCCTAGTGTCTGGGGAACGGGGAGTGCCTGTAACCAGGCCTCCATCAGTTCTGGTGTCTGGCAGTGCCGCTCCATTTGGGAGGGTACCGAAGTCCAGACTGAGGGGTGAGAGGGGGAAGGAGTCCCCAGTGGGAGAACCAGTGGGTCAGGGACCAGTCGGAAGGGCTGAGTCCCCAGTGAGTGACCATGGTGACCTCACTTCTGTCCTGAGGGATCTTCCCGCGCTGTCAGGTGAACAGGGGTCGGAAGATCTGCGCAAGGCAGACTGTCACAGGACACATGAGTTGTGTGTCACCCTCAAGGGGGTACTATGTGAGTCCCCAGAAGTCCTGGCGTGCCAGGCAAATGCACAACCGCAGGTTTTGGTCCCTGGGTTGGGAGACCAGGTTCAGGATTTGCCTGACCTGGAAGGAAGGACATCTGTAAACAGTGTCCTGACCAATATGGTTCCCAGGGGTACCCCTCCAGTAGGGAGGGTGCAGCGCTCTGGAAGGGGGTGCAGGGGGAGAGAGTCCTCGCCCTGACCCCGGTACAACCTGAGGGGTTAAACCCTAGGTTGGGAGACCAGTTGCTAGAAGGAGGTCCTAAACTGGTAGGAAAGTTGTGTTCTTGGTTGTCTTGGTGGACAGGGTTGCCCCTGGAACGAGGGCAGGAGTCTCACCCTGGGGGTGGACTGGGCCACACCGTTGTGTTGGCCAGGTGGGTACTGTCTACCAGTATAGGCACCGCAGTGAGTGAAGTCCTGGTGCACCGGGCAAGTGTTCCACTGCAGGGGTTAGTCCCTGGGTGGGGAAGCCAGGTTTAGGTGCTGTCTGACCTAGAGGCTTTGGAGCCTAGGTTTGAGGGCCAGGCCCGGGGTATCCCCCCTGACCTGGAAAACCAGTTGCAGGATAGCACCCCTGAACTGGTGGATGAATGGTGTGGGACACCTGCCACAGGTGCCCTGGCTATTCTAGAAGGGGGTACCGCTCCAGGTGGGAGTGTACAGAGCCCCAAGGAAGAGGAGGACCGGGTGTGGAGAAGCCCACCTCAGCCTCCTGTCCAGCCGCCGGATACAGGTCCGGGACTGGTGGGTCAGTGCCAGGATGTTAGACCTGACATGACAAGAGAGGGAGTGGACAAAGGGTGCCAAGCACCTGGGGCTACTGCCCCCCACCCTCTGACGCCACAGGGGTTTGAGAGCCATGAGAGGCATGAGGCCTGGGTCTCATCCCTGATCACTGTTGGTGGTCACTGTGGCTTGCTGTCGGTCTGTTGGGACACACCTGTGAGGAGATTAAGGTTAGGTGCTGCACAGGTGGTGTCCACAGGTGAGGAGAAGGGTTCCACATGGATTGGCATGGTGGACCCTGAGAGTATGGATAGAGTGATCCAACTGGGTTTAGGACGGCGTAGAACAGGACTGCCCTGCTGTGTGGGCCAGTTTCCGTGTTCTATCGCCTTAAGCAGGGAATACCATCGAGGTATCGTTTGGTCTACCCTGGCTTTAGGCTGGAAGGGGGTTGTGTTGGAACTGGCCTTTCTTGCAGGGTCATCCTCAAACTTTTTGTTTCTTCCGCCCTTATTTTTCCTGACCCGTGGCTGTTGGCAATAGGACTCTGCGCACTTTACCACTGCTGATCAGTGCTAAAGTGCATATGCTCCCTATGTAAAGTATTATTCTGATTGGATATACATGTTTGGCGTATTTGTATCACCATGAAGTCCCTAGTAAAGTGCACTGGGTGTGCCAGGGCTGGTGATGACAAATGCTACTAGTGGGCCTGCAGCACTGATTGTGCCACGCACAGGAGTAGCTCTAAAATTGTGTCTCAGGCCTGCCACTGCAGTGCCTATGGGCAGTTTAGAACTGCCATGTCCTCCTGGTCAGTGTCCCCACTGACCAGGCCTAACCCTTCCCTTTTTGTGCACATCAGTCACCCCTATGGAAGGCCTAAGGTACCCCCCTGGGCAGAGTGCAGTGTATATGAAAGGTAGAGCATGTACTGGTGCAGGTAACATGTTCTGGTAGTGAAATACAGCCATTTTCGTTTTTCACTATTGTAAGGCTATCTTGCTCCATAGATTAACATGGGGGATGCTGGCTACAGTGGTTAACAGCATTTCTTCCCATAGGAACAAGATAGGACATAAGTATCTAGTATCCCTGAACTCAGAATTTAATAACACATCTTTTAGGAAAGGTTGTTTTTAAATCCTGGGTTTGAGAACAGCACTTTTAGAAAGTTGCTGTTCTCTTGTCTAACCCTTCTGTGTGCCTGGGCCTGTTTGTGTATTGACTGTCTGGTTTGTGAGTGACAGGGGCTGGGGAATTCCCCAGCAGGATGGATGAGTCAGCACTAGGCTGAATGACTGCAGTTGCAACTGGAGTGGTGGGAGGAGTTAGCATCTGGGCTGAATAGGGCTGTGCCTGCCTTCCACAATGCTGGCTCCACCCCCCTGCTGGGCGGCTGAGGACCCTGCCCCTCACTCTGAAAGGAAAGATGCAGCCAGCAAAACAAAGTGCTCAGGATCCACCCAGAACTGGTTCAGACCGGGCTCAGGGCCCACATGCACAGAGAGAACAAAGACTTTAGGGGTATAAGTACAGGACCCCTGACAACAGAAAATTAGATGATCCTGGAAATCAAGAAGGAACCTCTGCCAAGGAGAAAGCTGAAACTGAAGAAGGAAGATTGTCCTGCTGTTGCTCTGCTGGACTGACCTGTTGCTTTGCTGCCAAGGAGAGGGGAAGGACTTTGCTGTGTGCTGTGTCCCCTGTCTTGAAGGAATCTCCAAGGGCCTGAGAAGAGCTGGCTCCCTGTTTTGAAGTCCCAGGAACAAAAGGACTTCACCCCCAGCTTCCCTGAACTCTGCTGAGAGAGTTCTGTCCCTCCTAGAGTGCTTGATCCAGTTGTGGGGCCTCTGGAGGTTGGACCTGTGCTGGGAAGCTTGAGACTAAGCTTGAGTGACTTTTGAATCTGAAAAGTGTCGCATCGCTCGCTTGCGGAGCGCATCCCCGACAGTGCGAGAAGTTTCCCGCCGCTACGGAGGTCGAGATCGTCGCAGCGCCTGACGCCGCTGCCAGAGACGTCGCATCCTTCGTTTGCGGGACGCACCAGACCGGTGCGGGAAATCGAACATCGCTGCGAGTATCGTCGCAGAGCCTGTCGTCGCTGGGTGAGAACGCCGCACCGCTTGCTTGCGGACCGCATCACGTCGCTGCGAGTGTCGTCGCAGAATCATCGCATCGAGGAGCTGCGAGAGAAAGGATCGCCGCTGGACCGCGCATCGTCGCCCCGGAGATCGTCGCAGCACCTACGAGATCATCGCATCGTGCCTTTGCGAGAACAGACTTCCTACGGAACCTACGCACCGGAATCCATACAAGTGGCCTTCCTCCCCATACAGACCGGATTCGTCGCAACACGCCCGCTGCTGCAGCGGGGCTGTCGCATCGCCTCCCCAGGGTCTCAGGAGCAACGCTTCGCTTGTTTTCCACCGCACCAGCTTCTGCTTTTGGAACTTTGTTGCAACTAAAGGTACTGTGAGTAAACGTGACGCAACTGTGAACTTTTCACGCATCTGTGGTTTATTTTACCGCAACTTGAAGAATTTTTAACGCAACCTTAAGAACTCTTTTTGAAACCATATTCTTGAACTATGTATGTTGGATTTTTGTCATTTTGGTCTTGTGTAGTTTAGATTAAAAATACCTTTATTTTTCTAAACTGTTGTGGAGTCAGTTTGTGGTGTTTTCACTGTGTTACTGTGAGTGTTGGTACAAATACTTTACGCATTGCCTCTGGTTAGCCTAGACTGCTCGTGCCAAGCTACCTAGAGGGTGAGCAGGGGTTATCTCAGAGGGTTATCTCCTTGCCCTGACTAGAAGCAAGGGTCCCTATTTGGACAGTGGTACCTACCTCTGCCAACTAGAGACCCCCAGATCTAACACCAGCCATGAGGGAGTGGCTGTGGCATCAGTGTTTCAAAACTTGGGCTAGATCACACACAATTGGGCTATATTTTCAGGTTGTGTGGTAAAATTTGGGTTTGTGTTAGTTGCCAGATTATTTATTTTGATTTATTTATTTTGAAGGTTTTATATAGTGCGAACAAGACTCTAGCGAGTATCAGAGCGCTTTACAAGTCATAGGTAGAAGGCAAGATATAGTATACAGAGATCTATGTGAGGATGTTATATAAAGCTCGCAATCAAAAGAAAAAATACTAAGCTAGCAAAAAAAAACAGAAGGATGAATATGGAGCGCAAAAACACAATAATAAAAATACAGTAAATAGTCATAGAGTTCACATGAATTTAGCCATGAGGATCGCTTTCACTTCTTTTTTGAAGGAGGCAGTGGAAGGGTTCATTCTTGTTTCAATGGGCAAAGCGTTCCAGTTCCTCTGAGCCATACCAGAGAAGGACCGGTTATACGTTTTTTTCTTGGCAAAACGTTGAGGTTGTAGAAGAAGAGTCTTGGCACTCCTGGAGGCTCGGCTGCCCTCAGAGAGCACCTGTTTCTGAGCTAGGTAGTGTGGGGCGTTGTGGTTGAGGGCCTTGTACATCTTACAAGTGATTTTTAGATGAATTCTGCCTTCAAACGGTAGCCAGTTGAGGGCTCTCAGGTCTGGGGATATGTGAGAGTTTCTCTTTGAACCTGTGATGAGTCTCGCAGCTGAGTTGATCATGGCTCTTAGTGGGGCTGTTGATGACCTTGGTAGGCCGCATAAGGTTACTGCCCCATATTCCACATGGGGGATTACTAGGGCTTGAACTGCTTGTTTGAAATCGTAGGCAGACAGAAAGGATTTCAGTTTTTGTAGGGTCTTTAGGTGGAAGTTGGCTCCTTTTGTTGAGGTGCTGATGTGTTTCTGCATCTTTAGGTTACTGTCAAGAATTACCCCTAGCGATTTCGCTGAATCGACAATGAGAGGGTGTCCATTGGGAGCTGTGCTTCATCCAGTCCAGGATAGTGGGAGTTTTGTTAGGGGGGCGATTAAGAGGAATTCCATTTTGAGGGAGTTAAGTTTCAAATCGTTTTTCAGCCAGCCATGTTTGGGTTTTTTGTAGTGTGGTGCTGAGCGATTTGATGTCATCAAGTGAGTGGCTCTTGATGTATGTATATTTGGTTGTATCTTGGCGAGGCTGAGAAGATCAGTAAGGGGTTCCATAAAAAGGTTAAAAAGGGTGGGTGAGAGGGAGGAGCCTTGTGGAACTCCTAATGTGACTGGCATGGGGTTGGACAGGGATTGGTTGACCTTGAATCTTTGGGATCTATTTCGGAGGAAAGAGGCGAACCAGCTAAATATATTTCCAGATATTCCCATTCTGTGTTTCAGGAGATCAAGCAGGTTGTCATGTTTGACGGTGTCAAAAGCTGATGACAGGTCGAGTAGGATTAGTAGACAGGCTTCATTTTGGTCTAGGATTTTTAGAGCGTCGTCTAATACATGTGTCATGGCTGATTCGGTGCTGTGACCTGCTCTGAAGCCTGATTGAAATTGGTGAAGCAGGTTAAATTGATCAATGTGACTGTTCAACTGTATGTTATTGTATTTTTCCAGGAGTTTGGCTAACATAGGAATATTAGAAATCGGACTAAAGTTATTATTATATCCGAGGGGTCGGCTGTTGGTTTCTTTAGGATAGGCGAAACCTGACCTGTTTTCAGGAGGTTTGGAATGGATCCTTGAAGGAGGAATGTGTTAATGATCTTGGTCCAGAGGGGTAGTAAGAGAGGAATGAAGTCTTTTAAGTTATTTGCCGGGAGCGGGTCTGTGAAATGATTGGAGGTTTTCAGCACAGTTAGCGTCTTTAATATGATGTCTTCACTGTAGGTGTCGAAGTGGGACCAAGTTGCATTGTTTTTTAGTTTAAATAATGGGAGGTTATTAGCTTGGGCACCAGCCAGGGGCAGTGATGAGTTCTTTTCCAAGTCTGAAATGGATAGTAGTGTATAGTAGTTCCTATATTCCCAATAGGCTCTGCGCATTGGAATAATATATCCTATAGATTAGGCGTAGGACTGAGGTCGACTAGGTCTCAATCGAATATACTAGACTTAATTGTGTGTGCCAGCTAACTCAGAGGTCACTAGAAACTTTCTCGAATTCACGATAAAACATATCTTCAGCATCATGGAAACAATAGATAGATATTTCACTCAGTCAATCGTGCATGCTTTGTTTCACTAGAGGTTTAAGAGAAAGTAGAAAGACAAGCGTTTTCATTAAAAGGTTTTATTGAACAGTCTTCTTTCTCAAGCATAAGAAATGAACTGCTAAAATTGTTACACTGTTTGTAAAATATAATGCGTACAGTATAAACAGTAGAATAAAATAATACTGTAAGAGCATTGTATGGTTCCTTAACCATATATAAATACATACATAAATAACAGAGGATAAAAGTACACAGCTGGTGCTTCTAAAATACGCCTTAACCGGTTTACCTAACCTAAGCTTAGTACGAGGGAAGAAGTAAGTGAGGTGTAACATAAATGTAGTATTCTTTTGCCAAAAATCTGTTCAAGATTTCTCTAAAGGTCTAATCAGTTCCGTACCTTAGTTTAGAATGGGAGAAGGTCAGTCTTGGGACTCGATTTCCCAACAACCCGCCAGGGTAGCTTGGAAACACTGGAGCTGGATTTCTCGGCAGGAGAAAAGACAGGGTCTCTCTCAGTGCGTCTGCTGGAGGGTCGGCTTCCTTCGGCACTTGCTGTAGCAGGGCGCGTCGGGCAAGTAGATAGTCGAACTGCTCCAAACCCCCGTGTCTTTGCTTGGGCAAATGTGGGCATATTTATACCTTGAAGGTGCCGACTTTGACGTACAGTTGGACATAAGAACATCATCAAAGAGTCTCAGTTCTTTGAAAACTCCATGAGTTCTTGGACAAATCAATATCCAAGCAAGGGGAAGTCCCCGGCTGCTGAAGCTGAGTTTTCCAAGAAATCGTTGTGGATTTTCGGAACTAGTGGAAGTAGCCCTGCCGTATTTGGACTGCACGAGCTATGTCTAAATATGGTTATGATTTCTATGCCTATATAAGGATATGGTGATTTATACCTACATAAGGGCATGAATCGGTAAACTTACAATAGGGTCCTAAAATAATACATAACAGTAGGTCTTTGAGTAGATCTGATTAATTATAAATGTATATACAACACTCCAGCACAGTAGTATTTTAAAGAGCTTCATTAGACAAATATCTATTTGGCATTATGCTGCAACATCAATTCTAATGCATTCACCACCTGCTTGACACTGTCCCTGCCCCATCTTTCCTAAAGTAGCAATATTGAGCTAGTTTGGCAACACTTTTTAGCTGGCTGTGGGCTATTGAAGCTGAAAAAATGTGACAACACTGGATGCGGGTGTCCGTGTTGAAGTGCTACCGTCACCCGTGTTGCAAAAGTCAAAGTGTAACTCTGTGAGCCAAGTCCCACAATATGGCCAACATGGAAGGTACGGGGAATTACTGACCCTATATTCATCCATAGTTCCACACAAGAAAGATGGTGAACATGAGGCATTTGTGTAGATATGAATGTTTATTACACATTCAGTGGATTGTTGCAGCTGTAGCAATACAGTGCAATGGAATGTTAAAGTTTCCGTTTTTGGCACATGGAGGGTTGCCAATTAGAGACAAGGTCGTTGTTGGAGTTAGGCTGCGTCAACTTATGTACTTATATATTCATTCCGACGATCTTCACACACTTATAATTTCAGTATACACTCTTCTTGCAGTGCTGTAATTATGCAGTCTCTACAGCCGTACTTGTACAATGACAGAGACAAAGTTACATAACTCAAGTTTTCAACCACTGTCAAAGGTAAGATGGTTGCATACGCTGTCCAGAGCAGTATGTAATGTGCTAGGGCCTAGATGCAGCATGTTGCATACATAATGAACACACGGCCACAGATAGATAGTAGAACTGGGTACGGGCACGCGTGCTCAACTCCTTTTTATTAACAGGGTCACATCTCCAGTGACGTCTGTGGTAGATGCGTGTGGGGTGATTGTAAGCCAACCCTCCATGAATGGTTGGTGGGGGCAACAAGTACAACAGTAATCATTGGATCAGACACAGAGATTCAATCATTAAGGGTCAATTATTTGTGTTGCACTAAGGTACGGGTCCCAGATATGAAATCATACAGAAAAGAGTATATCGTAAAGGGTTCATGCCTTGTGATACACTAAGGTAGGACAGCAGATGTGAAATTATACACAAAATATTGAATCAGAAAGGGTGCATGAGTTTTGTTGCAGTGAGGTAGGGGCATCAGAAGCATTGAGCATGTGCGTAGTCAGCGATGATGCGTGGTCCAGCTGGGACGCACTGGGAGCAATGGCTCTTGCCTATTGCACTGTGTCATCTGCTATTGTGACTCAATGTGAATTGTGAGCCCTGCTGTCTGCAGTGTAGGTGGATGGAACAAAAGATGAAACATTTATGAAATACACTGTCGAAATATGTATGTTTCAGGGACGTTATAGTTAGAAATTAGCATTTAAAAAACCTTTCAAATTCACTGAAAAAAACATAGGTTTCAGGCACATTATACTTATAAATTAGCATTTAAAAAACCATTGAAATTCACTGAAAAAAACATAGGTTTCAGGCATATTATAGTTAGAAATTAGCATTTAAAATACCTTAGAAATTCACTGAAAAAACCATAGGTTTCAGGGACGTTATAGTTAGTTGGACATTTCACTCGTACAAAACCATAGAAATTCCCCCAATATAGAAAGTTCAGCTAACTATAACTTGCGCCCCTTCAATGCACTGCTGATGACATCACATATTACATCACTCATGACATGGTCAGTGACATCACGGATGACATCACTGGGCAACTTTTTTAATGGATGTAATGGCGGCCGGCCAGGTCGCGAAGATGCCCCTCTGCTGCGGCGGATCCTGGCTGTGGCCCACTTAGGTCGCGCTGTAGGAATGGGAGGGACCGCACTTAAGGACTTGTAAAAGCAGGACGTTTTCTTCTGCACCCCTTCCCTAACCCACTGGGGAAATACTGTTTTATTTGCCAACTCCGACAGCGCTCACTGGAGAAGATCGTTGTTTTATAAACTGCAAGAACCAGAAGCACTTGGTTGCTGACGCCCACTGGGGCGGGACTTATACATCAAAGCGGACACTTAAACAACGCAGCTGCTGGTTGCAGTTACATGATGCCTGTGAACAAGAACGACCTACGTTCGAAACGCGTCAGGCTTTTTACTTTTGAGGGCGAGGTGCATTGTAATCTTACCTGTAATCCTTAATAAAGAAGGAGGAAGCTCTCCCCTGTGTGGCGTCTTCAAATGGGCAACCTTTGTTGATTGATGTAATGGCGGCCGGCCCGGTCGCGAAGATGCCCCTCTGCTGCGGCGGATCCTGGCTGTGGCCCACTGAGGTTGCACTGTAGGAATGGGAGGGACCGCACTTAAGGACTTGTAAAAGCAGGAAGTTTTCTTCTGCACCCCTTCCCTAACCCACTGGGGAAATACAGTTTTATTTACCAACACAGACAGCGCTCACTGGAGAAGATCGTTGTTTTATAAACTGCAAGTACCAGAAGCACTTGGTTGCTGACACCCTCTGGGGCGGGACTTATACATCAAAGCAGACGCTTAAAACAACGCAGCTGCTGGTTGCGGTTACATGATGCTTGTGAACAAGAACGACCTACGTTCGAAACACGTCAGGCTTTTTACTTTTGAGGGCGAGGTGCATTGTAAACTTACCTGCAGTCCTTAATAAAGAAGGAGAAAGCTCTCCCCTGTGTGGCGTCTTCAAATGGGCAACCTTTGTTGATGGATATATATATATATATATATATATATATATATATATATATATATATATTCCAAAACTCCGCCACTCGTCCTTTTGGAAAGCAAAAACGGAACGGACCACGGTAATGTGCCTCGTGTTTCTTTATTTCATCAGGGTGCAGAATCTCACCATTACACTTTCAGCCCACTACAGCCTTAATCACATGACATAAGACACGCGTAGTTGCCGTTATTTAAAGTGAAATGTGCTCATAAATTATTATCACATGTGCAAACAATACCATAGACATAGAAAACATTGTATCTGCCACATATATATATGAATAAAACCTCATTGCATATAAAAAACACAATTATATCTGTATAAATACAGTACATCATGAATTATAAATTGAATTAAAAGTTTTTAAAGTCAAAGTTAAAGTTCAAATTTTAAAACTTTAAAACAGTGGATTTTGAAGCAAAAGATTAAAACAGACGAAAGCAAATCTCCTCATCCATCCGAAAAATATACCAAGTGGTTTAGAATATTTCTGATCCTTTATCTATGACATATTATTGCATTGAATCTCGTAAAGTACTTTTGCATACTCAGCCATCTACAATTCCATAGACAACCAAGCCAATCATGTATCCATTGTTTATATATTAATTAATGACATATTTCAAATTAAATAAACACTGAGGTGTATTCAGCTAAAATACTTTTGGTGGCAGTCCTAAACTCTATGGGCCAGATGTAGGTGAAATAGATTTACCGATTTTAAATTACCGAATTTTACCGATTCGATAATTAAAAATCGGTAAATCTATGGGGTCGACATGTAGGTATTCCAGATGTGCTGGAATACCGAATCGGATGATTTCGGTATTTACCGATTCGGTAAATACCGAATCGGTAATGCCCATTCATTCCTATGGGCTATGAAGCCCATAGGAATGAATGGGCATTACCGATTCGGTATTTACCGAATCGGTAAATACCGATTTCCACAAGGGTGCAGGGGGTGTCACTTTGACACCCTCTGGCACCCCCAAAACAGGCTCGGGTGCCATGTGGCAGGCATACATGCCCTAAGGGCAGGTCTGCCTGTCACATGGCATAGGTGTGCATGCACACATGTGCATGCACACCGGAATCGGTATTTTACCATAAAATTTATTTGATGGTAAAATACCGATTTGGTAAGGCTCCTGGGACTCTGAAGAGTCCCACCTACATATGGGTGGCTCAGATTCGGTAAATTTACCGATTTTTTATTTTACCGAATCGGTAAAATTACCGAATCGGTAATTTTACCGATTCGGTAAAATAAAGCCCCCTACATGCCAATCACCTATTTACCGATCGGTAACGGCCGAAAATACCGATTTTCGGCCGTTACCGACCGACCTACATCGGGCCCTATGTCTATGAAAAAAGTGCTAGTGCAAACCCAGTGTACTATGTGCATGTGCAAAGTATTTATTTGTGCAAAGTTCGCAATCCTTTGTTCTATCTTTGAATCAAGTTTAAGATAAATGAATTGAAGTTTAGGTTTAAATACCCATAAGACCTTAAAAACTTGATATTTGATCAAATGCGCTTATTGTAAAACATATAATATGTAATATGTAAATGGTTGGATCTAGAGCCCTAGATCCGATACTTTATTGACTTGTTAATTTAGATTTAATTCACAATTGCGGTCTAAATACCCCTTTTGATGATTTTTGTTCATATTTCATTGTGCAATTCATTATTTTTTGTGTAACTTTGATGTCCAAAATTGTTCAAATGTTTGTCCTACCGAAGACCAAGTATATGATATCACGGGATACATCAAGTTAGTTGAATGGATACCAGAAAAATCCATATATATGTATATATATATACACCACATGTATATTGCATGTTGTAAACATGACTCAATAAATAAATAAATAAATATAAATAGATGAATAAATAGATCAATAAATATGTAATTATTAAGATCACGCATTAAATCATGTTTTAGTTAAACCAGGTATAAAATGTATACTATAATGGAAGTTAGAACATTTGATATTATGTATTTTATACTATAAAGTTTTAGAAAGAAAATAATCCGATATTTTATATGTATTACACAGTTTCTTAAAGCTATTTTTTTATAGTATCTCTGGTACTATATGTGGTGTATTCTCGATTTGCACCTCCTTAGTTTAAGCAAGTATGCAAATCCTCCGTTATATTAGGCCTTTGGGGTGCTTTGAATCTAGCTCCAATATAAATTCAGTCTCTAGTTTTCTTAATTTTGATTCACGATCACCTCCTCTCCTGAGATGTGTCTTGTCGGCATTATGTTTCTCACGAAAGTGACGGGCCACAGGATAAGTTTTATCTTGGTTTGTTACTGCCCGTATATGTTGTAAAATTCTTTTGTGGACAGGTAGTTTTGTGCTACCTACATAACGAAGATTGCATGGACAATATAAAATGTAGATTGCATATTCCGTTTTGCAGGTAAGAAGTTTGGAGATCACGTGTTTGGAGCTAAAAGGTATCGTATAGGTCAAGGTATTAACTCCAAGTTGGCAGGCTTTACAACTTTTACATTTATAGAATCCTCTGTGTGTTTGTTGCCATGATGGGCCTTCTATTACTTCTGGGCTTGTTTTTACGAGCTCATCACTCATCGAGGATCCCCTACTATACGTGATGGAAGGTTTAGAAGGAAGAGATGGTCCTATTACACTATCACTAGTCACAAGGGGTAAGTTTTTCTCAATGATGGTTTTGATCTGTCTGTATTGTTTATTGTATTCAGTAATAATCCTAAATTCATAAGTTGGTGTTATGTCCTTGTTAGTGCTCGTATTTAATGTTTTATTTAGCAATCGGCAGCGGGAGCATTTCATGAACTTATTACAATTTTTTCAGAGTAGCCCCTATCCAGGAACTTCTCTTTGCAAGCCTTCTGTGCCACAATTAAATCACTATCCTCACTGTGTATGCGTCGTAGACGCAGCATTTCCCCATAGGGGATGTTGTTTATAAGATGGTGAGGAATGGAGCTTTTAGTGTGCAGTGTTGAATTGCCAGCCGTGGCCTTCCTAAAGAGTTTGGTTTTGATCTTGTCATGCCTTATATAGACCAATGTATCTAAAACGCTTACATCTGTTGGACGGATTATTGCTGTGAACTGCAAATTCAGGTTATTTTAATTGATATCATTGATGAAATTGGTTGCCTCCTCCTGACTCCCATTCCATACCACCATCAAATCATCAATGTACCTCAACCACAATCGAACATTGCTGGTAATGCTTGATCTGTGTTGCTCCTTGAGGACCAGTTCCTATATATAGACACGCATATACACATATCTAAGTCAGTTTATATTTTTATACCATATAAATCTTTAAAGGAACATAAGAACATAGTATAATTTATAACAATATGCTGCAGCAACCCATTTTGGTACTCAAATAACTTTCTAATTACACTCAAGCACTACTGAAAAAGGCTAGACCTTCTTTAGATGAGAGGCTTAGAAAGCATTCTTCACACATTTTTAGCTGTGGCAGCAACTTTTAGCATTATCAATGAGTTCCTCATTCCACCTAGCTGTTAAGAAGTCCCAGCCTGGGGCCGAATGTTTCTTTATTGGGTCAATTTCCAAAATCTTTGAGTCAGTTTTTCATAGATTGGCCTGAGACTACATTGCGGCTTGTTATTAGTGATGTTTCAGATTCTGAGAAGATGGAAGAAGGTGGTGGTGAAACAGGAGCAGGCAGAATAGAGGTGTGTTTGTGCTGATATCTCTAACTAATTTCCCCATTTAATCCAAAAGAGGAACACCTAGGGCCAAGATAGTGTTTTAGAGCAGCAATTGATCAAATAATTAATAGAAAGAACAATACCAATCAATGATCTAATATTGAGCTAATAATATGTATATTCACACTGTCTTTCTTCACTCAGACCTAGAAGGAGCACTTTGTAAATAGTGGAATGCTTTAAAAGTAATTCAAATTTCAAATCATTTTAGACTCAGTAAAGGTTTTGCAAGCTATTCTGCTTAAGCTTTCTCAAATTCCATCAGTTTATTTACATGGTCAACTATTCGGTCAAATACTCTATGCTCTGTTTCTTAATACATTTAAATGTACACTTCACTTTCATAATCATTCTATCTGTTTCACCTTTGAACATGAAAGTTAAATCAATCACAAACTATGCCCAAGTGCTTCAACATAGGATCTAATACCTTAATTTGCTAATAAATCGTATCCTATAACAATAATTGTCCTATCTCAAATACCAATATTTTGAGCTTTTTCTGTATGGAGGTGACTCCCCTCTTCATGAGGAGGTCTCCGCCCCAGATGCAGGGAGAGACCATTCAATCTTGGGGCATACATCTTCGGCTACAGTTAAAAACAGAAATACAGTTCAGAAAAGAAGATCTAAAAGTCCAAATAAAGTTTAATCAAAAATATAAGTTGTTTCTAAAGAAAATACTTTACATTTTGTAACAAGAGGCTAAAACAATCTAACAACATATAAAAACAAATTTGAAATCTTGAGAGGCAATCTGAAAGGGATCAACTTAAAGCACAATAAAATAGTTATTTTCTCAAAAATGTCCATCAAAGGTAGATGTCCATTAACATTTTTCATTGAAGGTGAAGCAACTAACACTTTTTTTTTTTTTTTAGATTTGTTTATTGGTTTTTCAACACAGTTAACAGAAAAAAAAAGAAAAACAAGCATACATGGGATTGGATCATTGAGGCATTGAAGTCACATAGGCAAATAATAACAATGACAGTATACTGCAGTTCGTTATCATAAATAACAAGAATAGTCCGTGTTTAGGGTGAGTATAGTGTATGGTGATATGGAACATTTCTGGATCGTTTTTTTTGTTGGTTTTTTTTTTCCTTTGGTTATGAAACCTGTATTTAGCAAGCAGTAGTGATACATCTCATACCTATGAAATTCAAACATACATGGTACAGAGTTGCAAAGGCCTGCAAAGGCTAGTGGCCCCTTCCAGCGGTCTAGTCATCTACGTCACATCACATTAGGTCATCATTATTCACAGTGCGTAATGCGTATCAAAATGCTCAATGTACAATGCAAAGGAGTCATCGGATCCACAAAGGGGCCTCATGCTTGGTGTAGCATATATCACATCAGATCACTTAGGCCTTGAGATAACCTCTGGCAGTCAGGTAGGTATAGCACATTTCGCTGCAAATAACCATGGATATACAAATCAGAAGCCCCCCAAGTCCCACTAGTTCCAGCAGGATCCCCAGCTACCACAACATGGATGGCCCAGGCGTATATCCCAGTAGCATGCATAGTTCACAGTGCAACACGAGCAGCCATGTTATGATGTGGACCAATCAATGAGTTAGACAAGGATAACATTTCCCCATCTTGAATCTCCAGCAGGGGACAATACGCATGTGCAATGATTATCAAGGCCCCTAGGAATCGACAGTTCATGTAAGCGCAACATAATGTGTCTCCAGTGTGGCCCCCAAAGATCTTGCAGCAACCATATATCAGTATCAGGAATGCTCCCAAGTTCCGCCAGCAGTTTTAGGATAATCCCGCCCGTCCTCTCGGTGGACTCACACATATTCGCTAGACAGATCTCTGATCAGGGCCCTCCTTCCTGACTGTCACCGACGGGACCACCACCCTGGGTCTCCTGAGACATCCAGTAGAGCTGCAGCGGGCCCCAGATATCCTTAGGCCTACAACGCACAGGCATCTGATCAGCATAGATATTATGTTGTTCCTGACAGTATCTTATATCATCAATCCACTCCTTGAACTTCGGAGTTCTGCCCCTTCCCCATCTGCAAGCCAATAATAAAAGCACAACGTCCACGAATCTACGGGTCACTTTAGGAATATCTTTAGTATAGCCCAGTAGCATCGTCACAGGGTCTAGTGGGACCGCACCCTCAGTCATGATCTGAAGCGCCGCATGCACCTGAGTCCAGTACTCCTGAATCACGCTACACTCCCAAGCAAGGTGGAGGAACCCCGCACCCTCCGCACGACAACGAGCACATCTGTCATTGTCCGCCAATTGTAGCCTCAATTTCCTAACCGGTGTAAAATAAAATCTCTGCACAAATTTGTAGTGTATGATTTTGAGCCTGCAGCTGGAGGATATGTTTGCCGTGATAGAGCAACAGTAGCGCCATTGTTCCTCAGTTATGTCAGTGCCCAATTCCAAACTCCAACTGTCCCGCGCTCGAGGAGCAGCGGTCGGTCCTTGCAATCTAATGTTGTTGTACAGTTTCGACACTAAATGTCGGCCATCTGAAATCAGCATCACGTGTAAGGGCAAGACAACACCTGGCTCATCCGGAAAATGAGGGATTATCTCCCGCATCCCCTGTCAAAGTCTAATGTAATAAAAAATCTCCAGCGGTGTCGGGGGTCCACTCAGAAACATCTGTTCTTTGGTGCGAAACATCCCATTGGTGAACATATCACCCCACGTGTTCAACTTGATGCGTTTGCACATTGAGCGGAAGCCAGGCTCCTGTAAAAGGGACAATCGTGGGTGGTACGTGAGCGGCAAAGCCGGGGAGTACAGCAGGGGGACGTCAAGTGCTTTGGCCACTCTCTGCCACGCATCTATAGTACACGTAACCGTGGTAGCTGGCGTCTCAATGTCTCCTGCTTTTCCCTGTAGCATGCCATTGAGCGGGAGCGGATGCACGATCCATTCCTCAGCTGCAACCTGTGGCATAAAAGGCGCGGGATGAACCCAGTGGTAGGCATGTTGCGCCTGTGCGCTCAGATAATAGGTTTAAAAATCCGGTATGTCAAACCCGCCTTTGTCGTACGGCTGTGTTAGAGTGGACCATTTTAGCCGTGGCTGTTTACCCCCCCAGAATAACCGCAGGAGCTCGGAGCGTAATCTTTTAAAGAAATATGAACCCGGGTAGTAGGGGACATTTTGAAAGATATATAAGAAGCGCGGGAGCACCACCATCTTTATCAACGAGGCCCTGCCTGCCATTGAAAGTGGCAAGGACATCCACCGAGTTACATTGTCGGCCAGTTGAGAGATAGCCACTCCATGGTTGAGTCTAATCGTGTCCTCCCTATTGAGCGAGATCACGATGCCCAAGTAGCGAAGATCCGTGCTGCACCACTCTAAGGGGTAGTCCAATTGGAATTGCTGCACCGCCGCCGTGAGAGGAAAAAATTGTGACTTTTTCCAATTAATGTGTACTCCGGAAATCCGTCCGAAGACAAGGAATTCCCTCAGTAGTGGGTTAAGATTCTGCTGTGGGTCTTTCACATAAAGCGGTACGTCATCCGCGTAAAGCGATACCCCTATCTGCCGTTGAAAGCAGTTGACCGCACCAATTTTATGCAGCTGCCGAATCCGACACGCCAGTGGCTCAACTGCTATGGCGAACAGCAGGGGTGACAGGGGGCAGCCCTACCTGGTCCCTCTCGTGATCGGCATTTGGGAGGATAGCACTCCATTAATAACGACTCTAGCTACCGGTGCGGTGTACAGCAGCTCCACCCATGCAATGAATTTTTTGGGAAACCCCATCCTGCAGAGTATGGTCATGAGGTATCTCCATTCCACCGAATCAAACGCCTTAGTCGCGTCAAGAAATATTGCAGCGACCGGTATCTCGGGGGCTATGGTGGGAATGAGTGAAAACAATGTGCGAAGATTGTGCGACGTGGCTCGCCCTGGCACAAACCCAGACTGGTCCGGGAGCACCAATGTGGTCATGAGTAAAGACAGCCTTGTCGCCAGCACTTTTGCCAGTATCTTCGCATCACAATTAAGGAGAGACAGGGGCCTATAGGAATCAGTATCTAGAGGGTCTTTGCCTGGCTTTAAAAGAGAAGTAATAGCCACCTCCCTCATCGACCCCGGCAATTTCCCCACCTCCAATGACTCCTCAAAAACTTCCTTCAGTACTGGCGCCATCGTGTCAATATAACATTTATAAAACTCAGCCGGAAGGCCATCCAACCCCGCCGCCTTGCCATTGCTCAGGGACATGATGGCATCCCGTATTTCCTCCACCTCTAGAGGTGCCCCAAGAAAGGCTCGATGGCCATCAGTGAGCCAGCATAGTGCTATGTCATTCAGGAAATCCCCAAACTCCACTTCGCCCTCTTGTTGTGTGAAGTACAGTTGCCTATAGTGGTGTAGGAAAGCCTCCTGTATCTCCCCAGTGGCCTGACATCTCTTACCCTCCTTAGTGTTGATTTCCAGGATATGAGTGCTAAATCGCTGGTGTCTCGTAATGGCAGCTAATACTTTACCCGGTCGTTCACCTTCGCAGTACCTCCTAGCTGTCCAGTATTTACCCCTAAATTTCACTTCCCTAGCTGCCTCCTCCTCGAATTCCGACAGTTTATCCCTGAATCTCTGACTCAATACAGGGTCGTCGCTTCCAACCATCTCATCCTCCAGTGCCTTAAGTTCCGATTCCAGCCTGGTCAGTGTGCGCACTATGTCCCTCAGCACCCCGCAGCTTTTAGCGATGGTAACCCCTCTTATGGTGACCTTAAATGCTTCCCAAATCATTTCCACACTATCCACTGATCCCCTATTCCTGGGAAAAAAGGCCTCTATTTCTTCCCCGAGTTCCAGTTTAAAGACAGGGTCTAGCAGAGCCGATGGGAACAGATGCCAGGGCGGCCTAACCCTATTCAACCCTGGCATTTCAAGTGAAGTCAGGACCGGGCAGTGGTCCGAGTAGGTCCTGGGCAAATGCTCTACCTTGTGAAGGCCATTCCCAAGACCTCGAGACAGGAAGCAGTAATCAAGACGTGCCCAAGTGTGCGCATGGGTTGTGAAATGCGTGCCTTCTCTACTCCCAGGATGTGTAAACCTCCAGCTGTCTATTAAGCCCGCTTCCACCAGTATACCTTGTAGTGTATCTCGCGCTTGCACATTATACTGACTGCTCCCGTCTGATCTATCTGCACCAGGCCTAAGTGCAAGGTTAAAATTCCCACCCCAAATAATATGTGTGGCATCAATCTCGAGTATGTGTCCCCAAAGCGTCATGAAAAACCCCGGTGTGTCAACATTGGGTGCATAACAATTCACAATTATTACAACCTCCGTGCCCAGCCTGCCCCACAAAATCACATATCTCCCTTCAATGTCCAGTTTCACCCCCAGTTCCTGAAATATAAGCGACCTCCTAATCAACACTGCAGTCCCTCTAGCGTATGTAGAATATGATGAAAATTTCCTGATGAGGGCCCATTTACTGGCAAATTTGGGTTCACTCCGCGGACTAAGATGAGTTTCTTGCAATAAAGCTATTTGCACATGATGTCGATCCAGATATGCAAGTACATTTCCACACTTCCTAGCATCATTGAGGCCCCGTACATTCCAAGATATCACCGATATTCTATGCAATGCATTGTCACCCATTACAATCGATGGGAATCAAAATAGCCAGCCCTTTCAGGTGCCCAGCCCGCCAGCCAACCACAGCGTATCCAACCCCCCATGTAGCATGTAACACTCGCAGCCTCCAATCCGTATCCCAGTCAGGTTCCTGAACCCCACCCCCTCCTGTCTCCCCTTGCGCAACCCCCGCAGTCACACAGAACCGATATCAGGTATCTCATTAGGAGACAACTCCCTCTCCTCCCCCCATCCACGACAACCCAACTCCCACTTTCCCAGACCTCCCACCTCCCACTGAAGCAACCCCAACTTGCCAGCAATCCATCCCCACCCCCCGCCCGTGCATCCCATAGTAGGAAAGAACAACAAACAGTGAGGGGAATTCCCTTCAGGGGACATCTGAGGTGCACTCTTACTCACCCCCGCAGCTCCATCCTGCCCCACATAACCCATATGGGAACAGTTAGAGAGGGGGGTGATGCCTGGCATACATTACCACCTACAGTCCAATACCCGTCCTTGGTATTCTCGATCTCCTGTGGCCCTCCTTACGAAGAATAGCCTCAGCATTGCCAAAGTGAGTGCGCTAGAGTATCACCTCCCAAGTACATTGTGTAACGAGAAATCAGTTATCTTCATGTTCCGCCAGGTGCCTCTCGGCTTCATCCTCCTCAGCATTGCGTTGCCCCCCTCTAGCTTGTCTCTGTTTCTTCACGTAGTCCTCCACCTGTTGTGGATTCGTGAAAAAATGTTGCTTGCCTTGATGAGTTATCCTGAGTTTTGCTGGGTAGAGGAGGGCGTAATCGATCTGCAAATCTCTAAGTTTTTTCTTGACGTCGAGGAATTTCCTACGCTGCTCCTGCACAACAGGGGTGAAATCCGGGTATAAGGAAAAATTAACTCCATCGCATGATAAGTCCCGATTCACCCGTGCCGCTCGAAGTGCAGTGTCGCGATCCCGGTAGTTAAGAAGGTGGGCGATGATAGGCCGCGGTGGAGCTCCCGGCTGGGGACGCGGACCAAGGGATCGATGTGCTCTCTCGACAATGAACTGGCTGGAGAAGGCTTTCTCTCCCACCGCTGCCAAAAGGATTTTTTCAACGTAGTCCTCCATGCGACCGGTGTTGGTCGATTCTGGCACACCAAGGACTCGTATGTTATTGCGCCGACTGCGCGCCTCCAACTCCTCATTTTTTGCAGCAATTACCCGTAGGACGTTGTCCATCCGCGAAAGGCGCGTTTCATGGGACGCCGTTGTGTCTTCATTCCCCGATATGCGCCTCTCCGCCTCCGCCAAGCGCCCCTCATGCACTTCCAACTTCTGAGCGACCGCATCCATCCTAGAAGACAGACGGTCCACTTTGTCGACTATGGTGGCGAAGCCTTGTCTCATCTCTTCCATCAGTAATTGCATCTCCGGGGTAGTCGGCGTGGTAGAGCTAGTTGGATTCGCATGGCCATGCGTGCCCCCGTTCTCAGCTGTGCTGCGTGTGCCTTTCTTTGCAGCGGCAGGTTCGAAGAACAATTTCGGCTGCTTATTATCCTGCTTCCCCATGGTGCCCCTTTTATAGGGACTGGAGGCCACTGGTGAGATTCGACTGGAGCGATCTTCCCCACCCGGCGAAGGTCCTTTGTGCATTGACACACTGCGCTTAGTAGGCTCCACGTGCAGCCCCGAGGTAGACAGCTGGTGGATAGTTACAGTGCACAGGTTCGATATGTATGAGGACTTCTCACTTCGTACCAGCAATGGTCAGCTCCGTGGCGCCCCGCGCGACCTCCTCAGTGGCCCCAACACTTGTCGCAGAGTACCCGTGGAATCTCAGCGTGTATAGCGTCTCCGAGGTCAGGAAGTAATCATAGGCAGGCCTCCGGTGCAGCCCCACTCTCTTGTCCGACTCTGTAGCGGGAGACCACTTTGCGCGGTCAGGAGGGATGTCGAGGAGCGGCAGCACCCTCCACCAGGGCCCCCCGGTCACCAATGTTAATCCAGCGTGTGTAGGTCACTCACAATGCAAGATGAAGGTCACCTGCAGTGTTCCCTAGGTCACCCTTACCAGCAGCTCAATCTTATCACACTGCAGCAGTCACATTCGCCCCGTTGTACATTCCACTCCGATGAAGCACATCCGTAGAGGCATCGCTCTGGGCCGCGACGTGGCTGTCTTCCCTACCCTGCGCACACGCGTGGTCACTCTGCGTGCACGTACTGGTACCGGCAGGGTCCAGCAGTCGGCGCCCCCCACTATGGCAGATCCTCAGGTGTCAATGGCCCCATTACCAGATGATTCATTAAGGGCCAGCTCTCCCAACGCTGCAATGAGTGTCCTCTCCCTGGCCGCGTCGCAATCTGGAGAAGACAGCGTAGCGCCGGCTACGGGGCCCCCGCAGCACGAGGCCCAGCCAGGGCCACGTCCACTCACTAGGTTCCCGCAGCCGTGGTCCTCTCCCCACGTTGCTAATGCGTGGAAGTGCGGGCTGCACTCCCCGGGGCAGTTTCCGGCTGCAGTCTCCGGTAGGGTGAAATTCGGAAGGCCCCGGTGTTTGGCGCCACTCCACTAGGCCCACAACGCGAGTCTGCAGTCCTCTCTCACTCCGGATGGCTCAGGCTAAATATGCTCCCTCGCATGGCAAGTGGGCGACGGGCGTGTGGACAATGGGGGGGTGCGTCGTACCTTTCGCCAATCTGCAATCCCACATGGGCTCGCTGTCCGATGAATGTTCAGCGCACGTCACCCCGGCCTCTCCCCTCGTGGCACGCCCCGGGCTCGCGTGGTTTTCCGCCCGGCCAGGCGCGCTGACGGCTTCCAGAGGCAAGATGCGGTCAAACTTCACGCTGCACGAAGTCCGCCATACAGCGACGCAGAAGCTCAGAATTCACACCGAGGCAGCGGTATATCTCATTGCACACTCGTGCCGAGTTTCAGACGAGTAGCTGTAAGTTAAAAGGATAATTTTAGGATTTTAGCGACCAGGCAGCTGGAGCCTCACAGGAGTGCGGCCATACAGCTTGTGCGCCCTCTAGCGCCCCCGAAGCAAGTAACACTTTTACAGAAAATACTGGGAACAAAAATAATGTGATGCAGAAATACTGCAATAAAAATGTCAGGTGTTAACATATTAAGTTCACATACTATGCATGTAAACCACAACAATGTAATTATATATAAAGTAGACCAGAGTATTACAGTTAAAAATTATAATATGATTTAACATAAATATAAAAAGATCAAAATAATTATTGTAAAAAAAAACAATAGATGCATACATAATTTCAAAAAAGAAAAACTATGTAAGAAGTTAAAGCAACAATTTACATTAAATTATTATTAATAATAGACAATGACAAATATATATCAACAAAACATATATCAAATTATATAAAACAATACAATTATTGTAAAAAACGCATTTAATATATAAATTTATGCAAAGTATTTCATTTTATAAATCATTTAACAATTATAAAAAAAGTAAAACTGTATATGAAATAAATATTAAATCCTACTTAACCAACAGTAGGGAAAGTGTTAGATTTTGAAGATTTAGGGGCCCATTATGATGGCGGGCGGGCACCCTTGCGGTAAACGGGACCGCCCGCCTAATGGGTGGGGGTCCCGATGTGGGCATTAGGATGCGCCAGCCACAGTGGCGGGCGCATCATGCATTAATAACATTGCGGCGGGCGATATTCACACCAGCACCCGCCGCAATGCTATTAATGCTTGTGAGGCATTTGCATAATCAAAGCGGCAGGCACCGCATGGTGAAAGGCGTGGAAAGGCATTGTAATTTGGGCATCATAATATGGCTGGCGGTGTCTAATAGACACCGCCACCATATTATTCCTTTTCCGTCCCGGCCGCAAGGCGACCGGGGCGGAAAAGCGGCGGACGGCAATCCGCCCGCCATCATAATGGGCCCATTAGTGTTCCTACTCCAACTAAGCAACATTAAGGAAAGTCTTAGACTCTAGAGGTGTCAGATTTACTATTACCACTTCTATGTACACAAAAGCATGGAAAATGGTGGACTTTGGGAATAGATTTGCTACTCCTATTCCAATCTGAGCAACATTAGGGAAAGTGTTGGACGTTGTTGGTGTCAAATTTACTTTTTCCACTTGGAAGTAGGCCCAAAACAGGCAGAGTGTTGGATTATGGAGAGCTTAGATTTACTATTCACACTGCAACATAAACAACTGTAGGTAAAGTTTTGAACTTTGAAGGGATCAAATTTACTATTCCCAGTGGAACGAAAGCAAGGAAAATGTAGCACTTTGGAGAGGTTGGATTCACTATTGCAACTCCAGTCTTAGGGGCCCATTAGGATGATGGGTGGATCGCCCCCGCAGGGCCGGCAGTAGCCACCGCTGAGCCAGCGGGGGCGATCGCCCGCCATCCATGCCTGATTGACCCCCTGCCATATTGTTATGGCTGGGGGGTCTGAGGCGGATGGAAAGACCGTCCGCCGCTTTTCCGCCAGTCGACGCATCGACCCGGCAGAAAAAGGGCATATTATTTTGGGGGTGTCTGCAAGACGCCGCCATCCATATTATGATGCAGACGGAGATCAAACTTTCCATGGCGGTGTTGCCGCCATGGAAAGGCAGGTGGTTCTTGCCTTTGGGGGCCCGTTGCTGGCCCTCAGGGTGTTGGGGGTGCAAATGGGGGGTACCTATGGTATCCCCTGCATTTGCATGCACAAGGTGGCAGGCACCGCGCAGTGCCTGTCACGTTGTGCATGCAAATGCACAACGTGCATTTTTTACATTGCGGCGGGTGCTGCTTACAGCACCGACCGCCGCAATGCAAGAAATGTAGGATGCCCCCACCAGTGTGACGGGCACATCCTAATTTGAATAGTGGGACCACCGCAACATTGGCGGTCGGTCCCGTGCTCCGAAGCGGTGGCGGGAAGACATAGTCCGCCGACCATCGTAATAGGCCCCTTAGTAGCAGTGGAGAAAGTGTTGGACTTTGGAGAGGGCAAGTTTACCATTCCCACTCCAACGTAAGCAACAGTAGGGAAAGTATTAGACTTTGAATGGTTCAGATTTACTATTCTCACTTCAACGTAAGCAAAAGCATGGAAAAGGTTGTACTTTGGAGGGAAAATATTTGATATTCCCATTCCAATCTGAGCAAAATTAGGGAAGGCTTTGGATTTTGAGGGGTCAAATTCACAATTCCCACTCCAAAGTAGGAAAAAGCAGGGAGAGTTCTGGACTTTAGTGTGGTTAGATTTACTATTCCCACGCAAACAAACAATACTAGGAAATGTGTTGGACTTTGGAGGAGTTACATTTACTATTCTGACTCCAGTCTTAGTAACAGTAGGGAAAATATGGGACATTCGTTCAGCAAAATCCGAGAACATGTTGGACTTGAGAAGAGCTAGATTTACTATTCTGACTCCAGCCTTTGTAACAGTAGCGAAAGTGTTAGAATTTCGTGGGTGGGCCATTGGAGTGGCAATTCACTACTCCCACTCTAACATAAGCAAAAGCAGGGAACATTTTGAACTTTGGAGAGATCAGAATTACTATTCCACTCCAATCTAAGCAACAGTGTGGAAAGTGTTGAACTTTGAAGGTATTAGATTTACTCTTCCTACTCCACTATGACCAACCATAGGAAACGTGTTAGACATTGGAGATGTTAGATTTACTGATGACACTCCCACATAAGCAAAAGTAAGGAAAATGTTAGACTTTGCGGGAGTTACTATTTCAAATCTTATTTTTCTAAAGAAACATTCAAATATAGACCAAAATAACAAACTGTAAACATATTTGAAATACAAAATGTCCAATAAATATAAATCTAAATAAATTACATTCTAAAAATAAAGATTTTATATCACAAATAAAATAAATAAATAGAGGAAAACTATATATATTGCAAACAAATACACTTCCTCCCTACTGGAGAAGTGTGGCTCACTGGTTAGAGGAGGCAGACCTGGAAGCAGAGGTCAGCCCGGGACCAGGGTTCAATTCCTGGCTCGGCGGGGTCTTGAGTCCTAAAATGTCCATGGACTCGACAATTCTCGCTCCGGTGCCCACTCAATTCATGGGTTCACACTCTGCGACTCTGGGCAATAGCTTGCTTAATCTCCACAACGGCCCCTCGCGGCGGGATGCCTGGCTTTCACCTTGCGGATACCCTGCCGGGGTTATCTCACAGGGGAATACCAGGACGGGTTCCCTAAGCAAGCGCTTAGAAACCGCTTGGTGATTTGCGCTATATAAATTCCTGTACGTTTACTATCCAAATACCAGACACCAACAAACAATTCAAATGTATTAAAACAACTGCAAAAATGGAACATTATTTATATTAAATTAATTATTCATTAGAAACAAATAAAATTTAAACCATATATATTAAATTACACAATTTGAAAATGAAATAAAGTGATCCACCAATAAACAATACATTAAAAGAAAGTTAAATAACAACTAACACATTTATTAATTTACATAATTATCAATTAATGTATTAAATTACATAAAAAGGAATTCTACATCATTAACAAACCTACCACCCCATTACTAAAACAACGTTCTAATTACATTTTTATAAATCACATTAAAAATTACAAAAAACTTACATGCAAAGTTTATAATACTAATGATACAATAACTAAAACATTTCAAATTAATAAAAACAAGTTTTTTATAAAACGAATTACACAAAAAGTTAATAGATACAACAGTATTTTAAAAAATAGTATTTTATACCTAGACAAAAAAATATGTTTTTGCGTACCATGACATTTTTGAGGTCAGGATATTTTGGACACAATATTTGTGTATTGCAATATTTTAAATATATATTTTGGCAACTCACCTTTGTGACAGGAGGATGCTACTTAACTTTATGGGACCCTTCACAGGGATACATTGACAACTAACCCTTCAGACCACTTCATGAAACCGGTTTCTCTCATTCTGGAAACACTTCCTGGACATAAAGATTCAAGCCAAAGTGCAGAACGATCATGGGGATCAATTGGTGGTCTCCAGACATCGCAGCTGTTAATCCTCCTTGTCCCTCTATTGCTGCCCTTGCTACTCTGTTCCCAGAAAGGCAAAGGCAGGAGCAAAAAGGACCAGAAAGTAAACAGGGTTCTTAAAATGTGTTTTCTGTTGTTTCTGCTTTAATAGGGTGTAATATTGCATGGGAAAGCAGTGTCATTCTAATATGTATATAGGGTATTTCAAAATCGCAAAACTAGCTAAAAGGCACTTGGTGAACCGAAGTCTATGAAAACACTATTTCCATGTTCCCCAGGCAAGGTGTAAAGGTTCTTCATCCAACAGGCTGGTAGGGTTATTTTCAATTATCCAAAAAAAGGTCTGATGTGTCAACCAAATTCTGCCATGGGTGACCCCCAACCAAAACATAGAAAATTCCTTGACACCCAATTTCACTTTTTCTCTATCATGCAGTTACGGGCAATGTAAAACCTCAATTTTCTCATAGTACTTTGTCCTATGAAGTCCAAGATGGGAGAATAAGCTCTATAACAAATAATCTCCCCCGTACCCTCAAAACCCATCCATAGCCAACCAGTTATTCCCATCTTATGTTAATATGACTGCAGGCCATCTATTAGGACACATCCTACATGCTCTTAGGGACAAAGGGTGTACACTAGACTGATTTTTTAAAAGAAGTATTAGCAATTGTTTTTTCATGACAAAAATGTTCATGCTGCACTTTTAACCTGGAGGGCTCAAGGGGGCACAAATCAGCAGGCAGGTAGCAGGACTTCACATACCCTAATTACTTTTTTGCCTCTGCTTCCAGCAATTTTTCTCCTCTTTGATTTTCCCCAGCAGTGGTAATCCAGTCCTGTATAGATGAAGATGGGCTCCCACAGTACTTACTCAGAGAAGAATAGGCCGTTTGGAGTCAGGCTTTAACCATGCTTTACCTGGAGCTGCACTGGCAAAGACAGTGCAGCAGGGGCTCTGATTTTCAATTATCCAGCTCTCTCAGTGGTTGGGGGGAAACTAATGCTGCCAGATTAATTCCTCTGGCTGCAGTTGTAGATAGGTTGAATGTAATGGGTCTTGAGAATACAAGCCTGGGGATTGTTGTAGGTATTCTGGAAAGGATGGACATTGGGGACTTACGGCACAGATCCCAGCAGTAGAATAGCGGTGAAGGAAGTATTCTGCCACTGAAGGAGCTACATAAGCCCCCGCAGGTTGATAAACACATGGGATCTTGTAGACGGTGCAGGCATTTGGGAGAGCAAGCATCAAGGTAGGCAGGTATGGGTCTAAGTGAATGCAGGTTCCTTGCCCTGATAAAAGCAAAAATGGAAGGCAATTTGAAATAGTTTTAGGTTTTCCTCAGTCAGATGAAAGGTCTTCTGGAGAGAGGTAGAAAGGTAAAAACAGTAAAAAAAGCTTTGAACTCTAGGAAAGGTCTCTCAAACATCAATAAGAAAAAAGAAAGGCGTTTTCCAAAATAATTTTGGCGTAGGTTAGGTGGAACAACCATCCAATGAAAAACTCACACAACATAATTCCTTCATTAATATTATACTTTAATATAATTAACAGGGTAATAAAGCAGTAGGAGCAGATAAGCCCCTAGTCTGTACCTGCTCTGGCCCAATTAGCACCACTTACAGTTTTAGACAAAGCTGTATGCTTACCTCCAAGAAGGTCTGAAGGATGACCCAACCTCAAGAAAACCTATAGTGAGGGTCAAATACATAGGTTGGATTGGTCCCAGTCGGAAAGTTGCCTTCACAATTAGAATGTTTCAGTGAAGGGAGATTCTTCATCAGGCAAGGCTCCAGAATCTGGAGATGGGCTTGTCTACGATGGGTTGACAAAGGACAAAGTCGTGGTGAAGCCGCCAATGCAGGCTGGTAAAGCTCTCAGTTGGAAAGTCCAGAATTTGCGCCCAGGAAGTTGTTAATGTGGATCAGATGCTGCTCAGCATTGGGCCAAGTGAAGCTTTCTACTTTCAGATTTAGGCTGTTTTCTGGAATTTGGATTGCCTCAGTAGCTCAAGTCTGCAGGTTCTAGCCGAGAAGGATTGAACACTGGTAGATGCCGGTCGACATCAGGCCAGCTGAAATGGATTTGCTGCTACAGAGAAGAATGTAGTGGAAGCTGCAGCGGAGTCAGGCTCATCAGCGATGAACCCTTGGCAGATTGGCTGAGAGATTGGTCCCAGTCCCTAGAAGGTTCTCCTGGCAAAAATTAGCAAGAAGTTTCTAAACCCCAGGTTTCTAAGTTTAGACAGGAGAATACACTCTTACACCAGCCAAGGGTTCTAGGGCCTTAGGAAAACCACTTAGGGGTCATGATTCATTCCAACAGATCCAGTTGAAATCTATTAGCTGGGCTTTTTCAGGAAATTAGGCATCTTGCAGCATCCCTTTTGTGTCCTTATAACTTAACAGGAGGTCACCTAACTGACCCTTGGAGTTCACTTCTTTGCACTGGTTACAAGTAAGAAGGTCCAGCCTTTCAGGTCTCCACACAGTTCTCAAAGCGCAGCTGCACTCATTCTTCTGTCTTTCTTCTGTCTTCCACAGGTTCAGGTGTGCTCTGAAGGGGGTGTTATATGTATGTCTGGAACTAGCCAGGAGAATACACTCTTACACCTGCCAAGGGTTCTAGGGCCTTATGAAATGCACTTAGGGGTCATGATTCACTCCAACAGACCCAGTTGAAATCTATTAGCTGGGCTTTTTCAGAAAATTGGGCATCTTGCAGCATCCCTTTTGTCTCCTTATAACTTAACAGGAGGTCACCTAACTGACCCTTGGAGTTCACTTCTTTGCACTGGTTACAAGTGGGAAGGTCCAGCCTTTCAGGTCTCCACACAGTTCTCAAAAGCAGCTGCACTCATTCTTCTGTCTTTCTTCTGTCTTGCACAGGTTCAGTTGTGCTCTGAAGAGGGTGCCTAGGGGGTGTTATGTGTATGTCTGGAACTATCCAGTGGGTGGTGGTGGCTTCTGACCCCTCCATAACCAATAATTAAAAAGTTCCTAGGATAACCCTACCCACTTTTTTGCAGTTTCTGGGTACCTTACTGCAAATAATCCCAGAGTTCCCCAATCTACCGAAATCCAAAATGTCAGAACCTTTCCTCCCTATTGTAGAGCTCCTGTGCCCACCCTAGAGATGTGGCCAGGGAAATGAGCACCCCCTCCTCTGTGGTCACTCAAAACCAGTTCTGGGGTAAGCTCAGGCACAGGTGTTAGCGGCGTGTGACAAAATTGACCTAGTTGAAGTTAATTACATTCCTGGGCACTGTCCAGATGGTTATCCTGTAAGAGGTACAGAACACCTCCCCACACCCAAGGCCCTTGTCTCAGCTCTGGAAGCAAGTTCGTACCTCATCAAGGGCAATTCAGCTCATAGATGACATTTGGAAACCCACGCAAATGGGCTTATAGAGGTTTTAGGTAGGTAAAGAGTGGGTTTTTATAAGTACCTTTAGTAAAATAGAACAAATTTGAATTTACCAATGAATTGGGTTTGTAAAGAATATTTTGAAAATTCTAAGAATGTATTGTTTAGCTGGTTCCTTGGCAGATATAACTTTATTAACGTATGTATCCCAATGCTTTCCTATGGAGCAGCTAACTCTCCTACAGTGAAAATAGCTTTTAGGGTATTATCACTTTAGGGCATGTTTCACGCTAAACATTACAATGTCCTACTTTCAAATAACATGCACCCTGTCTTATGTGTGTTTAAGACCTACTTAAAGGTGAATTATTGTTATTTAAATGAAGGGTTTAAGTCGAATTTACATTAGAACTGCACTGACAGGCCACAGTGGTAGTCCTGCGGTCATGCTTTGCACTGTCACTCTAGTGGTGGCAAAACATGTGCTGCAACCAGAATCTAGTGACATTTAAACTTACAGGTCCCGGGTACACCTCGCACCATATACTAGTGACTAATAGGTAAGCTAAATATACAATTAGGAGTATAACTAGTTTCAGGTTACAAACAAAATTGGATGAAATTATTTTGATAATGTGTGAATTGAGAAAAAGTAAAAATAATTCCTACAGGTTAACAGCAAGGGCTATACTCGCAAGGAAGGCTAGACCAGCAAAGGTAAAAGTGGTGATGTACAACTTAAGAAGATGGATGGGGACATAAATTAAAGAGGATTGCAAGATTGCTAAAACATTTGAGTATAATACCATATCACAATAAACGGGAGGAGATCATAGATTTTCAAACTACTATAGCCTGGTTTGAAGGGATCAACCATTGGCCAAATCAAAGGGGAAAATTAGGAAAAGAAATTGAAGAGCAGGAGGTGAGAGAGAGGCTAATGTGTTTAGTTCGGATGTACTACAAATAGAATTATACCTAGTAGTACTGGACCACGTTGTCACTATTTTAGTAGAATTATTTAATAGCATTTGAGGTTTGCAAAAAAGAACAAACTCCAGCGGTGAGGCTATAATCTCTTTAATTCAGAAACCTGTCAAAAATGCAACATTTTGAGAGTTACAGACACATATCATTGTTGAATGTCGATCATGAGGCACTTTTTCACAAATATATTACCTAGTAGATTAAGCTCTGCAATTTACAACATAATTCATGAAGATCTGTGGGGTTGATCCCAGCAAGGCAATTAGGAAATTTACCAGAACGCATGATAGCCATGGTAGATTTTGCATTTTTAAAGAAAAATATGACTGACAAAACATTTAGTTGATGGAGCCACAGCTTTTGAGAAACTCAACTAGGCATTTTTGTGGAAAATCCTTTCCAAAGCAAGGTTGGGGCAGAGATTTTGGGGGGCTCTGTGGGCAGGTTATAGAAATGCCTCATCAAATCTGCTGATGGATCGAAACTATCTCCCTCTTTTAGGATTGAAAGAGACACCAGGCAAGGGTGCTGGCACCATGCTATGCTTTTCAACACATATATAGATTCAGTGGCCACCATAATTAGAAATATGGAAAAGTGTCCTATTGTCCTATTTTAATATAAAGAGCACACTGTTCAAGCACTTTTATATACAAACAATTATACTCCCACTAAATGCACAAGCCTTAAGCTCTTGCTCAAAAAATTAGTCATTTCTCTTCTGTTACAGGTTAGAAGGTTAATAAGCTTTAGTCAAGGTGTAACAAATTGGAATGAACAATATGCCAACAATAAGGTATTATGGAATTACATTTATATTTAAAATGGAGGAAATGATTCCAACTTGGATACCTTGAATAAAGAAGTCATATTACGACTGATGAGACAGGCAAGGATAGAGCTAACTTTTAAAGGGATATTAAAAACCATTAAGATGCCTATAATGCCTGAATATACATTTTTGTTCCATTACATACCTTTATATTTGAGTAAAAAACACAGTTCTTTAGATGCAGTCAGTATTGATCAACTTCATTTAGGGTAGTAGAGGCCATAGACTATCCTGTAAAAACTCAGTTAAAGTAGGAAAAAAGGTTGAGTGGGCACTTCCCAATGTTAAGCAATACAACTGAGCTTTGCGGATGAAATATGTTAGATCCCTGATGGCAGTCATCAGAGGTAACAAGATACTTAAAGGGAGGCTGAAGGCAGAGGTGGGTAAAGACCCACGGAGAAGAATACTATAAAAGATTTGCTTCAGTTAAGTTTAAAAAAGAATTCATAGAAGAATATGTATGTGGTGCTTAAGAGCGTTTCAGGACTTTAGCTATTACCAAACCCTCGGGCCCTTCCATCCATAATCAGCATCCCCAAATTCTCCATTGAAAGATGGACTGAATTTCCCACTGAAAGAGGCTGTCTTTGAAATGGTGTGGGGCTTATAGAGAATGGTGAATTTCTAACATGGGACGAAAGGGGCTACAAGAACAAGATGTCACTTAGCAAAACTTAAATACTATCAGAGAGCCACATGGGTAACAACTTGGATTTGGAAGAAATTCTAACTCGTTTTAATGTAAAAAAAGAATTAGATAAGATGGGAAATACAAACAAAGAAATGTCAAAGGGGTATGATCTTGATCTACTTCCATATCATGAGGAAGCCACAAAGACAGCACTGGATTATGTTGTAAAGACGACTTGCCAATGCTGGAGACGGGCTACCAATGGCAAGTATCTATTGATTATATACCTAGAGTGTTGCAATTTGCACCTCATAAAAGAAAACACTTGTTCACCACATTTAGGAGCTACTGGTATTCAGAGAAGATCAAGGAATGTAACCCCTCAGCAACTGTCCAATGTGTGAAATGTGGGGTTATGGATGCCAACAATGTTTACATGTTCAGTAGGTGCCCAGAGCTGAATGTCTTTTGGAAGAAGATCTTCCAGGTACATAAATGGTTACTGTGTGGAGAGCCACAGGTAAAGGTGATTATTTTGCACAATATTTTTGGAGTATAAGACCAAGAGGTGAAACCAACAAGTAACTGGAATCATTGATCTTTTTTTAAACTTATCAATAACCAGGATGTGCAAACATTGGAAAGAGATTAGCCCTCCCTCTCATTTAGATTGGGTACACTTGGCTTTGAGGTTAGATAAAGTTGATGTCCATGGACATGGAAGTTGTAATTTTAATGGTAGGGCTTAAGTTCTGGTCTTCAGTCCGATGGTTAGAAGCTTAAAGCAGAGATTGATAGGCTATTTTCTCGGTTCTTTTTAGCATATGACTAAGCCAATAAGGATTGTTTTTCTGCTTGCAGATTTTGGCTAATACGAAGATAAAAAATGTCCAGGCCAACATCCCAGGCAAGGTCCTGTGGAATAAGTCACAGCTGGAGGGTTGGATAAAATATAAGAAGTCAAGTTTATTTCCAATAAGCAACACATCCACCAGCAGGGCCAGTCGGAGCATCCGCATTACTCTGCCTACTTAGTGTTCTGCCTCAAACATACTGATGGTCTCTATTCCATTTAGGAATGCCATGGTATCATGACCAGTGACACACTACTGGATACCATGCATCTCCTCTATTTCATTATGACAACACATAGCATATGTTGACAACACATAACACATGTTTACAAACCCTTGGGACTCAGTTACCTACACATTCACAAATTAATGTAAAATGTAACATAGCTATATACGCTAGGTTCCCTAGGCAGCGATAGCTAATATAAAATGTGTCATACACATATAAATTCTGAAGAAAAAACTAAGAAGTGAATATGCATACTTGAAGAGATCAAACGTAACTAGCTGAATGTAGACTTAGCAGCAGCTGACTTTAAGACCAAATGTCGTCTTTTAGGATATTTGACTCACAAACACATCTGTGACATCTCCTCACCACACCACTTACAACCTTCCTCTCCTTCTTGCCCGCATACTTCTGACATCTCATATCACCGCTGGACACAACACCATCATCTCCCATAGCCTCAACACCACTATGCATCACAATCCCATCGCACCCTGACAGTCTGTTCAGATTCCAGATCCTTGAATCTTTTGTTTTCACAGCATTCATGAACATATTGATTACTTTCAAGGGTTTAGAATATCTTGAGTCCCTACTTCTACCTTATGGCAACTGTACCCTGACTAGATCACCCAGGATTCATTCAGGTCTAATTTGTAACCCTCGTTTTGTCAAATTACACCTTCCTAGAATCAAGTTTTTTTCTGTTCCTTACCTCTCCAAGCATCCTGTGTGGTGTACTCTTCTTCTTCCTTATTTGTTAAGTTTACCACCGATCCTTTGCTTACCAAAGTGTTCAGTTTTCTATTCTTAAACACCTAAAACAAAATTTTAACCATAACCAAAAGAGGGATCAATCTGCTCATCTCAATTTTCTTCAAACTTCTTCCAGCATTTCCTTCTGATTTATGCATCTTTTAGGACCCTATACATATGCTCAACCTCATTCAGGTGGTACAAAACACATTTTGTACGTCCGATTTTAGGGTGATCTTTAACAGCAAGCGATCTTCCTGTTTCCCAATCAATAAAATTAGTTTGACCTGTTTCTACTATTTACGTCTCTTCCTTGTGTGCCTTTAGATCAACTAGGGCCATTCACCAGGGAGTCTAGATTGGACTATTTTTACTACCTGGATGTAGGCTTCCTTGAGACTTCTATAAATACAATGCAATGGATTAAAAAAACGCCATCAGACTTTTTCTATGTTTTTCACTGAAACATTATATCTCAGCTCATCTTTGCAATTTACATTGCTTCCATGCTGACAGAAGATTCAATACTCTACCCTATTGTTCATCACAGACTCTTTGTTTAACTTTAGGTCACTACTATATGTTCCTAAAATTAGGGAAGCTCAAAATGGAAGGAGATCCATTTCATATTCTATTCCCCAAAAATCAAAACATAGAAAATGAACTACATTTTTTATTCAGTTTTGCCTTCAAGTTAGTGCCAAGATCTCTATAGGGTAATTACTGCACTCTATCAATTCTAATCAAAATCAAATTCTGCTTTCTTGCAAAAACGTATTCATGAGTCCTTTAACATCCCTCATGGCTGAACAATTTGTCCAAAAATCTAAATACATAACCAGTGTCATGTGGTTTGTAAATTCTAGGTTACGAGTTTTTCACTCTGGATAGGACTTGAAATATCTAACACTATATGTTCCCCATGCCCACCAGCTTGAGTGTTCACTACAAAAGGCTGCACCCTAATTTTACATTCCTTGGGGGTTAACTATAGGGTAATCTCTGCACTCTGTAAATTGCATTTAAATTCAAAGTCTACTTTCTTCCAAACATCTACCCATTAGCCCCCGGTAAACCCCTCATTTCTGGTCAATGTGTCCAAAAAGCTAATTATATTACCAATATCAATGTGGTTTGTAATTTCTAACTCTTTCAACCTTTAGAACATATCTATCAAGCCTGTCACAAACCATACAGCATTTTGACTTTGGATAGTGCCCAAAATATCTAACACCGTAGTTTTGCATCCTTTGTGACTTCAGAGTAGTCCCACGCAATTCCTTAGTTCTCTCTCTACCTAAAAATGCAGGCCTGGCCACCAATAATGGAGTCTCAATCTTTCCTTTGTCTTTTAAATACTCGTATGCCCTTCGTGCTCTCTCCTTATCAAAACACCATTGACCCACGTTGGAGGTACCTGCCTGCATCCAACACATTCTGACTGCTCATCTCTCATTTCCCAATAACTTAAACAGTCAATACTACTCCCTCTCACTTGTCCCTTCTTTCCCCTACAACCTCTTAAAGCACCACATCTTTGATGGTTATAGTTCTCAATTCCTCTTCACTCACAAGTCCTTCAACACCTCACAAACAATCTAATCAACATCCTTTTCCTCAAAAAGTATAGTCTCTTCACCACCATCATCCTCCTTGCTGCTTTTCAGCAAACCTCAATAAACAGTCAGTGTGAGAAATTGAGTTGTTGGTTGCCTGGGATGTGAGCCCTGGTCAAGCAACAGCCACAATCTCCTGAAGGGTGAACCACAAAAACTCACTAAATTAACCTGTACTTAAACCTGGGTAGCTTGGCACAAAAAGAACTGTCAGGTTTAACACAGAGGCAATGTGTAAAGTATTTGTGCAGCACACAAACAATAATGAAGTGAAAATATAACACAAGAAAAATCGCCAACAATAATGGATAAACAGATTATATTTTGATACATTATTTGACACCAAAACAACATAAATCCAATAAGTAGAAATGGAGACATTGATTTTAGAAGAACTAAGTGAAAATAGTGCCAAAAAAGCACAAAGTGCTAACAAGAGCTATGTGGTTGCGCTGGACCAGAACAAAGTCAAAGGTTCAGGCCGACTGGGATTGAGCAGGAGCCAGCTAAAGTGACCAGGTTGGACCCGCTGAATAAAAGAACCTCAGTCCAGGCTGCGTTGATGTCGAAGATCCTGTTGATGGAGTGGCAGTGGAGTGCAGAGGAGGCGATGCGCCGATGTCAATCCACACATTCAGGGGCAATGCACTGGTCCTGGTGGGACAACAACAAAAAATGCGTCGGCTCCGATGCGATGCAGAGTTTCAGCTTCGATGTTGATGCTGTCATCGAGAGAGATGTGGGGAACTTCCTTGAAGAGCGTTGTGCAGTGGTGGTTCCAAAGACAGAGCAGCTGTTCCAGGCCATGCAGATGCAGCGATGTGTTGGTTCTGGTCCACACAAACAGGGTCTATGCGCTGGTTTCAATCCGCACAGTGTCAAAGATGAGTTGGTGCTGACCATGCAGTTGCGACAAGGTACTGGGTCCGTCTCCGCAGCAGCAATCAATTGTACAGCAAGCACCGTAGGAACACTTCCATGGGTTCAGAACTGGGGTGGCACCACTTTGCAGGGTAGACTCACCGAGGGGAGAGTACAGGTGCAGATAAGGATAGTTGGAAGTCTGTTATGGCCCTGAGACCTTAGATCAGGAGGCAACCCAACTAGCCACTGGAGTCACTCTGGGCTCTGGGAGTCAAGAGATGCAGGTCCAGTCCTTCTCACCCAGACCAGAAGAGCAGCAGGAAGCAGGTCAGTACAGCAAGAAGGCAGTTATTTCAAAGCAGCAGTCCAGCTGAGTGCCAGTCCTTCAGCTGCACATTAGTCCTTCTTCCTGACATCCTGACAGAGTATCCATAGGTCCAGTACTTTCTTGAAGTGAAAGGTCTGAGGTCCAGTTCTTATACTCAGTGGTACCCTTGAAGTGAAGAAGACTTGAAAGAATGGTTTATGAAGAGCATAGAGGTCCTCTCTTCCTGCCCTGGTCCAGGCTCACTACAGAGTGGTATGCAGCCCTTTGTGTAGGGACAGGGCATAGCCTATTCAGGTGTAAGCGTGAGACTGTGCAAGGCTCCTCCCTGCTATCCTCCCAAGATGTCCCATCAAGTCACACCTAAGCTCCCAGTGTGTGTGCCTGTCCAGAGGGAATACACCACGTCCAGCTGTCACCCTCCCCAGACATGTATCAGAGACAGACTACAGGCACTCAGGGCTAAGAGCAGAAAAATGCAATCTTTCTAAAAGTACTAAATAATCTAGCTGACTATTTATTAGGCTGCCAACTATTTAAGCAGACTAAGACCAAACGCACAAATAAGATAGTCTACAACCCACAACAACAATTTCAGAAAAACAAACAAGGGTTACCAACCACCGGGGGTAAAGACATTTCTAGCAACAGAGGATATTCACTTTAAGTACATTTTTTTCTCAGTTGCTATACATATTTCTATTGAAACTCTTCCCCTGATTGGAAATTATGCCATCATTTACCATCAGGGAAAGACTTTCAATAGAAATATGTATAGCAACTGAGAGGAAAAAAAATGCACTTAAAGTTTATATACTCTGTTTCTAGAAATGTCTTTACCCCGGTGGTTGGTAACTCTTGTTTGTTCTTCTGAAATTGTTGTGGGTTACTTATTGTTGTTTGACTGGAAACATTTTTCAAATAATTGTTATTCGTTATTTGTTGTTCCAACTTTGTCTAGATGTTATGTAATTGTGAAGTGTATTGATATCTGTCTTGTGAATTTATAAAATGAAGATTAATGAGCTGAATGAAAAATTAAATGATGTAGACCATCTTCTTTGTGAGTTTGATCTTAGTCTGCTGAAATAGCTGGCAGCTTAATAAATAGTCAGCTAGATGTTTTTGATTATTTAGTATTTACCGGTCCATTCTAGCTGTGTGATTAAGGGCCCACCCCTTGTATAACTAATCTTTCTAAAAGTGGCATTTTTAAAATTGTAACGATAAATTCGACTTTGCTATTAAAGAGGATTTATCATTACAATTCCATAGGTAATAAACATGACCGATCTACTTCCTTTCAATTGGGAATTACAGCTTAATAGATGGAGTAAGCGATCCCCAATGATAACCTATTGAAGGGTAGGCCTCACAGTAGTGAAAAACGAATTTGGGAGCTTTCATTACTAGGACATGTAAAACTTAAAAGTACAGATCCTACCTTTTATTTACACAGCATCTGGACCTATGGGCTAGCTAGCACCTACCTTTGTGGTGACTTATATGTAATGAAAGGGGAGTTTAACGCTTGTCAAGGGGTTTAAAATGCCAGGCCATAGGCTCTGCATTGGAAGCCCTGAGACATATTGAAGGGGCTACTGAAGTGGGTGGCACAATCAGTGCGGCAGGCCCAGTAGTAGCATTTAATTTAAGTGTTTTTTTTATTCCTAGGTACATGTAGTGCACTCTAATAGGGACTTTTTTGGTAAATTAAATTTGCCAATTGTGGATAAGTCAATTAAACCATGTTTAGGGGAGATCACACAAGCACTTTAGCACTGATTAGCATGGTAAAGTGCACAGTCCTAAGGCCAACAAAAACGATGCAAGCAAGCAAAAGGTTTGAGGGAAGACCACCGTAAGGCTGACCAGTCTAACAGGAAACTACTTTACTGGGTGTGGAATTTGGTAATAAAATGTCCTTTCATGATCAGAATAATTCTGTGGTTGACAAATGTGTTGGTATACTGCGTATGCTCAAAACATTCCTACACTTTTTGTCTCTCCCAATTTGGATTATGGTGATCTTGGCATTGGTCATGTCCAGGCTGGACTATGCCAATGCATTTTATGGTGGCCTTCCACATTATTTGTTGGGGAAACTTCAAACTGTGCAGAATTCTGTGGCTAGGCTCATTCTCGGTTTACCTAGAAGGGCGCACATTTCCCCCATTTGAGGAATTTGCACTGGCTTCCTGTGCACATGCGGATTCTTTTTAAGACCTCTCTCCTTATGCACAGAGAGCTTTACAACTCAGACCAGATTATTTGTTGTCCAGGATATCCTTCTACAGCCCATCGAAAAATTTGCAGTCCTCCAACATTCTCTTGACCATGGTCCCGAGAGTCCAGCTTGAAGGGTAGGCAGTTTTTCTCTCTTTTGGGGCTAGTGGGCTGGAATAACCTTCCTTTAGAACTCAGGTGTATGGAGGAGGAAAGACTAGTCAGCAAAATGCTTAAAACCAGGCTCTTTGTCCAGTTGCTAGATCTCTAGTGCTGTTACTGTTCTGTTAGCGCCAGGGCACTTTTTTGAGTAGCTGCATGCTCTATAAGTCCCACATAACATAACATAACTTCTAGCACATTGCATAAATAAGTCACACCATGAATGTCAAACAACATTCAACTCTTTATAGAAAGATTTATTAACATAAATATATGTGTATAGGTAATAAAAACATTAATCAATTTACATAGTTACTATTCATTGAGATAATGAATTATCAATTAATAAATAATTGTTATTCAATTAATATTTAATTAACTTTCCATCCTAGACCCCTTTAAACCTAGCATCGCACAAATAACTCATAACAACAATAAATCAAAATAACATAATTTACATACTAAATATCAATCATATAATTCAATAGAATGTATTAAATAGTGCATAATTTGTATTAACTAATTAACTTTCTCACGCTATTCCCCTATAAAGCCAACAATCTGCTACAACACTATAAATTACTATATAAAATCTTTTTTTTAATGTAAATCACTTTAACCCTTTTTTATAAACAATAGTAACAGATACAATTAATATTTGATTAAAATACACTCAAATAATTACAAATGTATATTATTACCATTATATTATTGCAAACAATATTTAAAACATCAATATTATTAAAAACGATATCACTTACCTAAAAAATACAAGATTTAGCTTCCATTTCAGCCTCCCGATATTTTTAATCCATTATTTTATCCAAACACCACCCATGACAGCAGTCGTGTGATGTACCTATCAGTAGTTTTGTGTTCTGCTAGCAAATGACTTTGCCTCTGACGTCTCTACTAAGTACCTATAAACAAGATGACACACTTTTAAAACTTTCCCCCCTCAACCACAAACAACACAGTTATGGCAAGATTTGCACAAAAAACTCCAATATTCTGGACCCATCTATGAGGTTTTAGCACTGACACAGACACTGTTAGACCTGGTCTTTTTTGAAAGTTCATCCACAAACATTTTGCCTCTTGACTCCTATTTTTCAGACACCGTTTTCATTGGCTATAGGAGTCTGGGCACTTTACCACTGCTGACCAGTGCTAAAGTGCATATGCTCTCTGTTTAAAATGTCATCTGATTGGTTATCCATGATTGGTATATTTGATTTACTGGTGAGTCCCTAGTAAAGTGCACTGACTAGTGGGCCTGAAGCACTGGTTGTGCCACCCACATGAGTAGCCCTGTAAATGTGTCTCAGACCTGTCACTGTAGTGTCTACATGCACAGTTTTGCACTACTGTGATGACCGAGCAAGTGCGCCCACTTGCCAGGCCCTAACCAACTCTTTTCTTACATGTAAGGCACCCCTAAGGTAGCCCACGGTAACCCCATGGGCAGCGTGCTGTGTATGTGAAAGGTAGGTGTGTTTTATATGTCTTGTTATGTTCTGTTATACGGAATTTGTTAAGCGCACGGGCACCCAGAGGTTTCATGGCGCTGATTAGAGGAGAGATGACAGACAGTACCTAACTGGACGCTTGCTTGAATAACCAGGTCTTCAGTGCGCCCCTGAATTCCATGAGATTGGTGCAGCTCCGAAGTGACAAGGGGAGGGAGTTCCAAGTCTTTGGGGCCAAATAAGCGAATCGACATCCGCCCAGACGTTTCCTTTTAAAGGAGGACGGAGTAAGGAGGGACAGGTGGGCGGATCAGAGATTGCGGGTCGGTTCATGTTTGGTTATAAGGTTATTAATAAACTTAGGACTTTTTCCGTGGAGGGCCTTGAAGGCCAAGCAGCCTACCTTGAATGTCACCCGTTGGGCTATGGGTAGCCAGTGAAGAGTGGCCAATAGTGGTTTCGCCGAACTCCTACCGTTGCTTTTGAAAATTAGTCTGGCCGCCTGATTCTGCACGATTTGCAGGCGTTTAGATAATGCCAGGGGGAGGCCTAATTAGATGGAATTCGAGTAATCTAATCGGGAGAGGACCAAGGTGATAACCACCTGAATGAGGGCAGAGTGCGTGAGTAAATGAGCAATTTTCTTAATCTTACGTAGCTGGAGAAAGCTGGACGAGATCACCACTCCCACCTGGCTTTTCAGGGAGAGATCGGAGTTAATGGTGATCCCGAGGCTTTTCACCGAGAGAGAGAGGGAGACGGAGGAGATCCCATTGATGACGGCCAGAATTGAGGGCCCCAGCTGATTGAACTTTTACCCGGGAGTACCAGCTCGGTCTTTCCGGGATTGAGTTTTAGGTGGTTCAACTCCATCCACTCTTGAATCTGCAGCATGGTCGCTTGGAATTCCTTGACGGAGTCAGTTGAATCTAATGGGAAAATTAGCTGCAGGTCGTCCGCATAGTTGTAGATTGTAACCCTCCTGTTTTTTAAAGAGTGTAATAGGGGTTTAAGATACAGATTAAACAGGAGGGGGGACAATGATGAGCCATGCGGGACGCCGCAGGTGGTGGACAATTTGGGCGCTGTGAAGTTCCCAAGCTTGACTGCCTGGGATCGATCGCTCAGGAAGGACTTCACGCAGCTGAGGGCCGTGCCTCGTAGTCCGGCTTGTTCGACACGGTGTAATAAGATGGTGTGGTCCACCGTGTCGAACGCTGCCGACAGGTCCAGAAGCACCAAGGCCTGATGTATGCCCCTATCGGCATTAGCCCTCATTGTGTCCAGGACAGCGAGGATCACTGCCTCGGTAGAGTGCGCCTGGCGAAAGCCGGCTTGATTTGGCTCTAGGTAGTCAGTTATTTCTATGAAGTTAGAAATACAGCTGGCCGCATGGGCTTCTAGAATCTTAGCACCAAAAGGGAGGAGGGATATAGACCGGTAGCTCGACAGATTTGATGAGTCGGCCCCTGGTTTTTTAATTAATGGGACCAACGTAGCGTTTTTAAATGAGTTGGGAACTATTCCCTGCGATAGGGACTCATTCAAGAGAGGGAGTATGCCTAGCGGGAGAGCTGAATAAACTTCCTTTAGTATATGCGGGGGGCAAGGGTCATTGGGAGACCCGGACTTCACCCGAGTCATCAATTCTACTAGCCTAGATTGGTCTATCGGAGGGAAGGCCTCGAAATCGGACGGGTTTCTGCAAATATCCGCTCTGTCCGCCGTGATAGGACTGATCGGAATACTTTCTTTCATAATGGCGATCTTGTCCTTAAAGAAATTATTAAGCTGATTGCATAGCTTTTGAGTGGGCGTTTGAGAGGGGGGGGTTCTGGCATCGTTACAAAGATCGTTCACCACCCTGAAGATTTCTCTGGATTTATTTTGGGCATTTGAAATTTTTTCGGAAAAGAAAGCTGCCTTAGCAGATAGGATGGAGCTCTTATAGTTCCTGCGGGCAGTTGTATAAGATGTTCTGGCTTCGTCAGAGTACCCGTGTCTCCATTTTCTTTCCGATTGGCGCAGTTGTAGTTTTTGTTTTTTTAGATCTGCTGTAAACCACCTGTGGGCGTCCATGCGGCGCGCAAGTGAGAACTTTGTGAGTGGAACATGCTTGTTGCAAGCCTCCAAGAGCCAGTTAGTAAGATCTTTTTCCATGAGGTTGATGTCTGCGGTAGGTGCTGGAATAGATTTAGCCAAGGTGGACAGGAAATCTTGGTTGTTTAGTGAGCTCCATTTCCTTACTGCCCCCCCAGCGGGGGCATGGACCTTTGTAAGGCCATGAAGAGTATAGGAGAATTGCAGTAAATAGTGGTCAGACCATATGCAAGGCGTTGTCGATGGGGTGGACAATGGGACATTGTATGACCAGATCTGGTCCAAAAATATGTCCCTTTTCGTGATTGGGGGTCAGGACTAGTTGAGAAAAGTTAATATGGGCGAGGAGCTCAAAGAGTTCAGTGGCCTGAGGTCCTGCTTCCGGGTCGTTGTACCAGTAATTTAAGTCCCCAATCAGCATTACCTTGTCGTAGTCGACAACTAAGCTGGCCATTTGCTCGGACAGAGAGACCGGGAATGTGGGCATAGTTTTCGGTGGGCGATAGATTAATACCAATACCATAGTTCCCATGTCTGTGTCGGATTTAATTACAAGGTTTTCGGTTTCTGGTAGATCCAAGGAGGGTAAAATAGTGAACTTATGATTTTTATGGATGATGGCGGCGATGCCACCCCCAGGCTTTCCTGGTGCTCTGTTCACTGATAATATGTAGTAGTCTGCCGGGAGAGCTGCAAGGACATCCGGTAGAGAGTCCTCGGTGAGCCAGGTTTCAGAGATGAGTAGTATGTCCGGTCTATCGGAGTCGATCAGTAAGAAAATGTCTAGTTGATGTTTTACCATGGATCTAGTGTTGAGGTATAAGCAGCGGAGAGTAAGGTCGTTAGGCCTTGGGGTGGGTCTAGAGGGGTAGTAGCCTTGGGGCGTGGTAACAGAGGTGTCCTGGGTTAAGTGGGGGAGGCAAATGTTGTTAGACGTTAGGCAAGCGCGTGTGGCGGGGTCGAGGCAGGGGAGGCGAGAGTGTTGTAGAGAGCAGAGTTCCGGGGAGGTATAGCTGTATTTTTCCCCAGTCTGCCTAGTCCCTAGACCCGGTCTGGCGCGGACGGGCTTGCCATAGGAGCGCCTTCGGCGTGCAAACGGCGCACCCGCTGCGCGTCCTGGAAATGCACATGATTATAGGGGAGAGGGGGCGTAGCCTAGCGATAGTGGGCGTGGTTTGGGCGTGGCCCGGGGCGATGGCGGCAAAGAGTAATGAGGCCCGTGGCAGCGCTAAAATCCACTGCGCGGGGAAGCCCTGATCGTGCCCAGTCTTAGGTTCCAATAACAGGGAGGAGGTGAGTTTAGAAGCACACAGTATCACAAAAAGGTTAAAACAAGGTTAAAAACAATGTCAGCGAGACTCCCAGCTTCCGCCTCAGGAGTTTAGGTGTCCTCTGCGCGCGCTAGTTCTCAGCGCGACTTATATACATCAGAGCGGGGGGCGTGGCCTAGCGATAGTGGGCGTGGTTTGGGCATGGCCCGGGGCGATGGCGGCAAAGAGTAATGAGGCCCACGGCAGCGCTAAAATCCGCTGTGCGGGGAAGCCCTGATCATGCCCAGTCTTAGGTTCCAATAACAGGGAGGAGGTGAGTTTAGAAGCCCACAGTATCACAAAAAGGTTAAAACAAGGTTAAAAACAATGTCAGCGAGACTCCCGGCTTCCGCCTCAGGAGTTTAGGTGTCCTCTGCGCGCGCTAGTTCTCAGCGCGACTTATATGCATCAAAGTGGGGGGGCGTGGCCTAGCGATAGTGGGCGTGGTTTGGGCGTGGCCCGGGGTGATGGCGGCAAAGAGGCACCCGGAAACCAGCGATTGATGACTGGACAGCCCTCACCACCGAAGACACACTGAAGACAATGAAGTCAATCCACTCAGGGGCCCCCACGGACCCCTGCCCCCACCACATCTTCAACAGAGCCGCCAACACCATCGCACCCATGCTCCGCCAAACCATCAACCGCTCCCTGGCGACCGCCTCATTCCCCGACGACTGGAAACACGCCGAGGTCAACCCCCTCCTAAAGAAACCCTCAGCGGACCCCACCGACCTCAAAAACTACAGACCCATCTCCCTGCTCCCGTTCCCAGCGAAAGTCATCGAGAAAGCCATCAACAGCCAACTCGCCACATTCATTGAAGAACACAACATCCTCGACTCCTCCCAATCCGGCTTCAGAAAAAACCACAGTACGGAAACCGCCCTCCTTGCCGCAACAGACGACATCCGCACCTTACTGGACAAAGGAGAAACAGTAGCCCTCATCCTCCTCGACCTATCAGCGGCGTGCGACACAGTCTCCCACCGCACCCTAATACGCAGACTCTACGATGCAGGAATCCAGGACAAGGCCCTCGACTGGATCTGCTCCTTCCTCTCCAGCAGGACGCAGCGGGTCAGACTCCCCCCTTTCCTCTCGGACCCCACACCTATCACCTGCGGAATCCCCCAGGGCTCAGCACGACGCTCTTCAATGTCTACATGGCTCCACTTGCCCCCATCGTCAGAACCTACGGACTCAACATCGTGTCATATGCAGACGACACCCAGCTCATCCTCTCCCTATCCAACGAGCCCAACACCGCCAGACGCAACTTTCGAGAAGGCATGGAAGCCGTCGCCAAATGGATGAAAAACAGCTGCCTACAACTAAACACCAACAAAACAGAAGTACTCATCATGGGCCCAAACCCCGACGCCTGGAGTGACACCTGGTGGCCCACCGCCCTCGGAAACCCGCCAACCCCCACAGACCACGCACGCAACCTGGGAATCATCCTGGACTCCGAGCTCAAAATGGACCGCCAGATCTGTCTCATCTTCCTGCTTCCACACCCTCCGCCTCCTTCGTAAGACCTTCAAATGGATCCCCCTCGAACACCGAAAGACAGTCACTCACGCCCTGGTCACCAGCAGACTCGACTACGGCAACGCACTCTACGCCGGAATAAACAAAAACCTCATCCGCAAGCTACAGAACATCCAGAACGCCGCCGCAAGACTGGTCCTCAACCTGCCAAAACACTGCCACATCTCCCAGCACCTGCGCACACTCCACTGGCTCCCCGTCGAGGCGAGAATCACCTTTAAGATGCTCACCCACGCACACAAGGCCCTCCACGGCACCGGACCAGCATACCTGAACAGCCGACTCAAATTCCACGCACCCCAAAGGACCCTACGATCAGCCCAGCTTTCCTACGCTGTGATCCCCCGCACCAGAAAGACCAGATCGGGAGGCCGCTCCTTCTCCTTCCTCGCGGCCAAAGCATGGAACGCCCTTCCGCTCCACCTCAGACAGACAACATCGCTCCCCATCTTCGCAAGAAACCTCAAAACCTGGCTCTTCGACAGACCCCCTCCTTGATGGAATGGAACCTGCACCCCCCCAATCCCCCCCCACCCCTAGCGCCTTGAGACCCTTACGGGTGAGTAGTCGCGCTTTAACAAACTCCTGATTGAAAGAGTAATGAGGCCCGCGGCAGCGCTAAAATCCGCTGCACGGGGAAGCCCTGATCGTGCCCAGTCTTAGGTTCCAATAACAGGGAGGAGGTGAGTTTAGAAGCACACAGTATCACAAAAAGGTTAAAACAAGGTTAAAAACAATGTCAGCAAGACTCCCGGCATCCGCCTCAGGAGTTTAGGTGTCCTCTGCGCGCGCTAGTTCTCAGCGCGACTTATATGCATCAGAGCGGGGCGGGGCCTACCGATAGTGGGTGTGGTTTGGGCGTGACCCGGGGCGATGGCGGCAAAGAGTAATGAGGCCCGCGGCAGCGCTAAAATCCGCTGCGTGGGGAAGCCCTGATCGTGCCCAGTCTTGACAGTGAAATACTGTGTGTTTCGTTTTTCACTGTTGAAAAGCTGTCTGATTCATAGGCTATCATTAGGGCTGCACTGTAACATTTTACATGTGTAATTTTCAATTGGGACAAGGTGGAAAATTTAGTTTAGGCTCTCTGAACTCAGAATTTAATAACACACCTTTTGGTAAAGGTGGTTTTTAAATTGTGTGTTTGAAAATGGCACTTTTAGAAAGATGTTTGACTCTCCATTGTTTGAATGCGTCTCGACTAGGATTATAATTTGTAAGCATCGGAGTTTGGTCATTGCTTTTCACCATTTTTGATTTTATCAAAACCCGACTCTCTACATTTTTGGTTTTTCTTTAGGTTTCTTGTCGGCTTCCATTTTCGCTCTGAGTGCATTCACTCGAGTGCTAGAGGTATACTGTGATTCATTTATAGCCTTTTTTAATCACAGTGTTTTTCAATTCACAGGCACTTGTGCACCATTGTGTTTATTTGTTGACTTTCACATTTAAGTTTCACTTCAGCACATTTCTCATTTTCCGTTTGTGCACTCAAGAGGTCAATTTCATGGCACTGCATGAGTTATATCTATTGTTTACCTTTTCTCCTGCCCTCCAGTGAGCCCTGATGTTCCATGTTTCTATTGATCGCTTTGAAAATTTCTTGTTATTTCAAATTTTGTATTGATATAAAATTATTGATATATTGGAGATTCCCTGATGAAGGGCTTATCCAAAAGCCCGATATGCATTGGGATATGTGAAGTTTTGTTTTTTTACGCTGTTTTTTTGCGTTGATTACAAGCTGTATTGTTTGCAACTTTGAATTACATCTTCATCTGCAACGATCAAGAATAAAAGCAGATCTCAATCAATTTAATGTTTGAACATTTCATTTGCAATTCTGGATTCATTGTTAATTGCCTGGTTCATTGTTATTTACAACAAGAGACATTGTGTATTATAAAGAATAGTTTTTGACAACCTTGTGTACACTATACAGTGACTCGTTTGTGGTGCACTAGGTATTGCTGGATACTCATCTGGGTTTATTTTCCTTTACTTTTAGAAAGTGGGCCTTTTCTTGCTTGACCATTCTGTGTGCCTCTGCTGGTTGTACATTTCGCATCTGGTTTTGGAATGACAGGAGATTGGGTTGTGCATTCGCTCTAGACAGTCACAAGGGGGTTGAGGTGTGTCCTGCTTTGCCTGGATGGCTCATCGCTAGGCTGAATAGACGTGATCTGCATTTAGAGTGGTGGGAGGAATTTTGCTAGCACCTTAGGTTGTGTCTCCTTTGCACAATGCTGTCTCCACCCCCTGAGGTCATGCTGGACCAGGGAGGACAGAACTGGTGTGGACCGATCTCAGAGACACTGCCACAAAGAGAACAATGACAAAATGGAGTATAAGTGTTGAACCTAAAACCCCAAGACTTTAGATTACTTCAGGAAACAAGAGGACTCTGCCAAGAAGAACAGCTAAAGAGCTATGCGAGGAGCACTGCCTTTTCTGTGTGAGGGGTGGTTGGCTTGCAGTTGCTATTTCTGTCTGTGGTGGAGGAAAAGGACTGACTCTTTTTGCTCTGCTGTAGTATCCTGCTTGTAAAGAATCTCCAATGGCTTGTGGGTGTTTGCCTCCTGTTGGAAGTCTCGGGCAGACAAAAGACTTTGCCAGATCCTTGCTGGATCTCAAAATAAACCTGCTACATCTAAAAGGAGGGCTGAGGGCTGAAGAGCTGTGTGAGGAGCACTGCCCCTGAGGAGTGTAGGATTGGACAGCCTGCTGTT